>NC_138774.1:202895596-203495596 GCF_965119305.1 Pelophylax lessonae
GTATTTCTTTTGTATTCTAAAGTATGGGGGTTTTTTTATATGCAATTTTAGTGCCTTAGATAGAAAATATATTTGTTTATTATGTGTAGCACCACCCCCATAGGAGCTGCTGATTAGATTATTGGGTCTATGCCCTGCCTAACAACCCACAGAATTGGCTCGAACCCTCCCTAGGCACAACTGACCCAGAATAGGACTGGAACAACAAATGGCTACAGGAGAACACAACTTAGAATATTACACTTCAACAAATAATAATGACTTGTTACCTTCCTCCAGCTGCAGTCCTTCTGGGTGACACAATGGGACAACACACAGGATTGCGTATGTTTCAGAATGAAACAAGTGAGATACAATGTAATATGGCTCTTTAAGGGATTACATGTACCAACTTAGAAAGATAAAAATACTCCCACATTCATGTATAATAAATGCTAGACACAGTACCAGACTGATAGGCCTATCTGAGTTCCCTCACACAGTTCTTTTCTTTCTTCTCAAGATCTTCGTTAGCAACGGTGGTGCACGTTTTTTTTTTGTACTCCACATTAGGGATGGATGATCAAGAGAGAGAATGGCAGCGAACAGTTAATAGTCACCGCGGTGTGTCTGTGCAGTTTGGCGGTAAAACTTCTGTGGGAGAGATAGGCCTCGGACGGCTCTTATACAGGTACGGATGTTTGCCTATGAATCTCCTGGGGCGGTATACTGGGCCACAGATGAGATCTGGTGATTGGTCTGCACATGCGAGAGGTCGAAGGAGACTCCGACGAATCTACGGCAGGAGGAATGCGAACTGCTTCAGAGAGAGGTAGTAGATGGTTCCTATGCCAAGTCTTGAGTGGACCCACACTTCCTTCGGGCTGAATTTGATACACAGGAAGGTTTGGTAGTTGCTTGCAGATGACATAAGGTTGGGACTTCCAACGGTCTGCCAACTTGTGTTTTCCAGGGACACCCAAGTTCCTCAACAATACCCTGTCCCCGGGCTGCAAGTCTTGGATCCGAACTTTTAAGTCAAAATTCCTTTTATTACTCAGCCCACGTTGATCAGATGTTGCTTGAGCTTTATCATAGGCCGATTTTAGACTCTTCCTCAATCGGTCCACATATCCCATGTGCGATGCTGAAGAGGTGTGATCGGGCGAGATGCCAAAGGCCAAGTCCACTGGCAACCGAGCCTCTCGTCCAAACATTAAGCGATATGGGGACTATCCAGTAGCATGACTGACAGTACTGTTGTAGGCATGCACAATGGCAGCTACATGTTTGCCCCAATGCTGTTTCTTCTCTGAGCTAAAAGTCCCCAACATGTCTAAAACAGTCCTGTTAAATCGTTCAGGCTGGGCATCTCCTTGTATTTGGTAGGGAGTAGTTCTAGTCTTTTGGATGCCTAACAGATCTAACAGTCTCCTTATCAGTCTGCTTTCAAAGTCTGTAAATATGAAGTGGTGGCGCTGCTTATAAAGTGCAAACAGGTATATATAAATATATAAAACGAAAAATATAATGTAAAAACACAGATGTGATTGAGGAATAAAAATATAAATATAAATGGTGGATATGTAAATAATACCACAATATAGTGAAATTCCAACATAAAATGGTATTGGGAATGAGTTAATATGAAATATATGAAAAAATATGAAAATATAATAATAAAATGAAGTGAAATATAAATAACCACCAGAGTGCGTAGTATAAAGAGCAAAGTACTAAAATATATATATCTCTTAGTATATACCTAAAATAATAATATCAGCATGTTGCAATAAAAATACATAGGCAATGATATAATATAAAAAGTGTGCAAAAAGTGCAACAATTAAATTGGGTGTGCAGGAAACTTTTACAGAAAAAAATATGAGTAAAGTGCGGGAAACTATTTTTACAAAGTGCAACAAGAAGTGGTGTGATCTAAATTCATGTGATAAGTAGTCCGTATAATAATAAAGGTGCAAACAATATTATGGGCAAGCTCAATGTGCAAAGAAATATGAACTCCAAGGTAGAAATGAGAAATGGTATTAGATCAGATCAGCTATTAAGATAAGTCCATATATAGATGGTTGTGCCCCGAGGAGTGGTGAATGGATAAGTATCCAGCGGTGACCCCCAAGGTGGGTGACTGGCGAGTGGTGGGGAAACCTCTAGTAGAAAAACCTACTCACCAGATGTACCCACCCCACACAGGGGTATAGGGCAGGTACTGTAGTAATATCCTGTTGGTCCTGGCTCTGGGTAGTGGTTCCCTTCCTGGGGGAGATGTAGTATAGGGTCCGCAGGGATATCCTAAAGTGAGATCCTATCCGGTAGTGGGATATCCAACGATCCGTGGGGTGAACTGATAGGGCCACTCAAAGGTATGTGGATGGAGGGATCATATAAATGGAAAAGAACTCGATAGTGTGATACCGTTTTTAAAGTTTATTCCTTCCAGCAGTAACATAAAAATGGGTACTCACATAGATAAAATCAGTAAACAGCGAGGTAGTGGCGTCCCGGAACGCAATGCGTTCCAACTGGAGACCGGAACCGGAAGTGACGTGACAGCGCCGTCACGTCACTTCCGGTTCCGGTCTCCAGTTGGAACGCATTGCGTTCCGGGACGCCACTACCTCGCTGTTTACTGATTTTATCTATGTGAGTACCCATTTTTATGTTACTGCTGGAAGGAATAAACTTTAAAAACGGTATCACACTATCGAGTTCTTTTCCATTTATATGATCCCTCCATCCACATACCTTTGAGTGGCCCTATCAGTTCACCCCACGGATCGTTGGATATCCCACTACCGGATAGGATCTCACTTTAGGATATCCCTGCGGACCCTATACTACATCTCCCCCAGGAAGGGAACCACTACCCAGAGCCAGGACCAACAGGATATTACTACAGTACCTGCCCTATACCCCTGTGTGGGGTGGGTACATCTGGTGAGTAGGTTTTTCTACTAGAGGTTTCCCCACCACTCGCCAGTCACCCACCTTGGGGGTCACCGCTGGATACTTATCCATTCACCACTCCTCGGGGCACAACCATCTATATATGGACTTATCTTAATAGCTGATCTGATCTAATACCATTTCTCATTTCTACCTTGGAGTTCATATTTCTTTGCACATTGAGCTTGCCCATAATATTGTTTGCACCTTTATTATTATACGGACTACTTATCACATGAATTTAGATCACACCACTTCTTGTTGCACTTTGTAAAAATAGTTTCCCGCACTTTACTCATATTTTTTTCTGTAAAAGTTTCCTGCACACCCAATTTAATTGTTGCACTTTTTGCACACTTTTTATATTATATCATTGCCTATGTATTTTTATTGCAACATGCTGATATTATTATTTTAGGTATATACTAAGAGATATATATATTTTAGTACTTTGCTCTTTATACTACGCACTCTGGTGGTTATTTATATTTCACTTCATTTTATTATTATATTTTCATATTTTTTCATATATTTCATATTAACTCATTCCCAATACCATTTTATGTTGGAATTTCACTATATTGTGGTATTATTTACATATCCACCATTTATATTTATATTTTTATTCCTCAATCACATCTGTGTTTTTACATTATATTTTTCGTTTTATATATTTATATATACCTGTTTGCACTTTATAAGCAGCGCCACCACTTCATATTTACATACATATTTATATAGCCTTTGGCTATATTTTAAGTGAGGCTGCAGCTTACTTGTGCACGCATTTAATTTATCCTCTGACATCCTTAGCGCGGATTTATTTATATTCTGCTTTCAAAGTCTCTTCCCTGATCTGAATGGAGGCGTTGCGGTAACCCATAGTGTACAAAGAACTTCTCTACAAGAACTTTGGCTACCGTTGAGGCCTTCTGGTCCTTTGTTGGGAATGCTTGGGCGTATCTGGTAAAGTGGTCTGTTACCACAAGGACATTCCCTTGACCACTCAGATCAGGCTCTAGGCAAAGGAAATCAATGCACACCAGTTCCATGGGTCCCTAGCTTTGCAGATGGCCCATTGGGGCTGCTTGACGTGGCAGGGTCTTCCTTTGTATGCATCGAACACAAGAATGACAGTATCCTTCAACTTCGGCCCTCATGCAGGGCCAATAGAACCTGTCTCTGACAAGCTGAAAAGTTCTTTCAGGTCCCAGATGACCATGATTATCATGAAGAGCAGCCGGGACTCTCTCCCTGTATTTAGCTGGTAAGAACAGTTGCCACTTCTCCTCCAGATCTTCAGATGGGCCTCTTCGGTAGACCACCCCTTCTCGGATCTGTACCCGGGTTCATTCGCTATGCAACAGACGGGCCCCTTGAGGAGAGTCTGTTAGGAGTAACTCAGGGCGCTGGATCTCCAAGGCTTCCAAAAGAAGTTTTCCCAGAGGGTCTTCCAGCTGCTCCTTCCTCAAGTCCCTTTTGGACAGCAGGGGTAAATCTTCCCCATCAATTTGGGTCACCCTGCAATAGTATTTGGGTACTCCAACAGCTCAACCCCAATCTCTTTGGCTCTTGATCCTCCTCCGGATCGAAGTTCAGTTCCCTGATATAAGGCACGCACCCCTTCTGGAGCCAGGTGGGTCCATTCTTCATCAAGTTTGTGTGGTGCATGCAACCTTCTGGATAGGGCATCTGCATCCCTGTTCCCAACTCCTGGCCGATACTTCAGGCTGAACTTAAAGCTAGAGAGGGCGGCCAACCATCTAGGTCCTGTGGCATCCAGCTTGGCTGTAGTCAACAGATAGGTAAGTGGATTATTATCCGCCTTGACTATGAATTCAGCTCCGTACAGGTAATCTTTCAGTTTGTGGACCACTGCCCACTTTAAGGCCAGGAATTCAAGTTTGTGGGTTGGATAATTCCTTTCAGCAGGTAGTAGACTCCTGCTCACGTAGTCAACAGGTCGCAGGTGACCCTCATGCTCCTGGTAGAGTACCCAACCCAGCCCATCTCGGCTCTCATTGACATGTAGTTCATATGGTTTTGTGGGGTCTGCGTAGGCCAACACAGGGGCAGTGGTTAGATTCTTCTTCAATTGAATGAAGGCCTCTTCACATTTTGGGGTCCACTGATCCTGGATGGACTCTTTAGCCTTCCTGGGTCCCATGGTGGACTTCACCGGCTTGACCAGTTCAGGAACATCATCTTCTTCGTTCTTTAGTAACTCATTGAGGGGTCGGGCAATCTTGGCGAACCCCTCCACAAACCTCCTGTAATAGGAGCAAAAGCCCAGGAACGACCGAAGTTCTGTCACATTTGTAGGTCTTGGCCAGGAGGCGACAGCATCCAGCTTGTCCGGGTCGGTGGCCACCCCTTCTGCAGACATGATGTGGCCCAGGTAATGGACCGAAGATTGATAGAACTGGCACAAAAGGTTTCAGGTCTTCTTCATGTAGCCTCTTCAGGACCTTTTCCAACCTCTCCTCGTGTTCTTCCAAAGTTCTGCCAAACACGATAACATCATCCAAGTATACCACTACCTCTATCAAATTCATATCTCCAGCTGTCCTTTCCATCAGCCTTTGGAAGGTAGCAGGGGCCCCTGACAACCCCTGAGGCATGCGATTGAACTCAAAGAACCCCACAGGGTTGATGAAGGCTGTCTTCTCCCGATCTTCAGGGTGCATGGGGATCTGATAATACCCACTCTTTAAGTCCATCACGCTGAACCACTTCGCCCCTGACAGGCTCTGTAGGGCGTCTTAAATTCAAGGAGTGGTATACTGGTCTGGGATGGTTCTTCTGTTCAGTGTTCTGTAGTCAATACAAAGCCTCAGAGATCCGTTTTTCTTCCGGACTACCACTATCGGAGAAGCGTATGGGCTCCTGGATTCTCGGATAATCCCGGTCTTCTTGAGTTCAGCCAGCTGCTGACGTAGATCTTCTAAGTCACCTAAGGGAATTCGCCGGACTCTTTCCCTGAAAGGTTTGTCCTCACTCAGGCGGATCTTATGAGTGGCACTCCTGGCGCATCCCACGTCAAACTCATCCTTAGAAAATATTTGTCACCATCGAGCAAGTTGTGCCTTGGCCCTCTTCACCCATTCTGGTGGGAGGGCAGTGTTTCCAGAGCAGAGCTCTTCTATGACAACTTCACCCCTTTCCTCCTTTTCAAGATCAGATGGGGCAACTGGGGTAGCCGGGTTATCTTGGCCCAACAGCACTCTGGCCGGTACCTTCACTGGTGTAGTAGAGGTGTTTCTGACACTCACTAAAACCCTTCCATGGTTTTTCTGTAACACCTTCAAAGGGATCACTTCGGGGATTACTTCTATCCCTCTCTGTTCTTCCTGTGGACCTGATTCAAAGATGATAAAATGGCCTGGCTGTTTCCATGTGAGTTTGACCGAAGCTTTTACACAAGCCACCTCTCCCGGCTGCAGGACCTTTTCCGTTTTGTCCAACTTCCAGATTCTTCCAACTCCTTCTGCAGGGGTCTTCTGCTCCAATACTAGCCGTTGATAGGCCTGCCGTAACATGGGGTGAATCCTTGGCGTTGGAGTATCCTGTCCCTGGACCAGTTGTGTCAGGAGGCGCCTTACCAGGTCAGTGTTGGTCCCTACGATGAGAGAGCTTCTGCTGGCCCCTGGCGGACGAGGGAAGACCACCGCTAGGATGTCGAAAGTTTCAGCTTCACCAGCCACTGATGGGTCAAAGGTCAACTTGATAGGCAGATACCCATCATAGGGAAAACTTTGAGTCCCGATACCCCATATCTCCAGATCTTCCAGCTTCTGCAGAGGTAGATGGGTGAGGTGTTTATCATAGAAGTCTCTATACAGAAGAGTCACTTGGGTCCCCCGGTGTCAAGGAGGGCTCTTGTGTAAATTCCTTCTACCTGGACAGAGACTACAGGGGAGGGCCCCACCAAGTAAGCTGGGAATTCTCTTGAAGTGGCCTTGTTGTCTGATTCAGTTCTCTGCACCCAAGCTCTTTTCTTCTTTTTTTTTTTTTCTTATGGATTTCAGTCCCCTCTGGGCCTGGTGTGCATTGATTTTCCTCCTCTCAGTAGCCTGGAGTATAGAACTAGGGGCATTGTACCTAGATCTGACCCCCTGACTCAGATTCCATGAAACAGTGAGTCTCTTGGAGTCCCTTGGAACTGGCGTGCACCCGGTCGACTCCTTCACCGGTGCCCTCTGAAGTTTTTCGCTGGCTTGCGAGGTTTTGAGGCAACATTTCCTGTTTTCCCCACAGTTGAAACAAGTTAGCAATCTTCTAGGTGTCGGTTCCGGGTCTACTCTAGAGTTAGGAGGTTTATCCGGCTTCTCTGACGTGTTCCCATTAGGTAGAGTGGATGCCTGGCTAGTCAGGATGGACACCATTTCTATCAACTGGGTCTTTAAGAGTTCAACTTGCGAGTCACCTTCCTCTGCACTTATCACTCTGACTCGAGCAGTTGAGTCAAACTGCCGACTCTTCCTTTTGTTGTCCGAAATGACCTCTTCTTCTCTGACCATTCGGATCAGGTCAGGGTATTCTAGAATGCCACCATCTTGGCGAGTTCGCAACAGTACAGCAATGGGATCTAAAGGTTGAGCCCCTCTCAGCACCTGCCGTGCACGAGTCTCATCCACCTTTCGGGGGTCTATCCCTTTCTTAAACAGGATCTGGTGGATGGTCTTATCCAGGCGTCTAATAAACTCAGACAACTTCTGTTCCTCTTCTTGGTAACAGTGGTCTAACTGGTAAAGAAATTCAGTCACGTTCTCCGTCCGACCAAATACATCTTGCAGAATGTCCAGATAATCCTGCGCAGTACAGTTCTTTTTGCTTAGCTAGAGATTACGTACAGCCTCTAGTGCAGGTCCCCTTAAACTTTCCGTGATTCTCTGTTTCTTTTGCTGTTTTGGTACCTCCCACTCTTCCAAAGGTGGTGACTCTGGACTCCCTTCTTGAACACCTTTTTCTCTACTGGATCCCCCAGGAGTGGTGGATGTGGGGCCTTCGGTAGGGACTTCTGGGTGTATCAAGAAAAGTTCTATTTGGTCGGTAGTCTTTATACTGGTCCCCTTAAAGTGATCAGGGACCCCTTTCCTCCACTCACACAATGCATAAGTGTGTGGAACGGTGGTGTCTGTCTTTATGTCAGTCACCCAGAATTTCCTGTCTGTGGACAGTGCCCTTAAGACTGGCAGGATTTTTTCCTCTGTCCAGATCTCTCCCCTGATTTGAATCACCAGGCCATTTCCCACTACGACATTCTCTTCCCTGCACCACTTGGCTGCAGCGGTAGGATCCATTTCTGCGTTGAGAGGGATTCTGTGGCTGAGAGGGTTGTGTTGCAGGATGTTAGATATCCCGAATGAATCCCCACATGTAGCACCACCCCCGTAGGAGCTGCTGATTAGATTATTGGGTCTACGCCCTGCCTAACAACCCGCAGAATTGGCTCGAACCCTCCCTAGGCACAACTGACCCAGAATAGGACTGGAACACCAAATGGCTACAGGAGAACACAACTTAGAATATTACACTTTAACAAATAATAATGACTTGTTACCTTTCTCCAGCTGCAGTCCTTCTGGGTGACACAATGGGACAACACACAGGATTGCGTATGTTTCAGAATGAAACAAGTGAGATACAATGAAATATGGCTCTTTAAGGGATTACATGTACCAACTTAGAAAGATAAAAATACTCCCACATTCATATATAATAAATGCTAGACACAGTACCAGACAGGTAGGCCTATCTGAGTTCCCTCACACAGTTCTTTTCTTTCTTCTCAAGATCTTCACTAGCAACGATGGTGCACATTTTTTTTGTACTCCACATTAGGGACTGATGATCAAGAGAGAGAATGGCAGCGAACAGTTAATAGTCACCGCGGGGTGTCTGTGCAGTTTGGCGGTAAAACTTCTGTGGGAGAGATAGGCCTTGGACGGCTCTTATACAGGTACGGATGTTTGCCTATGAATCTCCTGGGGCGGTATACTGGGCCACCGGGGTTTAATGCCTTCTGTTATACTAAGGCTATCTCTGATTAAAGATACTTCTTTGGTAGATAAAGTCAGTTTTGGGCAGGTGCCCTCTCACCAACAGGACTTTTTCCCTGGAACTCTCCACTGCTGTCTTAGTCTCCGGTCTCTGTCACTAGCCCCGCTAGGTGTTGGACGACTCCGGTCTCTGCAAAGCATCGATGGAACCTCCAGGAAGGGTCTTCTACTGAAGATGAAACGCTTCAACTTAGTCACTTCAGGCCCAGGAGTTTTGGCCTAACATACAGCATCAGCCCACAGCGCTGGCTTCCTGCTTGGCTTAGAGTGCAGTCCCCAAGAGAGTGAGCCTGGCTCCTCCCTTCCTTTATAAAGCTTCCCCCAGAAGGCTGTGCAGTGAGGCAGTGCACCCTGGTACTCCAAGAGAATTGTGGATGATGTAGTCTAATAAACTCCCTGACAGGAAAATCACAGAACAGCTGCAATGTGTCATTTTGGCCACTAGATGGAGCGGAGTTCCTACAAAGGGTCATACAGTCTTTTTGTGCACAATGTAAAAAGGGAAACCCCGCTACAATGTGTTAACCTAACATTGAAAGAACAATTACACTCTTTCAATCTAAGTGGCTGCCTGCAACTGCAATGTTAGGTTAGCATACTTTAAACAAATGCGTTTTCTAAAGTTGCATTTAAACCCAGCTCCGCTTTCGAGCATGGCCACCTGCCAACTGCATTGTAAGCCGAGTGACATTTCTTAACCACTTGCCAACCGCTCACAGTAATATTACTGTGGCAGGTCGGCTCCCCTGGGTTCAGCAAGGTAGACCTACGTCGCTGGACTCCTAGAGCCATCGGAGGCTCGCTCCCGCTGTGTTTAGACACAGATCATCGGGGAAAGTGTGAGAAGATCCGCCTGCTTGTGTAAACAAAGCAGGCGGATCTTCTCTGTGACAGACAGGGAAAGATCACAGGATTCAGCATAGCTGAACCTGCAATCTCTGTCTGTGTCACAGAACCCCCCCCCCCCCCCCCCACACACACACACACACACGTCAGTAAGCATGAGGCATACATTTAACCCCTTGATCACCAACAGGGTTAACCCCTTCGCTGCCAGTGCTATTATTACAGCAACAGTGCATATTTTTAGCACTGATTACTGTAGTAGTGTCACTGGTCCCCCCCAAAAGTGTCAAAAATGTCAGTTAGGGGTCCGATCTGTCCACCGCAATGTCACAGTCCCGCAAAAAATCGCAGTAAAAAAAAAGTAAAAAAAAAAACAATAAAAATGACAAATCTTTCCCGTAGTTATTAAACACTATGACTTTTGCGCAAACCAATCAAAATACGCTTATTGCGATTTTTTGTTTTACCAAAAATATGTGGCAGATAAACAAATTGGCCTAACATGTTAAAAAATTTAGATTTTTTAATTTTTTTGGGGAATATGATATATCAGAATGTGAAAAATATTGTTTTTTTTTTTTTCAAAATTGTCGCTTTTTTTTGTTTATAGCGCAAAAATTAAAAATCGCACAGGTGATCAAATACCACCAAAAGAAAGCTCTATTTGTGGGGGAATAAAAAGGATGTAAATTTAATTTGGGTATAGCGTCGCACGACCGCGCAATTGTCCATTAAAGTAAGGCAGTGCCGAATTGCAAAATATTGCCTGGTCAGGAAGGGGGTAAAATCTTCAGGTCTTAAAGTGGATAAAAATACGCTCATTGAGAATTTTTTTGTCAAAGACATGTAGCTAAATACATTTTGGCCTAAATATATATGACAAAAATGTAATATATTGGATATATTTTAACAGTCAAAATAGAAAATTTTATTTTTTTGCAAAGTTTTCGCTCTTTTTTTATTAATATCGCAAAAAATAAAAAGCGCAGAGGTGATCAAATACCACCAAAAGAAAGCTCTGTTTGTGGGAAAAAAAGGACGTAAATTTCATTTGGGTACAGCATTGCATGACCGCGCAATTGTCAGTTAAAGTCACGCAGTGCCAAGTTGAAAAAAGTGGCCTGGTCACTGAGCAGGAAAATCTTCCGGTCTTAAAGTGGTTAAATAGGTAAGGGGCAGGGCCACCCAAGTGACATCACATGGTGGCACCACACCCTTGTGATGTCATTGACTGGTGCATGCGGGGGGCTCCCTAAACAGCAGTTTGTAAATGTGGTCACCCTACCATTGACACGGGATGGGAGACTTATCTAAACTACAGTCAGATGCTCAAATGTACACAGTGTCCAGCACAAAAGTGAAGGTACCCCATGTGCAAAGCAAGCAACCCTGTTAACGTACCTAGCATAGCCCAGAAGAACCCACCCCATGGTAGGCCTCTAATGTGACCCTTACTTCATGCCCAAGGAGGAGGGGAACATGGAGGAGGTACAACCTACCTACCCTTACACACGAGTGAGGTAGCAGAGATACACTGGACAGATGGAGAAGGGATCGGCTCAGCATGTCCATCCTAAATGCAACAAGTGACAGAAGCGGTGTACACTAACATGAAGTGACCTCGACCCTGTCCCAGGGCATTGGTGAGCACAGCACAAGTATAGGCACCCCATGTGTAAGGCAGTGACCCCATCCAAAATGACTAGCGTAGCCCAGAAGAACTTAACCTGGGGTAGGCCTCTTATGTGACCCACACTTGACACCCAACGAGGAGGGGAACATCGAGGCAATGTCACCTGCCTACCCTACAAGGTCCTAATTCCCCTATATAGATCTTTAGTTATCAATGGAGGGATCACCACCAGAAGGAAGAAAGTCCTGATTCCTCTATATAGATCTATATTACTAGAGGGATCCCCAGCAAGAGGAACAAGATCCTGATTCCCCTATATAGATCATTAGATGTCATCCACCACTATCTTTCTTAGTCTCTTATCCAATTTTTACCTGGGGTGCCCTCTAGTGGATAGAGGCAAGATTGCACTGGCTGTTAGAGCACAACAATAAGGGGTGGTTCACACCAGATGCAGTTCAGTGCATTTTTTATGTGCATCAAAAAAGCACACGCAGTGTTTTCCATGTATTCCAATGGCCCTAGTTCACACCAGTGCAGTGCGTTCCAGGGCAATCAATGCCCCGGAGTGCCACTCCCACTGTAGCCCTTCGATCGGGGGAGAAGAGGGGCCGGAGGTCATGTAACCGAAGAGAAACGATCTGAAAGAAGGTATTTAAAGGCATCATTTTATACAAACATGTACACAGTGTAGTATAGCTTAGTAGAACAGAGGGGCTGGCAGTAATCTTTCTTTGACTTTACTGCCAGCTACTAAAAGCGGCAGGAGGGGAGGGGAAGAGAACGCTCCCACACAGGAGCTGACAGAAGGGGAGGAAGGGGTAAGAGAGGGGAGAGAGGAGAGCAGCGGGATGACTGAGGCACGTAAACTGACCACGGTATCATGGATCAGCAGCCATGATTACTGTGGTCAGTTCACATAGGGGGACACAGGAACAGGCAGGATCAACCAGGTTTTGTACAGCATAGAGAGGGGCGGTTAAGACAGCACAAGAACTGTGCTCTTCAACCTGCTATAAGGGAACAAGATCTTTTTTTTTTAAGGGTCACAACCTCTTTAAACATGCTTGGGATAAGCATAGATCTATATTTAGACAAAAGTAAAAAAAAAGAGCAAAGTCAATGGAGCACTTTGTCTTTTTCTGCCATCGCCCTTCTGTGATTTCACGTTTCTATGTTAAAGCACATTGTAAAAAATTATGTATTATTATACTAATGAATAAGGCACATGTTTTTTCTATTTAATAGGGGCAGACGATGTTCATTGTTACGCTGAGGTTAATGAGGTGACGGGTGAATGCACAGATTATCTTGGGGAAGGTGTGTCTGAAACGGATTGCTGTCTGAATATTAACTATGCCTTTAAGCGGGATTCCCAGTCTCCATGTCAAGCCTGCCGGTAAGTGGGGTGAAGTAAAAAAAAGTTGTATGACAACTATTACATCCACATTGTCGTTTGTTTTCTTCCTTAGTATTGCACAGCAACTCTGATGGTATTTTTATCCCTGTGTCCCTCCACTATGGTTGCCTCGCCTCCTCCTAACACATTGCCGCTATGTGCTTCCATCTGCACTGTACCACCACTCACCTATGGCCCTTTCTCCTCCTTGGTTCTGTATGGCAGGTTGACTGCTTCCATCTGCACTGTCCCACTTGGTTCTATCTCCTCTTGGCTCTGTACAACAGTTTGTGTGCTTCCATCTGCACTGTCCCACCCCTTACCTCTGGCTCCATCTCTTCTTTGGATCTGTGCAGCAGGTTGTGTGCTTCCATCTGCACTGTCCCACCCCCTTACCTCTGGTTCTACCTCCTCTTGGCTCTGTACAGCAGTTTGTGTTCTTAAGTCTGCACTGTTCCCTTCTGATTCCTCACCTTTGGCTCCTTATCTTCCTTGGCTCTGTGCAGAAGGCTGTGTGTTTCCATCTGCACTGTCCCACCCCCCTTACCTCTGGACTGCATGGTTACACTCCTCCACTGTGGCTCTATCTCTCCTTGGCTCTGTGTGACAGGCTGTCTAATATCATCTGCACTGCTCCACCCCTCACCTGTGTCTGGGTAGCCCAAAATGACCAATCAGATTTTGTCTGATTGTTTGCCACATTGTATTGGCGCCATGTTTATAATATGACTGTCTCTCCCAGTCCAGCAGAGTGGTCCCAGTGGGGTGAATGGAGCCCATGTACTGTAACGTGCCTTTCAGGAGTTCAGAAAAGAGAAAGAGTCTGCGTAGGTCAGGGCGATTGTGATGGGAACAACTTGGAGGTCGGTTCCTGCTCGCTGCAAGATTGCTGTCCTCGTGAGTATGAGCAAATATAGACTGCTGGATCAAAATAAGTGCATATTAGCCTAATGTATGTCTCTTGATTATGCGCTATGAATAGTAAAATACCTATCCTGTAGAAGGCAAAATAAATATTAAAGGCCTTGGCGGACTAAAATTTAAAAACACTTAGCTAAACAATGGGTCCGCCTTAACAGCAGCCTCACTTCCAGCTTTCTGTATAGCATGCATGTATAATAGACAGATATGGAGACAGCCTATGTAAAATGATTTCATATTAACTTTTCCAAAACATTAAAATAAAATGTCAATAATGAAAAATATTTGTTGACCTTGGAATGGGCTGTTTAGGCAAAGTGTAAGCTTTCTCAGGACACTGGCAAGACGATAGACAACCACATGCTGCCCGCCCCATAGCAGTTTTACTGGTACAGGGCGGGCACGCTGCGCAGGATCATTATATATATATATATATATATATATTGTGAGGGATTAGCTCGGTGGTAGGCGTGGATGACCCCTTTAGGGGTGCGTTTTCACAGAGAGATAGCCGACAAGTGCTTGCAAACAAACAGTGTGGTTTATTAAATGGTGTTTTCTTCACCAGGCTGTATGCAGCAAAACATCCAAAATAAAATAAAACACAAAATAAATCCTTGCCTCTGTGGGCGGCTACCTTCTCACAGCTGGAACCTACCTAAGAAGTCTTTCCAACCTACTGTTGGGCCGACACTGCTGATCCTACAGCAGACACTCAAATGTCCATTTGTTTGCTTTTCACACAGCACAAACATTGTCCATTGAACATGTCCCTTTGTTTTCTTTCACACAGCACATGTTCATTTATAACAGGATCCTTTACTCTTCAGATTCTTCACATTGAACATAGTTCATTTAACAGGTCCCTTTACTCTTCACACTCTTCACATGGAACACTTTGTCTTCTCACCTTTGAGACGTCTTCACTCGTGGTTACCCTCCTTAGCTTCACATCGCTGTAGGGGGTCTTCTCCCATGCTCACCAGCTTGTCGGGAGGCACACATCCGACTGTCCCCCTCTCCCAGCCCACACGGCGACAGGCGGCAGCAGTCCTTCTCCCATGCCCACACGGCGTCGGGAGGTACACGTATGTCTGTCCTCCTCTTCCCAGCTCACACAGCGACAGGAGGCAGCACTCAATAGATTTTCTCTGGACAAATTATAGAGTCCTTGATCTCCTCATTCTGAACAGCTGAATGGTTTTCAACTTCCTGCTGGCTCTCTCTGCAGCCAACACCCTATAGTATCAGTGAACTTTTCAAAGCAGGTGGGAATGTGTCTCCTCTCAGTGACTACATTCCCAGATTTACCTGACTTCCTGTCACATACCCCCCCCTCTTGTTTCAACCCTAGGGTTGGGACACAGATTTCCAGGCACGCATGTGTCAGGCACTGCTGACTCACTGATAAGCCTCCTATTATCCTCAAGCTTCCGGATTAAACTGTTTTGTCATCTTCATTGACGGATTTCTCATAAATGCCACACAGTTTGTCTCTCATCTCATATACACATTCTTCAACTGCATTTTTGGCATCATTTCGCTCCTTCTCGTTTCTGTCATCTTCATTGACAGCTTTCTCATAAATGTCAGACAGCTTGTCCCTCATAACCGTCTGTCCAATCCACCACGGAGGACCGTGATCCATAGGCAACTCAATTGGGCTAGTCTTAATGTCTTCAACATTCTTAAGACGCCTCTCTCTGCAATCCATAAATGTTTTCCACAAAACTTTGAGAACCTTTGCTTCACTAAGCTTTGTTCCAAGTAGGGACTCTTGACATCCCTCTGTGACTTGAGTTGCCTCTCCATACAGCTGTACACAATCATTGACTTTTTGTTGTAAAAGGGAATGATCTTCCTTCTTGAGCTTTGCTTGCTCTAAGATGCTGTGCAGAGGATTTTCCAATTGAGACAACAGGCTGTCACACATTTCTTCAAAGTGACCCCTGTTCCTTTTCCCAGAGATATCAATATCATTCAAACATTTCATATTCATAGGCAGATCTGAAGCATTTGCACTCATCAACTTCTTAAACTTTTCGCCCTCCTGAGCGAGTCGCAGTAAAGGCCTACTATTTGATTTGATATTCAGTTTATATTTCTTGCCAAACTCTTCACAGAAGTAGCCAACCAGAACATCATCAACTTTCCTTCCACCAACATAGGGGTCAAAGGCAACAACACAGTTGAACCCAGCGATCTGGGTGGTATCCATTATAGACCTCCTCTCTGCATCAGTGAAGAAGCATGGAACTGCAACACATTCTTTTACAGGTTTCTTCAATGCACTTTCTGCTGAACTATTTGACCGCTCAAGGTCACCTAGTTCTTTTTCTCTATCTGAATTCCACATGGAATGCATCTCAAGATCACGATCAAACTTCTGCCACCCGTCTTTCACCAGTTCCATTTTGGAAACACTCCCTGAAAGGCACTTATTCATTTGCTTCACGTTTTCACCAACAGCCTTAGTTTTCTCCACTAGGTTTTCAGCCTGAACTGAGAAATCACCACATTTCTTACTCAGCTCCTTTGTTTGCTGAAGCTCTAATGATACATTTTCCAATGCTTGAAGTTTTTGAAGGAACGGTTTATTCCAAAGGGGTGATTCAAGCCACATGTCGTCACATTTCTGAGGCTCACTCAGGACAGACCCCAAAACACTGATCCTTTTAAAAACTGCATCAGGCACACTATCCCCTCTTTGGGACAGATCCTCTGTTGCCTGGAATTCCTCTTCCAGTTCCTGCAACGGAATCTTCATCTCTTCTACTTGCTGTTCTAAGGCTCGCTTAGACTTTTCTAGCTCCTGAACGCTTTTCACAACATCATCCTTGGAGCTGACCAATTCTTCCATTTCTGTACGCAGCTGTTTAACACTTTCTAGTTCAGCCTTACACTCTAGAGCTTCCTCCAAAGAGCGAGCCAAGAACAGGGCTTTGCTCTCGTTATCACGCACCTCCGTTTCTGCACGTGCGCGTTCTTCTGCATATTTTGCAGACACAGTCTTCTCTTCACCAAGCATCTGATCAAACTTCTTTTTCACATCTTCAACACACTGTAATGAACCAACGCTTTCTTCCATGCGTTTTTTCATATCCGCTATCTGAGCTTGCAATGTTGCGACTTGCTCTGATAGGTTTTTCTTTGCTTCCGCCTCCTCTTTTAATTGTTCCAGGAAGCCATTTTTCTCATCTTCCATTTGTTTGAGCTTTGTGCTAAAACTCAGCCTTTGACACCTCTCTTCCTGTAAGAGTTCCTGCGTGTCTTGCAGCTGCGATTCCAAGATAGAAAAATCTTCCGCAATTTCTCTAGATTTGCTGTCTGCTTGAGAAAGCTGATTTGTAACATTGTCCAACTCAACCTGCAGTCGGTTTGCCTTCTCTGACAGCTTAGCACACAATCGGTCACCTTCTGACACCTTGACTTGCGATTCCAGAAGCTGTGCCTCTACTTTTTCCCTCTTATGTTCACAATCTTCTTTTCCCTGCATAAGAGCCTTCACCTCATTGGCTAGCATCTGGGAATAAGAATGTAATTCTGCCACACAGGCTTCTTTCTCCTTTAACTGCTGCTGGACACGTTGGGCTTCCCCTTTCCAACTTTCACAGTCCGCACGCCATTCATCTACCACATTGCTTAAAGTAGTGAGCTCATACACAGTACTCAGTAATTTAGCCTCTCTTTCACTTTTCTCTTTGTCGCTGAGAGACAATGTCGCTTCCAGAGCAACATTCTGTTCCTGCGACTCCTGCAGGTCTATTTTTGTAGCTCCCAAAGACTGAAGACTTTTTTCCAGCTGATTACGCAACTCCAACATATCAGCCATACTTTGCTTCTGCAAAGTCTGAATTTCACTTTCCTTTTCCATGAGGATGGTATCTTTCTCCATTATAGTCTCTCTGCGTTTTTGCAACTCGACCAAAAGAAGAGCAGTGGATTCTTCCCACTGTGACACATGAGACTTGAGTAGTTCATTTGTTTCCTGCAAGTTTCTATGCTCCATTTTAAGCAATTCCAAGGCTTGTTCCTTTTCTTCCATTTTCCGTTGCAAGGCATCCAACTCAGCCCTGCACACATACTCGGTTTCCTCCAAACCGATGGCCTCCATTGGCTGCTGGCGTCTCTGTTTCCAGCCTGCCATGCTCTCTTGGTGATCCTTTTGTTGAGCTGCAAAGCTCCGTTGTTTCAGCATCTCCCCCATTTTGGGTTTACTTTTCATCTGAGAACCCTGCGTCTCCAAAGCAGTTTCATTTGCCCCAGTGTTGCTAGGGACAACAACTTTTCTCTTTAGCCGATTCCGTTCAGGCATGGATGGGGCTGGTTCAAATGGTAGCATCCCCTCCATCCATAGAATTCGGTCTCTCATTTCATCTATCTTTGCATTTTTCAGGCGTTTGGATCGCCCCATCTTCAATAACTCCACAAACAAATTTTTCACAGTCCAGCAAACAATTTTCAGACCACTGTCTCTTTAACACATGTAGTTGTTCTCTCTCTTGCAAGATCTCTTTTCCTGCGCACACAGTTTGTGCAGTCACTTGCACCAGACACAACAAAGTTCATCAAATAATTTTGAGACCGCTGTCTCTTTAAAACACTTTTTTTTTTCTGTCAGGATCTTCTCTCCTGCACACATAGATTGTGCAATCTCATGCACCAGATAAAGTTCATCAAACATTTGCACTTCCTTGCAGGGATCTCTGCTTATGCCCACTGCATACCTCCACCATATGTGAGGGATTAGCTCGGTGGTAGGCGTGGATGACCCCTTTAGGGGTGCGTTTTCACAGAGAGATAGCCGACAAGTGCTTGCAAACAAACAGTGTGGTTTATTAAATGGTGTTTTCTTCACCAGGCTGTATGCAGCAAAACATCCAAAATAAAATAAAACACAAAATAAATCCTTGCCTCTGTGGGCGGCTACCTTCTCACAGCTGGAACCTACCTAAGAAGTCTTTCCAACCTACTGTTGGGCCGACACTGCTGATCCTACAGCAGACACTCAAATGTCCATTTGTTTGCTTTTCACACAGCACAAACATTGTCCATTGAACATGTCCCTTTGTTTTCTTTCACACAGCACATGTTCATTTATAACAGGATCCTTTACTCTTCAGATTCTTCACATTGAACATAGTTCATTTAACAGGTCCCTTTACTCTTCACACTCTTCACATGGAACACTTTGTCTTCTCACCTTTGAGACGTCTTCACTCGTGGTTACCCTCCTTAGCTTCACATCGCTGTAGGGGGTCTTCTCCCATGCTCACCAGCTTGTCGGGAGGCACACATCCGACTGTCCCCCTCTCCCAGCCCACACGGCGACAGGCGGCAGCAGTCCTTCTCCCATGCCCACACGGCGTCGGGAGGTACACGTATGTCTGTCCTCCTCTTCCCAGCTCACACAGCGACAGGAGGCAGCACTCAATAGATTTTCTCTGGACAAATTATAGAGTCCTTGATCTCCTCATTCTGAACAGCTGAATGGTTTTCAACTTCCTGCTGGCTCTCTCTGCAGCCAACACCCTATAGTATCAGTGAACTTTTCAAAGCAGGTGGGAATGTGTCTCCTCTCAGTGACTACATTCCCAGATTTACCTGACTTCCTGTCACAATATACATATATATATATATATATACAGTATATATATATATATATATATATATATATATATATATATATATGTGATCATGCACTTCTATGTATCAAGCACGGGTGCACTCTGCCGGTGGCTCACTGTGTAAAATCACAGCCGGTGCTGAACAGCGGGTGCGCAAATCCTATTACCACCGCCACCCGCTGATCATTCTGTTCACAGGCAGAACAGCAGTCTGCCTATGTTTAAAAAAGGCCGTTCTTTCAGTACAGCGGGCATGGATCATGTGTTCCTGTAAAGCAGGAACACAAATCCATGCCTTCCACTAGTTAAAGCACCTCCCCTACTACACTGTAACACATGTTAAGCCCCGTACACACAGGCCGAATGTCAGGAGACATAGGCCCGTTAAAAAAAAAAAAAATGTCAGACATTCGGCCCATGTATATGTCAGTCGGTGCGGCTTCTGTAGGCTATGTATGCTGGAAAACCAGCAGCCGACTAACTCCCGTTCTGGTGGGGGGGGCTTAGCAGGGGAGATCGCTGTACTTACTTCCGACGAGAGCTGACAGTTTTTTCATTCAACCCAGCGAAAAAGTGTACCAGGCTTTAGGCACACACTTTTTTTTTTTTTTTTTAATAAGTAGTGTATTATTGGGTAAGAAAAGGGAAAACCAAATACAACAAGTGCAGCTGGTAAACAAACTCTAGATATACATCAAAGTAAAAGTTTTCAAGTACAGTATGTTAGGTCGAAGCAACCAGAGACATAGTACAATACACATAATATCGGGACCACAATGGGAAGTGCAAACAGCAAACTTAGGGAACAACTAATAAGAAAAGACTCACAGTTTGGAGTAGGTCGGGAGCCAGACCCCTAGGGAGCGAAGTCCAGAAGAGTAGTCAGGGACACGGCAAGTTCGTTAGCCAGAGCCGGTACAGTCCAAAAGGGGTAATCCGAAGAGAGGTCAAGAGCGAGCCGAGATCAATAGCCAGAGCCGGTACAGACCAAAAGGGGTATTCCAAAGAGAGGTTCAGGCAAGCCAAGGTCAGCAACGAGAGCAAAACATACACAGCAGACAACAAGAAGCAAAACCCATACTCAGGCACTAGCAGGAAGTAGAAGAGGGTATATATAGGTCAGAGGACAAGGTAACTGACTACAGCTAGCCACTGGGTGGAGCAAGAGTCTCATACCAAAAGGTTAAGCCAGCAGGGAAACGATCCAGAACACACAAGACCACAAGATCAATTCCCAGCCAAGGCGTGACACTTGCTGGGTGCAGGAACGGGACCTGCTGGTAAGTATTGCATAAAAATTTGAAATTGCACGTGCTATACAAGTGCCAAAAATTGGGCCTTTGCCATAGGTGGTGCCTGAACACCATAACCAAGGCCTTGCAGTTACTCTTGCTGGATGCAGGAAAGGGACCTGCTGGTAAGAATTCCATGCAAATTTGAAATTACATGTACTACATAATAAATACAAAAAATGTGCTGCGCCAGACGTGCACCAATAAACATAAATGATGTTAATATAATCAATATCTGAAGTCCATACAAGCTGTGATTGTGCTCAAAATCCAATAAATGTGCATTAGTGTCCAAGTGTCCAAATCAGAAATGCAATCTGGTGAAAAGTGCACACCAATCTGTGAAATCCCTCCACCTGCTAGATTGGCCTCTCACCTCCAAACAGGACCCAGACGGGCCAGCAAAAGCATGTACTGAGGATATCAGACTCCTGGAAAGACACTCCAGCCTCTCACCTCCGGAGGTCTCAAGACACGGGACATGCGATGCAAAATATAAAAGGGAAAATATAGTGCTCTCCGTTTCAACAATCAGGGGGGACCCCTACCGAGGAAGACGTTGGAGCCATACGCTCGTCGTAACGAGTATAGGGGGCGGAGCTTGCGTGGCCGACGCCGAACATCTCTCGAGTGACACACGCTATTACTATTGCCATAACAGCAGGCACGATGAAGTGCCCTGTACATGTGAGTAAACTTCTATTCTCCTCAATAAAGCCTGATTGTTGAAACGGAGAGCACTATATTTTCCCTTTTATATTTTGCATCGCATGTCCCATGTCTTGAGACCTCCGGAGGTGAGAGGCTGGAGTGTCTTTCCAGGAGTCTGATATCCTGCTGGCCCGTCTGGGTCCTGTTTGGAGGTGAGAGGCCAATCTAGCAGGTGGAGGGATTTCACAGATTGGTGTGCACTTTTCACCAGATTGCATTTCTGATTTGGACACTTGGACACTAATGCACATTTATTGGATTTTGAGCACAATCACAGCTTGTATGGACTTCAGATATTGATTATATTAACATCATTTATGTTTATTGGTGCACGCCTGGCGCAGCACATTTTTTGTATTTATTTTGATTTATTGTGGGATGTGAACACGATTGGTGTTTGCTGCCGGCTATATTTGTTTTATGCACAGTGATATTCAAGCACTTTTTCAGTACATTATTCACGCACAGTGTTTTTACCTATTTTGAGTGTTATATCACATATTTGGTTTTGCGCTGATAGTTTTTTGTTATACATGTACTACACAGGTGCCAAAAATTGGGCCTTTGGTGTTGGTGGTGCCTGAACACCGTAACCCCTCACAGTTAGCAGGGCACAGGGACAGAGCCTGCTACTAGAAATGACATACGACATTTCAATTGTATGCACCTGTCACACAAGTGCAGAAAAATTAGACCTTGGGAGTTGGTAGTGACCTAAACCAAAAACATTGTTGGAAGCTAGCAGAATAAAGGTAGAGGAATAGGATAGGCAGCATATGCAGTCTTCAAGGGATGGCAGACCCATAGCAAATTTAATCAGTTACATCAGCATCAGGGGCATGATAGCTCTTGTTGATCCAGAACTGGTTCATTTTGATAAAAGTCAGCTGGTCAACAGAATCTGTGGACAGATGCACTCTTTTGTCCGTCATAAAACTCCAGCAGCACTGAACGTCCATTCGGAAAGCACGCTGAAAGCAGGACAGGCCAGTAGCTCCACTGCATATTGAGCAAGTTCTGGCCAGCGGTCCATCCTCAAGACCCACTAAGCCAGTGGATGCTGAGCTGCTCTTGTGCCTAGATAATCATGCACCATATGATGGAGACACTTAATCCTAACAGCCCTGGGTGCTGCTGAGGACAAAAGAACTGTTTAAAGGCATCGGTCAGCCGGCCGCCTTCTCCATCACTCCTCCTTTGGCTGAATGCCTCAGAAACATGTCCAGGGAATGTTGACCTCCCAGTTTCTGGAAAGGCGATACACAATTTTTTTTCAAGGCCTCATCAAGATGTTTCATCCTTTGCTCCCTCTGGGAAGGCAGGATGAGCTCTGCAACTTTATCCTTGTAACGTGGATCAAGAAGGGTTGCCAACCAGTAATTATCTCTCTCCTTGATAACACGAATCCTCGGGTCCTTTTGCAGGCTTTGCAGAATCAGGAAGCCCATGTAAAGTAAGTTGGAGGAGACATGAGCTTCTGAGTTCTCTGGGTAACTAAGGATGACATTGTCAGCAGGAGCAACCTCTCCCCAACCACGTACAACTCCTGGGGTTTCTGGGGAATCAAAACCATCCCTTGAAGACTGCTGTATGCTATCCTCTACATCCATGCTTCTGAAATCCTCATCCTCTTCCTCCTGTGTGTTTTGTGGCCCTGCAAGAATGATATCTGCATAAAGAGGGCCTTGTGAGGAAAGGAAGTCCTCCTCTTCCTGCCACTGTTCTGCCTCAAGTGCCCTGTCCATGATTCCACGCATCGTGTGCTCCAGCAGGAAGACTAACTGGATAGTGTCACTGATGCATGCATCATCCCGGCTCACCATCCTTCTGGCCTCTCCTCAAATGGTGACAGGAAGATGCATGCATTCTTAATCAAAAGCCACTGGCGTGGTGAAAAAAAGCCAAGCTCCCCTGACCCTGTCCTTGTGCCATACTCACGCAGGTACTGATTGATGGCCCTCTGCTGCGTGTGCAGCCGCTGCAGCATTGCCAACGTGGAGTTCCACCTGGTGGGCATGTCACAAATGAGGCAGTTGGTGGGCAGGTTGAATTCCCGTTGAATGTCAGATAAGCGAGCACTGGCATTGACTGAACTGCGGAAATGACCAAAGACTTTCCTGGCCTGCCTCAGGAGATCTTGGAAGCCCGGGTATCTGCTCAAGAAATGCTGAACCACCAAATTCATAACATGTGCCAAGCATGGAACATGTGTCAAGAGTCCCTGTCTTAGGGCGGAGAGAAGGTTTGTGCCATTATCGCATACAACCATTCCTGGCTCAAGCTGTCGTAGTGTCAACCATCTCTGAGCCTGCCCCTGGCGAGCTGACAGAATCTCTGCACCAGTGTGACTCCTATCCCCTAGACAGACCAACTGAAGCACAGCATGGCATCTTTTAGCCTGACTGCTTGTGTAGCCCCTTGAACGCTTAGGGAGCACTGCTGCTACAGAGGACAATTGAGCAGAAGAGGACATGGAGGAGGAGGTGGTGGAGTTGCCAGATGTGGCAGAACCAGCACCAGCTTTTTGGAGGCGTGGTGGCAAAGCAAGCTGCAACACCGAACCCTGTCCTGCATCCTTTCCAGCTGCCAGGAGAGTTACCCAGTGCGCCGTGAAAGAAATGTAACATCCCTGTTCATGCCTGCTGGACCAAGAGTCAGCAGTAATGTGCACCTTCCTGCTGACCGCTTTGTCCAACTAGGCCAAAACACTACCTTCCACACGACGGTAGAGAGCCGGAATGGTCTTTCGCAAAAAGAAATGTCTTTTTGGGACCTGCCACTGTAGTGCAGCACATTCCACAAATTTGCGAAAGGGAGCGGAGTCTACCAGCTGAAAAGGCAGTAACTGTAATGCTAGCAATTTGGCCAAGCTAGCATTTAGACGCTGAACATGTGGATGGCTGGGACAGTATTTCTTTCTACGGTTCAGCAACTGGGGTAGTGAAATCTGCCTGAAAATAATAATATTGCTGCGCCAAATGAACATTAATTAATTGGAGATAAATCGGTGTTTAAATGACAAGTGATAAATAAATATCATGTGAAAATTAATCCAGTGATATTAAAATAATCAAATTGTCCCAATCAGGTGATATAAAAATCACTAAAAATTAAATTGTCCCCAATCACACATCTAAGATCGTGTCAAATAACGTGACTTAAATCTTCATCCATAAACGTGATTAAAGGTGCTGCATGCTCCACTCCAAGTGCTCCAAGTGACTGGTGACAAACTAGCAGCTCACCTCAAGGAGAGACTCCTAAGAGTCAAAACACACTTTGGAATATTCCAATAGCCTGGTCCTCCAATCACCGCCTCCTGCTTCTTTCTCCAAATATATGCAGCATCGGTGTGGGAATAAAAAAACACAGAATCTAGTGCTCTCTGCTAAGATGGGCTATTTATTCAGCAAAAACATTGGTATTACACTTACATTTCTTTGCACTTAAAGCAGTGCGGGCTGTCAGCACATCAAACTCTGCCTTCCTGTATTCTTCCGGGAATCGGCGTGATGACGCACAGGATCCTCCCCCATACGCGTTACGTAATGAACTTCGTCAATGTACAATGTAAAGTATTGAGTGTACGGCTTGTATAACACGTTAAATTTGCTGTCCCCTCAAAATAACTCAACACACAGCCATTAATGTCTAAACCGCTGGCAACAAAAGTGACTACACCCCTAAGTAAAAATGTCCAAATTGGGCCCAAGTGTCAATATTTTGTGTTGCCACCATTATTTTCCAGCATTGCCTTAACCCTCTTTGGCATGGAGTTCACCAGAGCTTCACAGGTTGCCACTGTAGTCCTCTTCCACTCCTCCATGACGACATCACAGAGCTTGTGGATGTTAGAAACCTTGCACTTCTCCACCTTCCATTTGAGGATGCCCCACAGATGCTCAATAGGGTTTAGGTCTGGAAACATGCTTGGCCAGTCCATCATCTTTACCCTCAGCTTCTTTAGCAAGGCAGTGGTCATCTTGGAGGTGTGTTTGGGGTCATTATCATGTTGAAATAGTGCTCTGCGGCCCAGTCTCTGAAGGAAGGGGAATCTGCTGTGCTTCAATATTTCACAGTACATGTTGGCATTCATAGTTTCCTCAATGAACTGTAGCTCCCCAGTGCCGGCAGCATTCATGCAACCCCAAACCATGACACTCCCACCACCATGCTTCCCTGCAGGCAAAACACACTTGTCTTTGTACTCCTCACCTAGCTGCTGCCACACACGCTTGACACCATCTGAACCAAATAAGTTTATCTTGGCCTCATCAGACCACAGGACATGGTTCCAGTAATCCATGTCCTTAGTCTGCTTGTCTTCAGCAAACTGTTTGCGGGCTTTCTTGCGCATCATCTTTAGAAGAGGCTTTCTTCTGGGACGACAGCCATGCAGAGCAATTTGATGCAGTGTGCGGCGTATGGTCTGAGCACTGACAGGCTGACCCCCCACCCCTTCAACCTCTGCAGCAATGCTGGCAGCACTCATACATCTATTTCCCAAAGACAACCCCTGGATATGACACTGAGAATGTGCTCTCAACTTCTTTGGTCGACCATGATGAGGCCTGTTCTGAGTTCAACCTGTTCTGTTAAATCGCTGTATGGTCTTGGCCACCAGGCTGCAGCTCAGTTTTAGGGTCTTGGCAATCTTCTTATAGCCTAGGCCATCTTTATGTAGAGCAAAAATTCTTTTTTTCAGATCCTCAGAGAGTGCTTTGCCATGATATGCCATGTTGAACTTCCAGTGACCAGTATGAGAGAATGAGAGTGATAACACCACATTTAACACACCTGCTCCCCATTCACACCTGAGACCTTGTAACACTAACGAGTCACATGACACCAGGGAGGGGAAATGGCTAATTGGGCCCAATTTGGACATGTTCACTTAGGGGTGTACTGACTTTTGTTGCCAGGGGTTTAGACATTAATGGCTGTGTGTTGAGTTATTTTGAGGGGACAGCAAATGTACACTGTTATACAAACTGTACATTCACTAATTTACATTTTAGCAAAATGTAATTTCTTCAGTGTTGTCACATGAAAAGTTAAAATAAAATATTTACAAAAATGTGAGGGGTGTACTCACTTTTGTGAGATACTGTAGATTGAGCAAACGAACAGTAGTAAAGTAAGCTCTGTGCAGGAACTTACCCTGAGCAAACCTGTCCTTGGCTGACACCATGGTAGTACCATTGTCGCTCAGTAAGGTCCGGTATATCTGTCTTCCATTTATGAGGCAACCTATCCAATTTAACGGACTGAGCAAAGGATAGACGAACATAAATGGAGGACAGAGGCTTCGCCAGCTCCCTAGAAGACAGGAGCCGCTCTAGAGGGTCAGATTCAAGAGTTATAGGGGTAGAAAACTATGAAAGCACTGCATGCTGAAGCTGCAAGTACCAGGCACACACTTAACCCTTTGATCGCCCCTGATGTTAACCCTTTCCTTGCCAGTTTCATTAGTACAGTGACAGTACCTATTTTTCGCACTGATCGCTGTATTAGTGTCACTGGTTCCCGCAAAGTGTCAAAAGTATCCGTTAGTGTCTGATTTGTCTGCCTGCAATATTGCACCCCCACTATAATTCGCTGATCTCCGCCATTACTTATAAAAAAATAAACAAAAATAAATACCCCAAAGAATACCCCAAAAATAAATGTCCCAAAGTTTGTAGACACTATAACGTTTACGCAAACCAATCAATATACAATTACTGGAATTTTTTTTAACCAAAATCATGCAGCAGAATACATATTGGCCTAAATTAATGAAGAAATTTGATTTTTTATATTTTTATTTATTGGATGTGTTTTAGAGCAGAAAGTAAAAAATATTGTTTTTTTTTTTTTTTCAAAAAGAGCCTAAGGCTCTGTTCACATGTAGGCGTTTTGGGGCGTTTTTGGGGAGTTTTTCTGCTCTAGGGTCAGCTCTCAAAACGCCCAACAAGAGAAATCCTATTCATTTCAATGGCCCCTGTTCACATCTGAGCGTTTTGATGCTGTGAGCAAAACGCCCAACGCTCAAAAAAGTACATGAGCTTCTTTTTGGGCAGATTACAGGCGTTTTCCATTGGTGTCTATTCAATCTAAAAAGGCCTGCACAAAAAACGCCTGTAAAAACGCCTGTAAATCGCGGTAAAATTGCGGTACAAAACACGCGAAAATGCTACGCTCAGGTGTGAATGTAGCCTAAAAAAATTTTGATTTTTTAATTTTTTTGTTTTGGGAATGTCATATAGCAGAATGTGAAAAATATTGTTTTTTTTTTCAGAATTGTCGCTCGTTTTTGTTTATAGCGCAAAAAATAAAAAATCGCATAGGTGATCAAATACCACCAAAAGAAAGCTCTATTTGTGGGGAAAAAAAGGATGTAAATTTCGTTTGGGTACAGCATTGCAATTGTCAGTTAAAGTCACGCAGTGTCAAGTTGAAAAAAGTGGCCTGATTATTCCAGTCTTAAAGCGGTTAAAGCAGAGCTCCACCCAAAAGTGGAAGCTCCGCTTGTCTGCCTCCTACCCCCTTATGCTGCCACATGTGGTTACCTTTTGGGGGGAGCAGGTACTTGCTTTTGACAGGTATCCACTCCCACTTCTGGCTGCATTTGCTATGGCCCCCTCCTCCTTCCCCCCCAGCTGACCCATTAACAGAGCACAGCATGCTTCGCGCATGTGCAGCAGTGAGCCTGCTGTGAAGCTGCAAGGCTTCACTGCCAGTTTCCATTAGTGAAGTTGGTGGCGGCAGCACCTGGTAGCCGATTGAAAAATCGGCTTGGGTGTAGACATACTCTGGATTCCGGGGCAGGTAAGTGTCCTAATATTAAAAGTCAGCAACTACAGTATTTATAGCTGCTGACTTTTAATTTTTTCTGAAGGAGCCTGGAGGTCCTCTTTAAGCTGCAAGGTCAGCTGGATCAGGTTGCACACATGCCTTAACAAAACGTATACTCCCTGTCATATTCAGTGGGCATTACTGCTGCCAAATGCAACTCATTCAAGCAAATGGGGCCGAATCACTACCTCTCTGCAACCACATCAAATAATGCTGCCTTTTAGGGGTTAAAATGATTACCTAGGAGCTTCCCAGTCACATGTCAACTGCCATCTGATCCACCTTAGATCAGTTAATAGAGGAGTGGCAAGGGCTGCCACAAAAGTAAATTAGGTTTAAATAGCCTGTTTTTTCAGTGCCTCTGTTGTGAATTTTAAAGATAAGTTTACACACAATACCTATAGCTACAGAGGTAAATAAGGCTAGTTTTTAAGTTGATGGTTTAGAACAGTGTTTCTCAACCATTTTTCAGTCAAGGCACCCTTTAAAAATTATGGACAGTCTCGAGGCACCCCATTCTAAAATGTAAAAGCTATTCTAGTTTTACATAATGCAGCAACATCCAGAAGACCAAATAGGACACCCAGCGTTAGAGGTGATTTATTCTTCTGAAGCAAATATACTTTTGCAAACTGATACTGATTAGCTTTCCAATTTTTCTCTTTTCCCTCAGTATCTCTCCATCACTCAGCTAATGTAACCCCAACTCTGATGGAGAGGAGCAGGGGAGGGTCAAACAAGGATGCTATGCAGGCGGCTGACATCCTCCTTATCAACCGATGACACCATTGGTCATTAGGACGCTGGCAGATAGAAGATTGTAATGGTGCACAATGAAAACATGTGACTTGTAACAAAAAGGGCAGCCTTCATCAGCATGCCATTTATATACAATTTTTGGGCAATTTTAAGGCATTTTGCCAAGGCACCCCTGAAGAAGCCTCAAGGCACCCCAGTGTGCCTGGGCACCCTGGTTGAAAAAGGCTGGTTTAGAATATGTAAATACTTTAAAGTGCATAGTCTGGCAACGGGTTCACTTTAAGGAAATGGTAAGAGATGTGCGCTTTCTTTTACACTATTTTGTTTAGCTCTAAACTCTATGAACAGGACTTACATCTTGTTCGATTTACTGCAGGCAATGGCAAATAACAGCTTCCCAGGAAATGGAAATAAGAGAGAGGCACTGCAGTCAATGGAGAAAATAATACAGAAAAAAAAAAACAAAAGGTTACCTGCAACGTGTTTATTCTGTATTTAAACTGGTTAACTCTAGGGAAACAAATTGCATGCGTACTGATTTTTGGCATTACACTGACACCCAGGGGTGGACTGACAACTCATGGGGCCCCCGAGCAATAGGAGTTTATGGGGCCCCCTCTGTCCCCACCCACACTTAAGCCACACCCACACAAAGCCCCACCTACATCTTGCACTGCCCACAATATATGTGTTCGGTACAGAATTTTTCTACACTATGATCAAAATAAATGTTTAATAAGTTAGGAAAATAAAGAAAAATACACTTACATTAAAGAAAGACCATCAGACTGTCACTCACTACAGGTGTGTGTGCAGGCAGGGCCATCTTACCAAATGGGCACGCTGGGCAGTTTCCTGGGGGGGGGGGCCCACCTGCCCAGCGACCCAGCCCTAGTCAAACATTAGTCCCGATTCCCGTGTGCATCCTGCCACCGAACTTAGCAGGTGTCAAACGCCTGTCGGCCCTGCGCTGCTGTCAGGCCACTTGGGCTGTGGAGGGGGCTCCCACAAATGCAGGAATGCCTGTCTGCCTCCACGGGAACAGGCACACACAGGACAGTGGAGTCTGACTCCCGTCCGTGTGTGTGTTCACCGGACCCAGCCGCCGAACTTGACTTGGTAGCTGTCATTAGCCTGGCACTGCTGTACCAATAAATATAGCCTTATCGATAATTTGCATTTTTATTCTTGTGGGTGATTGTGTAGGCAGGGCCCCAGTGCACTGGATTTCCCGGGGCCCTTTAATGCTCTTAAGATGGTACTGCATACAGGTGTAATGCAGGATGTCATATAGAAATGATTGATGTATATGTATAGACTCCACCTTCCAAATAATACCCCATTCACAAACAGCACCAGATCCTAATCATAGATATTACCAGACCCTCCTGTGTATCCCTTCATAAATACAACTAGACCCCCTTGGATTCTTGTATCCAAAGTCCCAGATAACACCAGACTTCCTGTACCCTCCCACTCAGTAGAAAACAATCCCAAAACCCCTGTAGCCCCTATTCTTAGATAACACTAGATCCCTAGACCCCCAAATCCCAGATACCACCAGCCCCTCTAAACCTTCACTGTTAGATAACACCAGACCCCCAGTATCCCCCATTCCTGAACAAAACCAGACCCCTTAATCCCCCTATTCCTAGGTAACACCAGACCCCCCTCTAACCCCCAATCCTAGATAACACCAGACCCCTATGTCCCCACTCCTAGATAACACCAGACTCCCTGCATCCCCCTGCTCCTAGAAAACACCAAAACCACTATACCCCCCACTCCTAGATAACACCAGACTTCCTAAACCCCCACTCCTAGATGACACCAGACTCCCTGCATCCCTCTGCTCCTAGATAACATCAGAACCACTATACCCCCCACTCCTAGATAACACCAGACCCCTATTTTCCCATTCCTAGATAACACCAGACCTCTATGTCCCCACTCCTTAATACCACTAGACTCAAATGTCCCCACTCCTAGATAACAGCAGACTCCCTGCATCCCCTGCTCCTAGATAACACCAGAACCACTATACCCCCCCCCCCACTCCTAGATAACACCAGAACCACTATACCCCCCACTCATAGGTAACACCAGACCCCTATACCCCCCACTTCTAGATAACCCCAGGCCCATTTGCCCCCATCAGAACCCCTGTACTCAGCCTCTGATCTCCCCTTTGTTGCCTATGTCAGCTGGGATCCCATCCCCGGTGTTGGGCTCTGGTCTGATCTCTTCCCCAGAGCTGGTGGGCAGCATTGTGGGTCTCACCAAGGAGGGGCTCGGTCAGCAAGAGCCAAAAATGCTCCACCAGCTGCTGGTTTGGTACCTCCCTTCCTGACCACGAAGCTGATCACTGAGTCTAGGCTTAACTTGCTCATGACTGATCCCTAGGGTTACAGGTGGCGGGATCATATCATTCTGGTATTCAGGTGGGGTGGGGGGGGGGCGGGGAAGTTTGGGTTGTCATTAGTAACTTAGCCAGTGGCCAAGCAACTGCTGACGCTCTGCCAGCTCTGCCTCCTGAATGTTCAGTCCGCCACTGGAGCTGATATGAGGAAACTCTGATCTATTGGGGGGTCTGTAAGAAAGGGGCGGGGTGCTGCTGACTGCTGATCTAATGGTTGGTTACCAATCATATCAGCAGTCACTCCCCCTCCTTAGAGGCCCCCTATAGCTCACAGTCCCCTTATATCAGTTCCCCCCTTCATTGGAAACCTCCAGAGATCAGAGAGTCCACCCCTCTCCCCTTATTCCAGCACCCCCTGCCCTCTTTAAGACCTCCGTGTGGATTGCTTTACCAGCGGGACTTGGGAGCAAGAAAGTGTGAGAGCCGAAGGTGCGGAGCTGAGAGGTGGAGACGCTCTGCAACTATTTTCCTTCACTATGCCGTGTTTGTACAGCGACAAAATGACTGATAAGGAGATCATTGAGGCAGGGGGAGAGAAGCACCAATTGGCAGAGCCGGCAAAATGAAGGCCGACAGCAGAGGCAGGCGCAGCTGACAGGAATCCTCACTGGGTTAGGGATACTCCACTGAGTGAAGCGCAGTGCCGGAACTTCTTTAAGCATTGGCTTCATCCCCAGAAGCCTTTCATGGGGACCCCTACTGGCCCCGAGCCCTATGGGTTAGTCCACCCCTGCTGTCACCCCTTGTCAAATAAAGCAAAACATATACAAATTGTGCTTTCAATATGTCACTACCCCGTTTAGGATCACTTCCCAGTTTCACTGACGTTTTTGCATTATGGAATATTTTTGATTGACAGAGGCTGGAGGCTGGTCACAATGGAGCGCATGGTCTGCCTGCTCTGTGACCTGTGAACGTGGACAGAGGAAACGCACCCGGCAATGCAATAGTCCTTCTCCATTGTGCGGAGGGTCATGTCCCGATAATAATGAAGAGGTTGAAAACTGTGACATCTTTCAAATCTGCCCAAGTAGGTAACCCCAATCTTTTAATACACTTTTTTGTATACACATTTTATAGCTTTGATATAAGCACTACAATCAAATTAAAGTTAAGCACCATCAAAAACTATTGTTAGTGTTAGTTAGTGTATATACACCAGTGTTGGGGGTAACTAGTTACAAAGTAACTGATTACAGTAACTACATTACTTTTTTTGGTAACAAAGTAAAGTAACTAGTTACAATACTAATATTGGTAACTACACTACTTTACTAGGCTATAGGAAGTAACTACACTACTTTACTAGGCTATAGGAACGCGCTTCTGTGCGTTACCCAAGCCGTGCGATACAATCGTTATTTCGAAGAATAGAGAGGGATGAAGTTTATGACTTTTTGTTGCACTTTATGTTTTATTCTGTTTTTTTCAGGTTTTGTTCTCATGTTTCCCAAAGCCTGTGTTTATACAATAAACTCTATGCAGAAAGAGTGTCATGTATCTTCTTCTACACGGTCAATTAAGAAAGAGGAAAGTAAAGTAATAAGTAGTGAAGTTACTTTTCAAATGCAGTAACTAGTAAAGTAATCTTGTTACAATTTACAGAAGTAACTAGTAACTAGTTACATTTTTTTAGTAACTACCCCAACACTGATATACACTATATTGCTAAACGTATTGGGACGCCTGCCTTTACACGCACATGAACTTGAATGTCATCCCAGTCTTAGTCCGTAGTGTTCAATATTGAGTTGGCCCACCCTTTGCAGCTATAACAGCTTCAACTCTTCTGGGAAGGCTTTCCACAAGGTTTGACCATTCTTCCAGAAGCGTGTTTGTGAGGTCAGGTAATGACGAGAAGGCCTGGCTCTTATTCTCTGCTCTAATTTATCCCAAAGGTGTTCTATCAGGTTGAGGTCAGGACTCTTTGCAGGCCAGTCAAGTTCCTCCACCCCAAACTCACTCATCCATGTCTTTATGGACCTTGCTTTGAGCACTGGTGGGCAGTCATGTTGAAACAGGAAGAGGCCATCCTCAAACTGTTCCCACAAAATTGGGAACATGAAGTTGTCTAAAATGTCTTGGTATGCTGACGCCTTAAGAATTCCCTTTACTGGAACTAAGGAGCCAAGCCTAAAACAACTCCACATCATAAAAAAGAGAGGTACCCACGCGCTATCACGCTTAAAAATAATCAAATAACTTTATAGAACAGCTGCAAATATCAAACTGGCAGATTCCAATGTGCTAAAAAATGCTGAATAAATAGTAGAATCACATAAATTATATCTCTACATATGGTGATGGGTCAGGTAAGTAAAGTGCATAGTACTTGGAAAATAAACAAAGAAAAATAATGTATTCAGGGTGAGTAGAGGTGTATCTGTGATGCAATCTCCCAAAAATGTGTGAATCAATAGTATAAAATAAAGATGGACAATTATCTCTGAATTACTACAGTGCAATAATATGAAAAACGGACAATTGTATCAAAATCACTTCAGTGTAAAAGGCAATATAAAACCATTAATTGCGAAGGAAGCATAAAAATATAAATAGTAAAGTTAAAACCCAGTGATGAATTTTCTAATTATAATAAATCAAAGATGATCACATTGATTACTATTAGCAGCAATTAGCATATAGGCACAAGCTGTGCTAATGGGAGCAGACAAGATGAGTGGAGGGGCTTCTCCTACACATAAATAGCACACTGGTAAATAAAATAAACAGTCCGTGGGCACAGTTCAGTTTGCAATCAGATGTACAAATAAAGCCCCGTACACACGTAGCGATTGTCGGCCGAACGATCGGCCGTCTTTTGTCCGGTGCTGTCCTGTCAGTTGAAAAGTGCTAGAGACTGCACACGAATTTTGTCGGCCAACAACAGCCGACTGCAGAAGTGATGTCATGTGATGGTTAACTTTCCGTGTGTTTTTTCTTCTCTGAGCATGCTCATCTGCTGTTTGTCAGCCGAAATCTGTACTGACTTATTAACAATCGTCCGTTCTGGTGTTGGCCAACAAAAATTTTAAAGCCTGCACACCAGATTCTGTTCGGCCGAAAAGTCGCAGTCGGTTGTCGGAAGCACCATACTAACAAGCCGACAATCGGCCGATCGGACGTTGGCCGAATATTTACGGCCGACAATCGCTACGTGTGTACGGGCCTTAAGTCCCTTCCAGCTATTTCTTCCGAAGATACAGGTTACTTAGAACTGCAACGATGTATAATACAATAAAGGAAGGAGGCGCAGGGATCCTCGGTGGATGTGGCCACACTACCTGCTTACCTTCCAAGTGTTGAATGAAAGCCTAAGTTCCAACACCACGGCCGGTGAGCACTGCGGGATCCTCTGGTTACCTCTGCACCGCTCTGTGGGTCATTCCTGCAGCTGGTGTGCACCTCCTACCAACGGTGGATGCTCTGGATGGATTTTCTCGATCAAATAAGGAGAGAAATGGATCCAATAGTGTAATATTGTTTCAAAGGAATTTATTAAATAAAGGCTAGTAAACTCACATAAAAGCAGAGCCGCAAAGCGGCAAAAGGCATTTGGGTGGTCGGCCGGTCCACGTGACTTCATCAGGGGATGAAGTCACATGACGTAACTATGTAACCTGTATCTTCGGAAGAAATAGCTGGAAGGGACTTATTTGTACAAACTCCACATCATAACCCCCCTCCAGAAAACTTTACACGTGGTAAAATGCAGTCAGGCAAGTACCATTCTCCTGGTACTGCCAAACCCAGACACCTCCATCGGATTGCCAACAGAGAAGCCTGATTCGTCACTCCTGAGAACATGTGTCCACTGCTCTAGAGTCCAGTGGCGGCGGGCTTTACACCATTGCATCCGACGCTTTGCATTGCACTTGGTGTTGTAAGGCTTGGATGCAGCTGCTCGTCCATGGAAACCCATTACATGAAGCTCTCTATGTACTGTTGTGCTAATCTGAAGGCCACACAAAGTTTGCTGGTCTCTAGCTATTGACTCTGCAGACAGTTGGCAACTTCTGCACACTGTGAGCTTCAGCATGCGCTGACCTTGCTCTTTCATTTATCGTGGCCTACCACTTACTTCATAGCTGCGTTGCTGTTATTCCCAGTTGCTTCAACTTTGTTATAATATCACCACAGTTGGCTGTGGAATATTTAATAGCAAGGAAATTTCATGAATGGACTTATTGCACAGGTGGCAACCTATCACAGGATTACGCTTGAATTCACTGAGTTCCTGAGAGTGACGCATTCTTTTACATAAGGCCCCTTTCACACGGGCTTTCCGATCAGGTCCGCCTGTCAGTTTTTCATGCAGACCTGATCGGATGCTCCATGAACCCCTATGGAGCGGCGGATGTCAGCGGTGACATGTCTGCTGACACCCACTGCTATCCGATCCTGTCCATAAAATCCAGACGAATGGAAACCCTGTTTTCCATCCGTCTGGAGGATCAGATCAGATAGGATCGGGTGAAAATGAACAGGTGGTTTGTTTTCATCCGATCCCCCATAGAGGAGAGCAGGGATCTGACAGGTCCGTCTCAGCACAGAGAGCAGAGACAGACCTGTCATTCGCCAACTCAGCAGGAATCGGAGGATAGATCCCCTGCTGAGCAAAACAGGGTCCACCGGGCGGAAAGCCCATGTGAAAGGACTCAATGTTTGTAGAAGCAGTCTGCATGCCTAGGTGCTTGGATTTTAAACACCTGTGGCCATGGAGGTGATTGGAACCCCTGAATCCAATGATTTGGAGGGGTGTCCCAATACTTTTGACAATATAGTGTATCTCTTAGAAACTGGTGAAATAACCCCTAGAGAATTGGTAAATCCTCTCATCTCTTTTATATATAAAAATAGTGGAGCCTCGTTCCTCCCTGTGGATTCTACATATTATAGAAAAAAAATACTTTTCTTCCAACTGAGTCAGTGACATCTTGTTGTGAGGGGATGGAGAAATGTGCCTATTATGGTCTCTAAATAATACAAAAAAAAATGGTGGGCCAGTATTTTGGAAAATAGCACCTGTCACCTCCTTAGGGACTAGAGATATTGAAGAGGCACAGGTGACCTTTGGGCTTCATTGCTGATCTTCTCAGTATGCCTTGCCTTCATGCTTAAAAAAAAAAAAAAAGTTTAATGCCCTTTTGCATCATTATTGCCATCTGTGAACCAAGCAAGAGCTCCTTCACACCTACTTGTGGATTCTCCATAGAAATATATGGAGTGTACAATTCATACAGAGGAAATAGGCAGCGGTTCTCACAAGAGTCAAAGTACCAGAGGAGTTAGATGTCCTCACTGGGGTCAGGGACAATAGGGAAGACTTGTCCATTTTCAGACCTGTTGTACTTCAATTAGTAAAGATAAAATATGGACTTCAATTGCATGACAATGAAGAGTAATAATGGCTTTAAGATCTTTTATTGCATGTTTTTCTCCCACCAGCTCATGGACAATGGGGTGCCTGGGGAGAATGGGGCCTGTGCTCCTCCAGTTGCATTGTAGAAGGTTCTGGAATATTCCCAACTCAGTCCCGATTCCGAGAGTGTGACAACCCGAGGCCTTCGACCAGCCCCCTGGGAAATCCATGCCCAGGGAGTAATCTTGAATCCAAAGATTGCACTGGCCTTCCTATTTGTCCAGGTGAGCAACTAACTCTTAGCGTTGTAACAGCCATATTTTTTTGCAGAGCTCTAATGTTTTCAAGATGATGTCATGGAGGTGTGCATAGCCCAAATATTGCCAACCAGGCCCAGACTGCCAATAGGGCACACTGCCAACAGGGCCAATAGGGCAGCTGAGCCTCATGTCCTGGCAGGAGTGGCCAGTTGGTGACCAGGCAACACAGCGGAAGGTGGGCATTCGCCGTGGTTTGGACAGGCTAACACGGACCACGGTCGCTGCACTCCTCCCGCTTTGCGGCCATGCCTGTGTCTCCTCTCCTGATATAGCGTGAAGATTAGTATCCTCTGCAGCAACTGTGCATGCGGCACATCCATGCATAATAAGCCACGCACCAGGCTGCACCCAAAGAGATAACTGAACTCAGTTAACTCCTTACATGCTGAATGGTTTGGGGACACAGGCATGACACAAGCCAGGCACCTTGACAGCCAAACAGGGACACAGTCATGAGTCATCATTGTTAACAGTGGGAATACAGGATTTCACAGTGGCTTTAGCATGAAGAAAGGGGGATGGGAGATTGGGGGCCTGTCAGTGGAGGGAGAGGGTTTGAGATCTGACAGAAGGGGTTGGGGATTGGTAGTTGGGTGGTAAATGTCTGTGAGTCGGGGGGCGGGGGTTGGGAGAAGGGGTCTGTCATTGGTGGGAGAGGGCAATAGTTGGGGTGGGAGGAAGGGCAGTAGGTAGGTGGGTCTGTCTGTGGAGGGTGAGGTGTCGTTTGAAGGGGTGGCAGTTGGTGGGGTTTGTGTTGTGGGGGGGGGGGGGGGTCAGGGGCGGCTACATGCCTGCGGGGAATGGGGACTGGCTCCCCCGGTCTCTGGAGGAATTGGCTGCTCGGTCCAGAATGTCTGTTTTTGTCCCAGTCTGGACCTGTTGTTAACTCTGGTATTATGCTGGCCTTACACCTGTAGAATTTAGTTCTTATGTTCAGACAAGAAAATATATTCATCACTTGTGCGCCCATGTAATAGTGCCTCCATGGACTTGACTTGACAAATTTGAATGACCTTTTGTTCCAGTACCATGTCAATGTCTTGATTTTCATAGAACAAATGTTCTACTTACGGAAGAAAGTTGACAAGTATATGGGCAATGAATTTTAAAAAAAGAAATGCTATAAAATCCTAATCCTAATAAACAATCTTCAAATGATAATAAATGTGATCCACCAGTGCATGCAAATAAAAAATGGGGTTCAAACTTGTTTCAGTCCAATAATCTTATGTCCAAAAAATTAAACTCCAATAAACACAGATCTATAGTCATACAACAAAGTTAACAAAAAAAAAAAGGGCAGACTCGATGGACTACCCAGTCTTTTTATGTTGACACTTTTCTATTCCTATGTTTTTATGTATAGCAGGTTTTCCAGGCATTGGGCCTGATGTGGGTCTGCCATTTTTACCGGTTACCTCTCCAGCCCATGTGAGCTGTGACCCCAGCTGTGAGCACTGAGACAATGACAATTCCAGCATCTTTGTTTGGTTGTTTTATAGTATTTGAGGGGATGGGAGAAGGGAATGAGTGGGATACTTCTCTGGCTCAAGTAGGTACACTTTTGGGACTCTGTAGCAAAAATGTGCTTGTTAGCGCTGTCTTGAAGCCAGGCGACGCTAGCCAGTGCTTCCTGACATTTGCAAGTAACATAACATCTGAAACTGTGCTGGAACCTCGACCTTAGTCCAGAAGATCCAGGTCTGTAGAATGTTGAACTTCTGACACTGCTTTATTCAAAAGTCACTGACTGGCTCCCTCCAGCTGGCTTGAGGTAGCTCATTATAAATTCCTGTACTGCTGCAACTCTCAACTTGAGGCACTCTCACTGTGCACTGACTCTTCAGGGCCCAAACTTCAGGAGCCCCCTTTAACTCTTCAGGGTCCCCTGACTAGTTACCCCCTCTAACTTCAGGGTCCTCAACCTAGGTACCCCCTTTACAGCTAGCTGACACGTGGATCCCAGAACCATCTCCAGGGTGGTCACGACCTGTGTAGGCTTTCCTGGGACTGGACCCCTCTTTCTCTCCATTGGTTCTCGTCACACCGGATCCCCTTCAGCTCAAGTCAGCACCCTCAGGAGGAGAGACAGCCGTACTCTCCCTCCCGTGACTATACTTCCCGCCAAAGACAATGAGTCATGCGCTCCCCTCAAACTTATACTCACTCCCAGAATCCTCTGTGGCAGAATCTGCCTTCTGGGGTAGTTACAAACCTGATTGTGTCTCTGATTGGGTTTCCTCCACTGCCCAATGAAAAGCCTCTCACAGGGCCAGTGGGGATACTTCCCTCTCAGCAGACACAAGTGGGAGCCATGACAACCTACCTAACCAAAAGAAATCATGGCTCTGCTGTTAGGCAGACAAAGCACACTATATTTTACCTAGCACCTACCTGCAGGATGCTACATCTGTCTTGTAGGCATATCCCTTTTAGAGCCAGGATAAAGGCTATCAGTCCTTGTATCAAATGGGGGGAAAAAACAAAATGTATAATTCAGGTTTAACTGGACAGCCACTGAAATATCTCGTGAATATTTAAAATGAAAGCAGACACCAAGAGCAGTTTTGATAAAAAAGCATAAAACAAAACTTTTTTTAAAGAAGGAAATTGCCACTGTGATCTGGTGCACTTAAAACTGGCAATAGTTCCCTCCAGGGCTATAAAAGGATGTGGCAACCTACTTACCTTCTGACCTTGAGTCATAGAGTGGAGGATAGGTTACAACAGCACGTATTATATAAGGAAAGGCTGTACTTTCTTACTGGGTAAAATATGTAATTATATGCAGTTGTACGTCAAGTAGATAGGGAATCCCCTTTGGCTGATTCACTTTTCCATCCTCTGGTCAGAGGGGGAAGAGGCAGGGGATGTACAATAGTAAGGATCGATCTTTTTTTAGATTGGACAATTTTTAGATATATTCAAGCATCTGTAAAACTGCATGATTTAGGTCAGATCGTGAGGTTCTAATCTTTCCAGCTGTATTTGAAATTAGTAATAAAGTACTTTGGCTGATGTTCTATTTACAGTGGTTGTAAACCCAATTTATGAAATTTGACCTAGGCACATGAATCTGTAGTGTTTACTTATCTCTCTCCAAAGTTTTGAGTGATGTTTCTCTCTGGTGCTCTGTTCTTCTGCTATCACTTCTGACAAGTTCTCCTACACATGGGAGAAGTGAAATAGTTTGACCTCAGCAGAACCCCTGTTTAAATTGAAAAAGGAAAATTCCCCTGGTGATGGGACTTTGACAGCACTTGTAAAAATAACAAAAAATTGAATGTAATATTATAATTTGTATTAATGAAAAACAAGCCATCAGTGTCACCCCTGAAGAAGAAGCGCAATCGCTTCGAAATGCATTGGGTATACATTGTGCTATAAATCTGATCATCTATTGCATTTTGTGTAGTTTCTGGAACACACTGCTTGCTCTTTTTAATGGTTTTTGCTTCAATGTTTTTGTTTTTCATTAATAAAAATTAATAAAACTTATAATATTACATTAAATGTTTTGTTATTTTTAAAGTGCCTTTAAAGTCCCATCGCCAGGCGAATTTTCCTTTTTCCACACATGGGAGAGCAGCAGCTGAATATTTGTTTAGAAGAGGGAGCTAAGAGGGAGATTATCAGGGAGCTTGTCTATTCAGACTGCAACTCTGCATGTACCTTCGTTCCTCTGCCTATGTGGAGGTGGGGGTGTTTTTCTTACCTCCAATCAGCTCACATTCAGTGTAAGCCCAGACACCCCACCCACTGCTGAATGCGGAAGGAATGTCGAAAGGGTAAGGCTGCAGATATACAAGTAAAACCAATAAAGGAGGATTTGTTTCATCTCTGTGTATCATCTGAGACCAGTCACTTACTAGGTATATGAGAGGGTTCACATCCACTTTAAAGCATCGTTCACATGCAGTGCCGGGACAAAGTCATCTAGTGCCCAGGGTGAAGATGACAAAGTGCACCCATCCCCCACAATGTGTGAGCATCATGTCTCAGCAAAAATCCCCTCCCCCCCCCAAAGAAAAAATCACTGATATGCACACTTGTAACCCCACCAAGCATACAGGTCCTCTGCAAGCCAATATTCGCCAAAATTCAAATTAAAAAAATGCACCCTCTTCTAACTCAACCCCACCCCCCCCCCCCCCATTCCCTCCTCTTAGCACGAATCCTTTTCCCAAAAAACACCCCTTCTAGCACACCCCCCCCCCCCAAAAAAAAAACCCTCCTAGCACAAATTCTATTCCCTTCCCTAGTTCCTCCCTTCTAGTACAAATCCTGCCCCCCCCCCCCCAAAAAAAAAAACATCCCTCCTAGCACAACTCATCTACCCTCTAAATTTCCCCTTTTAGTAAAAATCCCACCACATCTCTACTCCTAGCTCAAATCCCCCCCCCTAAAAAAAAAACACCCCTCCTAGCACAAGTTCTATCTGCTTCCCAAATCCCCCTTCCTAGCACAAATCCTTCCCCCCAAAAACACCCCTCCAAGCACAAATCCTCTTCCTGCCAAATAGCACCAATCCCTCTTCCCCCCCCCCCCAAACCCTCCTCCTAGCACAAAGTCTATCCCCTCTACAAATCTCCCTTCCTAGCACAAAATGCCTTGTCCCCGTCTGTCAAACGCCTCTGTGAAATACTCCCTCCTACCACAATTCCAGTCTCCCCACATTGTGTCCCCAGTACAATTCCCCCCTCCCTCTCAGAAACTTACAGACCTAAAATGTTAGAGGTGGGACAGCCCAGTCCAGGATCGTCAGCCCACCATTTTGCTGCCCTAGATCCTTACTAAGCTGCAGTCATTGGTTGCTGGGACTGCCAGCGTTACAGCAACCAATGACCTCACGTGTGTAAACACTTGATGTAAGGGGGATTCTGATGGGGACACTTGATATAAGGGAGTACAGTGATGGGGTAACTGATCTAAGGGGATACTCCAATGGGATCAACTGATTTATGGGGCACTCTGATGGGGACATCTGATGTAAGGAGGTACTCTGATGGGGTACTCTGATGGGGACAACTGATGTAAGGAGGTACTCTGATGGGGTACTCTGATGGGGACAACTGATCTAAGGGAGTATTCTGGTGGGGACATCCTATGTATGGGGGCACTCTGATGGGAGCAACTGATCTTTGGGTATACTCTGACTGGGACACTTTATGTAAGGGGGTACTCTGATAGTGATATCTGATGTATGGGGGCACTTTGTTGGGGATACCTAATGTAAGGAGGCACACTGATGGGGATACCTGATGTAAGGCGGCACTCTGATGGGGATACCTGATGTAAGGGGGTACTCTGATGGAGATGCCTGATGTAAGAGGGCACTCTGATGGGGATACTTGATGCAAGGGGGTACACTGATGGGGGCAACTGATTTAAGAGATACTCTAATGGGGACACCTTATGTAAGATGGTTTTATTTTCTTTTACTTGTAACATGGATGTGATTGATCTACTTTTATGTTTTATTAAAGAGAGATTCTGATCTCGGCTGGAAGAATGTTTTAGTGCCGGTTCACACTATAACGATGTAAGACATCGCATGTGATAAGGATCGCACTGCTCTGCAAATCACATGTGATGTCTATGTGATTCAAATTCAGCCATACAGATTGTTTGGCTGAATTCGCATCACATTCAGGCAAAGTCGTGCAGGACCCTTTTTTGGGTCCGCACCAGAATCGGATAGCATGGGTGCTATCCTGTCCGAATTGACAGTTCGCACTGCGATATGCAAACTAATCTGGGGGTGTCATTAACTTTGTATTGACACTCTCAGCAGTTCACATATGGCAGTGTGAACTGCCTGCGAGTCTGGTGCATTGCGGGAACCCGCAGTGGATTCGCAGGGTTCCCGCATTGCACCAGTGTAAATCGGCACTTAGTGAGGAGAGTTTTGACCTCCTTGAGCTGCACTGGCAGACTATATGGTTAAATAAGAATTCCACGTTTTTCAAAAAGTCTGTGGGGAGCACATGACAGGATGTCTTTGGGGCGAAACAGAGTCCCAGGAAGAGGATGAAGTCTGTCACTCCTGCTGTCAGTGTGAGGAAAAGTGTCCTTGGAAGTCAGCCTAAAGGACGGAAGGTTGAGCTGAGCTGCAGAGAGGGATCCAGTGTGCTGAGGACCGTGTGGAGCTGTTGGGGTTGGAGTTTCCAGGAAAGCAGAGTCGTGAGTACTGTGAACTGCCCCAGGGTCTGCCTAGGATAGGAGACCACTCCAGGAGGTCAAAGGAATCCAGGAGCCAGCTAACCAGGAGGAAGCTTAGAAAGGGGGTGCCTGAGTCTAAGCCCTGAAGAGAATACAGTGAGAGAGGGTGCCGATGTGGGCCCTGAAGTGTTAAGAGTTGCAGCAGTGTTACAAGTAGCTACCTCAGCCAGGAGGGCTAAAGGGAGCTGTACAAAAGGACTTTGTGTCACCGGTGAGTGTCAAAGTCAGTTCAGTGTTAACAAGACAGCAAGTCAGCGTTAACATGCGCAACCGGCGTTGACTGGCATTCAGCCGGGGTCAAGTCAGCGTCAAGAGGCATTTTTCTCAGTTGTCCCATTACATTGTGTATAGTCCAGCCAGAGGAGTATACCACTCATTCCCTTCTCCCATCCAAGTTCCCAAAAATAAATGCAAAACCCAAAGATGCTGGACTGTTTCTTGTCTCAGTGCTCACACTTGGAGAACAGGCTTAAATGTGTTTTTGTTACTAGCGGTAACCCTGGAAGACCCACATTGAGCACAAAGGCTGGAACTCCTGCTACACTAATAATTTTCTTTGCTTATGAATATAACTATTTTTGTCTATTAGTATGTATTTCCATTTAGCTGTTTCCTCTCTGCCATTATCACACGATCTTTGAATTTTTTTCACAGTGGATGGACAATGGGGAGCGTGGCAGAAGGAATCAGAGTGCTCAGTCACCTGTGGTGTAGGACGAGTGGAGAAGAAGAGATCTTGTGATAGTCCAGCACCTAAACATGGAGGAAGATATTGCGTTGGATCCCCTACAATACATAAGATCTGCAATACACAAGAGCCATGTCCAAGTAAGTTAAGAGATGTCTGTAGGGCATAAGTGCAGCGCAACCCCTGTAGGAGCCGCTAGAAAGATGCCCAGGGTTCTTTTTCGAAACAGTAGCCTCACAGCTAGGCACACGGTCACATTCACTCTTTGGCTCAGTGAACAGTCCAGGGGTTTTCTTTCTGGTGTTTTTATTTTTGGATAACTTTGATGGGGTTAGGGAATTCAATGGGATACTCCACAGCTATGTACAAATAGTAGGACACTTATCTACTAAAGAACTATGAGCCTGTAGCAAACTTGAGGATTGTAATATTCCTCTGGTGAACAGTCTAAGCGTTGTTAGTGTGGTGCGGGGTTCCCTTAAGCAACCCACGGCAGAGGGTAGCAGATGGAATGGTGAGCTTTACAGCAACAATTCTGGATAGCAGGTGACCACATGCAAATCAACCCCCTGGTTCTTGCTTCTAGCACAGTAGTCCACTCTCTCCACCTGGCACTACCCAGCTTGGCACAGCTCAACTTGGCACAGCACAGCTAGACACAGCACAGCTTGACACAGCACAAATCTCTCACTCCTACCTGGTTGGCTCGCTTCCCCCAATTGCCTAGCTCCTTCCTGGGTTTTTTCTTTTATATGGTCCCTCCTGTCCCCAGGAGACTATGGGCTTTGTAGTTGCCGCCCATGAACAGCTGTAATTAGGATCCTTCTTCAAGACTGCATCTCCCAGACTGCTCCTGGCTACTGTAATCAAGCCACAGGAAAGATCAATTGGCAGCACCATCTACATTTCCCAATATTACAATGTGGCCAAAGACTCCTACCTCCCCTCTGTCTAGCTCTGCAGCCTGTCGGTGTCTTTGGCATGTGAGAGGGTGCAGTGGCAGTAACTCACACACAGACCAGTTGCAAAAAGAAAGAACTTGTATTGTAGTCATAATACAACAATTCACAACAAGCCTGGCAGAAAGCAGCCCAACCGGGAACACAGGTAGACATGTGCAATTAATTTCGGTCTGAATATAAATTCAGACTAATTGGGGGGTGTTTTAACAAGGAGGCCCCCTAGATCTCAGCCCCCCCATGTGAATGAGTATGGGCTACATAGTAACCCTACCCATTCACCAAAAAAGTAAGTAAAGACACAACACAATTTTTTAAAAAAATAAATAAAAATCTCCCTTGATGTAGATCCATCATCAATCACGATGCCATCATCAGGTGACCCCCGTCCCCTTGTGACATCATAGACCCAGCATGCCCCGTTGATGGTGTCACAAGGACACCATGGCAACCTGGTGACATCGCCAGGTGGCCCCGCCCTTTAACTATTTAAGAACTGTCAGATGGCAGAGCTGGCAGACAGCAGGAGCCTTCAACGAGACCGGAGAGGTTTTTGTTTTTTTTTGGGGTCGGCAGCGGTGGCGGACATTTTTTTTTTTTTAATAAAGGAATTGTCAAAAACTTGTGTTGTGTTTATATTTACTTTTTACTGTACACTTTTTTTGTGAATGAGTAGGGTAGGGGTACTATGTATGTACCCCATACTCATTCACATGGGGTTGGGAACTGGGGGCCCCCTTATTAAAGGGGGCTTACAGATTTCAATAAGCACCCCACCTGCAGAATCCCACAATCACTGGCCAGGGTTGTGAGGAAGGGGCCCTTGTCCCCATCAACATGAGGGCAAGGTGCTTTGGGGTGGGGGAGCAGAGGCCCCCCTTCCCCAAAGCACCCCCTGCCCCATGTTGAGGAGAAAGAGGGCATGTCTGTGAAAGTTCTCTTCCAATATCAAGCAGCAGACTTCTAATTGGTGGGGTGGGAGAAGCAGAATGGCACTTGCAGCAGCACTCTGGAGAGGAGAAGCAGCTATAATGGGGATGAAAGTAACAAACAAAAAGGCACGTCTAAGTGCAGCATTGCATTCCACAGTTTTTATGAAACCTGAGGCCACTTCTGGTTCCATGCGTTCCAGCGTGGTCCCGGAAGCCATTCGGTCATCTTGCCACCCTGTCTCCTCTCCTTGGATATAGCTGCTGGTCTGCTCTCTCCCCCTAGAGGTGAAGGGACAGAGCAAGCTTGTACAATGGCGAATGACATGCCTAATGCATCTTGGATCTTGTAAATGTTTTTAATTATTTTTATTACTAAAAACTGTGGATTGCTGCATTTAGAAGCGCCTTTTTGTTTATTCCTTTGTTACTTCCTTCCTTCCTTCTGTGTTGATGGCATGTGGCCTGGTATGGTTCAGGAGGAGGGGCTGCTTGCTTGTTCCCCCTCCCCTTTCCTGGCCTGCTGGCCTGCATGCTCAGATAAGGGTCTGGTATGGATTGTGGGGGGGTCCCCATGCCATTTTGGTACAGGCATGGCACAGATGATGGTATAGGCATGGCACAGGTGATGGTATAGGCATGGCACAGGTCAATGTACAGGCATGGCACAGGTCAATGTACAGGCATGGAACAGGTCAATTTACAGGCATGGCACAAGTCAATGTACAGGAATGGCACAAGTCAATGTACAGGCATGGCACAGGTCAATGTACAGGCATGGCACAGGTCAATGTACAGGCATGGCACAGGTAATGTACAGGCATTGCACAGGTAATGTACAGGCATGGCACAGGTCAATGTACAGGCATGCAGCTTCACAAAAACCACACAGTGCGCCGCCACCCCCCTATCCCCCCCCCAAGCCATGTTCCCTCATCCTGTCCAGAGTTCCGCAGGGCTTCTGTGCCCACTTTTATGCTCACAGGACAGTGTGTGGCCCAGGCCCCCCCTGAATTTGACCTCCAGGAAAGCACAGTTGTAGTTTATGCAGGTAGAGGCCTAAGCCCGTATGTATTACAGGCATGGAGGAACATTTGACATTTTTTGTCTAATATCGCCACTTCAAAGTTCTTCACTTACCGTTAGCTGGGCTGCTGCTGGTCCCTGACTGTCTGTCACACACTGCTGGAAGCCTGGGACTGTGTCTGCGCCTCTGCGGCCTGCTGCGAAGTACTCTCCCTCCCTGGCTGCGCCTGCGGCCTGCCTAAAGTCGACTCCAGGACTTGTCTGACCTGGTGGGACTCCGGGAGACTGGTCTCGTCTCAGTCAGTGCCAGACCCAGTGGTGGAGTGAGCCAGGATTCAGGAATCAGGACGTCTCCTACCGTCCTACGGTAGGTCACGGGCGACTACGCTTCACTCACTCCCCCTCGCGCTCCGATGTCCGATCCGAATCCGATCCGTCCGACTGAGTCAGCTCCTCCACGGTCACGCTGCTCTTGTCTCGATCGCCGCTCCTCTCTCTCTGCGCCGGGAACGGAAGGTGATCGTGACGCCGGGGCGGTGCGCCGCCCCCACGCGTCACGTCACCAGGTCCGATGTCCTTCTGTGATTGGTCCAGGCTGGACTCTGGACCAATCACAGCCCGGACATCGTTAAAGTGGGGTGTGTCGGGGCGCATTGCTCTGCGCCCCGATGACCCCCAGAAGAGCGCCAATCGGCGCCTCAGTCAGGCAAAGGTGGGGTCAAACCCCCCCCCCCCATACCCAGCGCTAAGTCCGGCGCCCCTAGTGGGTGAAAAATTTACTTTTTTTTTTATTTAATCTTTTTTTTTCTTCTGCTTGTGTTTGGGGGGCGGCGCCCCTGCGCCCCCTATGGGCGGGCCGCCACTGTTGCTGGTTCTCAGATCTGTGGCTGGCCCGGATCCCAGACAGTTGGGTTCAGGAGGTGATACGGTCCGGTTACAAGATCAAGTTTCGATCCGTTCCTGCAGTAAGGTTTTTCCCTTCCAATGTGTGGCTGTCCCCGGATCGCTTGCTGGCGCTCTATGGGGCAGTACAGGAACTGGTACAACATTGGGTGATAGTTCCGGTTCCGTGTGCGGAATGTTTTCAGGGTTTTTTATTCCACCCTGTTCACAGTTCCCAGGAAGGAAGGCAAGGTGCGTCCAATCCTGAACCTAATGGCCCTGAATGGTTCCTTGCGAATTCAAAACTTCAAGATGGTATTAGTTCGCATGATGGTGGCTTCCCTACATCAGGGGGATTCCTGGCCTCCATAGACATCAAAGATGCCTACCGTCATCCCGTTATGTGGAGATCACCAACGGTTTCTCTGTTTTGCCGTGGGAAAGGATCACTATCAGTTCGTGTCTTTGCCCTTTGGTCTCGCCTCCACTCCCCAAGTTTTCACAAAGGTTGGCTCCGATCCCGGCGCTGCTACGGCAGTGGGAGATTTTGGTCCTGGGTTATCTGGACGATCTGCTTCTCCGTGTGGAGTCCCCTATGGTGCTGACAACAAGTTTAGAAATCACCATGAGAACTCTGGAGGAGTTCGGGTGGATTCTGAACCTTCAGAAGTCGTCACTGGTCCCTTCCATGAGACTGGATTATCTGGGCCTGACTTTGGACTCGTCCTCAGCCAGGGTGTTTCTCCCTCCGGAAAGACATTTGAAACTTCAGACTGCGGTTCAGCTGTTGCTGTCCAGCAAATGGTCTTCCCTTCGAACCTGCATACAAGTTCTGGGACTGATGGTGTCATCTTTGGAGGCGGTCCCTTTCACTCAATTCGACATGAGGATCCTCCAGAAGGAAATCCTTCTCAAATGGAACAAGAGTCCAAACTCTCTGGACATTTGGATCCAGCTGAGCCAGGTGACCAGGGAGTCCCTGATCTGGTGGCTTCATTCCCCGATGTCCAAGCAGGAAAATCATTCCTCCCTATATACTTGACAATTGTCACCACGGATGCAAGCCTGTCCAGGTGGAGAGGAGTCCTCGGCAGGTTCTCTGTTCAGGGAGTATGGTCCCTGGAGGAATCCAGGTTACCGGCCAATGTCCTGGAGCTAAGAGCAATCCGGCTTTGCCTAGTCCACTGGACCGGACACTTAAGGGTTATCCAGTGCGCATTCAATCGGACAATGCTATGACCGTGGCTTATGTCCATCACCAAGGGGGCATCAAGAGTGTCCTTGTGGCCTTGGAAGTGGCAGGCATTCTTCGTTGGGTAGAGTGCTTTTTTCCAGCTCTCTCCACTGTTCACATTTCCAGTTGTGGAAAATTGGCAGGCGGATTACCTCAGTCGACAGGCCTTGGATGCAGGGGAATGGTCCCTACATCCGGAGGTGTTCCAGCAGTTGTGCCTTCGTTGGGGCACTCCAGACATGGATCTGGTGGCATCTCGAATCAACAGGAAAGTGCAAAGGTTTGTGGTCCGCTCCTGGGACCCTCTGGCAGATGCACTGCTGGCACCATGAAGTCAGTATCAGCAGCTGTATGTCTTTCCTCCTCTCAAGTTGCTGCCAAGACTTCTTCGCAGTATCAAGGCGGAAGGGATTCCGCTCATTCTTCTGGCTCTGGACTGGCCTCGCTGAGCTTGGTACGCCGACCTGGTCAGGCTAGTCGCAGACGCTCCTTGGAGACTTCCTCCAAGGGAGGATCTACTGTCTCAAGGGCCAATCTTCCATCCGGCTTTACGCTCGCTGGCTTTGACGGCTTGGCTGTTGAACGCCAGTTGCTGAAGGACAGAGCATTGTCTGCTTCAGTGATTCCCACTCTGCTTAAAGTGAGGAAAGCGACTTCTAGGAAGATTTATCATCGTACTTGGAAGTTGTATATTGCGTGGTGGGAGTCTCTTTGGGCTCCCCCTTGCTCTTACTCTGTGGCTCGGATCTTGGCTTTCCTTCAACTGGGAGTGGATCAAAAGTTGGCCTTGAGTACTATCAAGGGTCAGGTTTTGGCATTGGCAGTTTTCTTCCAAAGGCCGTTGGCCACCTGTTCCCTGGTGCGTAAATTCATTCAGGGGGTGTGACACTTGGTACCTGTGGTGCAACCTCTTTCACCCCCTTGGGACCTTGATTTGCTGCTGTCGGTTCTTCAAAAACCTCCTTTTGAAAGTATTTGGGAGATTCCTCTGCCTACCCTATCCCAGAAGGTGGCTTTCTTGGTGGCTATCACTTCTGCGTGCAGGGTGTCGGAACTGGCGACATTGTCCTGTCGTTCTCCCTATATGTTAGTTCATAGAGACAAAGTGGTACTTCATCCGTATCCGTCCTTCCTTCCGAAGGTGGTTTCTAGTGTTCACTTAAACAAGGACATTGTATTAACATCTTTGTGTCCTAAGCCCAAACATCCTAAGGAATGTGCACTGCATACTCTGGATGTAGTTCGGGCAATCAAGGTATACTTGGCGACTACTGAGTCTTTTGGTAAGTCAGATTCGCTCTTTGTACTCACGGATGGCGCAAGAAAAGGGCTTCCTGCGTCTGCTGTGACTATTTCCAGATGGATCACACAGACAGTGGTGCAGGCTTAAGGATTAGGTTCCCCCTTTCCCTGTTAAGGTTTATTCTACTCAGGCGCTTAGTGCTTCCTGGGCTTTTCGCCTTTAGGCATCTGTACTTCAGGTTGCAAGGCAGCTACCTGGTCATCTGTTCGCATCTTTACCAAACCTAGGTGGATGTGTTGGCATCCGCTGAAGCCTCTTTTGGCCGCAAAGTTTTGCAGGCTGCTGTTTAGGGGGCTTTCTGGCCTTCCTTGAGGGTGTTTACTGTTTGTTTCAGGTGGGCCTCATCTTGCTGTTCTGATGAGTCCTATGTTGCCTGGTTGGCTATGTTTAGCCTTGTTTTTTTCTGCTGTTCCCACCGCTCATTTTATGACACTGCTTTGGGACGTCCCTACTGATATGCATTAGGAACGGCATCCATCAATGAACGATAGAGAAAACTGGATTTTTGACTTACTGTAAAATCCTTTTCTCTTAAGTTTATTGACTGACGCAGTACCCACCCCTCTATTTTGAGTTGGGTTGGTATTACTTCTCTGACACTGCTTTGATACAAAACTGACATCCTGTGCAGGAAGAGAGAGGTTTTACCCTCCGGGACTGCCCATAGGCATAGCCAGAACTTTTTCTCTGTCTAGTGTCCTACTTCTGTAGGGGGCAGTATAACCCTACTGATATACATCAGGAAAGGATTTTACGGTAAGTCAAAAATCCATTTTTTTCATTTTTCATTGCTGCCATTTTTTTGTTTACCTTGCAGCTGTCGGTGGAAAGAAAGAGAGATTGATGGGCGCTCCTGCTGTAGATAAGTCTTCAATTCAAAAGGGTCTTGATAGATGAAATGCAGCTAGACTGATGGTGGATGTCCCAAATGCACAGATACAGCGCTATCATCAAGGGCAGCTCTTAGAGGGCCGAAGCAAAGTCCCACGAACAGGCAGAAGAGAAGAAAAAGCGCCACTCAGTGAAGCAGGTGTAACATGTTTTAATGACACACATTAAAAAACTTACATAAAAGCAGAAGTCTATCTTCATGGCCCAGCGTCCTTCCAGATCCACGGTATACCCGTCCTCAAAGCTGCCAGCAGCCGGCGGATAACCTTTGGACAGACCAATCAAGGAACTAGGTCAAAGCGAGGCCACAGTGAACCGCATACCTCACTAGGAGACCATATGGCCGTGATGACGTAAATGGGCAGTAACCGGTTTCGGAGCATGCGAACAACTGCTCCTTCTTTTATGTAAGTTTTTAATATATGTCATTAAAAAATGTTACACCTGCTTCACGGAGTGGCGCCTTTTCTTCTCTTTTGCAGCTGTCGGTGGGGAAGGCCGCTGACAGCTAATAAGTCATCGGTTGTTAAGGACAAGGCAGCCGACTTCCCGGCCTGCTCCTTAATAACAAACTATTCTTCAAACAGAATTCAAATCGATTGATTTTTTTCTACCAATTGGAATTCAAATCGTTACGGAAATTTGGAATTCGTTAGAAAATTAATAAACAAAATTAGTAGCATAACGAATCTATACAAAACAAACACATTTTTCTATTCTGCACATATCTAAACACAGGTGAACAGAAGATTCTTGCAGAGCAAATCTCAGCCGAACTGACAGCATCTGTCTTGAGGGGCAGAATGAGACCTGGTCGGTTCGAGCCCAAGTGGGCAGGTTTCCAGAAGAAGAGGAGGATTCCTATTGTAGTGCTGCCCCCTAGAGGGCTGCTGGATTTTGGGTCTCCCTATTCCTGCACAGCCAGGCAACACACATTTTCAACTCTCATTCAGAGACAAGGAATCAGTCCATGGACTTGTTTTTGTTGTTTTATTGGGGAAAACAACTCATATAGGGTATAGGAATTATGGGATGCCTAACTTAACTTGAAGAACAACAAATAAGAACAACTTCCTACTCTATGTACACCTTAAAAAAAAAATAAAAAAAAAAGACTTTTCCTTGACTTATCTCCAACTGGAACAGCAACAGTCTTTCAAAAAAGGGCAATGAAAACTTCCCTTGGTAGGAGCTCTGTGCCCCCTTAGTGGAAATTTAGCAAAGTCCCAACTTGCAGGAGCTCTATGTCAGATTCACTCAAAAATACCAGCCCACCTAGCTGCTTGGGGAAATGTCCCAGAACAAGGGATTGGGTTTAGTTTGTTGGCACTGTCCCAAAAAAAGCTTGCTAGATATTGCATCAGGTGACTTTCTCTTTTTTTAGGCCATATGGGGGTAGAGGTACTCTCGCTGTTCCTAGAAATCTGGTTTGGAAGGGACTGCTGTTCAGGCCTCCTGCTGTCTGGGTTTTTCCCTGTAAGCCAGGGTGTCCCCTAGCAGGGCCGGCGCCAGCATAAGACAGCTCAGACGGCCGCCTGAGGGCGCCAGGAGAGGGGGGATATAAAAGCTAAGGGTTCCCCTAGAGGTGCTTATCCTGGCACTGGCATCCGGCTCTGTTCGACCTGTACCCAGCCAAGGCAGCACACTGACAGGCAACGCAGCACAGCCCCGGCTGGGCGCTGTTAACTTCACCTCTGCTGACTCGAGTCCTGGCCCTGCCTACTTTCATCAGGGTGGTGGCAGAGAGAGCCTCAGGAACGCCTCCAGTTTAGCAGCACACAGTGACTATCACCGCTGATCTGGAGGGCGTGTGAGATGAGGGGGAGCCCAAGAAGGAGCCTGGAGCCTAAAGACGAGGGGGAGAAGTGAGGAGCCGAGTGAGACCAGGGGGAAGAGCCGAGTAAGACGAGGGGGGAGAAGCTTGTAGATGAGGGGGAGGAGCCTGGAGATGAGTGAGATGAGGGGGAGGAGCCTGGCGACGAGTGAGACCAGGGGGAGGGGCGCAGTGGCACTAGTACCACCACAGATGAAGATTTCTCCATACCATCTCTGGAAGGTAGGGCATACAAGCCTCTTTTATCTTTATGGTGTCAGAATCTGGCTGTGAATTCTTTTGTACCAGCAGTTCCTTGTGCCATGCCTGCAGTCTCTGACTGTCCCTTGTGCCATGCCCACAGTCTCTGACTGTCCCTTGTGCCATGCCCGCAGTCTCTTACCGTCCTTTGTGCCATGCCTGCAGTGTCTGACCATCCCTTGTGCCATGCCCGCAGTTTCTGACCACCCCTAGTGCCATGTCTACAGTCTGACGTCCCTTGTGCCATGTCCGCAGTCTCTGACTGTTCCTTGTGCCATGTATGCAGTCACTGTCCGTCTCTTGTGCCATGTATGCAGTCTCTGATTGTCTCTTGTGGCATGTTTGCAGTCTCCGATCGTCTCTTGTGCCATGTATGCAGTCTCTGACCATCCCTTGTGCCATGTCTGCAGTCTCTGATCATCTCTTGTGCCATGTTTGCAGTCTCTGACCATCCCTTATGCCATGACCGCAGTCTCTGACCATCTCTTGTGCCATGTAAGCAGTCTCTGACCATCTCTTGTGCCATGTCCGCAGTCTCTGACCATCTCTTGTGCCATGTATGCAGTCTCTGACCATCTATTTCGCCATGTTCACAGTCTCTGACCATCTATTGCGCCATGTCCACAGTCTCTGACCATCTCTTGTGCCATGTATGCAGTCTCTGATCATCCCTTGTGCCATGACCGCAGTCTCTTACCATCTCTTGCTTCATGTATGCAGTCTCTGATCATCTCTTGTGCATTGTATGCAGTCTCTGTGGACAGTAATGTAAGGGGGAGCTCAGTAAAATTCATGTGGCTCTGTCATGTAAATTTTGGACACCCTCTCAGTAAATTTCACTTAGGGGGTTGGCAACACTGCACCCCATTAAAGTTCCCCCTCCCTCCACTATGTATCCTGAGCGCCACTTGCCCATCTCCGGCGTCTGGGCCTGGCATAGCAGGTGCTGCCAGATAGGGGGAGGGAGAAGAGCAGACACACTTCCTCTCTCCTCCCCTTCTTCTTCCTGACCTGGAAGCAACATTGACAGTTTCCCCGACCATTAAGGCCAGTAATATCAGCAGGCAAATAAAGTTTATGCCACATGGGTGTGGGTGTGGGGGTTTGCATTGTGGAGGGGAGGTGGGGGACACAGGAGTATGGTTGGTGGGGGGGAGGGTGTGACAAGAGGACAGTTGGTGGGGGGGGGCACCAAAATGCACCTTCGCCTAAGTAAACGAAAATCCTTGCACTGGTCCCGTCTCCTAGGAGAGACTGTGGGGTAGTAGAGATCCCTCTGTCCTTTCTTTTTCAGCTCCCAGCCTGGATGCAGAGCCCCCTCAGCCCCGGGTCCCCTCCTAGGCTACATGACACAGCTTCCTCACTCCATTTTCCACCCGACTCCCCTGCTGGACAGGCTGCATAATATTTATGGGCTCCTCTGCCAGGCCTCCTTCCTGGTGCTTGTCCAGATTCCCATAAATATGCAGATCAGGACCTCCTAGACTCCACCCACTAGCTTCTAGAATCCTCCCCAAGCTTCCAGAACCAGGAGGAGGTACCAGAGGCCTGACCTGTAGAGCCCTCCAGCCTAACCTACAGTAACTCCAGCCAATTCAGAGACTCACCCTACTACTGTGAGTCAGAAACTAAATTTACTTACACTAGTCTGCACACTAGGGGGGCACTTCACTTTCCCAACTCAACTGGAACCTTTCCCTGCTGCTATTACTGTCCCTGACAGACAGATGACCAGTCTCTACACTACTGACAAACACAGGAGTCAGGGTCTTAAATATGCTCTGCCTGATCCAAGATGACCACCAGAGTCACATGGGGTGTCAATATCCAAAGGGATCACTGCCCCAGTGACCTGGGAAACCAGAGAGGGACCATGTTCCTCTTGACTTCCTCTCCCTCTGAACTGCTGCTGTGGTTGAGCGCCACCTGCAGTGGAAAAAAATAGACTGCACTTGCCTTCAGGCATGCAACATTTTCGGGAGTGGCATAGTTCCATCCTTCGAACCCTGCATTACTAAAATTATCCTGACAGCCATTTGAAATAAAGAAGCATCATTTCCACTGCAGTGGTTAGATTCCAGTCCTCTCAACATCTTAATAAAAAAGTTATTTTCTGTAGAAATATACGGTTCCTTATAAGGTGTTCCGTAAAGCCCTCTGTATCATGGTTGTTTTTAATGATGCGTGCTCTCCCAACACTGTTAAACACAATATCCTTTTTCCTTACTTGTAGTTGATGGGAAATGGACCAATTGGGAGGAATGGTCAGAATGCAAACGTCTTACAGAAGATCAGATTAAATGTAAAAATAGAGCAGCGCTGCAGAAGAGGAAACGCAAATGTGTCGGTACAAGGTTTGATGGAAAGCCATGTGATGGTGAAGCCAGAGAAAGCCGAACTTGCTACAACGTAGATAATTGTTTCTGTAAGTTAATTGATTTCAAGTCCTTTGGGCTACAGAATGCATGTTGTGTGTGTTGCTCTGCTAAAGAATTTTGCAGACTATATTAACCCCTTGCTGCACACCTACAGTACATTTTCTACAAGCAATGATTTTGGCTGTATACCTGCTGATCGGCTGTGGCTTATCACAGCACAGACCTCTGTGTGTATGTAAATAGAGCACACAGGATCTAGCCAGTTTCTTCCTCTCTGAGCTCTTTTCGTTTGGGGAGAGGAGCAAGGCAGACTTTGTGTGAATACAATCAGCACATATAATTTTTTTTTTTTTAAACAGTATAAGTTTTATTAACCACTTTACCACCGGAGGATTTTTCTGTCTTACATCCAGGCCACTTTTTGCGATTCGGCGCTGTGCGATTTTAACTGACAATTGCGCGGTCGTATGACGCCGTACCCAAACTAAATTTACGTCCTTTTTTTCCCAAAAACAGAGCTTTCTTTTGGTGGTATGTGATCACCTGTGTGATTTTTACTTTTTGCGCTATAAACAAAAAAAGAGCGTTTATTTTGAAAAAATAACAATATTTTTCACATTTTTTTATATGAAACCCCCCCCCCCCCCCCAAAAAAAAAATGTAAAAATCTAAATTTTTTTACATTTTTGGCCAATTTGTTTTCTGCTACCTATGTTTGGTAAAATAAATCACAATAAGCGTATTTTGATTGGTTTGCGCAAAAGTTATTGCGTTTACTAACTAAGGGAAAGATTTCTGTCATTTTTGGTGTTTTTTTTTTTAACGAGTAATGGCGGCGATCTGCGATTTTTTTTTTTTGCGGGACTGCAACATTGCGGCGGACAGATCGGACCCTTGACTGACATTTTTGACACTTTTGGGGGTACCAGTGACATTACTACAGTAATCAGTGCTATACATATGCACTGTTACTGTAAAAATGACACTGGCAGGGAAGGGGTTAATTTTATTGGAGAGGGAGGGGTTAATGTATGCCTGGTGCTTACTAACGTGTGTGGGGGGAGGTGACTGAGTGACACAGGGACAGATCGCATGTTCAGCTATGCTGAACCATGCTATCTGACCCTGCCTGTCACTTAGGAGATCCGCCCGCTCTGTTTACACAAGCGGGCGGATCTCCACACTCGATTCCCCGACAATCGGGGGAAGAGCAGCGGCGATCGCCGCCGCTCCTCCCCTGGCCTGACTCCGGCTGTGACTGAAAACAGCAGGAGCGTGCCTCCGGCGGCGCACGAGCGCCGCCTACAGGGGGAGGAGTCGAGCGACGTAGGTCTACGTCGCTGGACGGAATCGAGCCACTTTGCCGCAGTACAGTCAATGTGACTGGTCGGCAAGTGGTTAAAGTCTGCAGAATACACAGTTAATTTTGACACCGCACACACCCCATATAAAAAACACAGGGTAGGGTGAACACAAGTACTGTATGTAAACAGCAATTGCCCCGCACATATGAGGTATCATCGAGCATATTGCAGTGACAGCAATAATTCTAGGGACATAACTCATATTTAACCCTAACCTGACAACCTGTAAAGGTTTTTAAAGTTTAACCTATGAAGAATTTTGGGTATCATTTTTTTGCGATTCCATTTCATACTATATGTGGGGAAAATTTCTGCGCTATGGGCTAAAACTGATTAAACACGAAATGTATGAAATAAGTGAAAGCAGCACACATGGACTCATAGAAAAAATCCCAAAAACAATAGTAGCATAATATAATATGTGTAGCGCTAACAAAGGATATAGGTGAATATATATTAATTCATAAAAAATTATATATATAAAAATGCAAGAAATATACATACAATATAATAATGTATGAAAAAGCCGTGATGTTAATCAAATAAGCTCATATGAGTAAATTGTGACAAATAATCATAAGCATATATAATATATATATACCAAATAATAGTCCATACACCAGAAGGGAAAAGAGGAAATCAATCAAGTCCCAGCAGGTAATTCTTAATCCCACGTAGTAAGCCCAGGTGAAAAGAAGGAGGAACACCCGTGAGGGATCACCAGGGAAGCAAAATAGCAGCTTACCAGAGCAAAATGGTCATCCAACCTAATGGATAGACTGCTGTAGGCTTGATAGTATCAGTTTAGAAAACAACCAGATGTCACTCTCAAAAGACAGGTACCTCCGGTCCGGTAATCACAGGCATAAAAAAAATGATGATAGGGACATAGCATAACTCCATAAAACCATCAAACCAAAAGGTATAAAACTCACATTTCAGACGACATATTACAGCATGTAAAGATGTTAGTAAAGAATCCGGGTGTTGCGGTGTCTCCGCAAACACTAATATACAAGAAGCCGGCTTGTGAGGGTGTGGTCGCGACACGTCGGACTCCACCCGACCGGTTTCGTCATATGTTTGACGTCGTCACACCCCTGGTGTATGGACAATTATTTGGACTTTATATATGCTTATGATTATTTGTCACGATTCCATTTCATACCCGCAGTTGATCCAGGGGAAGGCAAAAATCCCCAGCAAAGCATGATCCGATTTTCTCCAGCAGGGGAAAAAAAGTCCTTCCTGATCCCCCAAGAGGCAATTGGGTATTCCCTGGATCAGCTTTACCTATAAATGTTAGTATCCAGTTATAATATGTACATTTAGGAAAGAATCCAGGTCTTTTTAAAAAGCAATCCACTGAGCTAGCCAGAACCAGCTCTTGAGGGAGTCTATTCCACATTTTGCACAGCTCTTACTGTAAAGAAACCTTTCCGTATTTGGAGATGAAATCTTCCTCTAGATGTAAAGAGTGCCCCCTTGTCCTCTGTGATGACCTTAAAGTGAATAACTCAACACCAAGTTCACTATACGGACCACTTATGTATTTATACACGTTGATCATATCCCCCCTAATCTCTTCTTCTCAAGAGAGAATTCATTCAGTTTCTCTAATCTTTCCTCATAGCAGAGCACTTTTCTCCAATTCCCCAATATCCTTTTTGAGAACTGGTGCCCAAAGCTGAACTGCATATTCCAGATGAGGTCTTACTAATGATTTGTACAGAGGCAAAATTCTATCTCTCTCTCTGGAGTCCATACCTCTATTTATACAAGAATTACAAGAACCTTGAAAACCGCAGCTTGGCATTGATGATGGATTAAGTGAGTGGATAGGCGCTATTAAAAGGTATCAGGGATAATAATATTATTGCACTCATAATACTATAAAATGATATTCATAAAATAGCACATTTAAAAAGATGCAAAATGAAATAAAAGTGATTCAAAATATAAGTGAATCAAATTAATCAAGCGCTGGGTGCACAATATAAAATGTGTATATATATATATATATATATATACAGTATATATCATGGAGATTCGGATATATAATAATACCAATTCTATAGAGAACAATTATATGATATATATCCTTATAAAGTGTCGGAAACAATGTGGTAAGGTGACTGTGTGCTGGGGTGAGGAAATAGTGTATACAGTGTATACCAATAATAACAAAAACTATTGTGTATTTATAATGCAAGATAATAATAAAAAATATATATATATCAGAATAAAAAAAAAAAAAATATATATATATATATATATAGTGTCCTTAGTGTTTCAAATAGTGTCCATTCAAGGGTATTAAATATAATAAATATTAAGTGACACTGTGTTGAGAGTAATAGTCCAATTCCAAAAGTGCAGATACGAATCTCAGTGACACTTGGCTGAGTGGATGTCTTCAAAATATTGTGAGGATCCCCGATCACCAGACCAGTGCAGCTGTGAGTACACACTGATAGCAATGGCCGCTCACCTTAATGATAGCAAATATACGCAGTATAAAAGGACTCTTGGATACAGTGGGTATCTCCCTCAGATGGTCATAAAACGACTCTTGGATATAGTGGGTATCTCCCTCAGATGGTCATCAGGTACCAGGTCCCCTTTATAACGCACGGATGGATCCTCTCTCCAGTATACTCCACTAACTTCCTCCGCTCATGAAATAATAATAAAGGACATCCCCATAGTGTAATACGATAAAAATAAGCAATTTATTGAAAAAGTCATAACTCACAAGTAAAGTTGGATAAGAACAGTGTGAAGCATAAGCCGCCGGAGTCCACAGACTGTAACGGCATCTTTTCCACCTACTTCCATTTCTCGGCGGAAACCGGAAGTGACGTCACCCGGCTCCTCCCGACGCATTGCATCACAAGCGTGACTTTTTTAAGGGTACAGTCCACAGACTGTAACGGCATCTTTTCCACCTACTTCCAGTTCTTGCCCGAAACCGGAAGTGACATCACCCGGCTCCTCCCGACGCACTGCGTCACAAGCGTGACTTGAAAAAGTCACCCTTGTGAAGCAACGCGTCGGGAGGAGCCGGGTGACGTCACTTTCGGTTTCGGTCGAGAACCGGAAGTAGGTGGAAAAGACGCCGGCGGCGGCGACTCCGGCGGCTTATGCTTCACACTGTTCTTTTTCAACTTTACTTGTGAGTTATTACTTTTTCAATAAATTGCCTATTTTTATCGTATTAAACTATGGGGATGTCCTTTATTATATTATATTATTATTATTATTATTATATATTTATTTATATATATTTTGAATCACCTTTATTTCCCTTTGCATCTTTTTAAATGTGCTATTTTATGAATATCATTTTATAGTATTCTGAGTGCAATATTATTATTATCCCTGATACCTTTTAATAGCGCCTATCCACTCACTTAATCCATCATCTAGCTATATATGTGGTGACACATTTAGGGTTGGCAGCTGTTTTTCACAAAGGTTATTGGTTGCATTCGCATCTAGATTCGCATCTTGTTTCCTAGCTTATCCCCGATTTTTTAGTTAAAGATTGGTAGCGCATTGGTCATTTTATACTTTATTACGCAGCTTGGCATTGCATGCTATTATTAAGCATATGATCTACCAGAACACCCAGATCCTTCTCCTACAACTAGGGGATTCCTTACCCTTGCCTTACCCTTACCAACCCCAACGAGGCAGCCATCATGGAAGAGTAGAGAGCAGCCACCCTATTAATCTCTATGTTTAGTGATTAAGGACATTGTTTAACCACTTGACCTCTGGAAGATTTTTTTTTTCCAAATATTTTATTTTGGATTAGGAACAGGCATAACCAGAACAGTACAACAATGATACTGTATATAGACATTTGCATTTCCAATGGTGTATCATACAACATTTCTATACAGTAAACCAATCTTGTAACCTCACAAAAATCAAAAAAACAATATAGAGAGAGTAGGGATGAGCTTTGAGTTTGAGTCGAACATAAAGGCTGTCGGGTTTAAGCATCCACCGGCAGCGTCTCCATCATATGGTGCAGGATTATCTAGCGGCAAGAGCAGATTTGGAGACCTTTCCAACTGAGCATCCACTGGATTACTGGGTCTTGAGGATGGACCACTGGCCAGAACTTGCTCAATATGCAATGGAGCTACTGGCCTGTCCTGCTTCCAGCGTGCTTTCCGAACGGACATTCAGTGCTGCTGGAGGTTTTGTGACGTATAAAAGAGTGTGTCAGCAGCTATCAAGCCCCTGATGCTGACCCCCATTCTTGATTGAATTTGCTAGGGGTCTGGTATCCCTTGAAGACTGCCTATGCTGTCTATCCTATTACTGAATCTTGATTATGCTAGATTCCAACAATGTTTTTGGTTTAGAGCACCATCAACAACCAAGGCCCAATTTTTCTCTACCTGTATGACAAGTACATGCGATTTGAATTTTGTATTGAATGTTTGACAGCAGGCTCCTTCCTGCGCCTAGCAAGAGTAACTGCGAGGGCTTGCAGTGTTCAGGCACCACCAACAACCAAGGCCCAATTTTTCTGCACCTGTATGACAAGTACATATGATTTGAATTTTGTATCGAATTTGTAACAGCAGGGCCCATTCCTGCACCCAGCAAGAGTAACTGCGAGGGGTTGCAGTGTCACCAACAACCAAGGCCCAATTTTCCTGCACATGTATGACAAGTACATGCGATTTGAATTTTGTATCAAATTTTCTACAGCAGGGCTCGTTCCTGCGCCCTGCGCGGTTTTTTTTTATAACTTTGACGTATCAGATCCAAATCCATACCAGACCCGAAGGGACTTGGGGGGACCCTACGCTGTTTTTTTTCATGTTTTTTTTTTTATCTGTATTGCCGAGAGCCGACAATACATTACAGCCGCGAGCAAGTTTAAATTACATTTTTTCCTTTAGAAATGTCAGCATTGCTGCAGCAGGCTACATAAATCGTAAAAATGCGCCACTTTACAGGCACATTAAGGGTACCCCCCCCAAGCACGATATTGAAAGGAATTTTTCATTTTTATTGTTTCACTTTAAGCATTATTAAAATCACTGCTCCTATAAAAACGATCCTTTTAAAAAAAAAAAAAAATGTTTGCATTGATACATGTCCCCCAGGGCAGTACCCAGACCCCAATACACTTTTTTGGGCAATAACTTGCATTTAAGCCTTTAAAATGAGGACTTTTGATTTTTCAGGTTTGAGTCCCATAGACTTTAATGGAGTTCAAATATTCGAACAAACTTTTCCCCCGTTGGCGGTGTTCTGGTGCGAACCGAACAGGGGGGTGTTCGGCCCATCCCTAATAGAGAGTATTTCAAATATGGGTTATTCCTTTCTTTACTTAAACCACATAAATATACCACACAATAAGAGATATGTTTATGCTATGCTGTAAATATTAAATCCTCCATCTTATTGATTTTCTCTACTTTACGAAGCCAACAACTAGTAGTTGACGGTTGCTGTTTTTTTCCAATTAAAGGGGATGCAAGATTTGGCGGCATTCAATAGGTGACGTATTATGGATTTTTTTATACTTTCTCGCCAGGATGGCCAAAACATGTAGTAAGAAAAAAGCTGGGTCGTTAGGAATCATGAATGACCTCTGGAAGGTTTTACCCCCTTCATGACCAGAGCATTTTTTACTATTCGGCACTGTGCTACTTAACTGGTAATTGCGCGGTCATGCAACACTGTACGTAAATTACATTTTTATCACGCAATTAGTGCTTTCTTTTGGTTGTATTTGACCACAACTGGGTTTTTTATTTTTTTCTATATAAATGAAAAAAAATGAAAATTTTGAAAAAGAAAAAACAATATTTTTTACTTTCTGCTATAAAACATATCCAATACCAAATTTTAAAAATCTAATTTCTTCATGAATTTAGGCCAACGAGTATTCTGCTACATGTCTTTGGTAAAAAAAAATCCTAATAAGTGTATACTATTTGGTTTGCGTGAAAGTTATATCATCTGTTATAGATAACAGAGTTTTTTTTATACTACTGGTGGTGACCAGCGACTTATAGTGGGACTGTTAAAGTGTGGCGGCCAATCTGACACTTAAGGACACTGGCTGGGGGTACACTAAATGACTAACTGACACTGATCTCAATAGTGACACTAATACAGTAATCAGTGCTAATGTTATACACTGTCACTGTACTAATTACACTGGCTGTGAAGGGGTTAACATTGAGTGGCAAATAGTTACAAATAGTAACTTAAATCATTATTTGGTGTTGAAACAGTCAAAGCATTTAAACATTTGGTCCACTGAAAAATAGGGACATTTCAGGCTCCTCTTCTCTTTAGCATTAGCACAGTGCCATCTACTGGTGACAATAATACCTTTACCTGCCTACACACCGGTTTTCCCAAAAGTCTGCGCAGAGCTGGAAATTAGAAACTTCCGCTGCAATAAGAATTTCTTTTGGCCACAAGGGATTCTTTAAAACTCACTTCTGAATTGAGAACAGTTGCAGCAATGAATGCTTAGCATTATCCATTTACACAATGATTTTGGCTTGTTTCCTGTTCAAGAAATGTGTATGGTATATTTTTTTAGGTGTTCAAAATGCTTATGCTTTGAAATGTTTTTAGATCAAAAACCAGGTACCTGGGCAGAATGGAGCAAGTGGGGACTTTGTTCCTCCCCATGTGGACAATCTGAGAGAAAAAGATTCAGAGAGTGTTTGCCAAACCATCCAGATTACCCGTAAGTCATTCCTCCAGCATCCAACTTTGTCGCAATCCTGTGCCATCTGTGTGATAATTCTGCTGCTCTTACTGAAAAAGTATCATTACTGATTTAAAGGTAGACTCCAATTAAAATTGAATATTAAACCTTGAGGAGAGCATAGCCGCTGAGTAGTTGTAGGACATCGGTTCTCCTCACTTCCTTTTCTCTGGTGATCCTGGAACCTGCCTGCTAGAGATGATGGAACACCCTGCTTGCTGCCTCTCACATACAGGAAGCCTGATTTATAAATGTCAGTGTTAAGAAGTTTCTCACAGTCACCAATCAGATTTAGTCCTGCCTTGGACGTTTGAATGTGATTAGTGATGCATTAAGAAGATGGAGAGGAATTAAAACAGTTCAACGAGTACACTTCTGTTGACCCTTTATGGAGCTGAGTATGCTTTTTCTGCAGGTGAACATACAGAACTAAGATTAAAGTGGTTGTAAAGCTCAGATATGAAATATAAACAAAGCATATCCCTCCATAGTGTTTTCTTGTCTCAATTAAAAGTAGAGTTGGGTGAAAGGTTCGGCCTGAGCATGAGTTCGAGCCGAACATTGGCTGTTCACCCGTTCGACGAACACCGGCATTTTCAGGCTGTTCGTCCATTTGTTCGGCCTGCCGAACGACCACAATGCACTGAGCCGCAGCACAGTACAATGGAAGCCCTGATGAACTTAAGCAATGAAAGCTTTGCCCAATCAGGGCACATAGCACTGTCAGAGCCATGATTTGACACTGTAATGATGACTCTATCCAATCATGGCTCATTGCTCCTGGTCCCACCGTACACTACAAAAATATTATCCCTATAGTGGCCATTTGCAGTGTGATATTGGCGTAGAGATAGAACAGGGCTCAGTGTTACCAGCGAGTTAGTGTGCTTTAGTGTACTATTGTGATTCTATTCTGAGTGTCAGTTTAGCGTGAATCTAGTAATAGTACAGCGCGAGCATAGTAGGACCATTCATTTTTACTTTAGTGTCAGTTTATTGTTAATCTAGTGATAGTACAGTGTGAGAGTAGTGCGACCGTTCATTTTTACTTTAGTGTCCTTTTATTTTGCGAGGGCAGGTTTCCTGCAGTAAATTTCAGTATGTTACTGCACGTTTACTGCAGTATCTTGCAGTGCCTAATTGCAGGTTTACTGCAGTATATTTTAGTGCAATTATTGCAGGTTTACTGCAGTATATTGCAGTGTGGTAAGTCACGATTAATATAGTATAATTTAGTGCGTTATTGCAGGTTTACCGCAGTATTCTGCAGTGCGTTAGTGCACGTTTAAGGCAGTATATTGCAGTGCAATACTGCACATTTAGCAAAGTATATTTCAGTGCATTGGCGCACATTTAACGCAGTATATTTCAGGGCAATACTGCAAGTTTACCGAAGTACATTGCAGTGCGTTACTGCACGTTTAACGCAGTATATTTCAGTGCATTATTGCAGGTTTACTGCAGTATATTTCAGTGTGTTAGTGCACATTTAATGCAGTACATTTAAGTGCGTTATTGTACATTTTCCGCATTATATTTCAGTGCGTTACTACATGTTTTACGCATCATATTTCAGTGCATTACTGCACGTTTAACACAGTATATTTCATTAGGTTATTGCAGGTTTACTGAAGTATACTGCAGTGCATTAGTGCGTGTTTAACACAGTAAATTTTAGTGCGTTATTGCACATTTAATGCAGTATATTTCAGTGCAGTATATCTCAGTGGGTTAGTGCATGTTTGCCGCAGTATATTGTAGTGCATCAATGTAGTTTTACTGCAGTATATTGTATTGTGTCGGTGCAGTCAGTCTGTGTAGTAGGTACTCTAATTAAAGTGCACCAAACACCACTTTCAATTGATTAAAGTGCATCCACGTACATATTTCCCCATCTTTATTACATTTTGTTATTAAGACCTTCCCCCCCCCCCCCCACCATCATGTCTGGGATGCCAACAAGGAGACACAGATGTTTCCATGACACTGTGAGGGGGCCAGCAGCATCTGTGTCCACAGGCAAAGATGGATGTGGTCCGTCCTCATGCAGGGCATCATTCCCTCTGTTTAGTGATGTTGCCCATGCTATCCATTCCATATTATCACCCAAGCAGAGACTAGTGCGCAGTGCACTGCAGCTGCTAGAGTGGCTTATTCTGCCTCCTTGTCCACCACCAACCCCCAAAGTCCAAAGTCCAATTTTAACCACCACTTTTTGGCTTTTTTGACATACCATTGCAATTTTTGACAGCAAGGCCAATTCTTGCTTTCATTAAGAGTACCTCTATAGCGTTACGGTGTGAAGGCACCACCAACACCCAAAGTCCAATTTTTCCGCACCTGTTACTTACTCCAAAGCCTATGAAAGAAACATCAGAACATATCCAAAAAATCTCTAATCCTGTTCCGAGTGCACTAAACAGTGGCCTCATCATACAGACTGGCTCCCCAAGCCATTATTTACAAAATAAAGAAAACCTGAATGGGAAATGTAATTTTTTTGGCTTTATAAATGTCATTATTGCTGCAGCAGATTCTATACATGATACAGATGTGCCACTTTACAGGCAGACTAAGGGTTCCCCCAGGCACTATATTTTAAGGAATTTTTCATTTTAATTGTTATTTCTTTTTGTTATGGTTTCACTTTAAGCGTCAGTAAATCACTGCTAATTAAAAAATTATGCATATACACCTTCAAAATAGGCACTTTTGATTTTTCCAGTTCGGTCCCATAGACTTCAACGAACTTCGAAAGTTCTGCAACGAACCGAAGATCGTTTGGCCCATGTCTACTCCAGAGCTTAGTAAATGAGGGAGAGCTCTGAATGACTTCCATTATCCAATCATGTGTAATCAAACATGCTGTTTTTTATTTTCCTTGCACTTGATTGGGTATTCTTTGCAATGTAATTTCTGTCTGCTGCTTTGTTCCTCTGCTATCAGCATGAATCACTTCTGACAATTTTTTATGACACCAAGAGAAAAAAGGTGACAGGGGAGGGACCTCCAGCAGATTGAAAGCCTCAGCTCTGTTCCTGTGAGCTGTGAGAAGAGAGGCATGTCTCTTTCTTCCAATCAGCTCTCCTCACTGAGTGTAACTTCAGCTCTCCACCCTCTTTTTTTCTGAACTCTCAGACAAGCTTATAAATTCAGCACTTTGAATGGATGTAGAGAAGAGAAGACTGCAGATAGAAAGATACAACGTATGTAGGAGTATTTATTTAATCTCTGTGTATCACCTAAAGATAGTCCCTTCATTGGATATATGTAAGGGTTACAATCATTTTAAGGTAAACTTGTATGCTCTCCTTTTTTTTAAAAAAGTACGGGGAATTTTCTTTTCCCTCCAAGCGATGGCAAGGTGAGTACAGACAGGAGGGGAGGAGGGGGGGTGTCAGGAGTTTATTGAATATTTGCTTTTCACTGCATGGACAAGGTACTTGTTAACTTTGATAAAGTAGTTCAAAGATCAGAGATGATGAGCTGTTTTCTGAGGCAACCAATCAGCTTTCACTAGAGCACCATTTCTTAACCACTTCAATACAGGGCACTTATACCCCCTTCCTGCCCAGACCAATTTTCAGCTTTTAGTGCTCTCACACTTTGATTGACAATTACTCAGTCATGATACACTGTACCCAAACAACATTTTTATCATTTTTTTTCACACAAATATAGCTTTCATTTGGTGGTATTTAATCACCGCTGTTTTTTTTTATTTTTTGCAAAATAGGCAAAATAAGAGCAAACATTTTAAAAAAAAAAAACACTTTTTTTATAGTTTATATTATAAAATGTTGCCAATAAGTAATTTTTCTTAATAAATTTGGGCCAAACTTTATACTGCTACATATCTTTGGTAAAATTACCCCAAATGAGTGTATATTATTACTGATGGCGGTACTATGTGACAGGTCACTGATGGCGGGCCTGTGTGACAGATCCAGATGTGGTCACTGATGGCGGGCCTGTGTGACAGTTTTCGACAGAACCAGATGTGCTGTGACAGATCTAGAAGGTGACAGGTTCCCTTTATTGGGGGGGGGGGGCACACAAGTGGTGCACAGTAATGTGTAATAATACAGGCAAAAATGTCTCACTCACTGATCCTAGCTTTCCTCCTCACACGATCGGTGTGTGAGGAGAAGAAGCCAGAGCATTACTAACGGCTGTCTATGTTTTGATTTGTGACTGGCTGTGATTGGACACAGCCGATCACGTGGTAAACAGACAATTTTGACAGATCCAGATGTGTTCTTTACCCTGATCGGGGATGGGCTGTGTCCGAGGGACACGCGTCATCCCCGATCGCTGCGATGGGCGCCCCCTGCTGGATGTCATATAACGGCCGTCATTCTGTTATATGGCGGGTGGGAAGTGGCTAATGGAGTATTAAAGTAACATTCTTTACATTAGGTAATTATACAGAGGCTTAATCACTGACTCATGCTGTATTAGTATTGTTAAAACATTTTTAACCGCTTGCCGACTGTTCACAGTATATTTACTGCGGCAGTCAGCCCCTCACAGGCAGAGCGACGTAGGTCTACATCGCTAGCCTGTGAGGCTCTGGGGAGCGAGCGCGCGCCGCCGGAGGCGCGCTCCCGCTCTGCGCGGTCACGGACACCCCCGCGCGTGTGACCGGCGGACCCAATGTCCGCCGGTCACTCAGCGATCGTCGGGGGAGAGGGAGAAAGTCAGGCGGCTTATGTAAACAAGCCACCTGTCATTCTCCCCGGTGTAGAAACACTGATCACACGGTTCTACAATGTAGGACCGTTGATCAGTGTTCCTACAGCTCAAGCCACAGCCAATCACAGTAAGAATCACGCCACTAGGGACACACACAGCCCCTCCCTCTCAAATAAAGTTAACCCCTTCACTACCAGTGTCATTTTACAGTAACAGTGCATATGTATAGCACTGATTACTGTAGTAATGTCACTGGTAACCCCAAAAGTGTCAAAAATGTCAGTCAAGGGTCCGATCTGTCCGCCGCAATGTCGCAGTACCGCAAAAAAAATCGCAGATCGCCGCCATTACGCGTTAAAAATAAAAACAACAAAAATGACAAAAATCTTCCCCTTTGTTAGTAAACGCGATAACTTTTGCGCAAACCAATAAAAATACGCTTTTTGCGATTTTTTTTTGCCAAACATATGTAGCATAAAACAAATTGGCTGAAAATGTTAAAAAATGTTGATTTTTACATTTTTGGGGGGAATTTCATATAAAAAAATGTGAAAAATATTGTTATTTTTGCAAAATTGACGCTCTTTTTTTGTTTATAGCGCATGATCAAAAAATCGCACAGGTGATCAAATACCACCAAAAGAAAGCTCTGTTTGTGGGGAAAAAAAGGACATCAAATTAGTTTAGGTACAGCATCGCACGACCGCGCAATTGTCCGTTAAAGTCACGCAGTGCCGAATCGCAAAATACCCCCTGGTCTTTTAGCAGCCAAATCCTCCGGGGCTTAAGTGGTTAATAACATAGTGCATATCCTCAGTCCATCTCTGTAGCTACAGCTGCTTTGTTATATTTTCTGATTTTCATAACAGCCAGCAGGAGTTATACATCAGCTTCCTCCTAACTGTTAAAGTGAAAGAACGCATATCGCTCACCTTTTAGACATGCATGTTCCAGGGAGTGAGCTGGCTACTGAATGGTATAGACTTTAGCTATAAATTCTGTCCATCAGTTGCTTGATTACTTTCTCAGACCTGCTTCTGTAACAGTTATCAAACAACTGTTCAGCAAAGCACAGCTAAATTCTGGATCAACCAGTGGCCAGCAGCAAGGAACATGCTTGTTTATAGGGTTTCCAGGGATGTGCTCTTTCACTCAACATCACTTACACTCTCCGCTCTCAATGCATCTGAATAGGTGGCTTCAAAAGGATATATTGCAAGAGGAATTAATTGTAGACACAGGCATAAAGGAAATGAATGCTTCTGAGAAAATTTAATTATTATAAGGTATTTATGGGGACTAAATGTACACAGACATTTAAAGAAGTATGATGCATTTAGAGTTAAAGCTTGAATCATACAAGTCATTTTTGTGTTTTGACTTCAGTAAGGCTTTAAACCAACCTTTCTTAACTAGGGTTCCTCCAGAAGTTGCTAGGGGTTCCTTGGGCATTGAGCAATTTCTGCCTCTCAGATAAATCCCCACTGACACCAACTATCTTTTTAGCTATTTGTAAGAAGGGTATGCAGATAGGGCAATTATCAGCAGGGTTTCTCTAAGCCCATTAAGTTATTTCAAGGGTTCCTCCATGTTTAGGCTGAGTTAAATTGTGACCCGTGGACTTAGCTTCCTTTAGGCTGCATTCACATGTCAGCGTTTGGATCGCGGGCAGAACCGCCGCGGTTCCGCCCGCGATCTGGAGATTATTGCAAATCGCGGGACGCCTTTGCAATAGCCCCCCAAACGCCGAGTGATGTTGCCGCGATTTCCGCCTGCCGAATCGCGGCAACATCGCGCAAACAAAATCGCGGGACGCAATACGCTCCAAAGAAGCTCTTGCAATAAATTTCCGGAGCGCGGGCGGAACCGCGGCGGTTCTGCCAGCGATCCATACGCTCACATGTGAACGGAGCCTTAAGTTATTGCAATATATATATATATAAATGAGATAACTTCAGGAGGATTATTTTTGTTTACGGATTCACAGTTTGCAAATCCTTCAACTAGGAAGTGCCAGTGATGTCATATTTCAGAAGATTTCACAAGTCAGATTTTCTACAATGTATTAAACATAGAGCAGCAGACAAAAAACGGAAAATTTATATCAAATACTTACCGTAATTTTCCTTTCCTGATGGACTCCATGGCAGCATACGTTTGGGTAGTCCCGCCTCCACTCCTACCCTATAGGACCCCACTCCCATAAATCCTTGCTCCCTTTCAGCATCCGTGTTCTGTAACTAGCCTACTCAGGAACTGGGAGGGGACTCCTGCTGCCATGGAGTCCATCAGGAAAGGAAAATTACGGTAAGTATTTGATATAAATTTTCCGTTTTCCTGACAGACTCCATGGCAGCATACGTTTGGGAAATAACTCGCCAAAACACAATTGGGTGGGCAGATGCTGATAAATTTTAATTAACACCTGCAACAGATAACACTTGAGCACCAAAACCAACAGAAGAAAGAGCCGCCGGCTCAACACAATAATGTGACATAAATGTATGAATGGACGACCAAGACGCTGCTCTGCAGACCACATCCGGAGCGACATGTCTTGAAGCTGCCCATGAAGTAGCGACACCACGCGTAGAATGTGCAGTCACCGCTTTAGGAGGAACCAAGCCCTTCTCTCTATAAGCCCACTGAATCGCCTCTACTATCCAGGAGGCAACTGATCTTGAGGAAGCACGCATACCCTTATTCTTCCCAGACAATAGGACAAATAGATAATCTGTTTTCCGGAAAGAGGCTGTAGCTTCCAAGTACTGTCTGAGCGTGTTGCCCACATCCAGAGGATGGACTTCCGGAGAGTTGGCCGATGAATTGAAAGTAGGGAGAACAATTTCTTGGTTCTCATGAAAAACCGAAGTGACTTTAGGCCTTGCTCCCAGCATTGGAATGAGGACAACTCTATCCGGGAAAAAAGTCAGAAAAGGTTCCTTACTTCCCAGACTTTGGATCTCTGACACCCTTTTAGCAGATGTGATGGCCACCAAAAAGACCGTTTTGAGGGTGAGATGTTTCACTGATATAGGATTTTCAAGACTTGAGCCAACCGATGATAAGAAATCAAGGACCAGAGGCATGTCCCACTTGGGGAATCTCAGCTTCTTCTGTGGCCTTAGCCTTACTGCCCCTTTGAAGAATTGCCTGATCAAAGGATGTGCAGCCCAGGAAATGCCTGTGAAAGCAGATATGGCTGAGACTTGTACTCGTAGGGCGCTTACTGAAAGAGGCAACTCCAATCCTGATTGAAGAAAAGAAAGAATATCTTGCACAGAAGGAGATGACCAGGACTTTCCTTTGGACTCTAGGAAGGAAGTAAACCTAGCCCAAATCCTTTCATAGGTTTTATTCGTGCTTTGTCTTCTGGCACTCAAAAGAGTTGGTATGGCTACTTCGGGACATCCTAACGCTTCCAGCCTTCCCCTTTCAAAAACCAGACCCGAAGGTGCAGACGGGCTGGGCATGGGTGAAGGATGGAGCCCTGGGACAGCAGATCCGTCCTGAGAGGAAGAGGGACTGGGTCGCGGTAGCTCAGTTGAAACAGTAGGGGAAACCACGGTCTGTTGGGCCAGAACGGGATTACTGCAACCACTTTGACTGACTCCATCTGGACTCTCCGCAGGAATTGAAAGATGACTGGTACTGGGGGAAAGGCATAAGCCTTGTGAAACCTCCAGCAATCTGTCAGGGCATCCACCCAGAATGCTCTGGGGTCTCTGTCCCTCGAGTAAAACTTCTGCAACTTCCTGTTGTTGAAGGAGGCAAATAGATCCACCTCTGGGATGAACTCCAAGGACAGGATCCAGCTGAACACATCCTCGTGGAGAGACCACTCGTTGTTGTTGAGTTGTGTTCTCGAGAGGAAATCTGCTTGTGTGTTCTGAGCCCCTGGTATGTAAACTGCCGACAGATTGACCAGGTTTTCCTGAGCCCAGGTCATTATTGGCTCTACTTCCCGAAGCAGGGATGCGCTGCGAGTTCCGCCTTGTTTCCTCACATAGGCTACTGCAGTCGTGTTGTCTAACCTCAGCATGACTGAGGTGCCCCGAATGAGGTGGCTGAAGGCTAGTAACACTTGAAAGGCCGCTCGTAGTTCCAAGATGTTGGACACCGTCTGGCGAGACCGAAAGTCCCATTTCCCTTGTGCCATCTCTGTTCTGCAATGACCGCCCCATCCGGTGTTGCTGGCGTCTGATGTCACTATCACCCAAGATATGGGGGCTATGGAGTGACAATTGCTCAAATTCTTCAGCTGTAGCCACCACGGAAGCCAGCTCTTCATTGTTGCGGTTATCACAATTCGTTGGGAATTGCTGACTCCGTTCCATTGCTGAAGGAAACCCCTCTGAAAAGGCCTCATCCTCCAGAGAGCCCACTTCACCATAGGGGCTGCCGACACCATGGTGCCAATTACCCTTAGGCATTGTTTTGCTGTGAGACGTGATGCTGACAAAGCTAGAGACACTCTGTCCCTGATTACCGGAATCTTTTCTTCTGGCAGAGAGATGGTACTGTTCTTGGTGTTGAACAGCGCACCCAAAAAGACCAGGGACTGAGTGGGAATCAGATGGCTCTTTTCCCTGTTCAGGATCCAGCCGAACCTCTCTAGAGACGAGATGACCAGAGCCAGATATTCCAGGATAACAGACTTGTCTTGGGCCAGAAGAAGGAGGTCGTCCAGGTAATGATAAAGACGGACCTCTCTCAGTCTTATCAAGGCTACCACCGCTAATAAGACCTTCGAAAAGGTACGAGGCGACGTGGAAAGCCCGAAGGGGAGACATACAAATTGTAGATGACGCTGGCCGACCGAGAATCTCAGATATCGTTGAAACTCTGTTGCCACTGGTACGTGGAAGTAAGCATCCTTCAGGTCTACTGAGACCATCCCATCTCCTGGTTGAACGGCTTGCTGAATGGAGAATAGAGTCTCCATCTTGAATTTTTCTCCTTTGATGAAGCGATTCAAGTGCGTCAGATCTATCACTGGTCTCCAGGCGCCGCTCTTCTTGCGCACCATGAACAGAGGAGAGTACACTCCGAATCTTCTTTCGGATTCTGGCACTGGAACCACTGCTCCTTGAGTGACTAGCGAGTCTACGTAAGACAAGAGAATCTCTCTTTTGTCGCCTGACCGAGGAAGGGAGGTAGGAAAAAATCTGTCTCCGGGAATACTGGTGAAGGTCCAAGAATGACCTGCAGAGACCGTGTTGACGACCCAAGTATCCCGGATTGAGGCCGCCCAGACCTGCCGAAAGTGAAAGAGACGACCTCCCACCTGACCGACCTGAGCGGGCCCAATCTCAAAAGGACTTCGTCGTGTCTCTATCCCCAGACGGATTGGACTTGGGGCCTTTCCGAAAGGAAGACTGCCTGGATTTCCAGTTTCTTCCAAACTCCCTTCCTGGCCTATAACTACGTGCCTCCCTGGCACGATCAGAATTTTGTCTTCTAAGAGGTGGCCTCTTCTGACCCAGAAGACGCCTATCCTGGGGGAGAAAGCCCGACTTACCGCCAGTAGCCTTGGAAATGGCGCTATCTAACTTATTCCCAAAGAGGGACGAACCCTCAAAGGGAATACGGCACCACACCTGCTTAGAAGCAGGATCAGCCAACCAAGGGCGTAACCAAAGTGCACGCTTCGCCGTCACGGACGATAGCATTCCCCGGGCCAACAGGCGAATAACATCAATAGACGCCTCCCCCAGAAAGGCTGAGGCCAGTTTCAACTCTTCGATAGGAGAGTCCTTAGCTGCATCTTCGGAGAAGCTTCTGAGGGAATCATCCACATTGTCCACCCACACTTCCATGGCTTTGGACAAAGCAGCCAGGGCCAAAGCCGGTTTACAGGCAGCACCTACTGAAAGATAGACACGCTTCAAATCCGTGTCGATTTTCCTGTCAAGAGGATCCTTGAAGGAGACAGTATCCTCAAGAGGCAAAGTTACGTGCTTCACTAGCCTCATGACAGCCGCATCTACCAGAGGAGGAGTTTCCAGATGTCTGACTTCCTCTTCCTTGAATGGATAGAGCTTGGCCAATTTTGAGATCATAGAATTCTTTTTCTCCACCTTGCTCCATTCTTCCGTTATGATTTCTCCTAATTCAGGAATAAACGAGAAATTCAGCCGTTCCTTGCTCAGCTGTTTAAAGAGCTTTCTCTGCTTCGGGGCCGAAACTACTGGATCTTCCCAGTTTAAAGTTTCTCTGACGGCCTTTACTAAAGGTGGAACCAAATTGAAAGAGAATCCTAAACTTGGTTCATCCTGATCCGAATCGCTATCAGACTCGAATACCGAGGGATGGCTAGGTTCAGAGGATTCGAGGGCTCTTCCGCTAGTGGTCTCTCTAACTGGAGATACCGATGGCTCTGGCGCTGGAGATTGACGTTTATTAAAATCAGCCAGCGAATCCTTGACTATGCGTTTGACCATAGACTCAAGTTGTTGGTCAGATCTTCCCCTTTCATTCGATGCACGGGAATAACAGGAATCGCATAGTGATCCACCGTCCAGTAAACGGATACCACAGCCCCAGCACTTAGTCTCGCTGGATTGGCGTGAAGACCTGGGAGGTGACCGGTCTTTACTACGGTATCTGGACTTGGATGAGCCATGTTTGGAGGAGGAGCGGTGATGCTGCGGATTAGCATGGCGATCCTGCCGCGTGTCCTGCGGTTGTTCCGTCCTAGAAGAGGAGCTGCAAAAGGAAAACACATAAGGCAATACAGTAATGCCCATCCGTACATCCTGCTCCCCCCCTTCATTGAGCCCTGCACTCACCTAAGAGAGGGCTGGTCACAGGGGAGCGGTGACGGGTCCATAAGGAAAAAGGAACCACTGGAATAAATAAGGCATATAAGTATCCCAAGATAGCCTAAAATGAGGACCCCCATAAAGGAAACCCACATACCTGAAATCTAGAGCGTCAGCTCTTGGGAACAGGCTACAGGGCTGGGCGCCGTGATATATAGTCAGTTCCACCGACTGTGGAACTGACAGCTGTTTAAATCCGGCGCCGGCCGTGACGTCACGGTTGCGGCGAACTGCGCATGCGCGAGTATCGGCACTCGCCGCTACTGCGCATGCGCGAACCAAGCCTCGTTCTCGGTCAGTCGGCGCGCATGCGCAGAGCGACCGAGGACGCCGGGGATGGAACGCATAGCGTTCCACGGTGTTCACAGAGCCTCCCGGACCACCAGGAAGACTATGAACGGAACGAGGAGCCGCACACTAGACCACCAGGCAGTCGCTAGACCACCAGGTACACAGAAGGGATAAAATAAAGAAAAAACACTTACCCCTCCAGTCGCACTAGACACCAGGGATACCTTAGAGCCAGAGGACATCCAATCCAGCGTTGGGGCAATACAATGAGGCCACCCACCACAGCGGGGTCATCGGCCATGCCATTACTAGCCCGCTTTGTCAGGCACTTTCTAGGCTCCTCTTCAACTTGCCCATCCCATACCCCGCAGCAGCAAGGGATTATTGGGAAAACAGGTCCTGCCGACTCCAAACGACCCTGCGTCATATAAAACGACCATACTTTGTAGGAATTCAGCACCAAACAGGTGCATGGAGGAGGACAAAAAAAGAACACGGATGCTGAAAGGGAGCAAGGATTTATGGGAGTGGGGTCCTATAGGGTAGGAGTGGAGGCGGGACTACCCAAACGTATGCTGCCATGGAGTCTGTCAGGAAATATAATTTGTTCTTGTGCGGCATGAACTCCATAAAATATTTGGATATCTTTTTCTGAATTATATACATGAAGAAATACAATTTTTTTTTTCATTTTCAAATGCTGTGATGTCATGTTATGCTACCACCTTAAAACAAATAGTGGAGTTTTCTTTAATCTGGCTTTCCACCCTTTCTTTCTCACATTAGGTTGGTGGTGGAAGGAGCCACAAAATCTGTGGATGTCTTTTTCTGGGGAACACCCAGGTTTAAATGTGCAGCGATTAACGGACAAACAAATCGGGTGGAGGAGACTGAAGAGTGTAGAAACACCCCGTCATGCATATAAGGTGAGAAACTATTGGTTCACCATTGAAAAAAGACAAGATGTAGTCCTGCAGCCTCAATAGTGGTTATGCCAAAACCATAGAGATCCCTTCAAGTGGTGCTCCCAGATGTATCTGCCTAGAAGTGGCTCCCATGGGCCATTATAAGTTCATTGTCAGTAAAGCCAAATATAATGAAGTAAATGTAAACCTTTCATAGGTAAGCCTAAAAATTTTAATAATTTAAAACCAGAACTTTTAGTTTGATTTTGTGTGTTTTTTTTGTTTTTTTTTCATTTTTTGATGGAGTGGACAAAGGTTAGAACAAATGTCAGCTATCCAAATCAGCACTGGGAAAACTAAAACTGGTCATACACTGTATAAAATTCACCCAGTGGTTTTCCCTGTGAGCCCAAAGGCAGGCGGGTGACAGCATCAACCACTGCAAGAAGTTTAAAAGAGCTAAGTGGAAAGATGTCAGCCAAAAAGTAGCTGCATCCAATCAGATGAAGCTGCTGTTCAGGTATTACACAACTACAATAGGCACAGCGGGTGATTCAAATTCATATAAACTATCAGTGCGTGGCCAGCTTTGGGGCTCTTGCAAATGGACAGAGGCTCTTGCTGCCCTCTGAAAAGCATTACATGGTGGATCACTTTTCAGGGAGTGGTTGACAGGCAGCTGCTCTTCACCTCCTTTAACCCTGAAAAGCTCACTTCAGGGCACTAAAGGATGCATTTGCAGTGCAGCCCTATTTACCTAAATTGGTCATATTTGACTGTAGTGCTGCCCACCAAACATGACCGGGGGTATAATTTTTACTGTGGCATCTGTACAGTCCAGAGTGGCTACATATTCTTCTTTAGAGGGTGTCGGGGCATGGTAAAACTGAAGCTAACTGCTTGTTTTACTGCCCTATGGCTGCCAGCGTGAATGGGGCTTAACCCTCTTTTTCTGCCAAGTTACTGGAGAAATCCGTCCAACAGAAACTCAACAAGAATTGAAAAAACTTTTACTTAAGCTTGCCATACACTGTTATTTATTTATTTTTTCATCCAGCCAGCAGGCTCTTTCGAGTCCCAAGAAACCCTTTATTTGTCAGCCTGTCAACTTCAGCCTATATAATCAAGTATTTTAACACCCCGTTCACACTACGGCGGATCCAACTTCGGGGCGACCTGTGAAGTCGCGTGCAGCGCGACTTCGGCGCGACTTGCACGGACTTCATGAAATTAATGTCTATGCAAGTCGCTCCAGGTCGCCCCAGAGTAGTACAAGTCGGAGTGACTTGTGTCGCTCCTATTAGAACCGTTCCTGTACCACACAATGGGAGCGCGACAGACCGCGACTTGTCAGGCTGAGTCGGATCAGTGTGAATGGACTGTTAATGCTTACTTGCAGTGCCTACTGCTTACTTGCTTGCTTACCTTACCATAAACCTTTTTCTTTTTTTAATTAAAGCATTATTTAACCTAAAACCAAAAATGTATTATATTAGTAGATGTGGTGGCTGCATTCGTTTTCTTTTATTTGGCTTTTTTCCCCTCTGTTTTCACCTTAATTACAATAAGACACTTGGCCACTCACTAAAACTAGAGGAAAGGCGGTTTAACCTTAAAATACGCAGGAGGTTCTTCACTGTGAGAGCAGTAAGGATGTGGAAATCTCTTCCACAAGCAGTCGAATCAGCAGGGAGCATTGATAGTTTCAAAAAACTATTAGATGGGCACCTTAACGACCACAACATACAGGGGTATACAATGTACAGTTAACAGCAAACACACACACACACATCATAGGCTGAACTGGATGGACTGATGTCTTTTTTCAACCTCACTAACTATGTAACCTGGTGATGTGGCCAGTAACACACCTCCTGTATTAGCGAGACACAACTGGAGGAATGAGGTAGGAGGCACAGTAGACAGCAGCATAGTCCAAGTTCTCTTAAAATGGTCACGTCATTCAAATATTTGGGTGTCCTTATCCCTCCTGATCCAACTAAATATCTGGAACTGAATAAGCTCCCTTTATTCAAACAATTTCAAACTAAGTGTAATTCCTGCTGCAAATTGCGACTTTCAGTCGTAGGTAGAGTGAACCTAATTAAAATGGTTTGGGCTCCACAACTATTGTATATCCTCCACAATTTCCCTCAATGGATACCCCAAGGTGGTTTATACGCATAGAATCTTTATTTAGATCCCTTATTTGGAAGAAGAAGGTTGCCAGGATACGCCTTTCCACTCTACAGTATAGTAGAGATCAGGGAGGACTAGCGGTACCAAATCCTAGATTGTACTTTATGGCCTCCCAACTCCAACATCTAGGGGGGATAGGGAATCCCAGATGCTTCTGATCCAAATCGGGCAGTCCTGCTTCCTGATGAATTACATTATATAGCGTTGTCTTACCTAGAGGTAGGCTTCCCTGCCTTCTCAGGTTCAGAACCTACGATACTCCTCTTCAAAAAGCTTTGGGCTTTCCTCAGGGGAAGCTTAAAGCTGTCAGGTTTTCTTCTGGAAACCCCTTTATGGCTTAATCCCACTTGCAGAATTAGATAAATTGAACGGTTTCCAAACATGGGAGACGCTGGGTGTACGGTACATGTCTAAACTATTCCGTCAAGATATATTAAAATCATTCTCAAAGCTACAGTCGGAATTTGAGCTACCGCGACATTGGTTTTACAAATACCTGCAATTACGACACACACTGCAGGCTCAACAGCATCACTCTCACCTAGTGCTGTCTAAACACCCATTTCTAAATACCGTATTCCCTGAACCTAGCAAAAAGGTAATTTTCTCTACTCTGACAACAACAATACAGGACTTGATCACTTTACCGCAAAAGCAAGGTTGAGAACGAGACTTGGGTGCTATTGATGATGATACTTGGGAGACGTGCCTACAATCCATTCCATCCGTCTCGTTCTCGTCTTCACATAAACTGTCCCACCTATTTCTACTGCACAGGGCATACTGGACTTCATCACAGCTTTATGATTGGGGGGAGAAGAGACTCGCCTATATGTCCGAAATGTTGTGACGAAGAAGGAACACTTATACACTTGATGTGGCCATGTCCTAAACTCTTCCGATACTGGAAGGGAGTGACTGATAGCATTGCCAGAGTATATATGATCAAGGTCCCATTAGACCCCATAGTTTGTTTATTGGGAGAAATAGACGAACAGCCTCCCCCCTTAATAAATATCGCTGTGATACGACTTGCTATACCTTGCCAGCAAACAGATAGCCAGACTTTGGCTGTCCTCAAACATCCCCTCTATGAAACATTGGATAGAACAGGTTAATCAGACACTTATCCATGAAAAGTTTACTTATCAGCATAGAAATGCTAACAGGAAATTTACGGTAGCTTGGTTTGGCAGGCATGGCTGGACACCCCTGGTATAGCCCCAGCTCAGTTGATCATTGAAAGACTATTTCAAGTCTGAGTATGTCACACGTAATATTCCTTCTATATGGAGGAGGGTATGGACTGGAGGTATGGAGGTATGTCTTCTAACAAGTTATCATATGTGAATAAGTAAAAACTTAGTAAATTATGTTATTGTGCAGGGTGTTCCAAGAATTCTTGTCTTCATGGGAAAGTATACTCTTCCATTGTGCATTGGCTCGTTGGGCGTAGTTTTCGCTTTCCAAAAAAAAAAAAAAAAAAGAGAGAGATACTAATTCTATTGCTGTTAGATTCTGGTGTCAAGATGTATTCTCACACTGGGTGTGTGTTATACTACTACTCTCGTACATCCATTTATTGCAGAACTTTGATCTAGTGGGTGAAGTGTTTCTTTTGCTTGTGTATCACTGTATTCTTATTTTATACTATGGTTGCCCATTTGCTGTATGTGTAACCACTTTTTGTATATTTCGTTCTTTGGCACAATACATTTTTTTTCTTTCTGATTTTCTGATTAAAGACAGCAGCATTGTCAGGCCGAGGGTGGGAAGGTTTTTCCTTTTGGGATAAAGGTTTTGCATGAATAAATAAAAGCTGATCATTTTAATCACCCCCTGCCAGTGATAAGTGGCCTGTTTCATCCGTGTAAACTGATACAAAAAAATGAATATGAAAAAAAGCCTAAAAATGGAAACCATTGCAGCCATCACATCTACGAATTGGTAAGCCGCAATATAATTAATGTCTGCTTTTAGGTTTAACCACTTGCCGATCGCAAGCAGTACATAAACTGTGGCAAGTCGGCTCTGTCCCACAAAATGATGCAACTGTAAGTTGTTTCACGGGGCCGCTAGTGGGGGCGTGTGCAGGGAGAGCCAATTAGCGGGTCCGGCGTTCCGAGATTGCCGCCGCCACCCGCGGACGCTTCCCGTGGAGACAGAACGGCAGTCTGGCGTTGTAAACACAGCAGACCGCTGTTCAGTCAGTTATGAACACAGGGATGCTGTGTTCCTCCTATTTAGCAACACAGGTCTCTGTGTTCATGCAGCAATTCCATCCCCCCACAGTTAGAAAGCACCCCCTAGGGACACATTTAACCCTTTAATCTCCCCTGGTGTTGACCCCTTCCCTGCCAGTGTCATTAGTACAGTAACAGTGCACATTTTTAGCACTGGTCCCCCAAAAGTGTCAAAAATGTCAGGTAGGGGTCTGTCAACCGCAATGTCGCAGTCCCGCTAAAAATTGCTGATCGCTGCCATTAGTAATAAGAAAAAATAAATAAATAAAAATTATCTTTCCCATAGTTTGTAGACCCAATAACTTTTGCGCAAACCAATCAACATACGCTTATTATTATTATTTTTTTTTTTAAACAAAAATATGTAGCAGAATGCAAATTGGCCTAAAATGATTACAAAATTTGATTTTAATTTTTTTTTTATTGGGAATGTTACATAGCAGAAAGAAAAAAATATTGTTTTGTTTTTTTTCAGAATTGTCGCTATTTATTTGTTTATAGTGCAAAAAATAAAAAACGCAGAGGTGATCAAATACCACCAAAAGAAAGCTCTATTTGTGGGGGGAAAAAAGGACATTCATTTTATTTGGGTACAGTGTCACACAACCGCGCAATTGTCAGTTAAAATAATGCAGTCTGGAATCGCAAAAAATGGCCTGGTCATTAAGGGGGTAAAACCTTCCAGTCCAGAAGTGGTTAATACTGCTTTTGTTGCTCTGAACTTGCTAGGGAGTTGACATTGCAGAAAGTGTCAATCTTTTATGTGAATTTCATTATGTGAATAATAGTCTTCCTTTAATATTTGAACAATCATTCTGTTTTCTTGTTTGTTATAGATGTTGACGACCTGTACTAGTTGACTTCTTTTATGGTCGCTTTCCCGAACCCAGTTTCTACATTGTTATGCTATGGTGACAGAATATAATGTACCTGTAGCAGTCCTGGAGAGTTGATGTTAAGCGCAAAAGATATTCTACAACAGCATTAAAAATTATACTATGCAACTTTAGGGAATTATTATTTTTCCGCACCTTGATCCATCCAAACTGCACATCTAAACAACATCTGTTTGTCTAAGTTCTACCCTGAGCAATACAAAAACTACCCACCATGCCCCAATCACCACTGGTATGTACTGTATAAATTAGATAAATGTAACTATAAAAAATAAGTACATTTTATAAAACAATTAAACAGCTGTCTGTTGTTCTCACTAAGTCTGTTTGTCAATCCTATGAAGACAAATGTAAAATATATGACAACACAAATCTGCTTTATGTACGTGTGCTGCACTTGGTCCATTAAAATAAAGATCTGCTTTGGTATTTTCTCAGTAGAAAGTGTTTGTGAAATCGTAAAAAAAAAAAAAAAAATTCTAACACAGCTCTAGTACAAGTTAAGCTGGACGTTGTAGATTTTTGAAAAAACATTCTGACGAATATTTGTACGAACATTAGTTCTAAAACCCTTGGGGCATTTGTTGACTTGATTAATTTAATTTAAAATGTAATTTCCTGTAAACATCTTTGGAATTAATAGCACATATACTGTTAGAGATTTGTTCGAGTACATTTTTTTCATCCTGCTTCTTTGAATTTGCTCATCACTGCAGTCAAAAATGAATGTCAGTTTGACCTCATCAATGATTAGAACAGGGGTGGGGAACCTATGTCCCGGGGGTCGTATGCGGCCCTCGAAGTCATTTGGTCCGGCCCCCCGTGCAGCTGAGTCTGTGTTTCTCAGCTGACCTGTCAGAATGGAGCCAATGCTTCCTGTATAGTTCCGGCTCTGTTGTGACAGTCTGAGTGAGTCACAGATGGAGTGATATCAAATGCACTCCGCCTGTGACCAATCCAGGAAACATAGCCTCTTCCTCCAGCGCGGCACCGCTGCTAGCCAGCATTTCCCGCCAGCAGCACACACAGCAGTACCAGCCAGAGCCAGCAGTACCAGTCAGAACCAGCAGTACCAGCCAGAGCCAGCAGGACTCACAGCAGTACCAGCCAGAACCAGCAGTACCCGCCAGAACCAGCAGCACCAGCCAGAACCAGCAGTACTCACAGCAGTACCAGCCAGAGCCAGCAGTACTCACAGCAGTATAAGCCAGAGCCAGCAGTACCAGCCAGAACCAGCAGTACTAGCCAGAGTCAGCAGTACCCACAGCAGTACCAGCCAGCAGTACCTACAGCACAGTACCAGCCAGTAGTACCCACAGCAATACCAGCCAGCAGTACCAGCCTGAGCCAGTAGTACCAGCCAGCAGTACCCACAGCACAGTACCAGCCAGCAGTACCAGCCTGAGCTAGCAGTACCCAAGGCAGTACCAGCCAGCAGTACCTACAGCACAGTACCAGCCTGAATCAGCAATCCCCACAGCAGTACCAGCCTGAGCCAGCAGTACCCACAGCAGTACCAGCCAGCAGTACCCACAGCACAGTACAAGCCAGCAGTACCAGCCTGAGCCAGCAGTACCCACAGTAGTACCAGCCAGCTGTACCCACCAGCAGCACCAGCCAGCTATGCCCACCAGCATTACCTGCCAGCAGTTCTTTTCAAAACTTACCACCACAAAGTCGACTGCGCTCCAGACTGACTGATGCAAACCTGGAAAACCAGTTCCGAGTAGCAACATCATCATACCAGCTAACATCACACACCTCACCAAAGAGAAGCAGTTGCAGCCATCACATTAGGGGTGAGTTAATTAAATGTTTGACCAAATATAACAGGCACATTTTTAAGTTGATAATTTTGTACGGCCCCCAAATGATTTTATGAATACCCAAATGGCCCTTGGCAGAAAAAAGGTTCCCCGCCCCTGGATTAGAACAATGATTGGAAAACCTAACAAACATTCTTAGCACCTTTCCGTCCGCCCTATAGCAGATTGACGGCCGGGCAGGTGCTTTCCTGTTCTGACTGGACACCAGATGACATCCTTCACATTGCGCCGAGTGGCGATTAGTGGTGAGCTGTGTCCCTCGGACACAGCGCATCACCGATCAGGGTAAGGAGCCGATGACATAGGCTCTTTACCAAGTCATCACAACAAATGCCTGTTATTGGCATTTGTTCCTCAGCATTTTCAGTTTCTTTTTAAATGTACTAAATATTTGAGGCCAAGCGCAACCTTTTAAGAATTATTTACCAGCTTCAGTATTACAGAATTGTATTTTTTTTTTTCAAAATGTTTTCTGTTTGTTTAGCAAATAAAAAAACAGTGGTGAAAAAATATCATCAAAAGAAAGCTCTATCTGTCTCAAAAATGATAAAAATGTCATATGGGTACAGTTTTTTGTTTTTTTTAATGAAAAAGGAGTTTATTAATCCACCACATTGCTAAAGAAACATTATACGAAGTAATATCATCCTATGACAAAGATACAGGTGTACCAACAGGAGACTACAAAAGGAGATATGCTATAGGGGTGACAAAAAAAATGGATAATCAACATTCAATAAAGTGCACACAGTTATATAAGACGATAACAATCTGTATAGTGGCGAATGTTTCATATTCATCAGAATTCCGAAGAACAAACAATAAACAGTAAAGAAAAAAAAAATTACATTTTTGAAAACTAAAAAAGAGAAAACAACAGTCACAGTCCCAGTCTAAGCACTAATCCCAGGTCTGCATACCCAAATTCTCTAACTGGAGACAACTTTACTCAGGAAGCAATTTGAAAAAGATAAATTAAGAATCTTCCAGTAAGCTTGTAGAGTAATTAAACACTGGTATATTTGCAGTCTACATCCATAGCAGCAGTGCTTTAAGTGGGCCGGTACGCAGCGCCACTTTCAAACATAGCCATTGAGCGTACCTCCACCTCTCCGTGCGTCCAGAACGTGCTTTTAGCGTACCGGTACCAGTGGCGGCCGGTCGATAGGGGGCGCAGGGGCGCCGCCCCCCCCCCCCCCAATAGATCTTCAAAGAAAAAAAATTACCATTTAAAAGCCCACTAGGGGCGCCGGACCTATTGCTGGCTATGGGGGGGTGGGGTTTGGCATCCCACGTGCTGCCAGCAGAGGCGCCGATTGGCGGCCTTTGTGGGTGTCATCGGGGCGCAGAGCAATGCGCCCCGACACTCCCCACTGTAGTCCTGTCCTGGCTGTGATTGGTCTAGACTCCAGCCTGGACCAATCATTCAGGACATCCCGGCTTACGTCGTTGGGGGCAGTGCCAGTGCGTGCGTCAGTCACTCACCATCACCGTCCGACTCCGTCACCTTCCTGCCGTCAGAGCGAAGAGAGAGGAGCAGCGTGCCGTGGACGTCTCACAGTCTGGAGTGTGGAGTCAAGTCAGCGAGCCAGCCCACTTCCCAGGAGAGCAGGTAAGTGAACAGTGATTGAAGCCGCTGTAGTGGGTAACAATCCGGGCACAGTAAGTAGCAGGCCACAATCCAGTACAGCAAAGTCCAGCGGCACAGGGCAGCAATTCAGGGACTCCCCAGCCAACAGTGGTCAGCAGAGTGGCAGGGAAAAGGAGGCCCAGAGGGCAGAGGTCCTTCACAAAGCCATTGTGTGTCCTTGAAGGGCTGTGTGACAGGACTGCATCTCCTGTGCCATGCCTGTACATACTGTGCCAAGCCTGTACATACTGTGCCATGCCTGTACTTACTGTGCCATGCCTATTACTACTGTGCAATGCCTGTACATACTGTGCCATGCCTGTACTTACTGTGCCATGCCTGTACTTACTGTGCCATGCCTGTACCTACTGTGCCATGCCTATACCTACTGTGCCATGCCTGTAAATACTGTGCCATGCCTGTACCATCACCTGTGCCATGCCTATACCATCTCCTGTACCATGACCTGTGACATGCCTGTACCATGACCTGTGCCATTCCTGTGCCATGCCTGTACCATGACCTGTGCCATGCCCTTACCATGACCCTTGCCATGCCTATACCATCTACTGTACCATGACCTGTGACATGCCTGTACCATGACCTGTGACATGCCTATACCATCACCTGTGCCATGCCTATACCATCATCTGTGCCATGCCTGTACCATCACCTGTGCCATGCCCTTACCATGACCTGTGCCATGCCTATACCATCTCCTGTACCATGACCTGTGACATGCCTGTACCATCACCTGTGCCATGCCCTTACCATGACCTGTGCCATGCTTATACCATCTCCTGTACGATGGTCTTTCTAGCTCAAGCAAATCCACAAACTAATAAAAGGAGTTATTATCTTTTATAAGGTCGTCTGTCTGTTGACTGCTGTATATAAAACCCCTTCAATATAAAGGTTGTTACCTCAGGGGAAGAGGGGAGTCATCAACAAAAAAAAAAGATTTATAGGCTATAATAGAGTACCGGCACCTCTTTTGGGCCACTTAAAGCACTGCATAGCAGTCAGTCTAGCACCAATTTAGGAGGTGCAAGTCCTGGAAATTCAAGCCAGGCTTGCCATATTGAAAAAAATGTGTTATGTGCGCCTGTGTTGATATGTTACTTTTTCTCGCACTAAAAGGGTGTTAACCTGATTGATCAACTGTTGTACTGTGGGAGATAGCCACAGTTTAGCTATTTGTTTGCGTGCTATATACAGCAGCCTGACAACTGTAGTATAAGATGGAACTGGGTATTGTTCTTCATCAATTGCTCCCAGAATACAAATCAGCGGATCCATCGGTATCCTAAGTGTTAAGACCGTAGAGATAGTATCCGTAACCCCCTTCCAATACCATATGGGTATAGTTTTAAATGACCACGCAATTGTCATTCAAAGTGTGACAGCGCTGAAAGCTGAAAAGTGGCCTGGGCAAGAAGGGGGTGAAAGTGCCCAGAATTGAAGTGATTAAAGCATAATTTCAAGAGAAATTTTACTAGTGTCAGTCCCTCACATGTTTCCACGTCTATCCAGTAATGGCTGCACAGCATTGCTCTGGAGTGGCTTCCTGCATGTGACAATAATTGACTATGCCTGCACAGTGTATGTCAGCAAGACAGCTTGTAGTCTCCACCATCAGTGCCTGTGAGAACACAGAAGCACGACCGGGAGACGGTTGTTACTGTCTAACAGAAAGTACCTGAAACCAGACCTTCATAGCAGGATCACTGATCATTTTTTTTATTGAAAGCTGCATATTTAAAGATTGAAAATGGTGAAATTTGCATTGACATTAAAACATACAGTATATGAAATTTTGATGACTGGGATTAGAGCTACTTTCCCGACAGGCTCCATGGCAGCATACGTATGGGGGTTAGCCCCGCCTCCTTTCCTACCCTATAGGACTCCACTCCCATAAATTTTGCTAAATGCTAGGGCTGCGTTCCTTTTTTGTCCTTCTCCTACAAGTTTGGAGTCTTACCCCATATGAAAAATCTCTGCGACCAAGGCTGTGAGGTGGTGGATCCAGACGGTGTCCTCTCAGCAATCCCAGCTATTAACAGGGAGGACATGGGCAATGGATGCAGTGCGTGAATAGCTGTAAATCCTGACCATTGGCAGGTTAGCGGAAATTTGGCCAAGCGTTCTAGCTATTAGCGGGAGGCCCTTACGCACACGCCGTTAATGTCTCTGTGGCAGCCTTGGGGGTTCCAGGCCGGTTGCGTGGTGCCATGGTGGTAATGTTTATATATATTTCTTTTTTTTCATGGCAGTAGTCTGTATTTGTATTTGCTTTTCTTTGTCATCTGTTAACTTTGGTTTGTGAATACTGTCTGTTGACGGTGCAAATTAAATCTTTTTTTTGACCAGAAGTTGCCCACCCGGGTGTGTATGGCTAGTTATTTCCCATACGTATGCTGCCATGGAGTCTGTGAGGAAAACTGAAATTTTCCTATTACATACTTACCGTAATTTTCCTTTTCTGATGGACCCCATGGCAGCTGGAGTTCCCTCCCATCTGCTGGAGTAGGCTAGTCGTGGAACGTGGCTCCTAGCACTAAGCAAATTTTATGGGAGGGGGGTCCTATAGGGTAGGAGAGGAGGCGGAGCTAACCCCCATATGTATGCTGCCATGGAGTATCAGGAAAGGCGAATTACGGTAAGTATTTGATAGGAAATTTTCCGTATTGTTGCTACTCTCACCCTTAAAAAAAATAATAAAAAATACAAAATTGAAAACGGTCTTCAAAAGAAGACTGTTAATACTTACTTATTCAATACCGATTTCTGTGTTGAATGCCTGTGCCCTTGCCTTGTGCTGTTGTTCTATTTGAATGTTCCATTGTCACTACTCTATCCTGTAGTTATACAGGGGTTGGTGGATGTCACCACAGTAGTCATCAGGAACTGGCTGTCCAACATATCTGTATCTGTGTTGGATGTGATGATTTTGTTGGGGGCTTAATTCTCAATAGGAACATCCCCAGGGATAAGTAAGACAAGTCTTCTATTGAGGTTTTTTTAAGATGATAGAGTCTCTATTTGTATTTATTGTACTGACAAAAATTGAAAGCTATTTACAATATTCTGCAGAATTATTACATTTCAGCTAAGACTTAAGGCAGAACTAAGCCCTCCTGTCCTTTACAGCCAAGGAAGCTGTCATCTTAGCCTGTGTTTGATCTGCAGTTGCCATGGTGTTGCACGTGTGATCAGTAATGACACCAACCATCTGATGGTTTAACAGGGAGCACAAGCAAATGTGGCAGTTCTCACTCACAGCATGCCTGTTTTGGAAAACCGTTAAATCCATGGGTTTAGTTGCACTTTAATATGATAGCAAATCATAATACATAGGAGCACACCATATCAACTTCATAACACAATCAGGGGAGACCAAAGTGTCAATACAAAACATAAACATTATCAAAGATTAAGGCCCCATGCACAAGGGGCGTTAGAAAAAACGTACGTCAAAGTTAGTTCTGACGCCGGAAAAAGCAGCTGTAAAAACGTGCTTTCAGTAGCTTTTTCCATTGGCGTTATTGCACGTTTTGCCACGTTGCTTTTAGCAGCGTTTTTTTTTCTTCCATTCAAAATCAATGGTTCCCTATGGGAGCCTATTGATTTGAATGGAGGTCGCACCGCAACACCGCAAGTCGGATCCGACTTGCGGGGCGACTTGCGCTGTGAGAATCTTGAGGGGGAACTCCACGCCAAAATGGGAAAAAAACGGCGTGGGGGTCCCCCCCAAGGTTCCAAACCAGGCCCTTCGGGTCTGGTATGGAATTTGAGGGTAGCCCCATGCCGAAAAAAACGGCGTGGGGTCCCCCCCAAAATCCATACCAGACCCTTATCCGAGCATGCAGCCCGGCAGGCCAGGAAAGGGGAGGGGACGAGCGAGCGGCCCCACCCCCCCTGGACAACACCAGACCACATGCCCTCAATATGGGGGGGTGTTAGTGCTTTGGGGCAGGGGGAGCTCTGCACCCCCCACCTCAAAGCACCTTGCCCCCATGTTGATGAGGACATGGGCCTCATCCCCACAACCCTGGCCGGTGGTTGTGGGGGTCTGTGGGCAGGGGGCTCATCGGAATCTGGAAGCCCCCTTTAACAGGAGGAAATTTTCTTCACTTTGTAGAAATCTCCTTATACTTTCTCTTTTGTCAGCTAGGCAAGAAGTGAATGAAAATATTATCAGTAGGACAAAAAGGTAAAAAAAAAATGGAAGGGTTTTTAACCATTCCCTATGTTTTCCAGTCTTGGCTTAAGACTTAATAAGTATATTTTGTATTCATCATATAGATGTAGCCGGGAGCAGACTACCATTATCTGACACTCCAGACTTACTTTCTGCTCTCAGACTGTCTCTATCAATTCCTAGTGTTGGTCTCAGGTTACATGCATTATACACTTGAGACTGAGAGAAGGGCATTGTGGGAACTTTAGTCTTCTACAAGGATATTACTGCACTGCTGAACTGTTTAAGAACTGTACTTTCCAGCAAGCCATGGGTTCCAGGATATAATTGTGGGAGAGACTATAAAGGGATCTGCTGAACAGGACCATGCTCTCTTGCTTCCCGGGATCCATCGTGTGTGCATCAGTCTGCTACAGAGGGAGCAGACTGCGGCCTACTGCACACCACCCAGCTGTCTGCAGACTCAGCCCAGGCAGGACGGATGACCATCGCTGCTTTGCTGACATCCCTGCAGTATCGCTGATCAAGTGAAGTCCGTGGGACTCACTGAAACAGCAGAGTGCAGCCATCTCAGTGTCTCACAGCATGGAGAGTTGCCATTGCCTGTTCTTCCAGGACTCATAAGAAGGACATCAGGATTGGTGAGAGAGCGCCTGCTCAGAGTCCAGTTTCCAGTTGCCACAGTTTCCCTTAGACACTGAACACAGACATTCTACATCTGGATTAGTTAGTGGATCATTGATAACCAGAACCAGCTATTCTGCATTGCTTTTTTCACACTGTTCTACACTGGGGAATCATTGGTTCTTTGAGCTCCAACTGCCAGTAAAGATCTTAGCAAGGCCTTGCAAAATGAACATTGCTATATCATTGCTCTTAAAGGGAACACATTACTGGTATCTAGATTACCTCATCTCTCATTAGGATACAGGTATTATAGGCCGGTCCGGGGCTCCCCTTTAGTAAAAGTGATTCTTATAGCAATTTATAGCTTTCTGAGAGATTCATTCACTTACTGCAAGATACTGTGTATATTTCGTGTATTTACTTGTAATTATAATTGGTTATTCGCTGTTTTTTAGTGTTATTTCAACTGAGCCCTGGCTGTTTATCCGGGGCCTAGTCTACGGGTGCACGAGCTAGAAACGTGCCAAAGAGCTTGGTAGAACCCTCTCCTATAGTCTCGCTGCAAGTGGAGGGGATCTACACTAAAGCTTTAATTGATACGGGAGCCCAAGTGACACTATTGTATTGGGATTTCTATGACAAACACTTGAAGTATATCCCCTATTGTAGTAGTGCGTAAGAAAAATGAAACCATTCGGATGTGTATCGCCTACCGGACCCTAAACCGAAGGACCATTCCCGATCAGTACACTACCCCTCGAATAGAAGATGCGTTGCAATGTCTATGTGGAGCAAAGTGGTTGAGTGTGTTAGATCTGAAGAGTGGGTATTACTAGATACCAATGCACCCAGATGACTGGCAAAAGATGGCCTTTTATCAGCCCATTAGGATTCTTCGAGTTTGATCGCATGCCACAGGGATTGGCGGGAGCCCCAGTCACCTTTCAGAGGTTGATGGAGAACACAGTGGGAGATATGAATCTGATAGAGGTACTTGTGTATCTGGATGATATCATTGTGTTCGGCAAGACACTAGAAGAACACGAAGCATGAATTGAAAAGGTTTTCCAGAGGCTTCATGCAGAGGGGCTGAAGCTGTCATTAGAGAAATGTCAATTCTACCAGACATCAGTTACCTACTTGGGGCATGTGGTCTCAGCAAACGGAGTAGACACTGACCCGCGGAAGCTGGAGCCTGTTACCACTTGGCCTTGACCAAGGACAGTTACAGAACGGAGGTCCTTTTGGGGATTCTGCTCCTACTATAGAAGGTTTGTGAAGAACTTTGCGCAGATTGCGAGACCCCTGAACGAGTTGTTACAGACGGAAGGAAACGAAGAGTCGCAGAATTTGAGTTCGAGGGAGCAACAGCCGTTGGGGCCTAGGAGACCACGTGAGTCTGTTCGGGATCAATGGACCCCGAAGTGTGAACAGGCTTTTAGATGTCTGAAGGAGAGCCTTACAGAAGCTCCGGTTTTGGCCTATGCTTTCCCTTCTAAGCCTTATGAACTGCATGTGGATGCTAGCCGAGAAGGGCTTGGAGGAGTGTTGTATCAGGAGACGGCAGGGAAGATTCGTCTAGTATCATATGTGAGTCGAAGTCTTACCCCCTCTGAGAAGAACTACCTGATACACAAGTTGGAGTTTCTGGCCCTCAAGTGGGCAGTAGTAGACAAGCTATGAGACTACTTGTATTGAGCTTAGTTTGTGGTAAAAACAGATAACAATCCCTTGACCTATCTGATGTCTACTGCTAAATTGGATGCCACTGGACATCAGTGGTTGGCTGCACTGTCTGAGTTTCAATTCAGCCTGAAGTATTGGCCAGGAAGAGGAAATTGGAATGCTTTATCCCAAAGACCATATGTTTCAGATGATTGTTCCCGGAATTGGATACAACTGACCCCTGAAGGCGTTCAGACAGTGTGTCAAGGGGTGGAGCATCGTCATAAGGGAGCTACGGGAGCCGAAGCCAAGAGAGTTACCCCGACTGCAGTACCTCGCTACTACTGTGGTCTGACTCAAGTGCGTAGTCAGGAGTTGCCTTATCTGACAAAGGAAACCTGAGAGACCAACGGGAGGATCCCCTATGTGACCGTGTCAAGAAAGCATCAGTGGCTAGAGACTCTCAGAGACTGTTGAAAAGTCCGCTTGATGGCGCAAAATTCAGTGTTGACGGCTCTCCATGATGATCACGGACCAGATAGAACCTTTAAGCTAGTTAGAAATAATTTCTATTGGCCATCCATGAGGACAGAAGTTGAAAGTTATTGTCGTTTTTGCATTCGGTGCATTCAGAGAAAGATTTTGCCCAGCAGAGCTGCCCCAATTGGCCATCTATGAAATCAAGGGCCAATGGAACTGGTTTGCATTGATTTCTTGTGTCTAGAACCTAAACTGAGTGGGCGCAGTAATGTCCTGGTTGGGACAGATCATTTTACCCAGTATGCTCAAGCTTTCCCAACCAGGGACGAAAAGCCAGTACAGTTGCCAAGACTCTGGTTATTCGTTCATTACAGCCTGCCCTAGCGTCTTCACTCGGATCAAGGCCAGGATTTCGAGAGTAAATTAGTAAATGTCTTTGCGAATTGTTAAGTATTCAAAAGTCTAGAATGACCCCTTATCATCCCTGAGGGGAGCCACAACCTGAAGGGTTCAATCGCACCTTGTTGAACATGCTGGGTTCTTTACCATTAGAGAAGACACAACATTGGGGTGACCATATTGCTGCTGTAGTCCACGCTTACAATAGCACGGTAATTGACTCTACTGGGTACTCCCCTTACCTGTTGATGTTCGGGAGACAGGCCCGTCTGCCAGTGGATTTAGCTTTTGGGACATCTCCAGATCACACTTCTCAGGCTTCCTATCGAGGCTATGTCGACAGACTCAGAAGGAATTTGAAGCTTGCTTATGAAAAAGCTCTGGAGGCATCCACTGAAAGAGAGCAAAAGGATAAAATAAATGTTGATCTTAAAGTGAGAGTGCAGGACTTGCAACCAGGAGATCGATTATTATTCCGAAATCTGGGAGTGCTCGGCAAACACAAGCTAGCCGATCGATGGCGCTCTCAACCCTACATCATCTACAATTACTTGGGCTTCCTGTGTATCAGATTCATCCGGAGGGAAAGACTGGTCTTCCTAAAACCTGTCATCGAAACCATCTTCTGCTCATATCGGAGGCCATCCGGGTGTCTTCACCCCCTTGTTCTGATATACCTTGCTCCCCTAATTTGAGGCCTAGAACCTGACGAACACCCAAGCATAGACTCCAAGAGGATGAAGGAGAGGAAAGTGATGAAGAAGAACTGACTCTTGAGTGGTTGCGGGTTCCCCCACCAGAAAACACCACCTTTCGGCCTTTTAATGGAAGATATACATGTAGTATCTGGAAGGAGAGAATATCAGCCTGTTGAGATGGAGAGATCTGCACCATCTCCTAAGAGAGGGACTGGAGGAGTCACGTTACAACCAGCTGACAACCCCGAAACACTAAATGTTAGAGAAAATCCAATTAACTCCACCCAAAATGCAAACGATGAAACTGCTCTCAATAGCCTAGAAGAACCAGAACCTGGTTGTAGCTTCTGGGGCATGGGACGTGAGCTCCCCTGCTTCCCGGGATCCATCATGTGTGCATCGTGTGTGCATCAGTCTGCCGCAGAGGAAGCAGACTGCGGGCTACTGCACACCACCCAGCTGTCTGCAGACTCAGCCCAGGCGGGCCGGATGACTATCGCTGCATAGCGGACATCGCTGCAGTAACGCTGATCGAGTGGAGTTGGTGGGACTCACTGAGACAGAAGTGTGCAGCCATCTCAGTGTCTCACAGTGTGGAGAGTTGCTGCTGCCTGTTCATCCAGGACTCCTAAGAAGGACATCAAGATTGGTGGGAGAGCACCTGCTCAGAGTCCAGTTACCAGTTGCTACAGTTTCCCTTAGACACTGAACACAGACATTCTACATCTGGATTAGTTAGTGGATCATTGATAACCAGAACCAGCTATTCTGCATTGCTTTTTTCACACTGTTCTACACTGGGGAATCATTGGTTCTTTGAGCTCCAACTGCCAGTAAAGATCTTAGCAAGGCCTTGCAAAATGAACATTGCTATATCATTGCTCTTTAAGGGAACACATTACTGGTATCTAGATTACCTCATCTCTCATTAGGATACAGGTATTATAGGCCGGTCCGGGGCTCCCCTTTAGTAAAAGTGATTCTTATAGCAATTTATAGCTTTCTGAGAGATTCATTCACTTACTGCAAGATACTGTGTATATTTTGTGTATTTACTTGTAATTATAATTGGTTATTCGCTGTTCTTTAGTGTTATTTCAACTGAGCCCTGGCTGTTTATCCGGGGCCTAGTCTACGGGTGCACGAGCTAGAAACGTGCCAAAGAGCTTGGTAGAACCCTCTCTTATAGTCTCGCTGCAAGTGGAGGGGATCTACACTAAAGCTTTAATTGATACGGGAGACCAAGTGACACTATTGTATTGGGATTTCTATGACAAACACTTGAAGTATATCCCCTATTGTAGTAGTGCGTAAGAAAAATGAAACCATTCGGATGTGTATCGCCTACCGGACCCTAAACCGAAGGACCATTCCCGATCAGTACACTACCCCTCGAATAGAAGATGCGTTGCAATGTCTATGTGGAGCAAAGTGGTTGAGTGTGTTAGATCTGAAGAGTGGGTATTACTAGATACCAATTCACCCAGATGACTGGCAAAAGATGGCCTTTTATCAGCCCATTAGGATTCTTCGAGTTTGATCGCATGCCACAGGGATTGGCGGGAGCCCCAGTCACCTTTCAGAGGTTGATGGAGAACACAGTGGGAGATATGAATCTGATAGAGGTACTTGTGTATCTGGATGATATCATTGTGTTCGGCAAGACACTAGAAGAACACGAAGCATGAATTGAAAAGGTTTTCCAGAGGCTTCATGCAGAGGGGCTGAAGCTGTCATTAGAGAAATGTCAATTCTACCAGACATCAGTTACCTACTTGGGGCATGTACTCTACCTCTGGATCAGTTAGTGGATCATTGATAACCAGAACCAGCTATTCTGCATTGCATGTTTCACACTATGCTACACTGGGGAATCATTTGTTCTTTGAGCTCCAACTGCTGGTGAAGATCTTAGCAAGGCCTTGCATACTGAACATTGCTATATCATTGTTCTTAAATGGGACACATTACTGGTATCTAGATTACCTCATCTCTCATTAGAATACAGGTTTTATAGGCCACCCTGGGGTTCCCGTTTAGTGAACGCATATCTTCTAGCAATTTATAGCTTTCTGAGAGATTCATTCACTTACTGCAAGATACTGTGTATATTTGGTGTATTTACTTGTTGTTATATTGGGTTATTTGCTGTTCTTTAGTGTTATTTCAACTTAGCCCTGGCTTTTTATCCAGGGCCTAGTTGATTAATACTCTTTTCAATCCTTTTACTTGGAGCTGAACTAAGGAGTTAAAATCTATTTGCATTGTGTCAGTGTGTCATTTAAAGGTATACACAACATGTCTGAACCTAGAGTGTCAGGAGGGTTGGACGGTTCACAGGGTCAAAGCGGCACAGAAGAACATAAAATTACCAGCAACCCTCAAGGGGGAAGTGCTACATAAATTGCTGCATTGTTTTCAGACACTAATATAACAATACAGTAGTGATGTCTCCATAGCACATGGTCAAATATTTGTTTCAATTTTGCAACTTTAAAACGTTTTGCCAATCTGTATTTACATATAGGATTATGGAATGTATAATAAAGTTGTATCTTTTGTCCTGCAATTTTGATACCTGAAGTTTCCCTCTCGGGCTCCCCAGGGTGTTGATAGCTGTGGTTATGTACTTATAATGGTCTTTTTTAATGGGGGTAACTTTCTTGCAGGAATTACTTCTTTGTTGCATTCTCTATTTTAAACACTAGATGGCAGCAGTGTGTTATAGTACAAAATGCACAAGTACCTAACCTTATATTTACACAACTTCTAAATCCACTTTATGTAAATATTCTGTGGATATAGTGAAAATCTCTAAATACAGAGGAATATCATCTTCTTGCTTCCTTTAAACGAGAGAGCAGCTAATGTGGTATGGATTGTTGTATTAAATTGTATGTCATACATGTAACAAGCCGAAAATAGAATATCTGAAAGTTCACAAAATTGGTATTGCTTGAAAAGGTTTATCTGCTTGTTGGATTTGCTAACAGAGGGTCATGCAGTGTGTGTCTCAGCCAGTTATCTGGTGTTGAGAACCTTTTATTACCTCTGAACTTGCAAACAGAGAATCCTAACTACCAGTAAATAAACATTAAAGTGGAAGTTGTGTCAAACATATTTTTTGGCACTGTAACTGTAGTATGACCCACATCGTGCAGGCTGCTGCTCTGTTTAGAAATCTTCTTTTGAGTTCATGGACTGCATGTGTTTTCTGTCTTGATTTATATTTATGAGTTCTTATACTTATTTATTTTTGTACTTTGTTGAGTTTTTTCATATGGTACTGTATATGAATTTATGTACATGTTGATTTACACAATATTAGGTGATAAGTACATCAGCACTTTATTTAACAGAATTTAGTAGGAAGCACAGCAAAGTACTAGTAAAGCTTCTCTGCAGGGTGCCCAGTCCTCTTCCTGGTGCTGTACTTCCAGCATGGCGTAAGTTAATAGCTTTGGGACTTCAGGCCGAGCTGCATTCAAGCAGTTTGATGAGGATCGATTCCCTCCTTTCCTCTCATTCACTGAGAAAAGCCTGTGCATTATTTAAACAGAGTGTCAAGATTCTTTTCCCTCTTTAGAGATAAGAGAGTAAGAGGGGGTGGTCTTAGATGCAGCTCAGTCTGAAGACCCCAAGCTATTAATTTCCACCGTAATGGCAGTTCAGAGCTAGGTAGAGGACTGGGCACCCTGCAGATATCTACATTAAACAGCAGCCTGCACAACGTGGGGCATACTTCGTTACCGGTAAATGATGTGACTGCGGCTATAGAGAAAAAATATTTTTAACTAAACTTCAGCTTTAAAATAGGTCCTCACTGACCTTTGAAGCTGCAGACTGTGTGGACCAATTAATCCTCAAAGGTCATAACAGAGGTGTTGCAGTCAGGATCTGGTCCTTTTATCAGCAGCGAGAAGTGATTTGGCAGGCTTCCAGCTTCCTAATGTTAAAATGGAACTTCAGGATTGTTATACACCCCTCAGCCCCCTGCCACCCCCTCCAGTTTTCAAAAAAATATTGCATAACTTTTTGCCCGCAGTCTTTAAGCCTGCCTGATGATGCCACAAGAGGCCTCTTTTCTCTTTGTAGCAGCCGCTGGGGATGGGCACTCTTCTAAGACTAATTGGCACTAATGCACTAACATGTGAGAGCCTCTCAGTCCTTTAGCACTGTGCATCTAGCTTATGTAATGACGTGGGGGGTCCAAACAAAAGGTTGGGCTCACAGGAAACAGATTCATCCTAAAATGTCATTTTGCTCTGAAGAGGACACCCAGCGCTGGACTGAGGAGGAATTTGGGGACAGTGCTAGAGAGCAGAGAAGGTAGTGAAGGTAGGTAGTAAACGGGATATTTTTGTTTTTTCTACAGAAGGGTAGGGAACAGAAAAAAAGAAAAAAATTCCCTGGAGTTTGTGTTTACATTAGAAGACTGGAAGACTGCTAGGTCTCTGCTGGAAGAGAGCACAGAATAATGTTGGCCATACACGGTTAGAAAATCGCTTAAAAAAACGGTCGGATTTCTAAAGATCTGTCGAATGTGCAGGCCATAACTCCATCATTGTATACATATGTAGCACCACCCCCGCAGGAGCTGCTGATTATATTATTGGGTCTACACCCTGCCTAACAACCCAATCAAATTGGCTCGATCCCTCCTCAGGCACAACTGACCCAGAATAGGACTGGACTATCAAATAGATACACAGGTTGGAATACAATACTTCACTATGCAACAATACCTTGTTACCTTCTTGAATAGTAGTCCTTCTGGGTGACACAATGGAACAACGCACAAGATTGTAATTAACCAAACTTAGTTTACTATATATCAAATTGAATAGGGGAGATACAATACAATACAATACAATACAAGTCCATAAAAGGTTATTTAAAACAGCTTTAAAAAGGTAAAAGAATACCCCCACACTCCTCCTGCATTAAGGCTAGACACAGTACCAGGTAGGTGGGCCTATCTGAGTCCCTCCCCCAGAGTTCTCTTCTTTCTTGTTGATCTTCGCTAGCAAGGTTATTGAATAGAGCTCATTTGTAATCCAGATTAGGAATAAAGATCAAGAGAGAGAAAACAACGAGCTGTTAGTTGTCACCGCAGGGTGTCTGCGTAACTGAGCAATAACTTCTGCGAGAGAGATAAGCCTCTGGCGACTCCTTTACAGACCTTATTGTTTGTCTATGAGTCTCCTGAGAGAGTATGGTGATAAACCCCGGGGTTTTATCACCTCCTGCTGCGCTACCGCTATCTGTAGATAAAACTGTCTCTTCAGCAGATAAAGTCAGTTATTGGGCTTGTGCCCTCTCACCAACAGAAGTTTCTCCTTCGCGCGCTTCCACTGCGGTCTCAGTCCTTTGGCTATATGCCAGCCGCGCGGGGTCCTTCTGGCGGATGACTTCCGGTCTCGGCAAACAGCAGTATGACCTCCAGGAATGTGCCTCGTGCTTGAGATGGGACGGTTCCACGTCGTCCCTCCAGGCTAAAAGGCTCTGGCCCAATATCCAGTGTCAGTCCTTCACTCTCGCTCGCTGGTTCCTCAGAGTCCAGCGCAGAAAGGCCCCCCTTCGCGCGCTTCTCTCTCCTTTAAATAACCTCCCCCATAGTGCCGTGCGGTGCAGCCGTGCACCCTGGATCTTGCAAAGCAGCCTGGGAGATGTAGTTTCTTCATCTTGTGAAAAGGAAGTCACAGCCCGGGAAATTCCATGCAGCTACCACTAGAGGGAGCCTAGTTCCTTCCCACATATCAAACAGTGTCTTTAGGCATGTTTAACCCCGCTACACACTCCCCCCACTTGAGAAACTTTGGTCCCCAAAGAGGTCAACAGTATGTACCCTAGTGCATAGGTTGGCATTATACAACAAAAACATTAACATTTTGCTGAAATAAGTCAATCTGAATATATCCAATTTTGTATTCTAATAGCAGTGCAACAATAAAACGATAAAGTGCAATTAATAAGCAAATAAGTGATTTCTACAGTGTTAATATAGTGCTGATTTCTAGTGCTTTTATATAGTGCTCCTTTAAAAAGCACATGTGCCTTTGCAATTTCTTAAACACTTACATCTTAAAGTTTGTGTTGAAAAAAAAACATCAAAAGGTGAGAAAGAGAAAAAAACATATAGTGAGGTCAGAGCAACAAAATGTGCACAAACATTAACTCACAAAGTAAACCAAATTGTGAACATCAAAAACTGTGCTTATTATAATGGCCAAACCCAATATCCTTATGTACAAACTTAAATGCAAACGTTTTCTACTTCAATACTTTGTTCTCATGATCTCTCACAGACCCCCCAAAACTTGGGTGGCTTGTACAGTTGTGCCTGGGGGTGAGCTAGGGTTGTCCCCCACCAAATCTACAGTGGAGGAACTAGGCTGGTCAGGAGATCTTTTGGAGGTAAAAACAGCTTCTTCCGAACATTCACCCAATTGATCATAGGTCAGTCTCTTAGGTGGGTGAATGACTCTCCTTTCCCTCTGTTCCCGTGGAGGCATGCTCTCAGAGGTGCTAGGATCAGGCACTTCTGAGGATTCTTCAATGTCCCCCTCCTCATGTTCCAACACAGAGGAACCTGATGGTTCAAGAGAGGTCAGTTCTTCTTCAGAGAAGGGTGCAACCTCCTCCTCAGGATCTTCATCCTCAGCTGCTTCTTCTGGAAGCATATGAAAGGGTATGAATTCAGGGGCTTCTGCCCGAAGGGCTCCTCTATCAGCCAAGTCAGATGAAGACAGGGAGGCAGGTGTGGGTTCTGGCAACTGAGATGACCACAACCAGTCGGGTACCTCCTCTTCATCTTCCAAATCTTCAGATGGAGAACTTCCCTCTCCCTCATCTGGGAGCGTCGTCTGAGATCTGGTAACTGGTCTGGACCGGCGAGAAGTCGAAGGGGCCTCTGACAAGTCTTCCACAGGGGGCATACGAACCGCTTCAGAGAGAGGCAGCAAATGGTTCCGATGCCAAGCCTTCAATGGACCCACGCTTCCTTCAGGCCGAATTTGGTACACAGGAAGGTTTGGCAGTTGCTTGCAGATAACATAAGGTTGGGACTTCCAGCGGTCTGCCAACTTGTGTTTTCCCGGGACACCCAAGTTTCTCAACAAAACCCTGTCCCCTGGTTGCAGGTCATGGATCCGAACTTTTAGGTCGAAATTTTTTTTATTCCGCAGTCCACGTTGATCAGATGTGGCCTGAGCCTTGTCATAGGCCGCTTTCAGACTCTTCCGCAGTCGGTCCACATATCCTCTATGCGATGCTGAAGAGGTATGATCAGGCGAAATGCCAAAGGCCAAATCCACTGGCAACCGAGCCTCCCTTCCAAACATCAGCCGATAAGGGGAATATCCAGTAGCATCACTGACAGTGCTGTTGTAGGCATGCACAATGGCAGCTACGTGCTTGCCCCAATGCTGTTTCTTCTCTGAGCTCAAAGTCCCCAACATATCCAAAAGAGTCCTGTTAAATCGTTCAGGCTGGGCATCCCCCTGTGGATGGTAGGGAGTGGTTCTAGTCTTTTGAATGCCTAACATATCTAACAGTCTCTTGATCAGTCTGCTTTCAAAGTCCCTTCCCTGATCAGAATGGAGGCGTTGTGGTAACCCATAATGTACAAAGAACTTCTCTACAAGAACTTTGGCTACCGTTGAGGCCTTCTGATCCCTTGTTGGGAATGCTTGAGCATATCTGGTAAAATGGTCTGTTACCACAAGGACATTCCCCTGGCCACTCAGATCAGGCTCTAAGCAAAGGAAATCAATGCACACCAGCTCCATGGGTCCCTGACTTTGTAGATGGCCCATTGGGGCTGCTTGACGTGGCAGAGTCTTCCTCTGTATACACCGGACACAAGAATGACAGTATCCTTCAACTTCGGCCCTCATACAAGGCCAGTAGAACCTGTCCCTGACAAGCTGAAAGGTTCTTTCGGGCCCCAGATGGCCATGATTATCATGAAGAGCGGCCAGAACTCCCTCTCTGTATTTAGCTGGTAAGAACAGTTGCCACTTCTCCTCCAGATCTTCAGATGGACCTCTCCGGTAGGCCACTCCTTCTCTGATCTGTAACCGGGTCCACTCTCTATGCAACAGACGGGCCCCCTGAGGGGAGTCAGTTAGGAGCAACTCAGGGCTCTGGATCTCCAGAGCTTCCAAGAGAAGTTTTCCCAAAGGGTCTTCCAACTGCTCCTTCCGCAAGTCCCTTTTGGACAGCCGGGGCAAACCCTCCCCTTCAACTTGGGTCACCTGGCAGTAGCATTTGGGTACTCCGATAGCCGAAACCCCAATCTCTTCTGCTCTTGACCCTCCTCGGGATCGAAATTCAGTTCCCTGATATAGGGCACGCACCCCTTCTGGAGCCAAATGAGTCCATTCTTCCGCAGGTTCCTGTGGAACATGCAACCTTCTGGATAGGGCATCTGCATCCCTATTTCCGATTCCTGGCCGATACTTCAGGCTAAAATTGAAGCTAGAGAGGGCAGCCAACCATCGATGTCCTGTTGCATCCAGCTTGGCCGTAGTCAACAGATAGGTGAGGGGATTATTATCTGTCTTGACAATGAATTCAGCTCCGTACAGGTAGTCTTTCAATTTGTCAACCACTGCCCACTTCAAGGCCAAGAATTCAAGTTTGTGAGTAGGATAATTCCTTTCAGCAGGCAATAGGCTTCTGCTCACATAGGCAACAGGTCGCAGATGACCCTCATGCTCCTGATAAAGTACCCCCCCCAGCCCATCTCGGCTGGCATCAACATGCAGTTCATATGGTTTTGTGGGGTCCGCATAGGCCAACACAGGGGCAGTGGTTAGGGTTTCCTTCAGCTGGACAAAGGCCCCTTCGCATTCCGGGGTCCACTGATCCTGGATGGATTCCTTAGCCTTCCGGGGGCCTATGGTGGACTTCGCCGGCTTTACCAACTCAGGGACATCATCTTCTTCATTCTTCAGGAGCTCATTTAGGGGTCGGGCAATCTGGGCGAACCCCTCCACAAACCTCCTGTAATAGGAGCAAAAGCCCAAGAATGACCGGAGTTCGGTCACATTTGTGGGTCTCGGCCAGGAAGCAACAGCATCCAGCTTGTCCGGGTCAGTGGCCACCCCTTCTTCAGACACGATATGGCCCAGGTAATGGACCGAGGACTGATAGAATTGGCACTTCTCAGGAGAAAGTTTCAGACCTTCTTCATGTAGCCTCTTCAAGACCTTTTCCAACCTCTCCTCATGTTCTTCTAAAGTTCTGCCAAACACGATAACATCATCCAAGTATACCAGTACCTCTATCAAATTCATATCTCCAACGGTCCTCTCCATCAGCCTTTGGAAGGTAGCAGGGGCCCCGGACAACCCCTGAGGCATGCGATTGAACTCAAAGAACCCCACAGGGGTGATGAAGGCTGTTTTCTCCCGATCTTCAGGGTGCATGGGGATCTGATAATACCCACTCTTTAAGTCCATCACACTGAACCACTTCGCCCCTGACAGACTCTGTAGGGCATCTTCGATTCGAGGAGTGGTATACTGGTCTGGGATGGTTCTTCTGTTCAGCGTTCGGTAGTCGATACAAAGCCTCAAAGATCCATTTTTCTTCCGGACTACCACTATCGGGGAAGCATACGGGCTCCTGGATTCTCGGATAATCCCGATCTTTTTGAGCTCTGCCAGCTGTTGACGTAGATCTTCTAAGTCACCTAAGGGGACTCGCCGGACTCTCTCCCTGAAAGGCTTGTCCTCACTCAGGCGGATCTTATGAGTAGCGCTCCTGGCACATCCCACGTCAAACTCGTCCTTAGAGAATATTTCCCTACATCGAGCAAGTTGTGCCTTGGCCCTCTTCACCCATTCCGGCGGGAGGGCAGCGTTTCCAGAGCAAAGCTCCTCTATAACCGCTTCACCCTGTTCCTTTTCTTTGAAATCAATGGGGGCAACTGGGGTAGCCGGGTTGACTTGGCCCAGGAGCACTCTGGCCGGTACCTTCACTGGTGTAATAGAGGTGTTTCTGACACTCACTAAAACCCTTCCACGGTTTTCCTGTAACACCTTCAAAGGGATCACCTCAGGGATCACTTCTATCCCTCTCTGTCTCTCCTTTTGACCTGATTCAAAGATAATGAAGGGACCCGGCTGTTGCCATGTGAGTTTAACAGAAGCCTTAAAACAGGCCACCTCTCCTGGCTGTAAGACCTTTTCTGCTCTATCCAGCTTCCAGAGTCGTCCAACTCCTTCTGCGGGGGTCTCTTGCTCCAACACTAATCGTTGGTAGGCCTGCCGTAGCATGGGATGGATCCTTGGCGCCTGAGCATCTTGTCCCTGGACCAGTTGTATCAGAAGGCGCCTTACCAGGTCAGTGTTTGTTCCTACGATGAGAGAGCTTTTGTTGGCCCCTGGTGGACGAGGACAGACCACCGCTAAGGTGTCGAAGGTTTCCGCTTCACCAGCCACTGATGGATCAAAGGTCAACTTGATTGGCAGATACCCGTCATAGGGAAAACTTTGGGTCCCAATACCCCATATCTCCAGATCTTCCAACTTCTGCAAAGGTAGATGGGTAAGATATTTATCATAGAAGTCTCTATACAAAAGAGTCACCTGGGCCCCTGTGTCAAGGAGGGCTCTTGTGTAAATTCCTTCCACCTGAACCGAGACCACTGGGGAGGGCCCGACCAAGTTAGTTGGGAATTCTCTTGATGTAGCCTGGTTGTCTGATTCAGTTCTCTGTACCCTGGCCCTCTTCTCCTTTTTCTTCCTTGATCTGGGCCCCCGCTGAACCCGGTGTGCATTGACTTTCCTTCCCTCAGTAACCCGGAGTCTAGAACTGGGGGTATTATATTTGGGTCTGACCCCCTGACTCAGTTTCCCTGATCCTGCACCACTTCTGGAGTCCCTTAAGACTGGCGGACACCCGGTTGACTCCTTCACCGGTGTCCTCTGAAGTTTCCCGCTGGCTCGCGAGGTTTCGCGGCAGCATTTCCTGAGCTGGGACATACCCTTCTAACATGCCCAACTCCCCCGCAGTTGAAACAAGTTAACAATCTTGCAGGCCGTGGCTCTGGATCTGTGCTGAGACTAACAGGTTCATCTGGCCTCTCCGATATACTCCCCTTGGGTAGAGTGGATACCTGACCAGTCAGGATGGACACCATTTCTATCAACTGAGACACTTGGGTCTTTAGAAGTTCAACTTGAGAGTCACCCTCTTCCACACTTATCACTCCAACCCGGGCAGTTGAGTCAAACTGCCGACTTTTCTTCTTGTTGTCCAACATAACCTCTTCCTCTCTGACCATTCGAATCAGATCGGGGTATTCTAGAATGCCGCCATCTCGACGAGTTCGTAACAGTATGGCAATGGGATCTAAAGGTTGAGCCCCTTTCAGAACCTGTCGTGCACGAGTCTCATCTATTTTCCGGTGGTCTATTCCTTTCTTTAACAGAATCTGGTGGATAATCCTATCCAGACGTTTAATGAATTCGGACAACTTCTCCCCCTCTTCTTGATAACAGTGGTCCAACTGGTAGAGAAGTTCAGCCGCGTTCTCCGTCCGACCAAACACATCTTGCAGAATGTCCAAATAATCCTGTGCAGTGCAGTTCTTCTTGCTAAGCTTTAGATTACGTACAGCCTCTAATGCAGGTCCCCTTAAACTCTCTGTGATTCTCTGCTTCTTGTGCTGTTCTGGTACCTCCCATTCCTCCAAAGCCTGAGTGGCGGTATCTAACCACTCTTCGAACCCATCTTCTGCTGAAGGCACAGGCTGTTTCCCAGAGAATGTCCGGAGCTTCCTATATCCAGTCATCAAATAGCTCGAGGAGTCCCTACTACATTTTGCCACAATCTCCCCAAGAACAGCACACAGTTCTGAGCTAAAAGTCGACAAAGGTGATGACTCAGGATGCCCTTCTTGGACACCTTTTTCTTGGCTGGATACCCCAGGGGTGGTGGATGAGGGACCCGCAATAGGAACTCCTGGATGTATCAGGAAAAGTTCTGTTTGGTCAGTAGTTTTTACACTGTTTCCGTTGAAATAATCAGGGACCCCCTTCCTCCACTCACACAGTGCATACGTGTGTGGGACAGTGGTGTCAGTTTTCATGTCAATCACCCAAAATTTCCTGTCTGTGGATAGTGCCCTCAAAACAGGGAGGAGCTTTTCTTCAGTCCAGGCTTCTCCCTTGATTTCAACCACCAGGCCATTTTCCACTATGACATTCTCTTCCTTGCACCACTCAGCAGCAGCGACAGGATCCATTTCTGCGTGGGAGGGGATTCTATGGCTGAGAGGGTTGTATTGCAGGACTGTAGAAATCCCGGACGAGCCCCCACGTGTAGCACCACCCCCGCAGGAGCTGCTGATTATATTATTGGGTCTACACCCTGCCTAACAACCCAATCAAATTGGCTCGATCCCTCCTCAGGCACAACTGACCCAGAATAGGACTGGACTATCAAATAGATACACAGGTTGGAATACAATACTTCACTATGCAACAATACCTTGTTACCTTCTTGAATAGTAGTCCTTCTGGGTGACACAATGGAACAACGCACAAGATTGTAATTAACCAAACTTAGTTTACTATATATCAAATTGAATAGGGGAGATACAATACAATACAATACAATACAAGTCCATAAAAGGTTATTTAAAACAGCTTTAAAAAGGTAAAAGAATACCCCCACACTCCTCCTGCATTAAGGCTAGACACAGTACCAGGTAGGTGGGCCTATCTGAGTCCCTCCCCCAGAGTTCTCTTCTTTCTTGTTGATCTTCGCTAGCAAGGTTATTGAATAGAGCTCATTTGTAATCCAGATTAGGAATAAAGATCAAGAGAGAGAAAACAACGAGCTGTTAGTTGTCACCGCAGGGTGTCTGCGTAACTGAGCAATAACTTCTGCGAGAGAGATAAGCCTCTGGCGACTCCTTTACAGACCTTATTGTTTGTCTATGAGTCTCCTGAGAGAGTATGGTGATAAACCCCGGGGTTTTATCACCTCCTGCTGCGCTACCGCTATCTGTAGATAAAACTGTCTCTTCAGCAGATAAAGTCAGTTATTGGGCTTGTGCCCTCTCACCAACAGAAGTTTCTCCTTCGCGCGCTTCCACTGCGGTCTCAGTCCTTTGGCTATATGCCAGCCGCGCGGGGTCCTTCTGGCGGATGACTTCCGGTCTCGGCAAACAGCAGTATGACCTCCAGGAATGTGCCTCGTGCTTGAGATGGGACGGTTCCACGTCGTCCCTCCAGGCTAAAAGGCTCTGGCCCAATATCCAGTGTCAGTCCTTCACTCTCGCTCGCTGGTTCCTCAGAGTCCAGCGCAGAAAGGCCCCCCCTTCGCGCGCTTCTCTCTCCTTTAAATAACCTCCCCCATAGTGCCGTGCGGTGCAGCCGTGCACCCTGGATCTTGCAAAGCAGCCTGGGAGATGTAGTTTCTTCATCTTGTGAAAAGGAAGTCACAGCCCGGGAAATTCCATGCAGCTACCACTAGAGGGAGCCTAGTTCCTTCCCACATATCAAACAGTGTCTTTAGGCATGTTTAACCCCGCTACACATATATGTTGCCTAATTATTGACATATTGTCGATCGATACCAACTTAAATGGTACATTTTTCATTGGTCGATTACACATTTCAGGGTTACACTTTAACATGTGCATGCGCTGTTAATTTTTGAACAAATTTTGATCTATTCCACTACTAATGTTTGAAAAATCAATCGTTCAGGCTAAACAAAAATCTGATATGACAGTTCGTTTTTTTTTTTTTTGCCATAAAACTGCATTTCAATATTCAAAATTAGCCCACTAAGATTTCGAAAGTCAAACGATTGAGCGTATCAAACACTTTTTCAAGCAATTTTCTAAACCGTGTATAGTCAGCATTAGTTTAAGCTGCTGAAAATCCTACTACAGCTGATTAGAGTGCCTCTGGTATGAACTTTAAAAGTCCATTCTCACCAGAACCCTGTGAGCAAAAGGAAAGTTCCATGCTTGTTTCCCGCACCGCGTTCAACATGCACTGGGTGTGCGATCTGCTGCGAGTGTCAGTATATTCCTAATGACACCCCAAACGCAGAACACAAACGCAGTGCGTTTGCTTGCACCGGATTGCATGGTACCATGCGATTTGATGCGATGCGTTTGTAAAAAGTAGTGCATGCATTTGATTTTAGCCAATCCAAACGAATAAACTGAAATTCACACCACACTGAGTCGCATAGGATCCACAATCCTGTGTGATTCAGGTGTGAACCAGGCCTAAGGGCTCTTGCACACAGATGCCACAAACACCACATTTTAAAGCATTTTGAGTTGTTTTTCATTTACTGATCTGAATGCAGCCCATTGCTTTCAATGGGCCTGTACACAAAGGTACATACTGTATAAGTGAACTCTATAAACTAGCACCATATGGATAGGACCCTGCAAGTCCTCTCACTACAGGATGACTGCAGAATATTACAGAAGGGGGTGGATACAAGACCAGTCCACCTACACAAAGCAAGAGAACAGCAGTGATCGGTCTTTATTACAGGAAGTTCCTGCGGAGGGTTGTTTCATGCTGCATTGCTACACAAATGTGGAAGAAATACACAAAGCACACCCATGAATATCAGAATACACATGGCTCTTGTTTTTAGACAATGGGTTTAGCCTGGAGATTAGCTTTAGGGCTGCATTCACATTGCCGTGGTCTGTTAACCATGCAAGTTAACACACAAAACATGAAGTTGCAAATGACGATGTCAGATTACATCCAATTTTATTAAAGCCAGACAAACACATTGCAGCCTCGCCTAGGACCATCCCTATCTTGGGGCTATCCTGCTGAGTTTGTACAGCTTGGTTGGGCTTCGTTTGGTTGGCACCCGGTGTTCCAGATGCACTCGATTTTAATCAGGCTTGGGCCGGCGACATCTCTCTTTGTGCTTAACCAGGGCCGTGGACAAGGAGGTACCACTGGTCCTCCAGTATGTGGGCCAGGCCAGCAGGGGGTCCCAGGCAGCTGGGTGAATCAGATGTGGACAGGGAGGGTGATTGGAATGGTGGGGGGGGGGGGGGGGCAGTTCCTGTAACTGATCCCCTGTATGGCTCTCTCTGCAGCAGCTGAAAGCTGTCTTCTTCTCCTCACCCTACCGCCTGCTTTCAGCTGCTGCATAGAGAGCCATATAGGGGACTGGTTCCAGCAATTCCCCCCCCCCAGCACCGATCACCCTTCCTGTGCATCATACCTTTTCCCCTACTGCTCAGGTCCCCCATGTGCCCACCCCCCTCAGTGCTCCTGGCTTCTCTCATCTCCGTCCCACTAGCAGCTGCAAGGACACAATAGGATCCTTCAGGATGGGAGTGGTAGAAGGGTCCATTAAATATGTCAGATTTACCAGGCTCTTCCTTTTCCTGAATGAGCACAATGAGTGATCGGTACTGATCACCCGTTCTGTTCATTCATAACTAAAGCATAGTAAACTGTGTTTATTTGGGGGGGGGGGGCTGTTAGGTTGGCTGTATGGGGCCTCATGGTTTCAAACAGCAACCCTGTTAGAGGAGGGGAGGGAGATAAATCCCATATTGGTTAATTGGAAAGTCTTTCTTAAAGTTTATTCATCATGCACCCATTTAAATGACTTCAGACCAGGCTTAAGACAGTTGATGCAACTTTTACTTAAAGTGGAACCTTAGTCATAAAATGAAGTCCTGTTAGAACACTTCAGGGTGGCCCATTTTGCAGGTATAGCTATGTAAAATATAAAAGTAAGTGCCTATACTGTTTAAAATCCAGTAACACGCTGTCTCACCCTGCTCTGCACATGCTCACTTGCTCTCCCATTTTAGGCATTTTCATGCTCTGCTGAGTTTGTAGAGGCCGATCTTCTGACAGTCTTAAAACAGAATTGAACCCTCCTATCCTTTGCAGCCAAGGAAGATGTTTCTATTTAAACTGCAACTGCCCTAGTGCTGCACATGTGATCAGTTATGTTAACGGCCATTTGATGGTTTGACAGTTTGGTTGAAGACACAAGTTAAAGCGGAGTTCCAGCCATTCACCCACCTGTCCAACGGTCCAGCGATGCGGCCGCCCGAAGCCTCGATCCTCTCCCTCGGCGCCGGCATCACTGCTGTGGGCACCCGGCTGTGACAGTTTGCGGCTTCACAGCCGGGTACCCACTGCGCATGCGCGAGTCGCGCTGCGCGTCTTGATTGGCCGGCAATCTTCTGGGACCTCTGACATGTCCCAGAAGATTGCAGGGAGGGAGGGGGAGAGGAGAACTTCCGTTCAGGGCGCCGCGGCGCTCCGAGCGGAAGTGGGAGCGGGTACCCCCCCCCCAAAAAAATGACATGCCAAATGTGGCATGTCAAGGGGTCAGGACTCCCTAAAGCGGAAGTTCCACTTTTGGGTGGAACTCCGCTTTAACTATCCCGGCATTCCAGGAATATAACTGTTTTTGGGAACTCTTAAATCAATGGGTTTAGTTCCACTTTATGATTTAAAGCTGTTTGGAGGCTCTGGGATTCAGCAAGATGGCAGCCTTCAGCATTAAGTAAGTTGTTATGGGTAAATTTCCGCTTTAAATACTTTGATACTACAGTCCAACGTGAACAAATACATTAGCGAGTCCCCTAACTAACTCTATTGGGCTGCCCAGACATACCTCCATAAGCTAGTAGTCCATGTTAGGCGTTCTCCAGAACAGGTAGGTCTCTGGACTCCAAAGAACTGCAAGGCCCAGAAGTCCTCCTCTGCAATAATCAGAGCATTCTCTTGAGTGGGAATGGACCCTGGACCCCGGCCTTTCCCCTCTTTTATAATACCAGGCAGATAGGCTGGGCCCAAAAAGCCCAGGAACAGCAAAGCACAGCATTAACCCCTTCCCAACCTGGGTCAGCCACTATCTAAATAACCCGTAAGCAACCTTCCTACAGGATCCTGGCTGTTATTGATAGCAGGATGTTCTGGAGCTAAAGTTGGTGGGCCCATAGAAGCCGATGAGTCTCAATGCCATATTAAATTGAAGCTTAAATAAATGAACGGTGTCCAAGCACCATTCCAAAACTACCCCTGTGACTCAAGTGGCTAAAATGTTTAAATATGTACAAAGCCACAATATGTTCTCTTTAAATGTTCATAAATATAGGCACCCACTGTAAATCATCTGAGCATGTTTATAAGCAATAATACCGAAGCGGTGGTCATGATGGTTCAGAATTATTATTCCCCTGAAGGATAATAATATCCATTAGGATAACCCTTAACTATACATGAGCTGTCTGCTCTGATCATACATCCTTTCCCTGACAGGTTTTGTTTCCAAAAACCTGCAAAAACAGCTGACAAATACATCCATTGTGATCAAATGTTAGTGTCACTCTTGAGATTTGCAGTGTGGAAGGCTGTATTCACCTATTCACCCACTTATCCCCATCACCTGAGCTGTGGTTAACATACCTGAAGATCTGACTTGTTGGGGTCCCATGATACTTTAATGGTCCAGGAAGGTTTACTAATGCAGTAATAACTGTGTAAAGCTGGGACCCCAATATTTACCTTACCCTTGCCTTCCCTTTCTCTCTTTTTTCTGCTAGTTTTTAGGTTGCCCATACACATAAGAAATTAATCACCTGATGTGGCATCCAGCAATCTCATATCTGTGGGGTGAGGTAGATGCCCCGCAAAATGCCTGTTCTTTGGAGAATGGGGGGGGGGGGTATCAATAATAAATTCCAGAAAATTCTGGTATTCACACACATACTTACGGGGGTTAATCTACTGAAAGCAGATGGGCTGTTTACTTTGCAAGGAAAGTTTACCATAGCTTAGTGAATGTGGTAAAAATTAACTTTCTAAATGTAGCGTTACCCCCGCAAGGGTTACCAAATTAACTGGTTCCTCCCTGCTAAGTGCAGAATCTGCCTGTCCACACAAGCAACAGTCACACTAGCACCAATAAACAGTCTAGGCCGCAGGGGTCTTCAAACTATGGCCCTCCAGTTGTTCAGAAACTACAATTCCCATCATGCCTAGTAATGTCTGTGAATGTCAGAGTTTTACAATGCCTCATGGGACGTGTATTTCCGCAACAGCTGGAGGGCCGTAGTTTGAAGATCCCTGGTCTAGGGGATGTCTTTTTAAAGATTATTGCCTGAAGGAACTTTTAACAGGAGAGGGGTTGGGGCATGGAATACTTCAAAATGCTCAGTAGTAGTTAATAGTTAGAGGACAGTCTTTTTTAGTAGTAGTAGTAGCAGTGGTAGCTAGTGGCGAACATTTCAATGCCCCACAGCTGAAGACCATGGAGCAAACTTTTGGGCGTCTGGTTAGCCTGCACCACTGCACAGTTGCCGGTACCCAGTGCAGCGTCCAGGACACGGTCTCAGGGATCAACTTAAGGTCACTACTCACAAGTCCCCCGGACAGCTGCCTCATTCCAGACTCCTCCGGGCACAACCCAGTGAGCACGATGGTACCTCTCTGGACCAGATCCCTTGTGGTATGGTTCTGCGTTTGGCAAAGTTCATATGAGCCCTTGATCCTGGCACCTCTAAGGCTTCCTAGAGCAGCTTGTCTAGTCCATGGGGTGCCTGGCAGCAGTTACCCCTGTACCTCTGGAACCCTCCTTGGAAGAAGGAACCATGCTCTCCAATGTCTCAGACTATTTATCTACACCCCAACCCCCTTCTTGACACTTCCCCTCCAGGGATTAGCCCTAACTCGATAAATATTCAGGTGGGTCAATTTGAATCCCCCAGGCTAAGGTCTGGAAGATATTCCAGAGGCAAGGGGAAGCAATCAAACACCCTGCCTGTGAGACCCTGAAAAGGCCAGACTAAACAATTACTGCTCCCCAGATTACAAAAGGAGCGAAACCTAAATTTGCCTAGCCACCTACGCTAGGAGGGTGCTACACAAAGAATACCCGATCTCATGCAAGGAAAATGTAAAAAAAAAAACAGTATTTTTCCTTGTACATGATTGGATGATGGAAGTCAGCAGAAGTCACCTCATTCACTAAGTCCTGGGGGTAATCCCCTTGCAAAGTGAACAGTCTTTTTGCCTTTAATAAATCAATCCCATTGCCAAGATAAGTGTCATTAGCATCATCCGTCTCAGTTCTCCTGCTCCTCTATTAATATTTTATAGCAATAAACATGAATGTTTGGCCAAGTGGCAGAGCTTTTATTCACGCTGTGTCTGGGCATCTGACTGACTTCTTAAAAAAAAAAACATTGGGGGAAAAAAAAAAGAGGAAGAAAACAAAGTTGTGGTCCGTAAGGTCCCATCTTTCATCCTCTAGAAAAATATTTTTTTTTTCCTAAAAATTATATATTTTTCTTTTTCTAATTTTTAAGACATAGTCCTCCTTGCGCACCTCTGTTGGGCCAGTGTAGTGTATTTTTGCAGAGGCCAGAGTTCATTACTGGGGCGAAGAAAAAGATGTGAATGCTTTGCTGGTCTGAATATACACTAAATTACCAAAAGTATTGGGGCGTCTGACTTTACACGCACATAAACTTTAATGGCATCCCAGTCTTAGTCCGTAGGGTTCAGTATTAAATTGGCCCACCCTTTGCAGCTATAACAGCTTCAACTCTTCTGGGAAGGCTGTCCACAAGGTTTAGGAGTGTGTCTATGGGAATGTTTGACTATTCTTCCAGAAGCGCATTTGTTAGGTCAGACACTGATGTTGGACGAGAAGGCCTGGCTCACAGTCTCCGCGCTAATTCATCCCAAAAGTTTGCTCCCTTATCCATGTCTTTATGGACTTTATTGTGCACTGGAGTGCAGTCACGTTGGAACAGGAAGGGCCAACCCCAAACTGTTCCCACAAAGTTGGGAGCATGAAATTGTCAAAAATGTCTTGGTATGCTGACGCCTTAAGAGTTCTCTTTGCTGTAACTAAGGGGCCAAGCCCAACACCTGAAAAACAACCCCACACCATAATTCCCCCTCCACCAAATGAATTGGACCAGTGCACACAGCAAGGTCCATAAAGACATGGATGAGCGAGTTTGGGGTGGAGGAGTTTGATTGACCTGCACAAAGTCCTGACCTCACCCCGATAGAACACCTTTGGGATGAATTAGAGCGTAAACTGTGAGCCAGGCCTTCTCTACCACATCAGTGCCTGACCTCACAAATGCGCTTCTAGAAGAAAGGTCAAACATTTCCATAGACACACTCCTAAACCTTGTAGACAGCCTTCCCAGAAGAGTTGAAACTGTTATAGCTGCAAAGGTGGGTCAACTCAGTAATGAACCCTACGGACTCATGCCCCGTACACACGCAACGATTATTGGCCAACCGATCGTCCGACTTTTGTCCAGAGTGGTGTTTTGTTGGTTGGAATGTGCCTAGACTGCACACGATTTTTCTCGGCCAACAAAAACCTACTTCAGAAGTGATGTCATGTGATAGTTTACTTTCATTGTGTTTTTTCTTCTCTGAGCATGCCCAGACTTGCTTATCAGATTTTTGTTGCCGAAATCTGTACTGACTGACGGAAAATCGGCCGTTGTGTTGTTGGCCAACAAAAATTTTAAAGCCTGCACACCAGATTTTTTTCGGCCGAAAAGTCGGTGTCGGTTGTCGGAAGCATCATACTAACAAGCCGAAAAACGGCCGATCGGACGTTGGCCGAAAATTACCCGGCCAATAATCGATGCCTGTGTATGGGGCATAAGACTGGGACGCCATTCAAGTTTATGTGCGTGTAAAGTCAGGTGTCCCAATACTTTTGGTAATAAGGTGTACATCTCCTATCGGACTTCACACCAGTGTTTGGAATTTTATGGTCATGTAATTATCTGGGCAATGCAATCAGGGAGCTCTCTGGACCCATTTCTAACATAATTTTCATGCTTCAAGAATGTCAGTTTCTCATCCCTCATTTATTTTTGCCTTTCTGATTAGGCTATTGTCACCCAGTGCTGAGGGTGGATCAGTAGTCATTGGTTGAGATCAATTGATTTATGTTCTTAGTTTGTATTAGTCATCTGCATGAGTGCTTATTGTTTACGCTATGAGGCTCGTTAAGATGAATTCACATCTAATTGCATATTCATTTGTATTGATACATCTGCTTTAAAACCCCATAAAAATTCCTGCAACTCTAAGGCCCCGTTCACATAGCAGCTAAGCTACTTCCCGGGGCGACCTCCGAGGTCGCGGCGCGCTGCTCGCCCCGCGACCTCGGAGCGGCCGGCACGGACTTCATAACATTGAAGTCTATGACGGTCGCCTCCAGGTCGCCCCAAAGAAGCTCCGGACCCATTTTCTAAGTCGGAGCGACTTGTGTCGCTCCTATTAGAACGGGTCCGCAGCTTCCCTATGGAAGGCGACCTACGGCGACCTGTGAGGCGACCAGGTCGCCTCACAGGTCGCCCCAGTGTGAACGGGGACTAAAAAGCTAATGCGGTCTTATTTGGGTATCTATTTAGATTGTTTACTAGTACCATTATTTTACCGTGTTTTTTAGTAACTATATTATTTTTAAACTTTTTTTGTTACATTGTTTACTTTTATTTAGAACACATTACAAACATATCACAAAACATATAAATTGAATAAAAAAATATACAGTGAAATAGGGAAAAAATGTAATATACTGTATCTCCTAGAGAACACAAGAAATACTTTAATCAAGATCACAAGATGTATTTCAAATATTGTCCTCAAATATCCCCAACCATTTCTTCTCTGAAAGGGAACACACTTGAACAGAAATATATAGAACATCAATAAAATAAAAAGAACAAAAGTAAACCTAACATAAAAAGAAAATGAAGTAGGAGTAAAAACTCAACAAAGTATTACCTTTATTCCTGAGTTTAGAAAGAGAATTATAAACCAGGTCAAAAAGTTCACTTCAAAATGTGAAAAATACAGTCTGTTGAGTCGAAGCGTTAAATTGCTAAAGGCTAGATTAATTTATCGATTTTTCCTACACAGAGAAAAATGCATCTTCCTTGTTCAATTTCCCCCAAAACAGGTTTATAACTATAACAGCTACCTTCTCAGGTGAATAAAACTCACTACAAAACTCTTGTTTGTTCAGTCGTTTAGTCGTGTCCGACTCTTTGTGACCTCATGGACCATAGCACGCCAGGCTTATCCGTACTTCACTGCCTCCTGGAGCTTGCTTAACCTCATGTCGATTGTTTCGATGATGCTGTCTATCCATCTTGTTTTCTGTCGTCCATTTCTCCTTTTTCCTTCCATGTTTTCCAGCATTAGGGTCTTTTCCAATGAGTCCTATCTTCCAGAGTTGTATAAAGTACTCGAAACCCATACTTGAGTAAAAGTACAAGTGCTCGATCAAAAAGTGACTTTAGTAGAAGTGGAAGTGATCGATCAAAAAGTGACTTGAGTAGAAGTACTAAAGTATTCAACATTTTTTGTACTTAAGTATTGCAAGTAGTTTTTTTAAAAATTTTGCTACTCAAGTACTGAAAGTAAAAGTACCAGTAGTTTTGAAAAAATAATTGCTACTCAAGTACTGAAAGTAAAAGTACAAGTACTGTTATGTAGTTATTAAAGAAAGAAGTCAAAAGTTTGAACATCATATTGTTTTTTATTATTTCAAATGCAGCTTTTATTTATACATACAGTAGCATTTATTTTCGTATGCGCTGATAATACACATGTTTTGAGCTTCATGAAACCTGCCATCTACTGTTCTGGCAGTGGTAATTTTTATAATTGTAACGAGTAACTATGCAGCAAAAAAAAAATATATCGGAGTAGAAGTATTGAAATCATCGAAAAAGTAAAAGTGGAAGTAGGAGAAAAAAATTCCACTCTAGGAAAGTACAGATACCGCCTTTCGGTACTTAAGTACAGTAGTGAAGTAGTTCTACTTAGTTACTATACATCTCTGCTCTCTTCGCATTAGGAGGCCAAAGTATTATTTTTCATGATCTTTCCTTCCAGTGAATATTCAGGGTTGATTTTCTTCAGGATTGACTGGTTTGATCTTCTTGCCGTCCAAGGGACATTCAAGAGTCTTCTCCAACACCATAGTTCAAAAGCATCAATTTTTCGGCATTTAGCCTTCCTTATGGTCCAACTTTCACAGCCATAGGTTACTACTGGGAATATCATAGCTTTGACTATACTCCACTTTGTTGGTAGGGTAAAGTCTCTACCTGAAAGTAAATACTCACTTCTACAATTGCCTGCGTGGCTAAATTCTGCAACATTGAAGCAAAATCATCCTCTGAATTTGGCTAAGAAACTCAATTTTCCCCTGCTGCATTCAATGGTTCCTCTCGCTGACCTCCAAATCACTACTCTATCCTGTAGTGACATGGAGGTCAGTGGAAGGAACCACTGAGCACATGGGGGCACTGGGTGATCAACATTCCCAGAAGTGTCAGCATACATCAGAGAAAGTTCTCTCTTCAACAGAATGGAGTTTGCAGCGCGGGCAGTCACAGAGGTACGTATTTACTCCCAGGTAGCGCTTTATGGCTATTTATATTAATCTGAAGTTTTAGTTGTAGTTTTAATGATTTTAGACAAAATATATTAATAATTAATTTCTTTGTATATGTGTTGTAATTATACTATATACAGTATGTATATGAGGCAGTGTATTTGTTTATTACAAGCTCTGCTTCCTACTAAGGCTGCATTCACATGTCAGCGTATTGATCGCGGGCAGAATCGCCGCGATTCCGCCCGCGATCCGGAAAGCATTGCAAATAGTGGGACGCATGTGCGTTGCCCGTGATTTGCAATAGCACCCCAAACGCTGTGCGATGCCGCCTGCCGAATCGCGGTAACATCGCACAATGTTGCGGGATGCATTACGCCCAAAAATGTACAAGAGCTTCTTTGGAGCGTAATGTGTCCTGCGATTTTTTTTTTGCGCGATGTTACCGCAATTCGGCAGACGGAAATCGCGGCAACATCGCACAGCGTTTGGGGTGCTATTTCAAATCACGGGCAACGCAAAGGCGTCCCGCGATTTGCAATTATTTCCGGATCGCGGGCGGAATCGCGGCGATTCTGCCCGTGATCAATACGCTGACATGTGAATGCAGCCTTAGTGTTGAACAATGGTTGAACATTGTAGATCCTAATATCTCTGTGTATTCACACTAGTACACTATACCAGTGATCATGTGATCTATAGCAAGAGAGCAAGAGATATTTTTAACCTAAAACCATTCCCAAACCATTTTTGCAGTGTGGCAGAGTGCATTATCCAGCTGAAAGAGGACACTGCCATCAGAGAATACCTCTTCCAGGAGGGGGTGCACTTGGTCAGCAACCATGTTTAGGTAGGTTCTACATGTCAAGACACATCCATACGAATGGCAGGACCCAAGGTTTTCCAGCAGAACACTGCTCAAAGCATCACACTGCTTCTGGCCTCTTGCCTTTTTCCCATAGTGCATCCTGGTTCCATCTCTTCCCCAGGTAAGTGACGCACACGTGATATAAAATAAAATGTGATTCATCAGACTAGGCCACCTTCTTCCATTGCTCTGTAGTCCAGTTCTGATGCCCATATGCTCACTGTAGGTGCCTTTGGGTGTGGACACAGATCAGCATGGGAACCTTGACCAATCTGTTGCTATTCATCCCCATACACAACAAACTGCCCATTTTTTCTGCTTTCAACACATCAACTTCAGGGATAACATGTTTTCTTGGTGCCTAATATATCCCACCGACTTTCAGATGCCACTGAAACAAGATAATCAATGTTAAGAATAAGGGATTATGACCTTAGTCTGTGTTTTTGCTGTTTGTGTTCCAGTGACTCTTCCTTTTCTTCCTGCCCCAGAGAAACAGGAGGAAGTAAAGTTGGAAATACATTGGACCAACAACCAGCAGATGACATGGCTCACTAAATCATCACTGACTGTGGAAAAGTTTGCATTTCATTCTGAAACCAAGGTCCCAGAGTCTGGATGAAGAGTGGAGAGGCACAGAATCCAAATTGCATAAGGTCCTGTGTGAAGTTTCCACAGTCAGTGATGATTTGGGGAGCCATGTCATCTGCTGGTGTTGGTCCACAAGCCCAAAGTCAGCGCAGCCCTCTACTAGGAAATTCTAGAGCACTTCATGCTTCCCTCTGCTGACCGGTTTATGGAGGTGCTGAATTTATTGGCACAGGACTTGGCACCTGCCCACACTGCCAAAAGTACCAACACCTGGTTTATTGATCATGGTATCACTGTGCTTGATTGGAAAGCAAACTTGCCTGACCTAAACCCCATAGATAATCCGTGGGGTATTGTCAAGAGGAAGATGAGAGACACCAGACCCAACAATGCAGATGAGCTGAAGGCCGCTATCAAAGCAGCCTAGGCATCCATAACAACTCAGCAGTGCCACAGGCTGATTACCTCCATTCCAGGCCGAATTGATGCAGTAATTCATGCAAAAGGACCCCCGACCAAGTATTGAGTGCATACTATACTGTACATCAGGGATATGCAAACTGTGGCCCTCCAGCTGTTGCAAAACTACAATTCCCATCATGCCTCTGCCTCTCAGGTTCATGCTTTTGGCTGCTCCAAAAGAACAAGGTGATACCACCCTTCTCCTGCGCTAGGAATTCAAGCTCCCCGACCACACTCCCCACGGAACTCACAGCTGGCGTCTTGGATGGCTAAGGTCTTGCTGCCCAAAAAGGACTGGGGTAGTCCAACAATACTAAAGACAAACAGAAACAAGGAAAGGGCGCACCGACCTAGCGCATTATCCTCAATAATAGGCTTTATTCACGCAACATATAAAGTGGCTACTCACAAACACAGGTGAAAAATGATCATAACAAGCTCAGTTGCTCCAGTGTCAGGAATAGTCCATATGTTAGTCCATAATCCAATATGATGACGGCTGACGCGTTTCGAGGCTCAGCCTCTTCCTCAGAGCCACTCGAGTGGATCAACTGAGCCTGTTATGATCATTTTTCACCTGTGTTTGTGAGTAGCCACTTTATATGTTGCGTGAATAAAGCCTATTATTGAGGATAATGCGCTAGGTCGGTGCGCCCTTTCTTTGTTTCTGTTTGTCATGCTTGTGGCTCATGGGATTTTTGCTATGCCTCATGGGACTTGTAGTTCTGCAACATCTGGAGGGCCACAATCTGCATACCCCTGCTGTACATGGACATACTTTTCAGTAAGCCAACATTTCTGTATTAAAAATCCTTTTTTTTTTATTGGTCTTATGTAATATTCTAGTTCCCTAAGATATTGAGTTTTGGGTTTTCACTAGCTGTAAGCCATAATCATCACAATTAAAAGAAAGAAATGATTGTTTTATATATATATATATATATATATATATATATATATATATATACAGTATCCCACAAAAGTGAGTACACCCCTCACATTTTTGTAAATATTTTATTATATCTTTTCATGTGACAACACTGAAGAAATGACACTTTGCTACAATGTAAAGTAGTGAGTGTACAGCTTGTATAACAGTGTAAATTTGCTGTCCCTTGACTTTCTTTAGGCTCCGTTCACATGTAGGCGTTTTGGGGCGTTTTTGGGGAGTTTTTCTGCTCTAGGATCAGCTCTCAAATCGCCCAACAAGACAAATCCTATTTATTTAAATGGCCCCTGTTCGCATCTGAGCGTTTTGACGCTGTGAGCAAAACGCCCAACGCTCAAAAAAGTACATGAGCTTCTTTTTGGGCAGATTACAGGCGTTTTCCATTGGTCTCTATTCAATCTAAAAACGCCTGCACAAAAATCGCGGTAAAAATCGCTGTAAAAATCACGGTAAAATCGTGGTAAAAAACGCGCTTAAACGCTACGCTCAGGTGTGAATGTAGCCTTACTGGAGACACTGGTCACCAGGACAAATAGAAAGGCTAAATTTCCCAAGTGGAGAAACAGAAAGCAATAAAAACCTGACAGGAGATCTAATTCTTTTAAATTCTTTCCAAAACAAAAAACTTTGGCTTTACATACTAATGATATGATATGATACGTGCCAAAGTGTTGATTCATGCAAACTTCGAATTTTACTGACAGGCCTACTCCTATTGAGATTCATCATTTTTCAAATTCTATTACCTATCTTTACAAATTTGTTTACTGTAGCTATATCTTTCGTTTTCATCACTAATTATCTATAGGTAACAGGATAACCCCCCTCCCTTTTTAGTGTGTGCCCCTAGCAGGCCTCTGCATCATGATGAGACCATTCTGCATGATACAAGATGGCTTTTGTCTTGCTTTGCCTCCTCTATGTTTGAAGTCAGGGAGGCCTCAGACAAGCTGATTGTTCTTTTCAGAAGCCTAGAGGGGATATTTGACTTTGTTCTATAGAATGACACACACAGACATTCCTCCTCTGTGGCTAAGACTAGCCTCCAGCCTTAGATTTCCTCGCTAGAAGACCGGTCGGACCGGTCGATCCAGGGATCATGTTCCTGAGCCGATTGCAGCTTCACAACTCATAGCCCCGGGGATTGTTGTCAGAGAAAAATAACACCTCTCAGCGACAGCTGTGGCGGCTCGGCATGCAAGAGGAATTCTATGTGACATGTTTAGGGGCTGTGAGGACTTGTCCATGAAGGTGGGGTCAGTCGCTCTTCCATATTTTACGCCTTGCAGTCGCAAAACACACAATCTTCTCTTAACAAGAGAGATCTCTTAATTGCAGCCTACCAAACCCAAGTAGCACTTTCATCTATTGACAGATGTACCAAGCACATCCTGAAGGATTAAAATACTACCGAATTATAGGTGAATATTAATCACAGGGCTGCGTCTCATAAAATACCATTTACATTTGCATAGGAGGCAAAATGTGTAAAGGATCAGGTAAAAGAAAGCTATGGACTTTAAAGCACCAATTGTACTTGGATATTTGGAATACAGTTCTTTACACCTTGTAAGATATACCATATTTGAAAAGTAGTCATGTCACAGCTTTAAAATATGACATATTTAGAGAAGATTGATGTCACTCCTACAGCTACACTCAACATGTATTCACAGTGTCAACTATTTTCCCGATTGTACCCCTGTCCACTCCCCTGCTGGCCGTCACTCATTTGTGCCAGGCCTGAGCACGCTTGCTGTACTCACATTGTTCTGGGCCTGGGCATGCTTATGTCGTGTGTTCCCCTACTCCATGCCTGGGTACAAATGGATCTAACCTGCTCCAGTGAGGATTGGGGGATACAGCGCTTCTGGGAAGTGATAAAGCTAAAAAAATACTAAAGTGAAACTCCAATAGTAGTGTAATTAATGTGAAAAAAATAAAGATAAAATGTAAATCTCATTATATATCAATATACCTTGTGTAAAGTGCATTAGTGTATTCAGTAAATAAAGTGGATAATCCAATCTCCATCAAACAACATCAGGTATAAAGTGCATTAGTGTAATCAATAAATGAATAGAAAGATATATATACTCTTACTCCAATAAATACGATATAAAAATAAATATAATCAAGTGATAAATAAAGTGTTCAGTGCATTACAAAGTGCATTAATCCCAATAAATAGGGTATAAAACGAATTAAGTGACAGATAAAGTGTTCAGTGCATTAAACAACAATGTGCATATTCTCACACAGTCCTTTAAACAAGATACTGCAGGTGACCCAAATAGTTCAAAGGTGAGGAAAAATATTCCAATGTGTCCAGATAAAGGTAATTTCATATAGGGTATCAGCCCTCCACCTCACACCGTGTAGGAAAATGGGCTGCTTCTTCTCACTTGTGTACCCCTATGGGTGTGCTAATCGCTCAGCTCCATAATATCAGATTATGCGCCTCATAAGCAAAGACCAGGGCTCCTCTCCACTCCTTCCCTGTTTTTCAAATGAAAGGTAGTACTCAATCTGCCTCGGATGGATCGGGTTTCAATACTTTCCAAATGGCCAACGGATCTCGAGAATAAAGGGCTCACAATAGTGCAATATTGCCGTGTAAACTCAATTTTATTGTAATAGATTTAAAAGACTTACATTTGTCTCTTAAAAACTGCGCTTTCGGTTGGCAAACAAAGGAGATCGCGGTCCTCACTTCCGCGTTCATACGTCACTTCCGGTATAGCGGCCCAACGCGTTACGCCACTTCCGCTCACGTGGCTTCTTCAGGGGATTGAAGAAGCCACGTATGTGTTCATTTAATTTATACATTTCCTTGGACAGCACGTGACTCATAACATAATACATTTAACCTGCTTCAGTATTTGAGTTTCGTGTCAGGCACAGTTAGTGATTGCACTAATGTGTAAAGTGCCGGAGTCTATCTGAACTGTGCCTCAGACTGCCACTTTCAAGCGTACCAGGGCGCCGTATGCTGACATTTGCCCAAACATGGTACAGACTAATCACACTAGTCAAAGAAACTGGACTTTGGGGCATCAACCATTCTCAGGGACAGTATGCACACTATAGTGTTGTAGTCAAGGACTAGGACTTTTGGTTAGTGTCAAAGTGGAACTCCAAGGCAAATTTATAGTACCAAAATATTTGGCTATTTTAATAGAGTGTTATTGTTATAATCTATGGCAGGTTTTTTGCGACTGATTTTGTTCCATTAGAGAGATAAACCGTCACTTCTTGACCTACAGGCACAGTTGGAATTTAGGGCAAAACTCTCCAAAGTGGGGTATATATGCCTGCCTGCTCTGGTGACAACTGTAAAATTTTGGATTTTTCATCAGTTTTTGTCCTTGTGATTAAAAGCCATTGGGTCGAAAAAGTGAAAATCTCTCCAATGGGATCATGGACAATAACAAAAACCAGAGAGAGCATCAAACCCTTTCCACTTTACAAAAAATAGGAATAAAACCCTATTTGTATAAAGTTATGCCCCATACACACGTGCAGATTATCTGCAGACTTTTGTCTGCAGACTTACCTTTTCTATGTAGTGCAAGGGCCTGCCGGATTGCATACAAATTGAAAGTGTTTAGGTTTGACCTCATATTATATGGTTTTGGTAAGTCTGCAGACAAAAGTCTGCAGATAATCTGCACGTGTGTATGGGGCATTACACTTTAAGGATAAATTAAAAATGCTGTTAAGCCGGCCATAGATGGATTTAAATCCCTGCTGAACGTCCAAATTTCGATTCATCTTTGGGCATCTTTTATCATGCTAATTTTACAGAAATGGACCTCTCAATCGACTGCTGTACAACCAGCCTGTTGAAAAAGTTTTGCTCAGTGCTGCTGGATATAGCCAGAGGTGCTGAGGAGTGTATTTTGATGGCAGGGAAAGCTCCCCACTGTCTGCAGGAGGGATTCTCCCATCCACCTCGAATGTGTGTATGGGGAAATCGATTAATTTTCTGTCGTTCAACCCGCTGGTTCAACGAAAAGAAATTAAATCATGTATTTTCTGCCTTAAAATGTAAGATCTTGGTTAGCGCTACCAACAGCTATATAGTATGGCTGCTTGCATGATTAGATACAAACTGAATGGTTAGGTTAGGTAGGCCTTTACATTATGTAGTTTAAGTAAATCTATAAGAGATTTTAAAAACGAAATTGCAAAATGGATGGCCAGCTTTAGACTGAGGGTTTAAAGTTCTTGCTTATAGATTTAAATAGAGTGTCAAGTTTTCTATTGCCAAGGCTTTGTTAGGAAAATCAGCTTCAGAGGTAAAGTAGGGGAAAATCTTTAACAGAGACACAGACAGCAATGAAAATCTAATGGAGGTCCTAGCGTTCTCCTAAGCTTTTTTACAAGTGCAGACTCTGTTCCTGTTGGGGATTTTTCTTTATTTACTCTCAACCAAAGAGAGAGTAAGGGGAAGTCTCCCCAGTAGAGACCCAATCAACGGTAAAAACATGACAAAGGTTCTAAGGCTGACCATACACGATTTAGCAGCGGGAACCACCATAAATGAACTGAAATTAATATAGTCTTCAATGAACTAGCCAAATTTTGATCCATCTATGGCCAGCTTTAGGGTGAGCATTAGGTGTTAAGGGGTAGTTGATAGGGGTTAAAGCGGAGTTCCACCCTCAAAAGTGACTTTGGCCCATCCGCTTGCTCTGTGTCACCTGAAAAAGAAATGGATAATGTTGATTTTTTTTTTTTGTTCACTTACCTTGTTTGAAGAAAATATACTTACCTTCCTTCCTCTTCCTCCCTTTGCGGACACTGCCGCTGCCTTCACTTCCTGCTTGCGTTGATTCCTGGGAGCTGAACGTCATCGCTCCCTGGAGTTAATGCGCCTGCACCGGCCCCGCTCGTCAGTTCCGGGGCAGGCGCCTCATTCCCTGCCAGCTTCTGGGCATGGGAGAATAGTCCACAGGACAGTTAGAGTTGTGAATCTCCCCAGCAGGAACACAGACAACAATAAAAACTTGACGAAGGGTCTAACCATTCTCTTCCCCTATCCAAAACTAAAAATACAATTTTTACTTTTAGCCAGTTGGAGACTGGAAGTTGCAGTGCTAAGTAACACAGGTAGAGGGTACATTCAAGGCGTCCTCAGTTGAAGTCTCTATGATGAAACGCGTCAGTACGTAAGCATGCTGTCTCCGTGGATACTCTACACTTCCGGAACTCGCCACCGAATGCCTGGAAGACAGCAGCAGACGCGGTGAGGTAGCGTAGCGTCAGAGACCCTTAATGTTATACATGCTTTTGGATGTTTTTCTGGATGTAAGCAGATTTTGATTGGGGGGTATGCGATGTGTGTATTATGTGAAATAAAAGTTTAAACGATACCACACTATCGATGTCCCATATTTGCTTCCCTTCTATTGGTGGATTAATGTCATGTGATCAGGATGTCTGAGGAATACCAAGAGGCTTCCAATTAGATTGGGAGAGGCAGTATTATCTGAGGATTCATTACTGGCCATTAAAAGTTGAGGAGGTCTTGAAGTGAATATATACAACAAGCCTGATCTGTACTGCATATCTGGTGAATGCCCACTGCTACGGGGTGCACTGGAGGTGTGGTGAAGGATATAGTCCATTTCTATCCATACGGGCACTGGGAGTACCACCGGTTGTCAAGTCATATTGAAAATATTGGACCGATTTGGGGTCACACTTACCTGGTCATATAGCAGTATATGGACAATATTTCACTTCTGTTACTTCTGTCTTTTTGTTCATGCAAATATATTGCGGACATTAAGCAATTAATATTTGATATGTGTAAACATATTCAGCGCTGCTAAATGTGATTAATGCTGGAATTTGTGGGACACTACAGTGTTTATTACATTTATTTCTTTGATTGTGTTATAGTGAGAATAGCCCACAGGACAGTTAGAGTTGTGATTCTCCCCAGCAGGAACACAGACAACAATAAAATCTTGACGAAGGGTCTACCATTCTCTTCCCCTATCCAAAACTTAAAATACAATTTTTTGCCCTTACATACCTTAACATGTTGCATTAAGGGTTTCATTCAGTTGACTTCAATGGCAAAAGGCAGGTCAGTGTACCTAAACTGCAATGAAATGCATTGGATTAGGTAGGTCCTACGGAGTATTTTTTTCTTGTCCATCCATGCATTGCAACCAGTGAGGTGTGATCAAGCCCCAAGGGTTCATGTAAGAAAGCAGTCTCAAAACTACCAGCACGTGAATCTCAGTAACTAGAACAAATGTATCTCATACCTCCCAATTGTCCCTTATTTGAAGGGACTATCTCTCTTTGGGAAAATAAATCTCTCTGTTCCTCATTCTTTTCCATATGTCCCAATTTAACTGGTGTAGAGATCTATATAAATAAATCCACAATGAGGGGAGCACGTAGTTGCATATTCTGATGGGCGAATGTTTGCAGTGGCTGGGAATTGGAGATGGAGTGGTTTTTTAAAACAAAAATGGACTACTTTCTAAAAGTGTCAAAGTGCCCTTTGGTGACAGAGTCACTTTATAGCCTACGTTTGTCAAGTAACAAAAAAAAAAATGAAAACAAGGGAAATTTCCTATTATCAAAGCAATTAATGTGTTCCTTATGCATACTTAAGTTGAAATCTTTCTTCTCTGATCCTCCCCTCTTACCCTCACCCCGCAGGGATTAAGAGAACCAAGGGACCTGTCATATGCACTCATCAGGAGTGGCCACTATGCCCACTCTGTCTATTCCCCCTCCACCAGAGGCAGCTCTAGGCTTTGTGAGGCCTTAGGTAACACTTAGACACGAGGCCCCACAAAGTCCATAATGGGAAAAATAAGTCAAGCAATAAACATTAACTGTATAAATTGCATTGTCCATTGACTCAGCTAGGCAGCAGGCCTTTCCAGATTGAGATCCTTGGTAGGCCTTCCCAGCTTGGGATCCTCGTGCGGTGGATGGGAGGGGTGACATGTGCATTGGCTGGCGGGTGGAGTTCCAGAAGTCTTAGGTCCCGCGAGAGGTAAGTGTGACAGGGCTCTTAATGCTCCTTGGGCACAGCAGTGTTAAGGTGTCCTGTCACTAGGGTTGCCACCTCATCCCTTTAAAACAGAACACATATTAATTACACAGGTTCTGTGGCTGATTAAGGTGGTAATTAAACTCACTTGGAGCCTTCTCTGCATTAAATTAGCCTCAGAACCTGTGTAATTAATTTGTGTTCTGTTTTAAAGGGATGAGGTGGCAACTCTACCTGTCACCTCTAAAATAAAGTCACGCCGCATCAGGTGTCCGGACACTGCGAGGTCCGGTTAAGTGAAACAGGGCTCTTAACGCTGCAGCGTTGAGGTCCCCTGTCCCTCAAAACTGCGTTAGGCAAATTAGGCGGAACCGCCTCTGCCCCCACCTTCCCCACTCCTCCATTCAAAGAAGCTGAAAAATAATGTATAAATGGAGGTGAATGAATGAAAGTTCCACTTCTTCTCTTCATAGATCATTTATTCTTTCATAGAAGCTATAGTACAGCTTCTATGAATGGAGGTGGGGGCAAAAAGGGGATTCATAGTCAGCACCACATATGTGTGCATATGACAGGTCCTTTGGCTCATATTAACCCTCATTGCACCAGAGGATTGCAATGGAAGGGGTCCATATGGAAGAAAAATATATTTCCAATATATTTAGGGAAATACTTTTAGAAATATATTGAATATGGCCTAAATTATAGCATTTCAAATATATTTCAAATATATTTGGGAAAAATAAATAAAATTTTTTAAAAAATATATTTCAAATATATTTTTCTTCCATGTGGGGGTCAGCAGGGCCGGCCCCACCATGGGTCCCGCTGGGTCCATTGGACCCAGGCAGCACTTGGAGAGAGGCGGCAAATTGACTCCCAGGATTTTTTTTCCAGCAGTTTTGTGTGTCATCAGTTTGCGTTCCGCTACGGGCAGCATTTCCCCATCTCATACTGCCGCCCGTAGTGCAAACTGAGTATGAGGAGGTGGAGCGTCTTCTCCGTGGAAGATCTGTCACGTGATCATGGTGTGTGCAATGACGTCAGACATCAGCGCACTCCATCTCACGCAGGGCAGGCTGGATCTTCTAGGGCGGTGGGCGCGGCAGACACAGGAGTGACAGGAGGACTGAGGACAGACAGTGGGTGTTTGGTGGACCGCTCCGGTGGTGAGTTATGGAAGAAGATAACAGTATATATAATTATTTCTAAATGTTATATTTATATAAAATAATGGATGTGGGGGGGTCTTTTGGTGGGTGTGATTTCTTTTTGGAGGGGGTTTGGGGGAAGGGCAGCGTTTCATTCTTGGACCCAGGCAGCACAATGTCTTGGGCCAGCCCTGGGGGTCAGGAGGGAGTAAGTATTGTCTGCTTGTGATTTTTTTTTTTGCTTGACTAAACGTAGGCTTTAATATGACTACATTAGTTAATTTTAAACACTAATAAAGAGGAAAAAAATATTGTAAAGAAGGCCTCGGTAGGTTTAGGATACCAGTCCCTTGTTTTAATTCACTATGGTCCATGTGATCAGGGTGAGGGCAGGGGTGTCCATTTTCTAAATATTTTGTGCTAGAAGGTGTCTTTTTCCATTTTAGGTTGCCCGGGATACATGTTGTATAACTTATAAAGGGAGGCCAGCAATGTAACATCTGTCATACACTAATCAGCCATACCATTATGACCACTGACAGGTAAAGGTAATATCTCCTTACAATGGCATCTGACAATTGGTGGGATATATTAGGCAGCAAGTGAACATGTTGTCCATGAAGTTGATGTGGTGAAAGCAGAAAAAAATGAGCATCGCAGTTTGTTGTGTATGGAGCTGTGAAGCCCGTGGTGACCGTTGTCCACAGCCAAAAGCTTCTACAATGGTCACATGAACATCAGAACTGGACTACAGAGCAATAGGAGAGGGTTGCCTGGTCTGATGAATCACATTTTCTTTTACATCATGTAGATGGCCGGCTACGTGTGCGTAACTTACCTTGTCAAGAGATGGCACCAGGATGCGGTGTAAGAAGGCAAGTCGGTGGAGGAATTGTGATGCTTTGGGCAATGATCCGCTGGGAAACCTTGGGTCTTGTCATTCATGTGGATGTTGGACTTTGGTGTCCATGCCTCGATGGGTCAGGGCTGTTTTAGTAAAAGAGGGCTATACTCAATATTATGTTGGTGGTCATAATGTTATGGCTGATCAGTGTATATGACAATCATGTTGGGAGTAATAATCTCGTACTTATAAAAGCAAAACGTATATATTAGGAGAATTGTGAAGTAGAACTTATACTATTGGCACTTTTCCACTGCAAGTACCGGCTCGGCGCCACTTGGCCCTGCTTGGCTCGGTTTGGTTTTCCACTGCATGGTACCGCATGGTACAGTGTTGGAACGGTTTGGTACGGTTTGCTTTTCCACCAAAGTAGTAAGTGGGTGGGATAACAACGATTCTCTGACCAATCAGTGGCTAGTAGTGACAAAAAGTCAAGGCTGCATGCAAAGGATTGTGGGATATGGTACCGGTACGGCCCTCTTGGAACCACAACCGAGGTAGTACTGCTTAACCGGTTGCCGACTGCGCACAGTATATTTACTGCGGCAGTCAGCCCCGGCCAGGCAGAGTGACGTAGATCTACGTCACTCGCCTGTCACTGGAATTGGAGCCAATAGCGGGCGAGCGCGCGCCCGCTGAGGCACGTGCCCGCCTCGGCTCGTTCAGGGAGGAGTGCGGGCCGATCGTCGGTACAGCGGGAGAAAGGCAGAGCGGCTTATGTAAACAAGCCGCCTGTCATTCTCCCCTGTGTAAAAATGAAGATCAGACGGTTCTACTATGTAGGACCGTTGATCTTTGTTTTTACACCAATAGCCATGTCCCAATACAGTTAGAATCACGCCCCTAGGACACACTTAACCCCTCCCTGTCCAATACAGTTAACCCCTTCCCTGCCAGTGTCATTTTTGCAGTAACAGTGCATATATATAGCACTGATTACTGCAGTAATGTCACTGGTACCCCCAAAAGTGTCAAAAATGTCAGTCAAGGGTCCGATCTGTCCGCCGCAATGTCGCAGTACCGCAAAAAAAATTGCAGATCGCCGCCATTACTCGTTAAAAAAAAAACACCAAAAATTACAAAAATCTTTCCCTTTGTTAGTAAACGCGATAACTTTTGCGCAAACCAATCAAAATACGCTTTTTGCGATTTTTTTTACCAAACATATGTAGCATAAAACAATTTGGCCGAAAATGTTAAAAAATTTAGATTTTTACATTTTTTTGGGGGGGAATTTCATATAAAAAAAAGTGAAAAATATTGTTATTTTTGCAAAAATTACGCTCTTTTTTTGTTTATAGCACATGATCAAAAAATCGCACAGGTGATCAAATACCACCAAAAGAAAGCTCTGTTTGTGGGAAAAAAAGACGTCAAATTCGTTTAGGTACAGCGTCGCACGACCGCGCAATTGTCCGTTAAAGTCACGCAGTAAAAAATCGCAAAAAAAACCAAACCCTGGTCAGGAAGGGGGTAATATCTTCCGGGGCTTAAGTGGTTAAGCGAGCCGTACTGTTTGATGTAGTGAAAAAGCACCGCCGTTTCTTACCGAACCGTTCCAACACCGTACCATGCAGTGGAAAAGCGCAAAAGCGAGCCGAACTGTTCGGTTCCATGCAGTGGAAAAGCGCCATTAGAGGATTTTCCCTTTTGTAGCAGTAAAACAGAAATTATATTTGGAATTTCAAAGCCGCAAAATATAATCATTACTTGGAGAAAAAAGATGTCACGTTTGTTATATTTCAATTTAGAGATGATAATGTTATCACTCCTGAAACATGTCACTTTTCTTAGAAAAAAGAAGAAATTTCATATCTTGAATTAATTGATGTCAGTCATGTAAAATAAATTATATAGCATTTAAGAAGTATTTATGATATTAGGGAAATATTTATATGGGCTCAGTACACAGTAATTTAGCATGAGATGTATCTAAAACTTCTTAGACAAATCGGGACACTACTTATGACATATATGACCATGGCAATGTCCATAAGATGGGTAGACAGCCCCGTTTGGAAACATCATGGCGAATATGCAGTTTTAATAAATAGTGAATAGTTGCTTTCCATTTCTATTGGGGTGTAGGGGGAGGGGGTAATTAGTGTTTTTTCACATGTGAATTAGATATATATATTTAAACTAAAAGCCTATTGTTAAAACAAGGCAAGGCTTTGTTTTTACACAGTCTTCCTTTGTAGGAATATGCATCTTGCCCTAAAGGCAGATAAAACCCTTTAAACAGATTGAGCTCTTCAGTGACTGCTGAGCACAAGATGGCCATTGTCTGTAAGGAAGTGACACTTTCCTGAGATCTTCGATTGGTCTTTATTTGAAGAGACAAACACAAAAAATAAAAAGAATAATAAATAAATGAATACATAAATAACAGCAAAGCTATTATTGAAGATTCTTTAACCTCATCATATTAAAGTAGATACCAGTTATGCATAAATATCCTTTATTCCAACTTGATGGCCATGTTTCCCGCTAAATAGGTACTCTTTATCCTAGCGTTCATCTCCTACACTTGGTTGCTTCCTTGGCTACATCACTCTAATTCATCCTTTCTCAACCTTTTTAATAACGGCGGAACCCTTGAAATAATTTTCAGATCCCAGGTAATAATTACTGTATCTACATCTTACAGTATATTAGGGTAATGTTTACTGGGAAGAATGCTCCTAACATTTGTGGTCATTGGGAAAATGGCCTCCTTTCAAATGGATGAAAAGATAGTTGTTGTCATTGGTTACATATCTGAGAGGCAGAAATTGCTCATTGTTTAAGTAACCCCTTGCAACCTCTGAAGGAACCCGTTTGAGAAAGACTGCTCTAGTTGCTTGTATTTATTTTTCAATGGTCTTGAATATGAGCCTATACCTGAAGAAATTATGGCGCTTTTCCACTGCATGGAACCGAACGGTTTGGCTCGCTTTTGTGCTTTTCCACTGCTGGTACTGCATGGTATGGTGTAGGAACGGTACGGTAAGGTACGGCGGCGCTTTTCCACTGCATGGAACCGAACGGTACGGCTCTCAAAAACAGTACCACCTGGATTGTGGTTCCAACAGGTACCATACCCGGTACCATATCCCAGAAATCCTTTGCATGCAGTCACTACTAGCCACTGATTGGTCAGAGAATCCCACCCACCCCGTTGTTATCCCACCCACTTAACTTTAGTACTACTTTAGTGGAAAAGCAAACCATACCATACCGTTCCAACACCGTACCATGCAGTACCAGCAGTGGAAAAGCAAACCGGGCCAAGCAGGGCCGAGTAGAGCCAAGCCGGTACTTGCAGTGGAAAAGTACCATTAGATGGTTGTGCCTTGTTGTGGATCTTTCACTCAAAATGGAGTAAAGATCCTTAGGATGCCAGACACCGCTCACCAACTGAATATGGGGAAATAAGTAGAGTCGCTGGTTCGAATCCCAACCATGACACTACCTGCATGGAGTTTGCATGTTCTCCCTGTGCCTGCCTGGGTTTCCTCTGGTTACTCCAGTTTCTTACAACACTCCAAAGACATTCTGGTAGGTTAGTTGGGTCCTGTCTAAAGTGGCCCTAGTATGTGTATGTATGAATATGAGTTATGAAAGAAAATGAAAAAGGAGGCGCAAACACCTAGTGCATTATCCGTGGTCACCATAGAAAATGTTTTAATAAAATGCCAAAAACATACTCGCAAACATGAGGAGTAAAATTGCATTACAAGACTCCACCACACATGGAATGGAACATGTCCCTATCTACAGGGACATGTTCCATTCCATGTGTTAGAGTCTTGTAATGCGATTTTGCTCTTCAGGTTTGTGAGTATGTTTTTGGCATTTTATTAAAACATTTTCTATGGTGACCACGGATAATGCACTAGGTGTTTGCGCCTCCTTTTTCTTTCATGTGCTTATGTTGGAGTTCCCTGCCTGAGGAGAGCGGCACGCCCGTCATCCCTTTTGGAGTGAGCGCTTGGCTGAATTGTGTGTTATGAATATGAGTTAAGGCCCGTACACACTTGATGGAAATCGGACGAAATATCCTCCGATTTTTCACTCTCTTGCTCAGCGTTCATAACCGTTTTTAGTTGACAGTGCATAAATGTTAACAAAATTTCTCGTCCGATTTTTTTTTTTTTTATGGGGACATTTGTTCCTAGACTTCCGGGTTGTCAGCAACTTAAGATCATGCGCGGTCTTTCGTATCCGATTTTTCACGGACGTACTGCAAACACATTAAACAAAAATTGGTCGTCTGGGGACGGACGATAAAAATTTTGGTGTTTGTCCCTCCATTTTTTTTTCGTTGAAAATGTCGGCATCGGCTGCTGAAAGTTGTGTACATACTAGCCGAAAATCGTACGATTTTACCTCGGATGGGAATTTTCGGCAGATTTTCTACTAGTGTGTACCCCACTTTAGGGACCTTAGATTGTAAGCTCTTTGAGAGCAGGGACTGATGTGAGCATATGATGGATATGTAAAGCGCTGCGTAAATTGACAGTATGGTATAAGTATTTAAAATAAATACGTGAAAATTCCAGGTTATTGTGATGGTTTCCCTACAAGATAAACCAGCACTTGGGGAATGTGTCTCCACTGACCCTGTCCTACTCTCATCGGGGTAATGAAAGCAAAGCATTAGATGTCATGCACAGCTGCTCCAGAATCGGGCTGCTCTAGTTTTGATAAATTCCCCCCAATGTTTTTGAATGTGTATCTTCCATAACAAACCCAAAAATAAGGATCTTATATTCTATTTTTGTTCAGTGGGAAAATCTATGCAAATCATTCCTTTCACATTACCTCACCATAACCTGTTGGGTTATACATTGTCCTTGCTGGCCAAGTCCTACTCCACAGACATTTGCTGTATGGACAATGACCAACAAGCCTAAAAAATAGCTGTAATTCATTTTTAGCGAATGTAATATTAGGTTGTAACTGCAATATAAACTAGTGGTTCTGTATGTACAGATGGCTAAGATGCATAAAGGAATAATCTCCATGGTTCCAAACTCTATTCTAAAATGAGCTATAAATTCCCTATTTTTTAGGATTTGAGATGAAAATGAGACATGCAGATACCTTCTGTTTTGTGAACGCTCTGCTATGTTTTAAACTTTTAAGGCCTGTTCATATGTGTACACATGTTTGCTACCCCTCTGAGCTTTTCAGAGGCATTTGACATTAATTTGGCAGAGGTACTGCCTGACGAATGTAACCTGTTGTATAAATTTTGCTGCAATGTACTGTAATCATGAAAGTGTGTGTTAACATGGCCGCTGACCATGTTAAAGCGGAGCTCCCCCCAAAAAGGGGAAGTTCCACTTTAAGCACCCCTCCCTCCTAAAGATGGCACATTTGGCATGTCATTTTTGGGGGGAGGGGAACAGGTACCTAGTTTTGACAGGTACCTGCTCCCACTTTCGCTCGAACCACCTAGGCGGCTCGAGCGGAAGTTCTCCTCTCCCCCTTCCTCCTTGCAATCTTCTGGGACACGTCACTGACCCGACAAATGGTGAGGCGCTGTGCGGCTCGTGCATGCGCAGTGCCCACATGGCTGTGAAGCCGCAAGCTGTCACAGCAGGTATGCCCACACTTGCAATGTCGATGCTGCAGAGAAGAGAGGGAGCGAGGCTTTGGGCGACGAATCGCATACATCGAGGTGAGTGTATGTTTATTAAAAGTCAGCAGCTACACTTTTTGTACCTGCTGACTTTTAATAAACACAAAAATGAGTGGAACTCTGCTTTAACTTGGGGCTGGGTAGCCAGGAGCAGTAAAATCGCAACTCAACAGTCTGGTTTTACCACGTCTTTTAATTTCTGATGAGATTTCGGATTTTAAGTGATACCTTTATTGGCTAACTTTTTTCGCAACACATTAGGGTTCTTTGTCGGACAGCTGTTAGCCAATTAAGGTATCACTTGAACTTTAGACTTCCTTACTATAAAGAAAAATGCACATATTAAAAAAAAAGTGGGACTACCAAAAAATAGTCAGTTTTAGGTAGCTTCGGGAGAGTTACCAAAAAACAAATCTAAGTGGGTGGTGCAGGGTAATCCCACCTCTGAAGAGAGAAAGCTCTTCATAATAACACTGAAATATGGCTTATGGGTTGACTGGCTCTTAAATGCTCGATAAAACCCCAAACAATTGTTTAGTTGTCCTGGCAATCATTACCACCTAGACAGAAAGGGGTGGAAAATCCAAGGGCTAAGGAGAGATTTCATTTTACTTTTTGATGCATCCCTAGAACAGGAAGTGAAAAAAAAAAAACTCTCAAATGGTGCATAGGCACCAAAGAAAAAGCTGAAAAGGATTATAGCTTATATTATATAGATTTGGCTTTAAACATACTTTAATAGAAGCAATGATGGTGTGCAAAGTACAACAATCTGTACCGACCAATCACATATACTACACTGATTCTTTTGTTAAATTTGATAAAAAAAAAAAAAAAAAAAAAAAAAAAAAGCAGGAGCACTAAAAACTCCAAGATAAATGCAATAAGCCAGCAACTTTTATGAGAGGACCTTTTGAGTGGATTCCTCAAGGACTTTTTACCCAAGTAATAACTGCCTATCACTAAAATACCATTTCTAACACTTGGCCGATAAATGTTCACTAATATCAATAATAACTTAATAATTAAACAAAAGCAAAATCAGTTTTATTTAATAAAAAACAAATTTCATATATACATGATTTACCCCATATACAAACATTAGATGCAAACTCCCAATACCTCCACTTCCCCCAGCTGATAACTTGCACCCAATTCTTCAGATATCCATTCTGAATGGAGCCATATAAAGTATCAATAAATATATATTACACGGTAATACAGAGTCTATTGTCTCCAGTCTCCCAGTGGTATTTCTTAAAGAGTAAATGTCCAAAAATGGCATGTGTGGGCTCAGAGATGATGTCTGGCTATGATGTCAGCTGAAGAGGCGGAGTCTGCGGCAGCTCGGATTAGGAACCATTTGGATCCCAGAGCTTTGGAGAAGTGATCTTCAACTGAGCTGTGGATGTAATGTGGTGGGGAAGTTTGATGATTCTGTTGGGTGCCACAAGATTTAAGACTTCTTTGGAAATGTTCTTCTACGTCAGGTGAGCTGGTTCTGGGTGATCCTAAAAAAAAAAAAAAAGTGAAAAATTAAATATATATATATGATTTGTAGCGATTCAATTTCAAAGTGGTCATATCTGCATGCCTGGATACCCGTCACCTTCAATTATTGACCAAATAATTAGGGTGATTATCCAACATTAAACCCGGTTTATTGGTTGAGCCAGATGAACTTGTGTCTTTTTTTTTTCAACCTGACTAACTATGTAACTATGTACCTGTGCTTTACATAGCAGTGCATACTCACACTGCTAGGTTCAGCCTCCAGGAGAGACTAGAGAAAGCGTAGTGTAAGTTCCAAGTCATTAATTTACACAGGGCTCTGGACTTTGTTCCAATCCCATTTGATAGTACTGATTACCTAAGTGGCTAATTGCCAAGAACCAATTATATAAACGTAGGAGAAAGGGGAGTACCAGCTATTGTTCTTTGCTCCTGGTTCTTGTTTTTGAAATATTAATAAGTCTTAATTTCAGATTTATTATCAATAGCAACAATAGCTGGTAATTATACATGAATGCTATGTTTTCAGTCCAATAAACACAGCACCTGGAGGCACTGACTGCTAACGATGACAAACAAGTCATGATTGGTTGGCTGTCATAAATGTTTGTAACTTCGGGAGTGGTGTAGGAAATCCAATGTTCTGATACTGCATATACAGCTGTACAAAGCTCAGTATCCGCTATTGACTGTAGGTAAATATGAAATAAGCATAGATACAATTTCATATATACCTGTGTAAGCAATAGATACACATTATTACCAATGTGATTATTTGAAAATATTAAGCGCCCATTCACACAGGGGGCGACACTACTTGCTGGGGCGACCTGTGAAGTTGCGGTGCACAGCGTGCACCGCGACCTCGGCGCGACATGCACAGACTTCATATAATTGAAGTCAATGCAAGTCGCCTACAGGTCGCCCCACAGTAGTACAGGACCCTTTTTCTAAGTCGGAGCGACTTGTGTCGCTCCTATTAGAACGGGTCCTGTGCTAATCAATGGCAGGCGACCCACCGCGACTTGTCAGGCGACCAAGTCGCCTGACAAGGCGCGCTAGTGTGAATGGAGTCTAAGGGTACATATAATGCAGCTTCAACAAGAGTCTAAATTCTTCATTAATACTTCATTAGCATTAGACATGAAAGTCTTTACAAGTCCTGCAAGATGCTGTGTAGTTTTGCTAAACATGTGATATCTTATGGAGGTAAAAAAAAGACTTACGATGGACTTCGGTTTGCTGTGTTGGAGTTGGTTTTTGAAATGTAGCAGGGGGAGAGATAGGTTTTGGTCGAGAAACACAAGTAATCACAGATGGCCGATTCTGAAATCAGAAAAGGAGGACAATAAAGTCAGATGACAAAGTTAGGCATTAGGGAAAAGCATGGCTAGATCAGGGCAAAACAAATTCAAACTAAAGTGAATATCTTTAAATAAAACTTTTCCCAGGAGGAAGGAATGGAAAAAGCAGACATTCTCACCTGCTGCAACATTGCTGAAGAAACAATAGGCTGCTCACTGGGTCTCTCCAACCTCTTTACCAAAGCCAAGGGTTGGTCTTGGTCGTTCTTCTGTGCCTCCTTACTTTCCAGTGGCTTTCGTTCAGGTATCAACCTCTTAAGAACATGCTCTAGAGTTACGGGATGATGAACAAATGCCTTGGGACTGAATGACTCTGAAGAAGGTTGCCTTGGTGCAGGCTTCTGGCAGACTGCTGAAGAGGACACCTTTGCCCTATGGTAGAAAAAAGAAATTTTTGTCAACATACCTCATCCACAACTCATGTTCACACTGCGAAAATAATGCATGCGTGGTAATGAAGTGAAGTCATTACAGAGCTTTTTCTTTTAATTATTTACAAGAGCAGAACCATAGGCTTTAAAAGGAAACCAGGTTTTGTGTTCTAAAAATTGTACACGAGCATCTGCAATTGGTGATAGTTAAACAGAGCAACGTACTAAAGATCTCTATTTGTCATGTACAACATGTCAGGGTATCAGAAGGAAGAGAGGGCTTAAAGCAAATTGGATGCTAAAATGCTACAATACATGTCAATCTGATCTGCTTTGGGGAGTCTGATGTCACTGAAGTTGTTACCATTCTACAATATCCATTCCATACCTGCTCTGAGAGCTAGATGTTGAAAGTCTCTTTGGAGAACGTGGGGGTTCCGGACTGAGTTTGCGTTTGATTGGGTACACAGGTATTCCATGGTTTGTTAACGGCCTCAACCTGTCTACATTCCGAGCACTGTGCTGCCCTAAAATAAAATAAAAAGATATTTTTAGACCAAACATTATAGACTGTGATGCAAAAAGAGTCATACAAGTTTGCATAATTGCAAGAAAAGAAATTCATGGGGCCACAGCAGGACAGAGTAGAAGGTGGTTTACAGCTTTTATTTGTCATACATGGGCACATCTCTTTGATTCTAGGTCACAGGTTTTCTTAACTTTGCTACAATAACTGTGCGCTATGCCTGTCAGGACTTTTTCTTTCCAAAGGATTAATAATGAAGCCATTGTTACCTCTGCTGCGGAAAAACAAGAATAATTCCTAATTGGTTTCTGGTAACCGCTAGCACGCTGGGGGCTTCTGAGTCACCCTAGAGATGTTATCACTTTGGTTCTTTGCTCAAACCATTACTTCTAATCTAGTGCTGCAAAATTTGACAAGGTAGGTGGTCTGCTCGACCATCATTATGGCGAACTGAGTTCTGTAATGTGCATATTTCCAGTTTCTTTTTTTGCTTCCAAAACAACAAACTTAAAAAAAATAGGTTTATTCAGCAAAGTAGCATAAAAGACAACAAGCTTGTTAAAAATAGAGTAACTTATTACAGCCATCATAGATCCCATCATATGGTCCATTATGGCAGACTAAAATCTGGTGAAAGCGTGCTGCACTTTCAGTCTTTGCTTTAATAAATAAACCTGTAAGTCTTTAAACAAAAAACAAGCAGAAAGGAAAAAAAAATCCTGAAAAATGATTAAAAATTATCCTAAAAATATATGAACAGATCATAAAATCAAAAAAAAAAAAAAAAAAGTCAATATTGTCCTAGAATCTGAAAGTTTAGACACCCACTTCCTACAAAACGAAATTAGTGACTGAATTTAGTGTGGGTTTTGGCTTCCTTTGAATCAACCAAATTTCAGTTTACAAAAATATAATGTTCAGTCTTCTCTGCAAACTTAAGCAGAATATGCCAGATATTAAATATTAACAATATTAAAAAATAGCAAAAAAATGTTTTAATCCAGCTATGAAAAATGTTATACATTGAACAATACAAGCAATATAGGCCTAGTGCTTCTATTTATCAAATGCAACAAGTACCTACCTTCCAAGATATAGACTTTGAATCCGCTTGAGATCCCCATAGTATAGTGAAGGCTGGAAACTGCCATGACTGCTGCTATATTCACACCTGAACAGGACTGGTAACTTTTGTACTCTGGCCTGGTTTTATATTTACCTAAAAAAGGAGGCAGCCAATAAGATGTCAATGTACACCTAGCCCCTCCCTCTCCCCTTACCTGACTGCTCACCTTTCAGTGCTATTTCCCTCCCCCCTCTGCACAACTTAGCTCTCTGTTGTCAGCACTTACAATGGGACCCTAAAGACTTGGATAAATGACAGAATTACAGCTGCTTCTTCCTTCAGGCAGGGATATCAGATCTCCATAGATGTCAACGGTCCCTGATTTCCAGGGCAGCCCAGTTTTTTTTTTTAAGATTTGGAACAAGAAGCTTTTGTCCCTGAAAATGTTTCTGGAATGAGCTATAAATTCCCTGGAGCATCTTGTCCTATTATCTTGAAATTTAAAAAAAGAGCCAATATAACGTTTTCTATATTTTATTAAAGTGGCTACACATTATTATTATTATTATACAGGATTTATATAGCGCCAACAGTTTGCGCAGCGCTTTACAATGTGAGGGAAGAAAATACAGTTACAATACAATTCAAAACAGAAGGAACTAGAGGGCCCTTGCTCGTTAGAGCTTACAATCTAGAAACACATGTTACAATCTGATTGCACAGCCTCTACAATCATCTTTATGCAGGTCATACGCAGTACTATCTGACTGTAAAATCTCTAAATTTAGATTCGGCAGAAATGTATTATGCGGGGGCCTGCCTAAATAATCCATTCAACCTGTATTCAATCAAGTAGACCCTTGCCATAGGTGTGCGCACACAGTGTGTCAGATGTGCCTGGGTACACCCTAATCACCCCATTCGCATTAACATTATCACTCTGTGTGTCCGTGGGGAGATGGGAAAGATCTATCACTGGGAAACTCTGCATATAAAAGAAGTGTGGAAGCATTTCTTTCTCAGTCTAAATCTGCAGGCAGGGGGATCATGTGCTAGCCGGGCAGAGTGCCGCAAGGAATACTGTATATACAGTATATATATATATATATATATATATATATATACGGGGCTTTTTTTCAGCAGGAACGCGGGGGGAACACAGTTTCAGCACCTCTAGCACTGAATGTATGTAATAGCAACTGGTGTAGGGTGTGCTGGACTTTCTCAGTCTGAATCTGCAGGCAGGGGGATCATGTGCTTGCCGGGCAGAGTGCCGCAAGGAATACTGTATATATATATATATATAAATGTACAGGGCTTTTTTTCAGCAGGAACGCGGGGGAACGCGGGGGAACACAGTTCCGGCACCTCTAGCACTGAATGTATGTAATAGCAACTGGTGTATGGTGTGCTGGATGTCTATTGATGCTGGCTGTTGGAGGATCTATTGTCGCTGGTGGGGATCTGTTTTTGTGAGGGTCCTATGTTGCTTGTGGGGGATCTATTGTTACTAGTGGGTCTTATGTTGCTGGTAGGGATCTACTGTTGGGGGAGATGTCTATTGGTTCTGGGAGATCTGTTATTGTTGCTGGGGGGTCTAATGTTGCTAGGGTGGATTTTTTTGTTGTGGGTGGTCCTTTGGTGCTGCAGGGAATCCATTTTGTGTGTTTGTGTGTGTGTGTGTGTGGGGGGGGGGGGGTCCAATGTTGTTGGCTGCAGGGGATCTATTTTACTGCTTTTCTTGTTATTACCAAATTCCATACAAATTATTTAGCACCACGAAATTATACTTGGTTCTGTATTCTCTAAAAGGGGGCAGTACTAGGAGGAGGGTAGGGGGTGGAACAAAGGGACAGGGGGCTTAGAGGTGGGTAGGGGGCAGAGACAAGGGGGGGAGTTCCTGCACCTATTCTCTGAGAAAAAAAAGCCCTGTATGTATATATATATATATATATATATATATAGATAGATATACATACAAAAACATCCATGAGTGTTTGAGCTTTGGTGTGCACACCCTAATGCAACAGGCTGTGCACATCTATGACCCTTGCATTACATAGTTCTTAGTAGAAACAACATTTTTTTGTTTTTTTATTTTTACTGAGCTCCATTGTGCTTGATGAACATCTGTGAACAATAAAAGGGTGAAATTATAGCACACAAAAAAACATGCACAAAGGTACAGAAATGGCCAAACCTCAAAAAGGACGCAAGGTTCCTGACCGGGTCAAAGTACTCCATGGTGTACCAAGGCTGAAGCCAAGTGGATTCCACTCTTTATGCCTCGTACACACGCATCGATAGTTGGCCGTGAATTTTCGGCCAATCTCTGATCAGCTGATATTCGGCTTGTTAGTATGATGCTTTCGACATTCGACTCCGACTTTTCGGCCGAAAAAAATCTGGTGTGCAGGCTATAAAATTTTTGTTGGCCATCAACAGAACGGCCGATTTTCCGTCAGTCAGTACAGATTTCGGCAGACAAAAATCTGATGAGACTGGGCATGCTCAGAGAAGAAAAAACACACGGAAAATAAACCATCACATGACATCACTTCTGAAGTTGTTTTTTGTTGGCCGAGAAAATTCGTGTGCAGTCTAGAGCACATTCCAACCAACACAACAACACTGGACAAAAGACGGCCGATCGGTCGCCCGATAATCGTTGCGTGTGTACGAGGCATTAGGGACCTGCTGAAGCCAGTCTTCCAAGTACTTGGTGGCAGACCCGAAGGCCACAAATCCTCCCCCTAACATCAGGGCAGGCCAAGATAACCTGTACCCTCCATCCTCTGTGCATAAATAAAAAAAAACATGTGCATTGCAAGTGCCCATATATAAAAACATGCTATGTGCATCACACACAGCAAGCCTTTTGGCCACTATAAATATTGGTGGCCAAAAGGTCTGCTCAAAACGTATGTGCAAGAAAAACATAAAGCGATGTGACCATCTGCCAGTGAAAAACTCAATGGTGTCCCGTTACCAAAGTGTTTTTTCCGGAACTACTACCAAGGGGCATATTAATCAGAGGAAAAAGGATCCCTCCCAGTGTACCCACCTTATTACATCCAAAGGGGGTTATACATCCAGATAGTAATAGGTATAGTCAGCTTGAGTTCTACAAAAAACTATGTAGCGTGAGGGCCTAACCAGGCACACTATTATTCTTTATCTAGTCAGGAAAGACCTCCTATTACACAGTTTTTGGGGTAAATCTAAAAAGATCCTAAAATCATATTGTAACAAGTGTGGACAGCTTTACTCATGTAGATGACATATAATCTATAGCAAATTCTTGTTTTTGGTTTTCTAAGCTGGGTGGACTGGCTAAATGCAAATGAACTAATCCCCTTGACTAACTATTCATTAGTGTCTGTACTGCTCTACAATCTGATGTTGAGTCTCCCATCATGGAATCTTCATAATTGACCCTTGTGAAGGGTAAGCTCCTATTGGTTCATTGAAGTGAAGTTTTTTTTATTTCTGATTCATACCTCTGTAACAAGCCCACTAAAAAGCTGTATAAGTAGTTACAGTTTTGTAGATTGAAAGCCAGTCTCTAAAATCTCATATAAACTTTACCAGGTTGTTATTAATCTAACATCTACTATTAAGGGCCCATAAATACATAAGAGGTCCATTGCAGTGTGTTAAAGCACGTTATGTTGCGTGTCCAGCGTTATGGCAAACCATTCATTTGAATGGCCGATCAATGCACCAGAACAGACCAAATATTGAACAAGCACAATTTTTTTTCCAACACATAGCACTACAACTCATTGTATTGCCTTATTGTGTGTCATTGTGCTGCACCAGTCAGACGAGCATTGCCTTAGTGCAACACAAATGGCACCACAACCTATTGTATTGTTGTGTATTGTTCATTGTTTTGCATTGTAGTGACACGCAAGTTACTGGTACGCACAAAAATAACTAGGTGTGAATGGGCTCTAAAAGAATACCTGATGATCCCGCCCAGAGGCGTAACTAGAACTTTCAGGGCCCCAATGCAAGAAACCATGAAGGGCCCCCCAGACCCCTGGCCAGGGCCCTTCCCTTCAAGTCTGGGGCTCTTCCCATTGATCCTAGGGCCCTTTACTCTCGATGCGGGGCTCTTTATTACGGTCCCACGGCAGGACCCTTTCACAAGTTCTGCAGTGGGCCCCCTTCCTACCATCTTAGGGCCTCCCCACTGTGGTGGAATGCCAGGGCCTGGTTGCAAGTGTGACCTTTGAGATCCTGGAAGTTCACCCACTGGTCAGTAGTTTTTATTTTTTGGTATTTTAATTGTATTTTTTTGTATCATTTTATTTTATTTTTTTTTACAATGTCACTGACTATGACTCTATGTAAGTAGAAAAGAAAGTGGCACTTCCAGACCCAGGAACTTGGAAACTTGGAAACTTGAGTTTTATTCTTCAAATCAAAGGTACAACATCAGTTGTCCAGTTTGTCTTGTGTTCCTGTCTGATGTTGTACCTTTGATTTGAAGAATAAAACTCAAGTTTCCAAGTTCCTGGGTCTGGAAGTGCCACTTTCTTTTCTACTTACATGGACTTCTCAGGTTGCGGACCTTGGTGAGCACCCATTCCTGCAGGACTGCCACAGTTGCTCGGGATCCATCCGGCTCAGCTGGCTGCTTTCAGAGCAGTGATTTGTTTCTTTTTGGTTCACTGACTATGACTCTGTCCATTCAGAAAAGGAAGGAGCTGGTAAATTACATATTTACAGACCCCTTCCTGGTTCTCTATTGTGACACATCCCCTGCAGCAGCCGGCAGGAGAGGGGAGGGATCACAGTGGGGAGGGGAAGACCAGGGGGGGACCAGGGGAGCACACAGGGGCCCAGAGACAGCAGAACACAAGTGAACTGGATAGGAGGATTGGGGGGGGGGGGCAGCAAACAGAGGAACCAATCTCCTCCATTTTTCTCCTGCAGGTACAGGAAGAAAAAGGAGGACAGTGATTTCTCTACATGCTGCCCCCGCCGCCCCTCCTATCCAGGTGTACAGGAGAGCCGCACAGGCCCCCTAGAGCATGGGGCCCGGTTGCAATTGCAACCCCTGCAACCCCTGTAGTTACGCCCCTGATCCTGCCATTAGGGTCCATGTTCCGGCACTTCCTGGTATGAAGCACTTCCTATTAGAGGGGCAGTGGGAGTAATCAAAGCACACCGTGGGGTATCAGGCCTCTCCCAGAAGTGTGTTGGATGCTAAAAATTCTTCAGGCACCAAATCTCTTGAAGACAGTGAACACAGGACTTGCTCACCTCCTAAGAGGTAAGTGTTGAGAGCCTTCTTTTGCAGGGAGGGTTTTTTTTTTTTTTTTAGAAAGCTTTATTCAGTTGACAGAGTGCTTTTAAAAATAGGAAGTGTTTTCTGAATAAATAATATTGAATAAATAAATATCCATTGACCAGGCCTGGGATAAGGCGCAAGCAGGAAGGACAACTGACATTGGTGCAGGGCTCCTATGTGAGGGCACAGTATGCCACACAACAAGAATTCACCAGACCAGTGGCTGTCAACCGAGCTATGGCTTCATGTCTTCTTTGACAGCTACTGTTGTCACACCGTGCTCCAAGATGGCCACTTGCCACCCACAGCTGACATGAAAAACACACCAAACATACACAGCCGCATTCCAGCTGTTAGAATGCACCCATGCACAGTGCACATTCAACCATGGGCATATGGAGCACTGGAATAGGGGGCCTTGAATGGATTATGAGTTAGCAATGGGGGAGGGGCATAGTTTTCCATTCTGCCCTAGGCGCTGGATGACCTCATCCTGATTCTGCTATATTGGTTCCTTTCTGAGCAATTGCAGATTATTACCCAGCAGAATTTTCACAACTTGAGATTTCTCTTAAAGTCAAAGTTTAGGATTATTCGGAGGGCTCTTGCTTTCGAAGTGTCTTTCTATAAAACATCTGCTGCCTTGCCAAAGTTATCAGTCACAATCTGTGTCTGTGATATCTCACGTTCACATTTAGCAGCGCTATCTTGAAATATTTTGCCCTTCATGGCCACAGGCTATGCGGTCTGCAGGCTGAGCTTCTGGAAAATACTTCATTTCACATGTCATTCCAGCTGCGCTTCAAGAAAAGAACTTCCTAGAAAGACTCCCAGGGCATACATTTTTAACATTCTTTGAAAGTAAACCTGTCACCAGGGAAAAATGGGACTGCCATTGAGTGGCTTGGCTGTCTTGCTGATCCATTGGCCTCAGTATTCATGCACATGAAATCCTGATTCTAACACTAAACCCTATTGTTCACCCTACCCTTTATTCTGAAACCTTGCCCTTAGATACTATCTAATGCCTTGTACACACGCAACGATTGTTGGCCGACCGATCGGCCGTCTTTTGTCCAGTGTTGTTGTGTTGGTTGAAATGTGCTCTAGACTGCAGGCAAATTTACTCGGCCAACAACAACCAACTTCAGAAGTGATGTCATCATGTGCTGGTTAACTTTCCGTGTGTTTTTTCTTCTCTGAGCATGCCCAGTCTTGCTCATCTGATGTTTGTCTGCCGAAATCTGTACTGACTGACGAAAAATCGGCCGTTGTGGTGACGGCCAACAAAAATTTTATAGCATGCACACCAGATTTTGCTCGGCTGAAAAGTCGCAGTTGGTTGTCGGAATCATCATACTAACAAGCCGACAATCGGCCAATCGGACGTTGACCGAAAATTCACGGCCAACAATCGTTGCGTGTGTACGAGGCTTGACCCTCTATCCCCTACGTATAGCTATCACTAGCTAAACTTAGGGGAAGCTAAAGCTAATCTTCATCCAAAACATTTTATTTTGTTGTTGATGGAACAGGTATTGGTTAGAAGTTCTATTCGATTTCTGTTACCATTTGTGTCCATTTGGGGAGATTCCCCTTCACTTTTTGTCAGGTTGGAAATTTTCCTAAAGCTAAGTTCAATGCTGCGGTCCTTTTAATAAAAAAAAAAAAAAATAATAACTAAGAAAATTCCATGAATTATTGTGTGTTGAATAAAATGCATCAAAATCAAAGAGTCTAATCAAAATGAATGGAGTGGTACTGCACCACAACGGCCCACAAAACACCTTTAGCAGTGTTTTCTTTAGAAGCTGATTTGTAAGTGTACTGTACTTATACAGCAGTGGTGGTGAACCTTGGCACCCCAGATGTTTTGGAACTACATTTCCCATGATGCTCAACTATACTGCAGAGTGCATGAGCATCATGGGAAATGTAGTTCCAAAACATCTGGGGTACCAAGGTTCACCATCACTGTTATACAGTAACATGTAATTAAGGTGGTTTTCTTTTTCATCACCTTTGGCGGATGAATTTTTGACTGTGGTACATTCTAGAAATCTAAACATAGGTACAGTATATGGAACCCCACACCTGCGCAAATAGAACAAAGAAAAATTGCAGAGCTCAATACAAAAACAAAAAAAAAAACAAAGAACACCTAATATGTTATGATTGTGTGTTCATAGTTAAGAATATATTAAAATAATCAATATAAAAAAAAAGCAAACAAACTCTTATGAAGAAGTATCAGGTGATGTATTTCAAGTGATCTCTATCCTTCCGTGAAACAATCACCCAGTGTGGCCCCCACCAATGCCAGAAAACCGCACTCACCAGATGGAGTTGCTGTCTAGAATTAGAACAGCAAAAAAAATGCATGTGTTAAGATCCAGGACCTCAGAGATATATAGTCAACATTAAGTCTTCTGGGCCATACACACTATTAGATTTTCTGAAGACTTTTTCCTTTAGACTTACCAAAACCATATATTATGAGGTCAAACCTAAACACTTTCAATTTGTATGCAATCTGGCAGGCCCTTAGATAGAAAAGGTAAATCTGAAGGAAATCTACCAACAAAAGTTGGATAGTGTGTATCCAGCTTTACTTTTCACCCTTATCAGAATTAAAGGACCTTCTTCCAGAATGCATCAGGGTATATGGATCATGACCAGAAAGCTTTCTTTTCCATAGTAAAAACAACTCAGCATGTCCCATCTGAAGCAATAAGTCACCAATGACTAAAAAGAGAAAATCTCATGGTCAGGGCCGGCCCTACCATGGGTCTTGCTGGGTTCATTGGACCCAGGCAGCACTTGGAGAGAGGCGGCAATTTGACTCCCAAGATTTTTTTTCTAGCAGTTTTGTGTCATTAGTTTGCGGCTCGTTACAGGTGACATTTCTCCATCTTATACTGCCGTCCGTAGGGCAAACTGATGAGTATGAGGAAGCGGAGTGTCTCCTCCAGGGAACTTCCCTCGTGTGGTTGTGGTGTGCGCAATGACGTCAGGCATCAGCACACTCCATCTCACGCATAGCAGCAGTGGCGGCTGGTGCTCAAAATTTTGGGGGGGGGGCGCAAAAAGAAAAATGTAATAGGTATTGTTTCGTGCCAAAAAATGCAGTTAAAAATTGCGTGACTTTGAAGTCATGGTACAGGCATGGCACAGGTGATGGTATAGGCATGGCATAGGTGATGGTACAGGCATGGCACAGGTGATGGTACAGGAGATGGTATAGGTGATGCATACTAGCTCATTATGTGTTTGTCTTTCAGGTTGCAAAAAAAAAAAGTTTCATGGGGTTACAACCTCTTTAAAGCGATATTAAAGCCTTGTGTAAAAATAACGGGAAAAAAACAAACATGTAATAGTTACCTGTTCTGTGCAGTGATCTTGCACAGAGCTGCCCCGAGCCTCCTCTTCTCAGGTCCCACACCGGCGTTCCTGGCTCCTCTCCCCTGCCAGGTGCCCCCACAGCAAGCAGATTGTTGTGGGGCACCCAAGCAGGCACGCGCTCAAGCTGCAGCTCTGTGTGTCCATTCATACGCGGAGCCGCGGCTCGGCCTCGCCCCCTCCAGCGCCTGTTTAAATCACTGCCTGTTAATGACAGCAGCAGAAACCAATAGCTCCCGCTGCTGCCAAAAGCCAATCACGAGTGTGAGTCCCCGGAGAAGCAAGGTCATCATGCACATCAATGGATCGAGAGGAGACTCAGGTAAGTATTTGGGTGGGTTTGGGGGGCTGCTGCACATAGCTGCACACGTAGAATGCATGAAGGGAAAAAACCTTGTGCCTTTACAACCACTTTAATCAATATGTTTACACCGTGATGTGCCTTGTTTAAAGTCTCGTGGGCCAATGAATTGTGTTGAGCATTGTGCCACATGTATGTTGTAAAACTGCTGAGCCATGCATTGCTGTACCACATGTGGGAGCAAGCACATGAGAGCAACATGATAATGTGAACCAGGCTTATCAGTGACACATACAAAGGCACATTTCTAGCAGGCAGGGCCGGTGCTTCCACTAGGCAAACTAGGCAGCAGCCTAGGGCGCATTGCCCCCTAGGGACGCAGCCACGAGTCAGCACTCATGCTCCATCATGAATGATCCTTGTGAGCTGAGGAAAGGGGCGGCAGTGGAGGAGGAAGAAGGGACAGAGGAAGATGCCAGGTGTCTGGGGCAGTGGCAGAACTATCAGGCCCTGGCTTTCCACCATTGTTGGGGGAGCCCCAAGGGGCAGGAAAGGAGCCCACCGGAGTGCTAGCTGCATAATGATCCTCTTCGTCTGGAGCTGAGCGGCCTAATCCCTGGGCGGGAAGTGACTCTCTAATCTGAGCTGGTGGGCAGCCGTTCATTTCCCTGGGTCGGTATTAAGCAGGGAGTGGAGGAGAGCTGAACCTGAGCTGGAGCTCGGCACTGGAGGGCGGAACCTTTACTGGAGCAGAAGCGACGAGGCAACGGAATGGTCTGAGGATGTTGGTGATGAAGGAGGTGCAGAGCTCTCTGACTGCTGCTTCTCCCTCCACCAGGAGTCGGTTGGAGCTGTGGTGAGCACTCTGGTCCAGGAGAGGAGCGTCCTGGGAGAAGGAATCAGCAGGATCACAGTGAGGGAGGGCAGAGTGGGGGCCACTCTCTTCATACCACCCAGTAAGTGTCCCCATAACAGGGAATCAGGGTCCCTGGGTGTGACATGGAGTATCCCTGGTGTGAAAGAGAATTGCGGTCACCAGGTATGCCATGGGGAATCTGAGTCACCAGGTGTGACATGGGGGAGAGGGGTCACAAGTGTAACAGGGGTTTGGGGTCACCAGGTGTGCCATGAGGAATTGGGATCCCTGGGTGTGCCATGGGGGATTGAGGTCCCCAGGCGTGACATGGAGGAACATCAGGGTCCCCAGGTGTGACATGGAAAAACATCAAGGTCTCCGGGTATGACATGGAGGAACATCAGGGACCCCTGATGTGACATAAAGGCAGGGCCATCTTACCGAATGGGCACACTGGGCAGTTGCTGCTGTCAGGGCACTTGGGCCATGGAGGGAGGGCCCACACTTAGGGGAATGCCTGGCCACCTCCACGGGAACAGGCACACACAGGACAGTCGAGTCTGACACTCGTCCGTGTGTGTGATCACCGGTCCCAGCCGCCGAAATTGGAAGCTGTCATTAGCCTGGCACTGCTGTACCAATAAATATCGCCTTATCGATAATTTGCATTTTAATTCTCGTGGGTGATTGTGTAGGCAGGGCCCCAGTGCACTGCATTGCCCGGGGGCCCTTAATGCTCTTAAGATGGCACTGCATAAAGGAACATTGGGATCACTGGGTATGACAGCATTACATGGAGGAACCATCAGATCAGGGTCACTGGATATGACATAGAGCAGTTTTTAACCCCTTCCCTTTTTATTTTATTTTTTTGGGGTCGCGCAAGTAGCTGATCTTGCCTAGGGCGTAAAACAGTCTAGCACCGGCCCTGCTAGCAGGGTGGGGTTAGAACTTCTGACAATGCTTTTATTGTTATCTGTGCCTACCTGTCTTGATGACAACTGCTACCTCAATTTTTGGAGGGGCATCACAGGGACAGGAAGTGAGGAAAAATGTCCCCCAGTAGGATCAGGGAGAGATATAAATACATGATAGAGATATAACTCTTCTCATTTTTATCCAAAAAACTATTTGGGCTGGAGTTAGGCTGTAACTATTATCCCCAAAGCTGAATTATAACCTTATATATGGTATTAGAACCCCTTGGGTTCCAGGCAACTGGACATGACAGCTGGGTGGAGTTAAGGAAGTCTCCACTTGGAAGAGGGAGTCAGGCGTAATAACTGTGTATTGAGAGGATGGGAATCCTATGTTATAATATTATTGTTATTCTTGCTGCACCACTATGTGTGAGCACCTCCTGGTTGGTGAGCAATTGCCCTGTTGGAAAGTAGAAGTAGAAGCTAAGGCAGCTTCTCCCAACCTTTTTAATATGGAGGATCTCTTGAAATAACTTTCTGGATTCAGGCAACCCCTCCTAATATTTACAGTATCTACAGTTCAGCATACATTAGCGTGATGGTCAGTGGGAAGATAACTTCTTACATTTGTGGTCATTGCGAATAATTCTGCACAGAATCCTCCCCCTTACTGATAGCTAAAAATACATTTGTCGTCAGTGGCTACTCATCTGAAAGGCAGGAGTCGCTCATTGCTCAATGAACTCTAGTTGAGAGGCTGAGCTAAGTAAAGAGTTCACCCATTCTTTGGTTTAATTAAAGCACTGGAGTACTTTGAAAGAGTGCTTAACTGTTTAAATGGAGAAGAGAAGATGTTAATTTATTTTATCCTCCCTGGTAATTACAATCTTATGGAGTAAAGCCTGAAGCCCTGCTATACATGGATCGAAATTCAGCCAGCAGGGACCAGACCAATGGGCATTGGTTGTATAGAAGTTGATCGAACGATCAACTGTCCTGCTGGACTTTTCCTGTTCAATCAGTACTGCAGGTTGTAGCCTGAAATACTGATCAGTGTATTCTGATGGTGGGGAAGTCTCCCTGCTGTCAAAATACAAAAGCTCAGCAGGGAGGATTCCCCCATCCACATCAAGTGTAGGGACGGGGGAATCAAGCCATTTTCTTTTTTTTGTTCAACCACACTGGTTGGAAAAAAAAAAAAAGAACTCATCTATGGGCTGCCTAAGTTCTATTTATCTAAACTCAACTGGACATTCTTTCTTTTGTGCTGGGCTAAAGAAGAGAGTGTAAGGTGTTCAGCACCAGTGCAAGGGCTGTTAGTGCAGTCAGGGCTGGAAGGTCTGGTGTTCGCTTTGACCTAGAAGGGAGTAAAGTGACTTTGAAAGATTCGACTCATAGGCCATGCCTGGGTTTAGGGATGTAGGATTTCTGAAAAATCTGTAGAGGGAATGAGTGGGAAACCAACCTATGGAGTGCAGGAAAGAGCTTGCCTCCAATGACTGAAACTTGTGTTCAAGTAAGTTTTAGTAGTTGTAACTGTAGGCTTTGGGCCTTATACAACTGGGCAGAACCCTGGGACCACCGATGTGGTGTTCTATTCCCAAACACAAGGGGAAGTAGTCCTACCACTTACCCACAATGAGATGGATACCTACCATACCAAACTTACCTTACCCAATTGCAGCAATTCATACTGACCCTAAAATTATGGTACGTAAAACTCTGTAGGCTTAGGATATGCCCTCAGCCTTTAGATGGTTGACTTCATACAAAATAATCACAGTTTTTTTTTTGTTTTTTTTTTTTGTGCATTTTTAAGTGAATCTGTGTTATATTCATGCAGGTCAACGTGACAGGTTAAGTTCAATGCTGTCCTCTACAGCTGCACATACTCATCTTCACTCCCCAAAGGTTTGTTCTTCTGGGAAGGTGAAGAGACAAACATATTACTATTATTTATGGGACAGCATACTACTCAACCACCCCACCCTCCTCTTAAAAAACAATAATAATTGGGACCCTTGAGATGCGCTTACTTTACAAATATATAAAAACATACATATATTGTTTAAAAAGTCATATATTTTAAAATATATAAATCTAAAAAATGATCATTAGATTCATAAAGTGAGTGACATTGCGGCCATTATCTATGGGCCACTGGTGGCAATAATGTCAAGCACTTTATGGATCTAATGATACATTTTTTGATGAATATGAATTAAAGCGGTAGTATACCGATTTTTTTTACTTTTACAGTACCTACAGGTAAGCCTATAATAAGGTAGGTACAATTAATATCTCCTAAACCTGCACGGTTTAGGAGATAGTTGCACTGCATGCAGCCGCTGACGGATGCATACTAGCTCATTTTGCCTTTGTCTTGCAGGGGTTTTTTTTTTTTTTTTCAGTATACTACCGCTTTAAAAAAAAGTGACATTTTAAGGATAGTGTTTTATATATGTAAGGGCACCTCAAAAGTCCCATTTATATTTAGTCTTTTATTCGTTGTACTTTGAGGGATGTTGGTGCCAAACTGTGTAACTTAACCACTTTACAACCGGAGGATTTTGCTGTCTTCCGTCCAGGCCACTTTTTGCGATTCGGCGCTGTGCGAATTCAACTGACAATTGCGCGGTCGTGCGACGCCGTACCCAAACGAAATTTACGTCCTTTTTTTCCCACAAACAGAGCTTTCTTTTGGTGGTATTTGATCACCTGTGCGATTTTTACTTTTTGCGCTATAAACAAAAAAAGAGCGTTTATTTTGAAAAAATAACAATATTTTTAACATTTTTTTATATGAAATTCCCCCCAAAAAAGATGTAAAAACCAATTTTTTTAAAAATTTTTGGCCAATTTGTTTTATGCTACATATGTTTGGTAAAAAAAATCGCAATAAGCGTATTTTGATTGGTTTGCGCAAAAGTTATTGCGTTTACTAACAAAGGGAAAGATTTCTGTCATTTTTGGTGTTTTTTTTTTAACGCGTAATGGCGGCGATCTACGATTTTTTTTGCGGGACTGCGACATTGCGGCGGACAGACCGGACCCCTGACTGACATTTTTGACACTTTTGGGGGTACCAGTGACATTACTGCAGTAATCAGTGCTATAAATATGCACTGTTACTGTAAAAATGACACTGGCAGGGAAGGGGTTAATTTTATTGGAGAGGGAGGGGTTAATGTATGCCTGGTGCTTACTGACGTGTAGGGGGGGAGGTGACTATGTGATTCATGGACAGATCGGATGTCCAGCTATGCTGAACAGTCCGATCTGTCACTCCCTGTCACTATGGAGATCCGCCCGCTGTGTTTACACACAGCGGGCGGATCTCCAGACTCGATCCCCGACGATCGGGTAAGAGCAGCGGCGATCGCCGCTGCTCCTCCCCTGGCCCGACTCCCGCTGTGAATGAAAACAGCGGGAGCGAGCCTCCGGCGGCGCGCAAGCGCCGCCCAGAAGGGGGAGTGTCCAGTCACGTTAATACTACGTGGCTGGACGATAACGAACCACTCTGCCGCAGTAGTATTACTGTGAGCGGTTGCAGAGTGGTTAAGCAATTTATCCTAAGGTTCCTCCCATGTTGCTGGTGCTTGGTGATAGGCTGCTTACATGGGGACAGGCAAAGCTCTCTGCCTTTTGTATGTTCCAAGTCATAACTAATGCTCCAATTTAATATCCAATCAATGTGCGATTCAATCAAAATAAGTAAATCTGCAAACAGGCCTAACTCCTCTTCCAATTAATTTAAACTTGATTTAGATCATAGATATGTAGCATCCTCCTAGATAGATATTAGGTAAAGCCATTGTTTTGCTCCATCTGCTTATCAGGGGAGCATGATCAGCAGTGGCGGCCCGTGCATAGGGGGCGCCAGGGCGCCGCCCCCTTACAAAAATGACAAAAAAAATGACAAAAAAAAACAATAAAGTTATAGAAAAAAAAACGGTTCGCCGGCCTATGTGGTGGCTAAAGGGGGGGTGGGGATTACGACCCAGAAAGGTGCCGATTGGCTGCCTTCTGGGGGCGTAACCTGGGCGCAGGAAAGAGCGCTTGGCCACCCCCACCTTCGTGATATCCTGGCTGTGATTGGTCCAGTCTCCAGCCTGGACCAATCTTCATCCAGGACATCGATCGCTGACGTCGCAATGGGGACGGTGCCGGTGCGTGCGTCAGTCACTCACCGTCACCGCCGCTCACCTTCCTGCCGGTTCCTGCCGCAGAAGAGGACGAGGGAGAAGCTGCTCCACTCACCTTCCCGCCACCGCAGAAGAGGATGAAGGATCGAGGAGGGGAGAAGCCACCGCCGCCGCCGATAGCCGAGCCGCCGCCAGGTAAGTGCATTGGGTTGGGGGACAATGCTGTGGGCACTCTGCAATCATTGGGGTACAGTGCTGTGGGCACTCTGCAATCATTGGGGTACAATGCTGTGGCACTCTGCAATCATTGGGGTACAATGCTGTGGCACTCTGCAATCATTGGGGTACAATGCTGTGGGCACTCTGCAACCATTGGGGTACAATGCTGTGGGCACTCTGCAATCATTGGGGTACAATGCTGTGGCACTCTGCAATCATTGGGGTACAATGCTGTGGGCACTCTGCAATCATTGGGGTACAATGCTGTGGCACTCTGCAATCATTGGGGTACAATGCTGTGGGCACTCTTCAGTGATTGGGGACAATGCTGTGGCGCTCTGCATTGAAAGGGGCTCGCGCACTGAACTCTGCATTGATGGGGGCACGGAACAGTGTTCATTGCATTGAAGGGGCACAGCACAGTTGCAATGAAGGGGGCACGCACGTTGAACTCTGCATTGTGGGGGCACAGTGTTTATTGCATTGAAGGGGGCACAGAACAGTGTTTATTGCATTGAAGGGGGCACAGCACAGTGTTTATTGCATTGAAGGGGGCACAGCACATTGTTCATTGCATTGAAGGGGGCACAGCACAGTTGCATTGAAGGGGGCATGCACGCTGAACTCTGCATTGTGGGGGAACAGCACAGTGTTCATTGCATTGAAGGGGGCACAGTGTTTATTGCATTGAAGGGGGCACAGCACAGTGTTTATTGCATTGAAGGGGGCACAGCACAGTGTTTATTGCATTGAAGGGGGCATAGCACAGTGTTCATTGCATTGAAGGGGGCACAGCACCATATTCATTGCATTGAAGGGGGCACGCACGCTGATCTCTGCATTGAAAGGGGGCATGCACGCTGGTCTCTGCATTGAAAGGGGGCATGTACGCTGGTCTCTGCATTGAAAGGGGGCACGTACGCTGGTCACTGCATTGAAAGGGGGCATGTACGCTGGTCTCTGCATTGAAAGGAAGCATATACCATCTCCTGTACCATGACCTGTGCCATGCCTATACCATATCTGTGCCATGCCTATACCATATCTGTGCCATGCCTATACCATATCTGTGCCATGCCTATACCATCTCCTGTACCATCACCTGTGCCATGCCTGTACCATCACCTATGCCATGCCTATACTATCACCTGTGCCATGCCTGTACCATGACTTCAAAGTCACGCAATTTTTTACTGCGTTTTTTGACGCAAAGCAATACCTATTACATTTTTCTTTGTTCCCCCCCCCCCCCCAAAAAAAATTGTGAGCACCAGCCGCCACTGATGATCAGTAGTTTTGCCTGTTACATGTGTATATGTGTGATTCACCTGGTCTGAGGCAGTGTCCCCACTGTATCCAATAGGGGAGCCTGTTGGACAGTGGAGGAAACCCAGCCAGTGACACAGGCTTTTCTGGCTGTCCCAGTGGGAAGGCACAAGAGTGGTGCATCCTGGAATGGGCTATAAAAGCCAGGGGCACATGTGACAGGGCGTCTTTGGGCGGGAAGCCAGGTCCAAGGAGGAGGGTGACGTTGGTCTCTCCTCCTGTCAGAAAGGAAGGTGGTCACAGGCAGTCGGCCTAGTGAACAGGAGTGTGGTGCTGAGAAAGGAGGTCCAGGATACTGACATTGGAGCTGAAGGCAGAGCGACTCGGGGAAAAACAGTGTCCGTGAGTACGAGGAAGCTTGCCAGGGGTCTGCCCAGGAAGGGCACCACTCCAATAGAAAGTCAGTGGACAGGGGCTAGCACACATCGCAAGTAGAGAAAGGGGGTGCCAAGATAGGACCCTGAAGGTTCAACACAACAGGATCACATTTACTATCTTCACTGCAGTGTCAAGGTGAAGCAGTGGCCTTGCCGCACTCTACAGCTAGTGTCGTCAGCATTTGTGCATAGTTCGAGTTGGAGTATCCCACTCATCCCTTTTCCCATCCAAGTTTCAAAATAAAACACAAAAACCAAATCCCCTGGACTGTTCATTGTCTGAGCCGAGTCTTAAAGTGATACGTTTTATGGACTGTTGCTATGGGTAACCCAGGGGAATCCTCACTGAGCAGCTCCCTAGGGGGCAGTGCTACAGATAAATATACTGTACATGTTCGCCAGCACACCATGGATCTGGAATTGCAGTTCAAAACTTTTATTGCAGAAAGATCTCATTACAACAGGATAAGTGCAACGTTTCGGAGCCACTCAGGACCCCTTCATCAGGCATGTTATGTTGGGATTTGATCTTTCTGCAATAAAAGTTTTGGACTGCAATTCAAGATCCATGGTCTGCTGGCAAACATGTATATTTATCTGTGATATATCCAGTGTCCAGCTGGTGATCACTGCAGCACCCACTGCAGAGGAGCCTTTAATCCAGGAACGTGTGCGATGGGAATACAAACAAGACTTGATTTAGAACACAAGGCTGAACATTTTTGATTGTTTTGCATCAACAGCACTGAGATACTTTGTTAATGAATATATTTGTAGTTTGATTCACCGGGGTTTGAGGTTACAAGGTGCAAACAGATTTTTAATCAATTTTTTACGTTAGCAAGTCACGATAACATCTTAAAGGGATTGTAAATGTAGGTTTTTTTTATCTTAATGCATCATTAAGATAAAAAAAACCTTCTGTGTGCAGCAGCCCCCTAATACTTACCCGAGCCCATCTTTATCCAGCGATGTTGCAGGAGTGTCTCAGCTGCCTGGGATTCCCCTCCTCATTGGCTGAGAGAGCAGCACGGCACAATTGGCTCCTGCTACTGTCAATCAAAGTCAGTCAGCCAATCAGAAGAGAGAGGGGGCAGGGCCGGGACGCAACTTTGTGTCTGAATGGACACAGGTAGCTGTGACTCAGCCCTGGTACCCTCACAGCAAGCTGCTTGCTGTGGGGGCACTCAAGTATAACATGTTCGTTATTTTAAAAAAAATTAGACTTTACAATCACTTTAAAGTAAAACTTTAGTCATAAAATGAAGTCCTGCTAAATGACTTCAGGCTGGCCCCTTTTGCAGGTATAGCTATGTTAAACGTTAAAAATCAGTGCCTATACTGTTTAAAATCCAGTAATACACTGTCTTTTCCTGCTTAGCACATGCTCAGTTGCTCTTCATTTTTAGGCACTGCTGAGTTTGTAGAGGCCGATCTTCTGAATTAATGCATCCTATCCTTTACAGCCAATGAAGCTGCTTCTGTTTGATCTGCAACTGCCATGGTGCTGCACATGTGATCATCCAAGACAGCCTTTTTCAACCAGTGTGCCCAGGCACCCAGGGGTGCATCGAGGTTTTTTTTTAGGGGTGCCTTGGCAAAATACACATCCTGGTGTGTGAATGAAGCCTGCCTTTTAGTTACACAAAGCCACAGGTTTTCATTATGCACTATTACAACCTTCTAGCTGCCGGCATTCTAACAACCAATGGCATCATCAGTTGATAGGGAGGATGTCAGTCACCTGCATATCATCCTTGTTTGACCCTCCCCTGCCCCTCTCCATTAGCGTTGGGGTCACAAAAAAACTGAGGGAGAAGAGCAACATTGGAATACTAGTCAGTACCAGTTTATTGGAAGAATAAATCCCCTCTAACATTGGGTTGGCTAAGATCAAGTGTAGTATCTGTTCTTATCAGTTGGTATGGACCCTGAGGGTTAGTATCGGCAGGGGCTGAAATGAACCGGGGCGCTCCAGACGTCACTGGGGGACCGGGAAGTAGGCACTGTCAGAGAAAGCCGGATGGGTCCGTTGCCTTCTGATTTGAATGGGTCCGCCCCTGTCAGTTTGAAGGGAGCGGGAAAGCCGGTTTCGCCAGTTTTCCGGTTAGTACTGCTCCTGGATGTGATTGGTAAGGAATGGCGGATGGTGGTGGGGGAACCTTTCCTCCTGGGTTGAATCTGGCCTTGCAAAAGGCTTGTCCCCAGTTGAAGGCAGGTTCTCCCTAAGCTGTCTAAAATTCTGATGCCTCCTGATGGGATAGGGCTACACTGGGTCTGGCCGGGGGCTGAGACCGAAAAAGCCCGTGGTGTACGTGCCCCTGGGGTGGCAGCCCAGGGGTGCCTCAATTTCACTGGTGAGGGGCAGCTCACCTGAGTTTTTGTGGCACCTTGGTCACTGCACCATCACACTTTTTCTGCACCTGCCTCTTGGGGTGGGCCTTTTGGCCAACACCAGAGGAATTTTTTATTCCTGGCCGGGGGGCCTGCCGAGGTCTAGCACTTAGGCACTACCCAGCACTTCTCCACTTCCCTTTTCCCCACTCTGTTTTTTCTTTGTTTGTGTGTCCACGTATGTCCCTTTTTGGTTGTTGTGTCACTGCACGACTTGGATGGCGTAGGTCCTCGGGCCTGCCCTGTAAGTCTTGGGAGGGGGTGGATATGGCCTTTTGGCTTAGTTCGCCCTCTCCCATGGGGTCTCCCTTCGGGGGAGCCCTACCTAGTACTCGGGGTGGGCTGTTTCGGCAGTCCCCCTGAAGAATGGGGTCTGCCCGGCTTCGGCTGGGTGGACCTAAGTGAGTACCTCAGTCCCTGTCAGGAGCTTCGCGCCCCGGGGGATCAGGGTCAGGGCCCTTCCTCTTCGGAGGAGGGCCATGTGTGTACGCCTTGTGCACTTTTTTGTGTGTTCACGTTTGCGTGTGTGCACTTTTTTATGCACCGGGTGTAAGTCTTTTGAGTGTGTTTCACACACCACGGGCTTAAAAAAAAAAAAAAAATTGGGTGTCCTACTTGTGTGGATGTTACTGCATTATGTAAAACTATTATATTCGTTTTTACTTTTGAGAATGAGGTGCCACGAGACTGTCCATAATGTTTAAAGGGTGCCTCTACTGAAAAAGGTGGAGAAACACTGATCTAAGACACCAACCATTTGATGGGTTGACAGTTTGGTTGAGGACACAAGCAAATGTGACAGTTAGCAATCCTGGCATACCAGGAATGTAACTGTTTTTTGAAACCGTTAAATTGATGGGTTAAAGAGTTCCAGCTATGGAAAAAAAATAAAAGTCAGCAGCTACAAATACTGTAGCTGCTGAATTTTAATATATAGATACTTACTTGTCCAGGGAGCCTGCGATGTCAGAACCCCAGCCGATTTTCGGATCGGCTGCCGGGTGCGGCCACCGCCATTCACTGTAAGTGAAACCGGCAATTAAGCCTTTCGGCTTCACAGCCGGCTCCCTACTGTGCATGCGCAAAGTGCACTGCACATTCTGATTGGCTCGGCAGCAGGGGAAGGAGAAACAAGAGGGAACCTACAAAGGACGGCACCGCGGCGCTGTCTCTCAGAAGTAGGGAAGGGTACCTGTCAAAAACAGGTACCCATTTCCACCTCCCCCCTTAAAGGTGCCAAATGTGGCACCGTTGGGGGGGGGGGGAGACAAATGAGCGGAAATTCCCCTTTTGGGTGGAACCCTGCTTTAAGTTCTGCTTTATGATTTACTAGTGGGGTGCTGGGCTTCAAAAAAAATGGCAGCTTCCAGCAAGAAGAAACAGTAGTAATTCTGGAGGCAATTTACATCACACACTAATTTGGGTAGCATAATTATTATAGTGGAATGTGTGTTCCTTGCTAAAGAACATTATTTTTATTATCAAGTTGTTATGGGTAAAGTTCTGCTTTAACAATCAGTCAAATCCGCGTCCCCGTATGTGAAATATTGATTGAATGGGATATCGGCTATGGATCGATTATTCCCATGGGAAGAGCAGGGTCATCTTTAATTTTGATTGGACCCTGGGCAAACATTTTCTTGGGTCCTCTTGAATCCACTTATCAACTATTTGCAGGCAGTGCGGGCTCAAGGGGCAGCTGCTTTGGGCCCCACAACAATGACAGCTGCCCCGGGGCGGCTGCCCCTTTTGCCCTGTGTTAAAGACAGCCCTGGAGAAAAGATAGATCAGAAAAGAAATCAATCAATTATGGAGGCATGTATGGTCACTATTACACAGGGCTAATTCTCCCTCAATACCGGTGGAGAAGCTAAGCAGTGGTGAGTATGTTCAGCTGCAATGTCTACCATTAAAGTGAACCTGTTCCTTGTATTTTTTTATTTTTTTGCATGGACAAGGCACTTGTTCCATTCAATACCAAAACATATATATATACTGTATATATATATATATATATATATATATATATATATATATATATATATATATATTTTTTTTTTTTCGTTTCCAGACACTTACTAAACAAGGGAACAATCCATGCTTATTACCCCTCTGGAAAAAGCCACAGACACCAACACCTAAAACAGACAGGGCAGGTGGACACACGTGGGAGATTCACTGACTGCATTTTTGTCTAGACAGGCCTGGTGACGCATTTTACATGCATTTTACATCTGTCTAAAGTAAAGGAGAGACACAGAAAATAGAGAACTGGTCCATAACAATGATAGCAGGGGTTTGTAAGCACTGGTGGGGTCCAGTGGCTAGGAAACAGAGGCGTGAGGTAGGGTGGCTTTGTAGCAGAGCGCAGGCCGCTACATGCACAGAAGGAGGCAGCAGAAACATTCCCTCATACAATCCTGTTGGTTTACATACCTGTCATTCCTGCATAGGACAAGAGGAATGCGTAGCTACATGTTTCAGCAAAACATCTATTGTTTGTCTGTATTAATGTTACACTACATGACACACTGGCCCCGGGGGGTCCTAAGCAGCAGCCCTACACGTATCCCTAACGTGATTTTTTTTTTTTAAAGCCTGGCACAGTTTATTTGGAGTCATGCTCATAAAGGGCCGCGTCTAGCTTTAAACATCTGGCAAATGGAGGGAAAGCACTTCATCGGAATTTGTTTCCATGAAAAGACTTGGAAATCCAGAGACTCACTAATTAGATCCAATAGAATGTTTTTACAGACATAATGAGTAATTAGCTATGGTATCTGGGCACTGAGCATCAGGGCTGGGACAAGGTTATCTACATCCCAGGGTGAACATACCAAACTGCATTCCCCACCCTAGATGTATGAGCATTAGGTGTCAGCAACCTCCCCCCCCCCTTTAAAAAAAAAAACGAGAAATAATTAGCATGCTTACCCCCTACAATCCCCCTTCGTCAAATCTGCTCCTCTGTTGCACCCCCCCAAACAAAAATCCCCTCCTAGCACAAATTCCCTCCCCCCTCTACCATACCAGCTCTTATTATTTATTTATTTATTTATTTCAGGTACTTATATAGCGCTGTCAATTTACGCAGCGCTTTACATATACATTGCACATTCACATCAGTCCCTGCCCTCAAGGAGCTTACAATCTAAGGTCCCTAACTCACATACATACACAGTAGGGCCAATTTTTTCTACACAGGATCCAATTAACATACCAGCATGTCTTTGGAGTGTGGGAGGAAACCGGAGTAGCCGGAGGAAACCCAAGCAGGCACAGGGAGAGCATGCAAAGCTCTTCTAGCACAAACCCCAAAAATCTGTACTCTGAGCACAAATCCTCTTCCCCCATCCAAATATAAATTCCCCCAAATCACCTACCCCAAATGTCCCCTCCTAGAACAATTCTTACCCTCTTTTGTCATTCAGAGTCCCCCTCCCAACACAAATCTCCTACCTCCCCCCCCCCCCACACACACACACACACGGTTCCACAGTGCCCAGGGCAGCCGCCCCTCCTGCCTACCTCTTGTAGCAGTGTTCTATCAGAATGAAAGAGTGGGCACAACTTAGTGCCCACAACATTGTGGCGACCACAACTATTTTTTTTTTTTATTATTATTTTTGTTTACTGTGTCTTTAAATCTTTACAGTGCATGTCATGAGGATTTTAGGCAGGAGACACGAGTCTTTCTAGAAGCTTCTCTGTACATGGAATGGGGGCTATATAAAGACACTGCATGAAGGCTCCCGTCACAGTTGACCTGGATTGGCTTGGCGAGCTCAACCCCCCCCCCACCCTGTCGCAGCACCTCTTATCTGGATTGTCACCCTTAAATCAAGGGGGGACTTCTGCTGAATGAATTTATTTGATGTTATTTACTCGAGTTCCATGACTGGGCGAGATATATGTATACATTTTTAAGTTTTGAATATTTATTTATGAATTTTAATAAAATGTACTTGCTAAAGTATATATAACAATAAAGGTACCGCGGCCATTTTAGTACCAGTTTTTTGTAGGTTTGTTTATTTCTTCAAAGTGTCATTACTTTATTGAGTCAAGTGTGCAGCCTACTACCCATCAGATTGTGCAACCGAAGTGATGTTTGGACCAAAAAACGCTTACTGCGCATGTCTTTAATTTCAGAGTAATTTTAGCAATAAAGTGAACATAGTTGACGCTCACAAAGCTGGAGAAGGCTATAAGAAGATTGCAAAGCATTTCAGATGTCAATGCTTTGTAAGTTAAAGCAAGATCTGGAAGACCAAGAAAAATATCAGACAGAACAGCTCACAGGATTGTGAGAAAAACAATTCAAAACCCATGTTTGACTGCACGATCCCTCCAGAAAGATCTGGCAGACACTGGAGTTGTGGTACACTATTCCACTATAAAGAGATACTTGTACAAATATGGTCTTCATGGAAGAGTCATCAGAAGAAAACCTCTTCTACTTACTCACCACAAAAATCAGCGTTTGCAAATGAACATATAGACAAGCCTGATGCATTTTGGAAACAAGTTCTGTGGACCGATGAGGTTAAAATTGAACTTTTTGGCCGGAATGAGCAAAGGTACGTTTGGAGAAGAAGGGGCACAGAATTTAATGAAAAGAACCTCTGTCCAACTGTTAAGCATGGGGGTGGATCAATCATGCTTTAGGGTTGTATTGCAGCCAGTGGCACAGGGAACATCTCACGATTGAAATGGATTCAATAAAATGTCAGCAAATTTTGGATGGTAACTTGATGCCATCTGTGAAAAAGCTGAAGTTAAAGAGAGGATGGCTTCTACAAATGGATAATGATCCTAAACACACCTCGAAATCCACGGGGGATTACATCAAGAGGCGTAAACTGAAAGTTTTGCCATGGCCTTCACAATCTCCTGACCTCACCATAATTGAAAATCTATGGATATACCTTAAAAGAGCAGTGCGTGGCAGACAGCCCAGAAATCTCAAAGAACTGGAAGACTTTTGTAAGGAAGAATGGGCAGAGTAGAATTTTTTTCTCTTACTTCCACTTTTGCTTCACTACATTTTTTCGATGATTTCAATACTTCTACTCTGATATTTTTTTTTTTGTGCTGCATAGTTACTGGTTACAATTATAAAAATTACCACTGCCAGAACAGTAGATGGCAGGTTTCATGAAGCTCAAAACATGTGTATTATCAGCGCATACGAAAATAAATGCTACTGTATGTATAAATAAAAGCTGCATTTTAAATAATAAAAAACAATATGATGTTCAAACTTTTGACTTCTTTCTTTAATAACTACATAACACAGTACTTGTACTTTTACTTTCAGTACTTGAGTAGCAAAATTAAAAAAAAAAAAAAATACTTGCAATACTTAAGTACAAAAAATGTTGAACACTTTAGTACTTCTACTCAAGTCACTTTTTGATTGAGCACTTCCACTTCTACTCAAGTCACTTTTTGATCGAGCACTTGTACTTTTCCTCAAGTATGGGTTTCGAGTACTTTATACAACTCTGCAAGCTGTGATACTTGCCAAAGGGGGCAGTACAAGATATTAAGTCTGCAGGGTGCCCAAACTTTTGCAGACGCCATTTTTTTGTTTTCTGTTATTTTGAAAGTGTAAATGATGGAAATAAAATCTAACTTTTGTTGACATATTATAAGAATGTCTGATCTGTAATTTGATGCCTTTTGGAGATTTTTCCATCTTTTCCTTGGCTTCTTTATGCACATTAATACAAATTTTTAGCTGGGGTGCCCAAACTTTCGATCACCACTGTAGGGTTGGTATAGGTGTCAGGGCCTGGATTTGAACCCAGAACTTCTGCTGTTTCAAGCAATGCTCCCTGTGCACACTGAAGTGCTGTCATGAATCTGCCACCTAAGGGTTAACCTAGTGCAGACTAATTGCAGTAATTAGCAACAGGCTGCCTTATTTAAACACCTCAGCAGCACTGTGTCTTTGCTGTCTTGTATGCAGCTTTACCTGCACTTCTGATCCTGAACTTGCTGCTTCCTGTTGACTTCCTGTTCAACCTCCTGGCTTGTCCACTACTTTGTCTGCTTGCTGCCCGCCCTGACCTTGGCTCTTTCCTGTTACCGCTCTCCTGCCTTATCCTTGTCGGCTTATCTGCTTCCAGTTCTGGACTTGTTCACCTCCTGGTGGGGCAACCCTGAGGACCGCGACCTGGTGTTCAGCACGCAGCAAAATCCATCCTCACCATCAGAGGCTCTGGTGAAGACCTGCTGTCACTTAGACTCCGCACTTCCTACCACCAGGTTGACCCGTCCGTGTTCCTGTTTTACCGGATCCCACAAGGCTACCTCTGCACGTCAGGCTCAGCCACCAGCACCATTACACAATGTCTCTTCTTGCTGAGCTACCTGGAATGCTGGATAATTTCTGGGATAATTCCTTTAATGATCCTGTCTTGAACCTTGCTTATCTTGAACCCTGAACTCTTTGCTCCACCCATGAGCTTCCTGATTTAAGCCATGTCTCTGCACTTCCTGTTTGCCAGAATATTGTGCTCTCTCCAGTCAGTATCTCGGTCCTGTCTTCCCTGTTGCCTGGCTGTGTGTTGAGTTATTTTGAGGGGACAGCAAATTAACACTGTTATACAAGCTGTACACTCACTACTTTACATTGTAGCAAAGTGTAATTTTGTCACATGAAAAGATAGAATAAAATATTTACAAAAATGTGAGGGGTGTACTCACTTTTGTGAGATACTGTATGTATATATATACACACACATACACACAATAAGAGGTTTGAGGAACAGACATGAAGATATTTAAAATAATGGTCAATCATTGGAAGAAATAAATTCATAAACAGAGGTAACTTTCTCTCCCATAATGCAAACAGGTTCTTTGAAAGCAGTATTAAACCCAAAACCAATATAGTAACTTATTGCAGCTAATAATTAGATGTGTTGGTTGTATTAGTTTTCTTTTTTTAAGCTTTTCCCTTTGTTTTGAAAATGGTGATCTGGCCAGTAAAGCTAGGTACACATGTACCAAAATGCGGCCGGTTCAGCAGGAGCAGGCCAAATTTGGGAATGTGTGTACTGCTGTCTGTTTAACAGAAGCTTGCTTCTGTCCAATGGGCAAGCTGGAAAACCAGCATTCAATCAGTGATTTAAGCCAATGGCTGCAAGCACTGACCTGTGTATTCTGCCAGCGGAGGGTCCACCCTGCCAGAATACAAGAGAACTAAAGCTCAAACACACATGCCTTTCTCTGCAGTCTCAGCTGCACTGGACAGTTAATGAATGGGAAGTGCTCTATGCTGAGTGGCTTCCTGTTCATTCACAAACGGAAGCATAGTAAACATAGTTTACTATGTTTCATTAATGAATTAACACAGCAAATGAGTGTTTTCACTGTGTTCATTTAGAAAGGGAATGGGCCGGAAAATTACATATTAACTAGCCCTTTCTCCCACTCTCCATCCTGAAACTCAACCACAGCAGCCAAGGGTAGAGGAGAGGAGGGAAGCCATCAGCACTGAGGGGGGGGGGCAGCACAGGGGGAAGCCCGGGTAGTAGTGAGAATCAGCATCGCACAGAGTGCCTATACTCTGGAAGAAGGAGCAATCGAGACATCTTTGGACAGAAGCATTGTCAGTCTGGGGGAAGGGAAGTGATGTTGTACTAGCAGATTTAGATACACTAAACAAACTGAAACCACACTTCAGTTCACACTATAAGCAAGTTTTACATAATTAAATATAAGCTGACCATAGTAAGCACCCCTGTCAGTGTTAAATTAGTTGTTGTAAATTATTCATTCTATGCATTAAGGGGAAACACCTTCTGTGCTGCAGTGCCCCTCCCAGCTCCCCTTTTTCTTATCTGAGCCCGATCCAGCCATGTGCAGGAGTGTAGCGACTATAATCATTGTCTCTCTCCTCATTGGACAGATTGATAACAGCAGTAGCCATGGGCTCAATCAAATCCTGTGACACGGCAGCAGGGGCAGGGCCGAGTTCCACTGTCTGTGCCAATAGACACAGCAGCAAGACTAGGGAGTGAGCCTGCAGGGGTTCCCCAATGGAAAGCAGCTTTTTGTGGGGGTACCCGATGAAAAGTAGGAGCCTGGAGCACAGACGGGAGACTGTAGAAGAAGAGGATAGGGGCTGCTCTGTGCAAAAGCATTGCACAGAGCAGGTAAGTATAGACATATAAAATAAAATGCATCGCTAATAGAAGTCCATTAAAAGAAGTCCACAATTCCCAAGGAGCACCTAGGTGTGCAAATGGAGATAGCTTGCAGGTAAGATGTTTGTCCTCCAACAAACACCACATTAAACTACGCCTCCTACCCCTACCACCAAGGTGGTCTCAAACACTCAAACATAAAGTAGCAATACTCCTGTTCACCATAGATTGTACACAGGGCTGGGACAAAGGGTGGGCAGAAGGGACGGCTGCCCTGGGCACTGGGGTATCGAATGAGGTGGGAGGGGCACCTCAAGGACATTAGGGGGGGTGGGTGGAATTTGGTGGGTGGCAGGTGATAAGAATCGTTCTAGAAGGAGAAATTACAGGTGTGTGCTAGGGATGTTTTTTTTTTTGGGGGGGGGAGGGGATTTGTGTTGGGAGGGGGGGGGTGAGGAAAGAGGATTTGGAGGGGGGATTTGGGGGGTTTGTGCTAGCAGAGGTAACATAGTTACATAGTAGTTGAGGTTGAATAAATACAATAGTCCATCCAGTTCAACCTCTGTAGGTGTGTGTGGCCATAATCATCTCTCATACCCCTGAATGTTCTGATCATTGACATGTACGTCCAAGAGTCTTTTGAAAGCCACTATACTTCCCGCAGAAACCACCTCTTGTGGTAGAGAATTCCACAATCCTGTAGCCCTAACAGTAAAGAACCCCCTGCTTTGCCTGAGGTTAAAACGCTTCGCCTCTAATCGCATTGAAAGCCCTCGAGTCCTCATGCAATCCATTCGACTGAATAGCTTTTTTTCTATGCTGAGATCACCATTGACGTATTTATAAATTGCTATCATATCCCCTCTCAGGCATTTCTTCTCCAGGGAGAATAAATCAAGCGATTGCAGACGCTCTTCATAATTAAGGTCCTCCAATTCCCTAATTAGTTTAGTGGCCCTTCTCTGGACTCTCTCCAGCTCCAACCTGTGGCGTAGCGTGGGGGGTGCAGGGGGGGGGGGGCGGCTGCACCGGGCGCAACATCTGGGGGGGTGCATCCCGCAGTGTCACTCTGTCTGACATTATACACAGTATCACACACTGTCTGCGGTTGCTGCCCTCTTAAGGCTGGGAGATGTCCAGCGGGCGCCCTATGGATGAAAATGGCAGGGCAGGGCAGGTTGGAGCTGGACTGTGCCTCACCTGTCCATTGGCGTAGGGTGGGGTGGCGCATGTGGAAATGTTGCAAGCCAAGCCCCGCCTGTGCCGCCTCTCCTTACAATCGGCCGCATGTTCAGAAGAGCTCAGTCAGCTCAGCGAATAAGTCAGCAGCCTGGCACTGTCACAGAGTCAGTAATCATTCATCTATCTTTCCCTGTTGTCGTGACACTCAGCCAGCCATTGTTTCTGGACTGACACACCAGGCATAGGGGGGGGGGGAGCCTGGACTGGAGTGGAGAGCCCTGACTATGTATAAAGTAGTGTAGTGTAGCGGGCAGTGTAGTGCAGTGTAGTGGGCAATGTAGTGTAGTGGACAGTGTAGTGGTCAGGTAGGAATCAGGTAGGTCAGTGTAAGGGTCAGTGTCGTGGACAGGTAGGTAGTGTAGTGTAGTGTAGTGGACAGTGTAGTGGCCAGTATAGGAATCAGGTAGGTTAGCGTAGTGGACAGGTAGGTCAGTATAGGAATCAGGCTGGTCAGTCATATTGTAGGAAGGGACTCGAGGAGTGCTAAAAGTCTGCAGGTTAGGGGCGCAAATTACTTGCCTTGCCCCGGGCGCTGACAACCCACGCTACGCCACTGGCTCCAACACATCCCTCCTGAGGACTGGCGACCAGAACTGGACAGAATACTCCAGATGCGGTCAGACCAGAGTTTTATAAAGTGGTAGGATTATAGTTTTATCTCTGGAATACATCCCTTTCTATATGCATGCTAATATTCTGCCGGCTTTGGCAACTGCCGCTTGACATTGCATGCTATTGCTTAGTCTATCCTCTACCAAGACTCCCAGATCTTTTTCCATTTTTGATTCCCCCAAAGGTTCCCCCCGTAAAGTGTATTGTGCTTTTATGTTTTTAGTCCCCAAGTGCAAAACCTTACACTTCTCCACATTAAACCTCATTTGCCATGTCGTTGCCCACTCTGTTATTTTGTCCAGGTCATTCTGTAGGATATCTGCTTCATGCCGTGCAGTTATTACCCTGCCCAATTTTGTGTCATCTGCAAAAACTGATATAGAACTACTGATCCCGTCCTCAATGCTGTTTATGAATAAATTTAACAGGGTTGGTCCCAGGACTGAGCCTTGGGGGACCCCACTTACCACCTCAGACCAGTTTGAGTATGCGCTATTTATTACCACCCTTTGGACACGCCCTTTTAGCCAGTTCCGTATCCAAGAGCAAACCTTGCGGTCGATGCCTGCAGACCTTATTTTATAAATTAAGCGCTTGTGGGGAACTGTATCAAACGCCTTAACGAAATCCAGGTACACCACATCCACTGGTCTCCCCCCTATCTAACTCACAGCTCACCTCCTCGTAGAATGTTAAGAGATTGATTTGACAAGAATGCTCATTTGTAAACCCGTGCTGGTTACTGCTGATGATGTTGTTGTTTTTAGCAAACTCTACGATATAGTCCCTTATCATCCCCGCCAGAAGTTTACATACTAGCGATGTCAGACTGACAGGCCTATAATTTCCCGGGACATGCCTCTGCCCTTTTTTGAATATCGGTATCACGTTAGCTTTCCTCCAATCACCTGGTACATTTCCTGTCATAATACTGTCAGCAAAGATCATTAACAGTGGTCTAGATATAGTCTTACTAAGTTCTTTGAGTACTCTCAGATGTACGCCATCCGGGCCTGGTGATTTATTTGTGTTAATTTTATCCAGCCTTTCCCTGATTTCACCCTCTGTTAGCCATAGCGGTAAGTCCTGTGTATTACTACTAACCATACAGTCATGGTCAGTGTATCCCTCCTTTTCCTGTGTAAAGACTGAGGAGAAAAAAGCGTTCAGCACGGTTGCTTTTTCAGTGACATGGTAGGGGGGGAGGAAATTTGCGCTAGGAGGGGCACATTTTTTTTTTTTGGGGGGGGGGGGATTTAAGCTAGTAAGGATGATTGCTGGTTATTTATGCTAGGAAAGTTGGGGGGGGGGGGATTTGTGCTAGGAGGGGGGATTTTGCGGGGGGGGGGGGCAATTTGTGCTGGGAGGGTAGATTAAGAGTGGGGGAGGGAGAAGATTTTCGTTTGAAGGGGAAATTTGATGGGTAGAGGATTTGTGCTAGGAGGGGTAATTTTTTTTGGGGTGGATTTGGAAAGAGAGAGGATTTGAGCTTGGAGGGGGGGGGCAGATTTTTACTGGGAGGAGGGGGGAATTTATGCTTAGGGGGTATGCATGCAGGTTTGTGTTCAATTTTTTTTTGGGGGGGGGATTTTTACTGACACTTAATGCTCATACATCTTGGGGGGGGTCGCAATTTTGTATGTTTACCCTGGGCTCTAGGTGACCTTGTCCCGGCACTGATTGTACAATACGATTCCAACCCTGTTGTCCCCCTCTGAGAGTGTCTCTCCACTTGCTTCATGGTGCAATGTATCAAAACACTTGGATATTTATTAAAATTACATAAGTTATACTCACAATTGAACAGTGTTAAACAAACATGTCGAGTGTAAAACTCTTTGGTGATTTCCAACCAACAAAATGGCAAAGGAGGAGGAGGAGCTTGGGTAAGTGTCGTTGTTACACACGTGGACCGTGTCCATTTTGTCGGTTGGGGGGGTTGGAGTATTACAGCATTGGTGCATGGTGACTTGCACTTTGACACCCAGTTCTGTCGCATAGGGGGTGGGAGAGATACTTCAGTCCTGGGCATCTATACAAAGCTTTCTCTCTTCACTCCTAGTCCTTTCAGCTGAATGGTTAGGCAGGTGAGTGAAGGAAAAGTGAGTATGTGCAGCTGGAAAGGGCTTTTCCCTGCATGGAAAATGCAATGGTTCAATTTAAAATTTAATTTTCTTTGCATAGATTGTTACTACTTTTGCATTTATTGTTGTAAATGTATAAGTAGTACTTCCACATAAAATTACTTCATTGTAAAATGACTAAAGACAGAAACTAATTGTTGGATGAAAGCTTCATTCTTCAACTGCCATCACCCAAGGCAGGCTTGGCTTGGCATGTCTAAGGCAGTTCTTCTCTGTAGGCGAACCTGTTCTTTGCTCATTCTGGAGGGGCTCGGGTAATCCCCTATATTTCATTGTTCAATGCCCCATGCAAAATGACCTATATGGTGGCACAAGTATTACAAAACTGCTTCTCTCTATCTTTTTCCATGCATATGTAGCACCCTCCTAGTTAGGTGCTAGTGAGAAAAGTATAGTTTTGAGCTCTGTCTGCTTACCAGAAGGGCTGCAGATAAATCTGTATTGCTCTCTGCCTACCAGAGAGCAGGATCTGTGAGGTCTGCTCATTGTGCTCAGTATGCGATTAATTCTGTCTGGATAGTGTTTCACGCTGGTCCAATAGGGAGGCATGTTGGACAGTGGGAGGAAAACTGACAAATGGGTGCATAGGCTTTTGATACAATCCTGATGATTGGCAGAAAGCAGGGATTCTGGGATACTGTATAAAAGCCAGGAGCACATGTGCTGAGGGGTCTTTCGTTGGAGAGCGGAGTCCAGGAGGGAGGGACCTGCTGCCTCCTCCTCTGTAGAGGTGCCATGCGGATGCTGGAGGTCGTTCTGAGGGCCAGAGGAGCGGTTGAGAGGAGCTGAACCCAGAGGTCCAGGGAAGCTGACTGAGAGGGGAGACACTGGAGACCCTGTGGCTGCAGTTTCGTGAGTACAGGGACTCGTGTCAAGGGGCCTGTCCTGAGGGGGACCACCCCTACTCATAGGATAGTCAAGGGATGGGTGTCAGCAGAGAGAGAGAGGATACTAGGGAGAGTGTCCTGAAGATAAAAGTTTGTCCACCAAGTCGTCTTGAAGGAACCAAGAGACTGTTAATTCCTATTCATCTATGGCAGGATGGATTGACAGCCTGGCTGTTCCACATCAAAAAGCAAAGCAGAGAAGATAGAAGTCCTCAAATACTGTGAATAGTTAATTGGAGTATCCCACTATTTCCTTCTCCTATCGCCATTATAAAATAAACAGCATAACAGCCAAATACCCCTGGACTGATTGTTGAAGTTGAGCCAAGAGGAAATAAGAAATTGCATTTGCTTCTGGCCGTGTGCTGGTAACCAGGGGGACTCGCAAGGCGAATATCCAGCAACTCCTAGGGGGGGCAGTGCTACACATATGTTGGTGATAACCAGGTCAGATATGACTCTCGGGTCTTGACTACTGTATGCTGCAGTTCTGTGGTATTTAAAGTGTAAATGAAGTTAATTGTTTTTAGTTTTGGATAGAACACAGAAGATTAAGTTTTTATTGATAAAGGTCATTAGAAGGTTTCCAACTGGGAAGCTTATTCTAATAACATCTGCCTAAGAGGTGATATCCAATCATTTTGAAAATACTTTCTTTTACTCCTGTTGAGTCTCTAGGACGGTGATTGAAGGTAAATCTCCATAACGGAATACAGAAAGCACAGTACAGACATTGGTATTTATTATGGTAAACATAACTCTCTAGCTCCCTCCTTAACATTACATAGAAGGGGAAAGCTAAGTAGAATTTTTCATTAAAGAAAAAGGCAAATACAAGGTAAGCAGCAATTTTGAAACATTTTTTTAATATTATACAATGTGAATAGGAATGTGGTGTTATCACAGTGTGGCTGCAAAAGTGGAAAAATATTTAAGAGAAAAACAAAAAGAAATTTACTCAAGCTAACACATTTAGCCACTTCCCACCCGTCCTATAGCTGAAAGATGGCTACAGCGTGGGCTTACTTTGCCGGGCGGGCGCACATCGGCGCACTTCCCTGATAACGCTGCCCGCAATCACAGGGGTGGCACGCTCTGTGATCAGCTGAGTCTTTCTGACTCAGCTGATCACAGATCGGAGTAAAGGACCAATCACAGGTCCAATAAAAGTTGATCACAATGTAAACACAAGCCGGTTATTGGCTTTCCTTACTTCATGCTGACAAGCATAACCGACTTGTGTTAAAGGGACATCTACAATGATAATTAGGGCACTTATCAGTGTCCTGATTATCAGTGCAGTCTCAACAGTGCCCATCAGTGCTACCAACCAGTACCCATCAGTGCCTCCTCATCAGTGTCACCTATCAGTGCTACCTTTCAGTGCTCATCAGTACCGCCTATCAGTGCCCATTAGTGCCACTTATCATTGCCCATCCTTGCTGCATAGCAGTGTTGCCTATCAGTGCCCTTCAGTGTTGGCTATAAGTGCCCAACAGTGCCATCTATCAGTGCAGCCTCATCAGTGCCCACCAGTGCCGCCTACATCCTTTTCCATTCTTGTGGACCAAATCAGAGGCAGCCTGATGTAAATGCACAGCAGAGTTTGTTTACACCCAGCCACCTATAGTGCTGACATGGGTCCGTTGGCCAGAAAATGAACTGGCACGGATGCCAACACTCTTACATCTGTCCCATTTGCAGGGGGTCTTCTCACAGATCCCTGGCTGAATGGAGCAGACTCTGCTCCCTATGAAAGGGGCGTAGCTATTTTGGTCTATGCTACATACAGGAAGTGGCATCCTCTTCTGATGGTCCTCCAGTGACTTCTTTCTGTGTACTAAAAAAGGGGCATCACTTGCTCTGGCATCTCTGGTGGTGGGTGACATTATGATCTATGCATTGGTCAATCAGAGAAAGCCTTGTAATGTATTGAAAATGCAAGAGTGGCGGAGATGCCAGAGCAAGTGACGCTCTTCATTTAGTACCCCAAGAGAAGTCATTGGAGCACCCACTGGAAAAATGGTGCTGTATGTAGCATCTTCCTCTTCAGCCACATGGAAGTAGCATCTGCATAATTTGTTTAAGCCAAGATGGTCCAAAGTAAATTCATAAAGAATTCCAATTCCTTAACAGATCTTTGTTCAGCAGGGACTGGCCAAGATTTGAACCATCTATGGGCAGGCTGATTGTACCCAAGTTGATCCATTGATCGACTTGGGTACATCCAGCATTTTGGATTTTTACATGTGATTATACAGTAGTTTTCTATAGCCACTAGCAATATTTACTGTGTTCTCCCAGCAGCGACGACTCCTTGCAGCCTCGCCATCCGGAGAAAGATTTCCCTATCGACACGGACTGTGTAGATGGGGGAATTGAGTGATTTTCTTTTGTGGTTGCAGGAAAAAAAATCATATTATCTATGACCTGCCTTACACCACCTTTCACAATTGCCCCAAGCTACATCACCAGCTCTATCTCACATACTCACCCAAACCATCCTCTTCACTCCTCCAAAAACCTCCTGCTCTCTAGCACCCTCATCACCTCCTCCCATGCTAAAATCCAGGACTTCTCTAGAGTCTGTTCCCTCTTTTGGAACTCCCTACCACAATCTATCAGGCTATCCCCTACTTTGAACCAAAAATACTCTTTCTACCCCATCTCTTCCTAAAAATGTAAAGTGATACTAAAGTCTCATTTTTTTTCTTAAAAATAACAAACAGGTCATACTTACCTGCTCTGTACAGATGGTTTTGCATAGAACAGCCCAATCCTCCTCTTGTTGGGTCCCTCTTAGGCTCAACTGGCCCCTCCCTCCTGATAAGTGCCCCCCACAGCAATCAGCTTCCTATGGGGACACCCAGGCCGAGCCACAGCTCCCTGTGTCTATTCATATATGGAGCCCTGGCTAGGCTCCACCCCCTCTCTCTCCTTATTGGCTCACAAACTTTGATTGACAGCAGCGAGAGCCAATGGTGCTCTGGTGCTGTCTCAGCCAATGAGAAGGAGAGTCCCTGGCAGCCAAGTCTCTCCTGCAACATTGCTGGATAAAAATGGTCTCAGGTAAGCATGCCTTCTGCCTTTACAATTATTTAAAATTTTTCCTCATTCATTAATCCCCCCCCCCCCCCAAAAAAAAGTTACCTTTGTATCATTTGCCCCTTCTTTGTAGATTGTAAGCTCTTATGAGTAGGTCCCTCTTAACCCTCTTTTCTGACAATGTATTTCAACTGCACTGTCTCCCTTTATTTTGTAAAGTGCTGTGTAAACTGTTGGCGCTATATAAATCCTGTATAATAATAATAATCTTGTGTTTTTTAAGACAGCTTTCTTTCCTGCCTATAAATCTGTACAGAAGGATGAGTGCTGTAGCAAGAGGAAGCGTCGCGAGCGAGTCACAGGGCCGGGACGCAGAAGGCGCGGTGCAGAATATGTAATTTTATAATGATATCTCCTGTGTGGGGCACGATGGCCTCAGGGTATGGATAGAGCTCTCCATTGTTATTAGCTGTGATTTCCTTGTCTCCCCCCTCCCTCCCTGAACAGACTTGAGGCCAGGCATAACGCTGACACTCCCTCCTTCACCTTCCCTGCCCTGAGGCTGTCCGGGAGCATGCCAGACTGAGCACACTTCACTGGGAGCGGCACAAGCCTCATCTGTGCCTACCTCTCTACCTGTCAGCAAGGGACAGGCCTCTGTTTACTTATACATCACTCACTTTATTTGTTTTCAAGATCACAGAGCTGCCAGCACAAAGCCACCACTTCATCCGGATAGCTTGTAAAATGACAATGATCCAGACAGGGCATAGTGTACCAGGTCTCTTTACAATCTGGTCTTCCGAGGTCAGATTTCTCCGTTTCAGCTGACCTTTATGTCACAAATAAAGCTTACTGTGGTCAAATTGGTTTGGGGCACCAATAAAGTCCTTCTTGTACCTAAATTTTACCCACATCACAGTGTAAGCATGAACACCTAAGCATTTCGAGTCACGGGACGCCCGAGCGATTCCTGTGGTTTGCAATGGCACCCCAAACGTGGCGAGATTTTTTTGCAAATGTCGAAACGCCTATATGTGAACGGAGCCTTAGGGAAATGTGCTGTTTGAGAGACTAGTTGTCCAGTCATTGAGCAGGGATAGCTAGCTGGTCCTCCTTTTTTACTATTATTGGCATCAAGTCCAACTTCTCCTGTCCAACAAAATGCTTTACTGTGAGTAATAAGTCCAATCGTGCATTAATTTGGCCTGGTTGACACTAGAATGATTTCAGATGCTACTTGATTCGAATTGCATGATCTGGGAAATTACATTGTTTTCAATGATGTCTGTCCACATCAATGCAACTAAGCAGGAAGTGATTTTGAAAAAGGCTCTTGTACTACTTTAGTGCAATTCCGGTGCAATTTTGGTGGTCTCATAGAATATACAAACCACATCAAAGTTGCATCCAATAGCACTACATAATTGCACAGAAAGTGGAATCAAAATCGTACAGTCAGAACCTAGCAGAGGCATAAGTAGAACCTTCAGGGCCCCGCTGCCAGAAACCATGAAGGGCCCCCCGGATCCCTGGTCGGGGGCCCTTCCCTTCAAGCCTTGGGCTCTGTCCACTGATCCTGGGGCCCTTTGCTCTCATTGCGGGGCCCTTTATTACGGTCCCACAGTGGGACCCTTTCAAAAGTTCTGCAGTGGGCCCCTTTCCTGCCATCTTGGGGCCTCCCCACGGTGGTGGAATGCCAGGGCCCGGTCGCAAGTGGGACCTTTGCGATGCTGGAAGTTCACCCACTGGTGTCAGTAGTTTTTATTTTTTGATATTTTAATTGTATTATTTTTTATCATTTTATTTTATTTTTTTACAATGTCACTGACTGTGACTCTGTCCATTCAGAAAAGGAAGGAGCTGGTAAATTACATATTTACTGACCCAGAGGCTTAACTAGAACCTTCAGGGCCCCGGTGCAAGAAACCATGAAGAGCCCTGGGGGGCCCTTCCCACTGATTCTGGGGCCCTTTACTCTCATTTCGGGGCCCTTTATTACGGTCCCATAGCGGAACCCTTTCACAAGTTCTGCAGTGGACCCCCTTCCTGCCATCTTGGGGCCTCCCCACGTTGGTGGAATGCCAGGGCCCGTTTGCAAGTGTGACCTTTGTGATCCTGGAAGTTCACCCACTGGTGTCAGTAGTTTTTATTTTTCGGTAATTTAATTACATTATTTTTTTATCATTTTATTTGATTTTTTTACAATGTCACTGACTATGACTCTGTCCATTCATAAAAGGAAGGAGCTGGTAAATTACATATTTACCAACCCCTTCCTGGTTCTCTATTGTGACACATCCCCTGCAGCAGCCAGCAGGAGAGGGGAGGGAGCACAGTGGAAGGGGGGGCAGCACAGAGGGGGGGGGGTGTGACCAGGGGAGCACACAGGGGCCCAGAGAGAGCAGAATACAAGTAAACTGGATAGGAGGAGTGGCGGGGGCAGCATACAGAGGAACCAATCCAGAGGAACTGCAGGAGAACCATTTTTCTCCTGCAGCTACAGGAGGAAAAAGGGGGACAGTGATTTCTCTACATGCTGCCCCCACCCCCCCTCCTATCCAGGTGTACAGGGGAACTGCACAGGCCCCCTGGAGCATGGGGCCCGGTTGCAATTGCAACCCCTGCAACCCCTGTAGTTACACCCCTGTACTGACCCCTTCCTGGTTCTCTATTGTGGCACATCCCCTGCAGCAGCCGGCAGGAGAGGGGAGGGAGCACAGTGGAAGGGGGGCAGCACAGTGGGGGGGGGACCGACCAGGAGAGCACACAGAGGCCCAGAGAGAGCAGAATACAAGTAAACCAGATAGGAGGAACCATCCCTCCTGGGAGAACACAGTGATTATTGCTGATGGCTATCCCTAACAATATGTTACAAAATCCCTCTTTGGGGGAACAAGTGCTGACCGCCAACTCACTGAATACTAGTGTGGGAGATCTAACTAAAAATACAGACAAAAATTAAATAGCCTAGGAAAAGACCCCAGGGAAAAGTAGTTTACTGTATCTATCCCTACATAGCATTTATCAACTGTAAAACAAGAAGGGGCATCAATCCATAAATTGAAAGTGTTACTAAACCCGCAATAGTAAAATCAGTGTGCATATGTAGTAAAGCATGCCTGTTATACTTACTGTGGAACCTAAGGGGTTATTCATCTGCATTGTGTAAAAAGGCCGTTTGATCCTGTATGCACAGACCCTTCCCTTCTTCTACTGACTCCAGAACATGTCCAGATAAGACAGAGCCTTTGGAGTCAGGCTGCACATGCTCAGTTTGCTGTGTATTGCCAGAGAGTTGTTTTTATTTTGCTTAGGAGAGTGCATGTGTTCAGCACAGGGGCAATCAGGACTGTCCAGACAGAGGGTCCGGGGTCCTGGATCCTGATAGGACAGCTCAGTGCAGTATAAAAACTCCTCCTACAAGCTTTACTAGAAACTGAAAGAAGTCGCGAGGCTGCTATATACTGCTGATGAGAAAAGGTATTTAGCAGTTTATATTTACTAAAACAACTGCCTTTCCATGTTCTGTGTACTGTGGGAGACCAAATATAGTGAATGCAGGTTCCTGGGTTTAGTACCACTTTATGTTTAAAATGTATAGATTGATACCCCTTCTTGTTTTACTCTAAAAAGCTGACAAATGACATGTAGGGAGAGAAATACCACTTTTCCCTAGGGTCCTATCCTAGGTTATTTCATTTATACTAGTGGATATAGCTGCTGTCAATAATCGCATGCCAGAAATCCCATATGCTGGTTGTACCCAAGTTGATTGATGGATCAACTTGGATACGATCAGCCTGCCCATACATGAATTGAATCTTGGCCATTCCCTACTGAACTGGCTGAGATTTGAACCATCTATCACTGGCTTTAGTCACCATCACTGTTAGTAACATGTCATGATCCCCTCCCCCCCATCTGTTCACACCTCTTTGATCCCCACTATTATTTCCCCTTGTATTTTCTCTGCTATCTTTAATGTAGTAAGAAAAACCCATTGGATGATATTTGGGATATTTACCCCCATTCACTTCAAAAGATACCACTGAACCTTGTGCATTGCCACTTTATTATTCAGCACATTATGAGTCGTCCTATCAGTACTGAATTCTCTAGTCTATCTTCCACCATTTGCTTATAACGTCTACTTCATATTGCATTCTTGTTGGAAGACTGGCTTATCCTACCTCAAATTTTTGATTACTGTAATACTCGACTCGTTTCATCACTGAATACACCAAAGTCTCCTTTCCACCTTTTTGGTTTACACAATTTATTTTATATTATAGAGCAGTCGATCTCAACCAGGGTTGCATGGAATCCTAGCATTCCTCCAGCAGTTTCTAAAGTTTCCTTGAGCAGTGAACTGTGGCAGATTAATCTCCACCCTATACTAACCCCCAATGTAGGAGGGAATTTTTCCACCAACTCTTAATGTAGAATAACACTACAAGCTTCACTTTCTGTGCTTTCTTGCTATTTTGGTTATTTCATAATTAATATTAAATATAATTTTGTTGTATAGAGAAGATGTGATAAAAAAAACAGCCTCAAGCATCAACTATACTAGATATGCCAAAACCTTCCATAGTTTGCTGATCATGCAAATAAACCATAAGCTGTAGATATATATATTTTTTTGGTAAAAGTTTATAGGCATTTTCAGTACAAAAAAAAGTACAGAGAAAGTCCAGGGAATGTGGGTATACAGTGGGATACAACAATTGTATTATCATTTTTTAACAATTTTAATACATTCACAATTTCAAGGAGAATAAATTATCTACGAAAACCCCATTATCCGTGTAAGAACTAAAATGAATTTGGTACAGTAAGGGAGCAGCTGTGTGAGCCATTAAATTAAATGGTGCGAATATGAGCTTAATTGGATAAGCAGGTCAACCAGTGTACCAGGAAGAAAAGAAGAATGAGAAGCAAAGGATAAAAATGTAATATAATAGAGGGATGGCATGTGGGAGGGAAGCGAGATGAGGGGGAAGGAAGGTGGATGTTCACTGGGTGGGGAGATTTAATAAGCGTTAGACTGAAAGCTCTTGCAGGCTGGGTCACCCTACTTTTTGCTTAATGTTTTGGTCAATTAATTGTGGTAGTTTATTATATGTACATGCTGTCCATTTGTTTTATACTCATGCAAATAAAAAAAGAAAAAAAAAAGAATACTAATTTACCGCCGGTTCACACTAACGCGGCACAACTTCGGGGGCGACCTGTGAAATTGCGTGCACCGCGACTTCAGCGCGACTTGCACGGACTTCATATAATGAATGTCTATGCAAGTCGCTCCGATGTCGCCCCGAAGTAGTACAGGAACCTTTTTCTAAGTCGGAGCTACTTGAGTCGCTCCTATTAGAACGGTTCCCGTAGCACACAATGGACCACGACTTGTCAGGCTGACCAGTCGCCTGACAAGTCGCGGTAGTGTGAATGGAGTCTTACTGGCAATTTGTGGTATTTTTCTGTTGTTTCCTCAAACTATAAAGCTCTGCCAACTATATTGGCACTAGTTACATAGTTAGTCTGGCTGAAAAATACACAAATCCATCTAGTTCAAGCAATAGTTGTATCTAAAGAAGTAATAGCTAACCACCCATCTCTATTGGCAAGACATCTGTTTGTCAATGGCAACCCTTCTGCCAGACACCTAGACTTATATTTGTATGTGTTACAACCGATTCCAGCTTTCTTTTATTGAGTTTGGTGGGTACACATGTGTCAGCAGCCATAGCAGGCCACATGGCTGTTATTGGGCCCAGCAAACCCAGCACTTGTGTTTTTATCACTCATTTATACAGTGATTACTTTTTTTCGCTTTGATGGAACACTGAACCATTCAAACTGAACCCTGTCCTAAAGGAATTTACTTTCTTATTCCCCTGTCACAATCACGCAGAAAAAGAGTAGGGAAAGTTTGGATGGAAACTAATCCCCCAGTATGTTTGTAGGTGGACACCCATACCAACATGGGGAACAGTCATCAAGCAAAGTGTCCCTGATGGAAAGTGAGCAAAGGACCCTTGACTTACAAAATGTTTATGCCATCCACAAATTGATTTATCCAGAATGAACATTTGACACAAAGAATATAATATTGAAAAAGGAACTTGTGGGAGATAAAGAATCTTCCACAATAGAAGGGATCAACTAAGGGCACCCACAAGGCAGACTACAAACATATTTTGAAAAAACTTTATTAGGCACTTATGCCGATATAGAAAAGTGGATATACATGTGACGAGATGTGGCACAGCAATGTACAATAAAAGAAATAAAAAAAAAACAGTAGTAATGGATCACCATCAACCTGGATAGCTGCAAAAAGAGCTGGTGGAAATATACAACAGAACCAGTAATGGCTGAAAAAGGTTAATTATTGCACTGTCCCAGAATGCCGGTGATCAGTGGCTGATTTGTGCAAATATAGAACCTGTAATGGCTGAAAAGGTAAAGTGTTGCACTGTCCCAGAATGCCGGTAATCAATGGCTGAATTGCGCAAATAGAGCAAAAGAATCCAACAGGGTCTCAAATGGCAAAAGACATCATAATATGATTGAACCACAGTTAGATGCCCCACTTGGGGAGAGACTGGTGTTGGAGTACACCTTGTATTATGGCAAATGAGTTGAGTGGCAAAGATGGGGGAGCAGAGGGGTCAGCATGCAGTTCAATAGCAGGTTCCAATCAAAGCCATAAATGGTGTATACAGATGAAAGGTAAGAAGTAAATCTTCTAGTTAACCAGGCAGGTGTCATCAATGCAGACCATAGCGTAGATCCAGGGATGTCTGTACCTCTGTGTAACTGCAACCGAACATGCCGGTATTGGCGTTCCTCGTGTAGTGCTCTCCTTCCGCACTCTCTCTCCGTACTTCCTGGGGACTCAATTTTCTAGTGTATTTTTTTCACTCATCTAACCACTTAAGGCCATTTATGGGAACATATTCTAGGTTTTTTCAACAAAGAATATAATGAATGTTTGTGTCATGCAGGAATCTCCGACAGCAATTAATATACTGCATCTGGCCCTAAATTATAGAGGGGGGTTAAAAATGGAAGTACAACGTGGCTTCTGTAAGAATTTGTTTTGTAGGTGTTGTAAGAATTTTTTTTTCCTAGGCTGCCACATAGATGTATGAATTGCCCAACCTCGTTTGTTTATGCCTATGGGGATGGGAAGGGGTAGATTGTTCAGATTGTAATGTTTAAGTTTAAAATGAGGTAACTCACCATGACCAATTAATATTCACTTTTTCTGCAGTCTAACAAGTACGATAAGCATTCTGTCTGGCTACTATTTGAAATACCACATTTTCTCCTCCACTCCTAATAGTCTAGGCCCAGCATTGTAATCATGACACCATCCAGGGTAAAGTAACAGGTTTATTTTTTTCTCTTATTCCCTAGCAGCACATATTTAGCTTTCCTTTGCTGCCCTGCTGTTCCATTCAGCCACCGAGTGGCAAAAGAAATATCCAGTAATTTTGGGCAGGGCCACTGATAAGGGGGTATCACCTGCCCTCCTGTACGGGCCCCAGGCCACTTAATTTCAACAGGGGGGCCCAGAGCAGCAGGAGTGGGCATAATTACTGGATCCAATCCCCCTGTGGCCCTTCCTGCATTTACAATGCTTCCGTTTGTAAATGACCAGGGAGCTGAGGATGCAGAGACAGGACTGAGGAATCTGGGTCCTCAATCTCTTTCTCTGTCCCAAAAGGGAGATGTTGGGTGTCTATTTGGACATCTGATATTTCACCAACGCCCACAGGGCTGTTAAAAAAAATTGTAAAAAATAGAAAAACTAAAATTGTAAAAAAAATAAAAATAAGTGCCCGATCTCACAGGTATTCTGGTTGCATGAATAAATGGTTTGTTTATGCGGCTGGAGCCAGCTGTTAGGCTTGGTTCATTGCGCCTTTCAGCTAGGCTGTACAGAGCCCCATGATTTCTAACAGCAGACTTGGATATGGAGGAGGCACATGACTTTGTTCATATAACAGTACTTTCACATTGGGGGAAAAGGCAGAGTACTCTGTAAGCTAGGACCCCAATGACTCGTAACTTACACTGGGCTTTTTTTAGCTCCAACCAGCTAAACGGAGCAGTTGGGGGACAAAGGAAAAATATTAGATGCTGATTGTAAAGGTTGCATAAAATTCAAAGTGATTGTAAAGGCACAAGGTTTTTACCTTTCGCATTCTATTGGCTCCTGCTGCTGTTAATCACAGCCAGTGCGCCAATCAGGAGATGGCAAGGCCAAGCCACGGGTCCTTGTGTGAATGGACACACAGAGCCGTGGTCCAGGAGTGCTCCTGCTTGGGTGCTTCCAGAGCAAGTCCCCCCCCCCAAAATCCATACCAGACCCTTATCTGAGCATGCAGCCCAGCAGGTCAGGAAAGGGGAGGGGACGAGCGAGGGGCCCCACCCCCCGGGACCATACCGGGCCACACGTCCTTAACATGGGGGTGCTTGCTTTGGGGCAGGGGGAGCTCTGCACCCCCACCCCAAAGCACCTTGTCCCCATGTTGATGAGGACAAGGGCCTCTTCCCGACAACCCTGGGCGGTGGTTGTGGGGATCTGCGGGCAGGGGGCTTATCGGAATCTGGAAGCCCCCTTTAACAAGGGGGCACCCCAGATCCCGGACCCCCTCCCTATGTGAATTTGAGATGTTTATTAAAAATCTTCCTCCAGTCTTCTCCCCTCTCGTCTTCTCCCCTCTGGTCTTCTTTTTCCTCCGGCGCTCCTCCGACGATGTCTCCGGTGATTATGCCAGCTCCGGTCTATGCTGCTTGTTATGTAGCCATTAGGGGCATAGCCTCCGAGTGACGTCACCCAGAGGCCCCGCCACTTATGTCATCTGTGATTACATAAGGTGGCGGGGCCTCTGGGTGACGTCACCCGGAGGCCATGCCCCTAACAGGTATATAACAAGCTGCACAGACCGGAGCTGGCATAATCACCGGAGACATCGTCGGAGAAGGACGGGAGGAAGAAGAAGACCAGATAGGAGAAGAGCAGAGAAAGAAGAGCGGAGGAAGAAGAGCGGAGGAAGAAGAGCGGAGGGGAGAAGACCAGAGTGGAGAAGACCAGAGGGGAGACGACCGGAAGAAGATTTTTAATAAACTTCTCAAAACGTCTCCTGTCATTATTTACATACACTGCCTTTTATGGGGTGAATGGGTATGGGGTACAATGTACCCCATACCCATTCACATAGGGAGGGGGTCCGGCATCTCGGGGGCCCCTTTGTTAAAGGGGGCTTCCAGATTCCGATAAGCCCCCTGCCCGCAGACCCCCACAACCACCGACCAGGGTTGTCTGGAAAAGGCTCTTGTCCTCATCAACATGGGGACAAGGTGCTTTGGGGTGGGGCCGCTCGCTCGTCCCCTCCCCTTTCCTGACCTGCCGAGCTGTATGCTCGGATAAGGGTCTGGTATGGATTTTGGGGGGAACCCATGCTGTTTTTTCGGGGTGGGGCTCCCCTCAAAATCCATACCAGACCCGAATGGCCTGGTTTGGAACCTGGGGGGGACCCCCATGCTGTTTTTTCCCATTTTGGCATGTTGTTCCCCCTCAGGATCCTCAGAGCGCAAGTCGCACCACAAGTCGAATCATTCTGACCCGACTTGTGATGCGACTTCTATTCAAATCAATAGGCTCCCATAGGGAACCACTGATTTTCACATTTAAAAAAAACGCATAACTTGGCTTGACATTTTTACAGCTCTGACGCTGATCCTCAGAACGCACAGGACCTGGGTTTTTTTTGCAGCTTAAAAATGCCTAAGCCACTTGGAGCTCCTAAAAGCCTGTGTGTGCATGAGGCCATAGAATAACATGGCAAAGCGTTTTTAAGCTGCAAAAAAAAAACGTCTAACGTTCCTAAAAGCAGCTGCAAAAACGTCCTGTGTGCATGGGGCCTTATTATACAAATAGGATCAGTCAGACCAGCCTGGAAGACTTTCTCCACTGAGAGAGGAGAACAACCACTGGGTGGCATTACTAGCTGCAAGCAGAGGATATGTAATGAGCAAATATGGCTTTCCCCATATTATTATTATTATTATTATATTACTATACAGGATTTATATAGCACCAACAGTTTGTGCAGTGCTTTACAATGTTAGGGCAAACAGAACAGTTACAATACAATTGAATACAGGAGGAATCAGAGAGCCCAATATACATATTATACAGAATGTAGACGTATACAGAATCTCACAAAAGTGAGTACACCCCTCACATTTTTGTAAATATTTTATTATATCTTTTCATGTGACAACACTGAAAAAATTACACTTGGTACAATGTAAAGTAGTGAGTGTACACAGGGCCGGATTAAGAGCATCATGGTCTTGGTGCTGAGGATTTTGAAGGGCCTTAAGGGCTGTGCCTTGGCATGCACCCAGAGGAGGAAGGGTGCAGCCATGCATGCCTAATTCAACATGGGATGCTGTCTCTGAAGCCCATAAGCACATCAATGCATCGGCAACTGTCCCTCCTTGTCCGACCTTCGTGCTGTGTGGGGAGGTTCTGAGGGAGCTGCCTGGGGAAGCGAGCATAGAAGTCAGACTTCTGTGTTTACAAGTGACAGAAGAGCAGTCACAGTGAATATGGCCAACCCGGGGCCTATATAAAAGGTAGGGGCTTCACAGGTTGTCATTGGAGTCCTCTTCCACTCCTCCATGATGACATTACAGAGCTGGTGGATGTTAGAGATCTTGCGCTCCTCCACCTTCCATTTGAGGATACCCCACAGATGCTCAATAGGGTTTAAGTCTGGAGACATGCTTGGCCAGTCCATTACCTTTACCCTCAGCTTCTTTAGCAAGGCAGTGGTCATCTTGGAGGTGTGTTTGGGGTCGTTATCATGTTGGAATACTGCCCTGCGGCCCAGTCTCTGAAGGGAGGGGATCATACTCTGCTTCAGTATTTCACATTACATGTTGGCATTCATGGTTCCCTCAATGAACTGTAGCTCCCCAGTGCTGTCAGAACTCATGCAGCCCCAGACTGACTCTCCCACCACCATGCTTGACTGTAGGCAAGACACACTTGTCTTTGTACTCCTCACCTGGTTGCTGCGACACACGCTTGACACAATCTGAACTAAATAAGTTTATCTTCGTCTCATCAGACCACAGGACATGGTTCCAGTAATCCACGTCCTTAGTCTGCTTGTCTTCAGCAAACTGTTTGCGGGCTTTCTCATGCATCATCTTTAGAAGAGGCTTCCTTCTGGGACGACAGCCATGCAGACCAATTTGATGTAGTGTGCCCTAGGTGTATTGTCTGAGCACTGACAGACTGACCCCCCCACCCCTTCAACCTCTGCAGCAATGCTGGCAGAACTCATACTTCTATTTCACAAAGACAACCTCGGGATATGATGCTGAGCACATGCACTCAACGTCTTTGGTCGACCATGGCGATGCCTGTTCTGAGTGGAACCTGTCCTGTTAAACCTGCTGTATGGTCTTGGCCACTATGCTGCAGCTCAGTTTCAGGGTCTTGGCGATCTTCTTATAGCCTAGGCCATCTTTATGTAGAGCAGGGGTGTCAAACTCAATTTCATTGCGGGCCACATCAGCATTATGTTTGCCCTCAAAGGGACGGTTATATTTGTAGGATTAGATGTCCACAGCACCCCACGTTCCCTTACACCCTTACATGAGATGTCAAGAGCCTCCCCACCATCATAAGTCAAGAATCATCCACCCTTCCTTACATCACAATGCATCCCCTTACCTTGTGCTACTGTCAGTAAGAAGATGTAGGTGGATCTGGGAAGAAGAAAATGCAAGGTCTGGAGGAGGACCAGAGGAGGGCTGGAGTCAACTTAACAAGTCTGCTGAATACTGAGAACAGGGGAGGCAGAGACAAGGTGGTGTTGTGGCTGCACAGAGAGGTGCAGGATCTGTAGGAGGAGTTCTGCCCTCCCCTCTAAATACAAACTGCTGAGAAGGGGGGGGCAAAGACGAGCCTTTCTGCAGAGAAGCACAGGATCTGGCAAAGGAGTTCTGTCCTCTCTGCTACTGACTACTGAGACAGGGGGGGGGGCAGAGACAAGGGGGTGCTGCAGCTGCAAAGAGGTGTGAGGGCCACATGAAATGGCCTGGGGGGGGGGCGCATTCGGCCCACGGGCCTTGTGTTTGACACCTGTGATGTAGAGCAACAATTCTTTTTTTCAGATCCTCAGAGAGTTCTTTGCCATAAGGTACCATGTTGAACTTCCAGTGACCAGTATGAGAGAGTGAGAGGGATAACACCAAATCTAACACACCAGCTCCCCATTCACACCTTAGACCTTGTAACACTAACGAGTCACATGACCCTGGGGAGAGAAAATGGTTAATTGGGCTCAATTTGGAAATTTTCACTTAGGGGTGTACTGACTTTTGTTGCCAGCGGTTTAGACATTATTGGCTGAGTGTTGAGTTATTTTGAGGGGACAGCAAATTTACACTGTTATACAAGCTGTACATTCACTACTTTACATTGTAGCAAAGTGTTATTTCTTCAGTGTTGTCACATGAAAAGATATAATAAAAATATTTACAAAAGTGTGAGGGGTGTACTCACTTTTGTGAGATACCGTATATATTAAATATCTATATATATTTGTATTAGTTACAAACTATATATAGTACTTAAACCTACAATCTAAAAATAATAAATAAAAAATAAAAAAACATGAACAGTACACAGCACTAAAATAAATACGGGTCTTACACCCTGTAGTGACAAATGAACCAGCAAAAGGGAATACAGCATGTGCCAATCTGTGTCAAATGGGACACAGATGGCAAAGAAAAAAAATGCATGACAAGGTTATAACCTCCCTTACTCTATCCAAACTAGAAAAAAAAAAAGTTTCCCTAAGTTCTACTTTAAAAACTACATATACCTTAAAGTGGAAGTTAACTTCCATCACTGACCTTTACCTATAGGAAAGCCTATAATAAGGCTTAGCTATAGGTAGTGTAAAAATCTCCTAAATGTGCATTGTTTAGGAGATATTTACTGTACATGCAGTCAATGACATCACTGGCACATGCGCTCTGAAGGAAAGGCCACCCGTGCCACTCCTTCACAGACCTGTGCCGCAAAGTGACATCATCGGGGCCCCAGTCAGTCACAGAGGCAGGCATCCCAACCTGCAAAAACTCATTTCAGGGAGGTGGTGTTCTAAAATTTTGTCGGACCCATGAAAATTCCGGACCTCATCAATTCCGGTGACGCTATGTCATAACCCAGCTGGTGCGAGCCCCGGTGCGCATGCGCACAAGACATTTTCAAGGTCCGATGAAATTCTAAGACTTAGCGAACAGCTGATTGAGAGGAGGAGGGGCTGAGGTGGGACGCACACACCGCCGCGGGAAAATTGCTGTCACGGGCGAACCAGAGGTGCTGGAGACCCCAAAATTGTATTGCATGTACCCAAGACGCTCCTCTACAGAACCGAGCCTCGGAGTCACTGCTCCGCGCCCTTTCATCCCCGAGACCCCAAATTTTTATCAGCTGTAGGGGAGCGTCTTGGCTACCTACGATAATTTTGGGGTCTCCAGCTCCTTTGGTTCGCCCATGACAGCAATTTTCCCGTGGCGGTGTGTGCGTCCCACCTCAGCCCCTCCTCCTCTCAATCAGCTGTTCGCTAAGTCTTAGAATTTCATCGGACCTTGAAAATGTCTTGTGCGCATGTGCACCGGGGCTCGCACCAGCCGGAAGTGACGAGGTCCGGAATTTTCATGGGTCCGACAAAATTTTAGAACAGTGGCACTCATGTTGGAATACGGTAAACACAGCTGACCGTTCTTCTCTCTGAAATGATCACAGAGCGCCTTCTATATAGGATCACAGGTCTCTGTGATCATTTCACAAGCCCAACCCCCATACGGTTAGAAACACGCCTCTAGGTACACATTTAACCCTTTGATCACCCACGGTGTTAACCCCTTCCCTGCCAGTGTCATTATTACAGCAACAGTGCATATTTATAGCACTGATTACCGTAGTAATGTCACTGGTCCCCCCAAAAGAGTCAAAAATGTCAGTCAGGGTTACCGATCTGTCTGCCGCAATGTCGCAAGCCCCGCTAAAAATCGCAGATCGCCGCTATTACCAGTAAAAAAAAACAATAAAAATGACATAAATCTTTCCCGTAGTTAGCAGACGTGATAACTTTTGCGCAAACCAATCAAAATATGCTTATTGCGATTTTATCTTACCAAAAATATGTAGCAGAAAACAAATTGGCCTAAAATGTTAAAAGATTTTGATTTTTAAATTTTTTTTGGGGGGAATGTTGTATAGCAGAAAGTTGTTTTTTTCAGAATTGTCACTTTTTTTTGTTTATAGCACAAAAAAAAAAATTGCAGAAAGCTATATTTGTGGGAAAAAACAGAACATCAATTTTATTTGAGTACAGCATCGCACGACCGCGCAATTGTCTGTTAAAGTAACGCAGTGCCGAATCGCAAAATATGGCCTGGTCATTAAGGGGGAAAATCCTCCGGTCCAGAAGTGATTTAGCCCCGTACGCACGATCTGAAAATTGTCCCCTTTTTTTTTTTGCATGCTAGTCACATATCGAAAATGAAGAGGTTACTAAAGTTACGAAAATTCTCGTACGACAGAATAAAAATTTGGAAGTAATGTAATGTGTTGTAGTGTATTTTTATCATATTTTCGAACGACAACTGTACTGATTGAACGAAAATCGTACGATCTGGTATTGTACCAGCAGATGTTCATGCTTTTCCGATTGGATAATACCAGATAAACTGTCGTGATCAGCTCTCGAAAGTGGTGTACTAACGATCAAAAAAAATTGGCCCTACTGTGTATGTATGTGAGTAAAGCCCCGTACACACGCACCGATCGTCGGCCGACCGATCGGCCGTCTTTTGTCCAGTGTTGTTGTGTTGGTTGAAATGTGCTCTAGACTGCACACAAATTTTGTCGGCCAACAACAGCCAACTGCAGAAGTGATGTCATGTTCTGGTCTACTTTTCGTGTGTTTTTTCTTCACGGAGCATGCCCAGTCTTGATCATCACATTTTTGTCGGCCGAAATCTGTACTGACTGAGGAGCAATCGGCCGTTCTGTTGTTGGCCAACAAAAATTTTATAGCCTGCACACCAGATTTTGTTCGGCCGAAAAGTCGCAGTCGGTTGTCGGAAGCATCATACTAACAAGCCGAAAATCGGCCGATCGGACGTTGGCCGAAAATTTACGGCCAAAAATCGGTGCGTGTGTACGGGCCTTTAGGGACCAGGGGCGTAACTACAGGGGTTGCAGGGGTTGCAATCGCTACCGGGCCCCATGCTCCAGGGGGCCCGGTAGCAAACCAGTGGGTGAACTTCCAGGATCGCAAAGGTCACACTTGCGACCGGACCCTGGCATTGCACCACTGTGGGGAGGCCCCAAGATTGCAGGAAGGGGGCCCACAAGATTGCAGGAAGGGGGCCCACTGCAGAACCTGCTGCGGGACCGTAATAAAAGGCCATGCAACGAGTGTAAAGAGCCCCAGGATTAGTGGGAAGAGCCCTGGGCTTGAAGGTAAGGGCCCCGGCCAGGGGTCTGGGGGGCCCTTCATGGTTTCTTGCATCAGGGCCCTGAAGGTTCTAGTTACGCCTCTGTTAGGGACCTTCGATTGTAAGCTCCTTGAGGGCAGGGACTGATGTGAATGTGCAATGTATATGTAAAGCGCTGCGTAAATTGACAGCGCTATATAAGAACCTGAAATAAATAAATAAATAAAAATTTTCGTACAATTGATTTGACGTGGTATTTTCATCTGATTATTGGATTGTGTGTATGGGCCATTAGCCCCTGCATTTTTATTATTTTTTTGCAATGGCCTTTAGTCACTCTGGCTGCTATACCACGGTACAAAGTTTACGTTTTATTTAAAAGGGGAATTCCAATTAATGATGGAAAAAAAAAAATTGCGCCCAGACAAGTCGTTTCACCGCACAGAGGAAAAAATAAATTTAGGTCAACAGGTGAGCAAGTTTTGACTGCGCGGTGTTCAAATATGGGGTGTCCGGACTTGTACAAATAATTGTTCTTTACCAAGCCGCGCACACTCCTCGATTGTCTACAGAACCAGATTAAAGCTGACTAACATCCCCCCCCCACCCTCCCCCCAGCAGCTCCAAGCTTGTTGAGTGAAGTCTTGTGCCAACCATCTGCTTATGTTTGTTTAGTAGGGTGTCTGCTCAGGAATGTCAGCCCCCAGGCACTTGTACAACTCAGGGAAAGGGGGAGGACTTGGTTTTCTATGAGATAAAGGTGCCTGGAGGGGTGGGCTTCGGGGTCAGAAGTGCTTCCTGGATAGGTAAGAAGATGACATAGAGATGAAAGTTACACTGAGCCGTGGCCACATGGCTTGGCTGGAAATACAGGTGTTCCGTCAGATAGTCAGAAAAAAATGTAATATTCCTTTTTTGAGATGACAATTTTCGGCAACAGTTAACAAAAAGGGTGTCATTGATCACATTCACATCTGAACCAATAAAAGCCATGGAGGATATGAAGAAAGATGAATAAAATTTGAAAGCTGGTAACTTTAAGGTGACAGAAAAAAGACAAGAGAAAGCCCTTTGCAACCGGAGGAAAGAAGGTTTAAAGCTGAACTCCGAGATGAGCAAATATTGTGTAAATACAGGAGGCATGTGTGTAAACAGGTGCAGGTTCCCCCCCATCCAGTAGATGGCACTGTCCCAGTATAAAAGAAACAAGAGAAGGGCGCACCGACTTAGTGCAATACCATAAGAAGGTATTCATATGTTCATATGGCTATGTCCATATGGCTAACGGGTTTTCGAGGGAGAACCCTCTTCCTCAGAGCCGAAGAGACGGCTCTGAGGAAGAGGGTTCTCCCTCGAAACACGTTCAAGCTTGCCTGTCACAACTAAGCATCACGGTCCTGTGGTCTCTGGACAGCTGAAGGGACTCTCTTTTTCGCTTGTTATAGCGTACTCTTGTGAGTAGAGTATATGTTGTTTTAATGATTTGTTAATAAATATCTTATGGTATTGCACTAGGTCGGTGCACCCTTCTCTTGTTTCTTTTGCTTTCAGTTTTTGTGGATACCCATCATCCCGAGAAGGCAGCAAGACTTTGGATGCTTGTGATACAGTCAATGCCTCTCTGGCCTTCAAGCACCTTTTGAGCGCAGGGGATATTTACTTGTCTTACTGTCCAATTATAGTTGTTGGGGGTGCGGCCACTTACCCTGCACTTGGGGGTACAATTTATCATGCACATACTCTTCAATGACTGGGACCAGGTGGACATTGCGGTCATCTGGAATTCTTACATTAACCTGTTCTGGACCGGAATATTTCCCCCCAAATGACAAAGCCATTTTTTGCGATTCGGCACTGCGTCACTTTAACCACTTCCCGTCTGCTCTACAGGGGATTGACAGCGGGAAAGTGGTTGCATTATCCTGACCGGACGTCATATGAGCAGGGGCGCGCAGAGCGGCAATCGGTGCTGCGGCGTGTCACTCTGACACACCGCATCTCCGATCTCAGTAAAGAGCCTACTGACATAGGCTCTTTACCATGTGACCAGCTGTGTCCAATCACAGCTGGTCACATAGTACACAGGAAAAGCCGTTGATCGGCTTTCCTTAGTTCGTGCCTGACAGGCACAAGTATAGGAGAGCTCCAAAAAACAATAAGGTGTAACCACCCTTCTCCTGCGCTTGGTATCCAGACCCCTCGACCACACACTTTGCGGGATTTACAACTGGCTTCTCAGATGGCTCAAGTCTTGCTGCCCTTAACGGACTGGGGTAGTCCACTGGTACTAAAAGCAAAAAAGAACAAAAAAGGGCGCACCGACCTAGCGCATTATCCTCAATATAAGGCTTTAATAAATAACATAAAAATGGCTACTCACAGACGTAGATATAAGTAACGCCTTACTTATATCTACGTCTGTGAGTAGCCATTTTTATGTTATTTATTAAAGCCTTATATTGAGGATAATGCGCTAGGTCGGTGCGCCCTTTTTTGTTCTTTTTTACAAGTTTAGGAGAGCCGATCGGCGGCTCTCCTGACGGGGGGGGGGGGGGTCTGCACTGGTAATCAGAGCATTGATTACCAGTGCAGATCATTAGGGGGGGTGCCACTAGAACCACCAGGGATGCCCACCCATGACTCAGGGATTCCCACCCATGACCCCAGGGATAGGGAGACTGCCAGTGCCCTCCCCATCAGTGCTGCCCGCCAGTGCCCTCCCCATCAGTGCTGCCCACCAGTGCCCATCATTGCCATCTATCAGTGCCCCCCACCAGTGCCCATTATTGCCCACCAGAGCTGCCTATCAGTGCCCATCAGTGCCCATCAGTGGCACCTATTAGTGCCCATCAGTGCCACCTATCAGTGCCCATCAGTGGCGCCTATAAGTGCCCTTCAGTGCCACCTATCAGTGCCCATCAATGCCGCCTATCAGTGCCCACCAATGCTGCATATTAGTGCCACATATCAGTGCCCATCAGTGCTGCCTATCAGTGCCACATATTCGTGCCACCCCATCAGTGCCTGTCAGTGTGGCCTCATCAGTGCTTATCGGGGCAGGAAAAACTTATCTATTCGGTCTTTTTTTATTTGTTTAGCAAAAAAAAAAAAAACCCTGCGGTGATCAAATAACACCAAAAGAAAGCTCTATTTGTGGGGAAAAAATGACATGAATTTGATTTAGGTACAGTGTTGCATGACTGCGCAATTGTCATTCAAAATGCAACAGCGCTAAAAGCTGAAAATTGGCCTGGGCAGGAAGGGGGTGAAAGTGCCCGGTATTGAAGTGGTTAAAAGACAATTGTGCGGTTGTGCAATGCTGTACCCAAATAAAATTGATGTATTTTTTTCCCACAAATAGAGCTTTCTTTTGGTGATATTTGATCACCTGTGCGATTTTTATTTTTGCGTTATTAACAGAAAAAGAACGACAATTCTGAAAAAAAAAAAAGTTTTCCACTTTCTGCTATATAACACCCCCCCCCCCCCAAAAGAAAAAAATTACAAATCAAGTTTTTTCATCATTTTAGGCCAGTTTGTATTCTGCTACATATTTTTGGTAAAAATAAAAAAAGAATAGTAATAAGTGTATTTTGATTGGTTTGCGCAAAAGTTATCACGTCTACAAACTAGTGGAAAGATTTATGTCATTTTTATTTATTTATTTTTAACTAGTAATGGAGACAATCAGGAATTTTTAGCGGGACTGCGACATTGCAGCGGACAGATCGGACCCCTAACTGACATTTTTGGGGTACCAGTGACATTACTACAGTAATCAGTGCTAAAAATATGCACTGTTACTGTAATAATGACACTGGCAGGGAAGGGGTTAACCCAGGGGTTAACCAGGGGTTAAATGTTTGCCTAGGGGGTGTTTTTTAACTGTGAGGGGGATGGGCTTGTAAAATCAACAGAGAGACATGTGATCCTTAATAGGAGGAACACAGGCGCTCTGTATTGATTCCTGGGAGAACAACGGTCTGCTGTGTTTACAACAGCAGACTGCTTTTCTCTCTCCACGGGGAGCAATCGAGGCCACTGGCCCCCTTAATCAGCTTCCCTGCTGGCAAATGGGGGCGTACGGGTATGGCGATTCGTGCAGCCAAGCCAGCCTGCCGCAGTATGTTTGCAGCGGGTGTTTGGCAAGCGGTTAAAGTGGAGTTCCAGGCTATAAAATAACAAGGTCTTAAACAAAACAGCACCCAACCCCCTTCATTTTTGGATATCTTTTTTTTTGTCTTTTTTGTACCTTATCTGCTGTTTTTTAGCTGGATTTTCATCCTACCTCGCCCTTGCGAGGTATGGCACTTCTTCTATTGCATGGGCCCCTCCTCCTTCCCCTCGCTGCCTTCTGGGACCTGTGTGTGTCCCAGAAGAAGACGGGATCATTCCAAAAGCGTAGCACGACTCACGCATGCGCAATAGGAAACCGGCTGTGAAACCTGAAGGCTTCACTGCAAGTGTGCAAGAAAGGAGAGAGCGGCGCCAGCTTAGTATAGTACAAGTTTATTTAACACTGTTAAAATTGGTGACTCACTGTCCGAGGTTGGGTGAGACCGGTACACAAAGACTGTTAGGGTCATCCATCTTCCTCTTCCAGGATAGTGGTCATAGGAGAAGGTGGTGAGGTTCCAGAGGTATAGCCGAGCCGCTGTGGGGCTGCTAGTTGTCACTGGCCGCGGCGGAGCATGCACAACAGGGCTCCGGCTGCCGACTTCTGATCCCTGATGACATCACTTCCTGGCAGGAGAAAAATAGGGGTTGCACGCGTTCAGAGCATCCGTGCTCCTTCGTCAGGCGATGGGAGTGTCTCAGGTGGGGCAGGGAATTTATACCCTGTTGCCGGACTAATTGCAAAGACATCTGTCTGTGGGGGGCGGAGCCAAAAGACTCTAAGAAAGTCATCTCAGTAAAAACACAATTGGGGATACATGTCTCTAGGAAATCCATAAAAGTACATAAACATACATAAAAATACATGATGGTATTACATAAAAGAGGACTTATAAGAATAAATCCCATAAAAACAATACTGACATGGCCATGGGGAAAATAGATCGGTAATGTGTGTATACATCTACATGAAAAAACGGTATTGGAGGGAAAAAATAAAAATAGAAATAAATGTAAAGATAAAAAAAAAAAAAAAAAAAAAAAAATTAAATAAACATAAAAATAAAAATATATAAATAAAAATAAACATGAAAATAAAAGTAAAAATAAAATAAAAATAAATATAAAACTAAAAATAAAAATAAATATAAAAATAAAAATGAAAATGAGAATAGAATACACACATACATATATACATATATATATACACACGTACACACATAAAAAAAAATATATATATATATATATATATATACATATATATATATATATATATATATATATATAAAAAAATATTGATGGAAAAAAAAAAAAATATATATATATATGTCACTGATAGGGAATGATGTGTGAATGTATGAGGTGTCACAAGTATATGTGCAATATTTTAGAGTGTGATATTGATTTCTAATCCCTCGTTTAGGCCTCCTGGCGCTAGAGTGTCCAGGGTATAAATCCAGTAGTTTTCTCTGGTACACAGTAGCTTGAACCGTTCAGCAGGGGGAAAGTGTGCAGGGATGGCTTCGAATACCCACACTTTGAGTCCATCGGAACACTTGGGATGATACTCAGTAAAGTGTCGGGGGACGCTATGTTTATCGGAACCTGTTTCAACAAGGTTCCGATGCTCTCCAAAGCGTTTGCGTAAGGTCCGTATTGTACGGCCTACATAAAGTAGGTTGCAGGGGCACACGAGGCAATAGATGACATATTCCGTCGAACAAGTGTAGAAGTCAGTGAGGTGATGGGTTTTTCCATTGTTTGTGAATTCCTTTAGACCGTGTCTCACATGTTTGCATGTTAAGCACCTGGTCTTACAACATTTGTACATTCCCTTGATTTGGAGAAAGGAGGTGAGTGATGAGTTAGTTTTTGGTCTAATGGAGCGGACCTGGCTTGGTGCTATTAGAGTTTTGAGGTTTTTTGCGCGCCTGTATGAAAAACGGGGGCGCTCGGTGAGGTCTGCACGTAAGTAAGTGTCTTCCTTTAGGATTGCCCAATGTTTATGGAAAATGCGTTCCATGTGCTTGAATTTACTGTGAAACTGGGTAGTGAATCGTGCAGAGGTGGGATGATTGTTTATTTTCCTTGTATACTCCGCTCTACTTTTCTTTAAATCTTCATGCAGGTAGTGGTCAGAGGCTTTGTTATGAGTTCTTCAGGATAACCCTTTTCAAGAAATTTCTGTTTGAGTAGTGTTCCATGGTGGAGATATGTTTGGGACTGAGTGCAATTGTGTTTAAGGCGGCAATATTGGCTCTTTGGTATGTTCTGAATCCATCTGGGGTGGTGACAGCTATTGTAGTGCAGGTATGAATTTCCAGCGGTGGGTTTGACGTAATTCTGAGCACTGATTGTATTATCATGATGGTATAACTCGAGGTCCAAGAAAGTGAGTTTTTCGGCATCTGAGACTGATGTGAAGGATAGCCCCATCTGGTTGTTATTGCAGTGTTCGAGAAATGGTGGTATGAGGGAGGCAGGGCCATCCCAGATGATAACTATATCGTCGATATATCGACCAAAGAAGATGAGATGAGAAGCAAAGGGATTGTTGTGCCAAATGTATTGCTGCTCCCAGTAGCCCATAGTTAAGTTGGCGTAACTGGGGGCAAAATTGGCCCCCATGGCCGTGCCTTTGATTTGGGTGTAGAACTCGCCATTAAACTCGAAGTAATTGTGGGTGAGACAATATTCTATGAGATCCAGGAGAAAGTGTGTTTGCCGGGGATTGAGTGCAGATTCATCATTCAAGAAGAAACGTACGGCCTGAAGTCCAATGTGATGTGGTATAGCTGTATAGAGAGAGACTACGTCCAAAGATAGCCAGAGATATGATGGTTGCCATGGGTAAGAGGATAATAGGTCCAGTAGATTGATGCCATCCTTAACATATGACGGAAGTTGTTGGACTATCGGTTGAAGGAAATGGTCGATATAGATGGAAAAATAACTGGAGACACTCTCCATGGCTGCAATGATGGGTCTGCCCGGGGGATGAAGGGGATCTTTATGGATCTTGGGGAGATGATAAAAATATGGCCTATGGTAAAAGTCATGTTTGAGAAATGACACTTCTGTGGAGGTGATGACATTGTCCTTTGCCGCTTTTTCAATGAGGGAATGAGCTTCCACTTTGAATTCGGGCAAGGGGTCACTGGTGAGTTTTAAGTAGGTGGAGCTATCGGACAGAAGCCTGATGGATTCTTTAATGTAGTCAGCTTTATTTTGAACGACCAGGCTACCACCTTTATCCGCTGATTTTATGATGATATTTGGGTTTTTCATGAGTTCCTTTAAAGCCGATTTTTCCATAGGTGTTAGATTGGAGGCAGGGTGTGTTTGGTCATGGGATGATTGGCACATGCGGCGTATATCAGCGTGGACCACTTGGTAGAAGCTTTGGATGTACGGACCTTTAGCAAATGTGGGGTAAAAAACTGATTTGGGCCGAAACGTAGTATGCTGTATGGGTGGGGAACCAGGTAGGTTTTGGGAAAGAATGGAGACGTAATCATCAGTATCGCAAGTGTATAGATCTTCTAAATTCTCTAGAGCCTGTAGTTCTTGTGTATTGAAATGATAGTTCTGTTCAGTGGTGGGAGAACTGTCAATATCATCTATATTGGGTATTGGTGATTCCTTTATACTGTTTTTGTTTTTGTTAGCTTGAATATGGAAGAAGCGTTGCACCGTAAGGTTCAGTATGAATCTGTTCAGATCTAGGAAAAGGGTGAATGGATTGGGAGCAGCTGTAGGCGCAAAAGTGAGTCCTCGGGCTAAGAGGGATTCTTCAGATGTGGAGAGGGGGTGGTTGGAGAGGTTGAAGATTTTCATAGTCTGCGTGACTTTTCTGGTCTGTCCGTGTCTACGTTTTCCCCCTCTTCTACCTCTGCGATGAATTTTCTTTTTGAGCAGGGTAGGGGGGTTTGTACTAAAAAAGACTGGGGGAAGAGGGAGCTGGTAAGCTTATAGGGGGTGTGTTGGGTGTAGCATTAGGGGGCTCCTGTGATTGGGGAACCAAGTTCACTCCTGTGGTAGGAGGGTCAGTGGTTAATACATGGTATTGCGTGTCCTCTGTTCCTGAGCTGGTTTGGTTGGGTGGGCCGGGTTCAGATGTATGGTGTTGTTGAGCTGTGGGCATGATATGCTGTTGCCCAGTATTGTCAAGTGGATGGGGTGTGCTGGAATCTATTTTTGATCTGGTAGCCTTTTTGCTCCTTTGGCGAGGGACTTCTGCTTGACGACTGCATGGTGTAGAGCAAGGTTGGGACGGAATAAGGGGCTTAGGGGGGTCCTTTCCACGTGGTGGTAGGTTGCTGGAAGAACAATTGGTCTGTTTGGATGATGCACGTACCCTCTTAAGTAGCGAGGGTGTGGGAACAGGGCGACAGTCCATGAGGGGGACTGGGCCTATAGCGGTGGTGGATGGGAGGGAAGATTGTGTGGATTGCCGGCTGACAGGGCGACAGTCCATGAGAGGGACTGGGCCTGTGGCGGTAGTGAGAGGGGGGGACTGTGTGGATTTCCAATTGAAAACTTTTTTCTGAGCATAGTCATCTACATCCCTTCGTATTTTCTGCAATTTGTTTCGAAGGAGGGAATCTTCTAGAAATTTTGTGTTTAATTTAAGTTTTCTGAGCCAAGAAGATGGAAATGGAGAAAAGTCTTTTTGGAGGGAAGAAATTAGCGTTTGAGTTTTGGAGATGAAGGAATGGTATTGGGCTTCTCTCTGTGTGATAATAATGGACATCCATTTACGTGTGCAGAATTCTGATATGTGGAACCATTCTCGATCAAATTCTTCACTCAAGAATGGACAATTTTTTAGGACCCTAAGGCCTCTAGAGGTGATGTGGTTATTGAGATATTCTTGAAGGAAGAACCTATCCCCCCATTGCATATTGGCCTTATGAATAAGGTCTTCTATTTTGCCAAATTTTGCACATAATAGGCGATATTGGGGTCTGGGGATGGAGGCCTGATTTTGAAAAAAAGTAGATGGGAAAAGCATGTATAGTTCGTCAAGTATAGTGTACTTGGCGGACTCTATGTGTTCAATGATATCCATGTTGGGAAGAAAAAAAAAAAAAAAAAAACAGAAAAAAAAAAACCACACACCAAAAAAAAAAAAAAAAAGAGGGGGGGGGGGAGGGAAGGAAGGAAGGGACACACGAACTCAGGGGAGGAGAAGGAAAGGGTAGTGAAGACTGGTATAAATACTATGTAAGAGATGGTGAGATACTGAAAGTGATCTCTGATAGTACCTTACATAAAAACAAGATATATCTCATACATAAAGCATACAACATATAAATATACACACATATATACATATGGTGAAAGGTAAGGAAATAAAAGCAATACCATGTGGGATAATGCATGAATATATATAAATGATATTGCAAAAGAGACTGAGCAATAATGCAAAAAGGGGACTGAGATGAATATACTCCGTTGCTGTAAGCTTTGTTTAAAAACTGTCACTTGAAGAAAAACAAATTGTTTTTATGAAAGAAATCACGGCATGAAGTTTTCATGTGCCAATATTATAAAATGTCATAAAAAGATGAAACATCCAATAGTTCAAGAGAAATGGGGTGGGAGAGGGAAAGGGAGGGGGTGGGAGATCACTGGTATACAGGTGTACCAATAGGATTAGAGGCAGCTCATGAAAGTTCTCCTGGAAGCACAGACATGAAAGTGGGGGGTGTCATGGCGCTCTTCTAATATCCCAAGGTGGTACAAGGAATGTGGGTGGATGGGAGGGGGGGGGTTATGGGGCTGCGTGGGGGGGAACAAAGTTTGGTACTGTAGGGAAGCTATAGTCCGCGGCAGCCGGCTGAAGCGTGGAGAAGCCCTGAGAGATGCAAGAAAGGAGAGAGCGGCGCCAGCTTAGTATAGTACAAGTTTATTTAACACTGTTAAAATTGGTGACTCACTGTCCGAGGTTGGGTGAGACCGGTACACAAAGACTGTTAGGGTCATCCATCTTCCTCTTCCAGGATAGTGGTCATAGGAGAAGGTGGTGAGGTTCCAGAGGTATAGCCGAGCCGCTGTGGGGCTGCTAGTTGTCACTGGCCGCGGCGGAGCATGCACAACAGGGCTCCGGCTGCCGACTTCTGATCCCTGATGACATCACTTCCTGGCAGGAGAAAAATAGGGGTTGCACGCGTTCAGAGCATCCGTGCTCCTTCGTCAGGCGATGGGAGTGTCTCAGGTGGGGCAGGGAATTTATACCCTGTTGCCGGACTAATTGCAAAGACATCTGTCTGTGGGGGGGGCGGAGCCAAAAGACTCTAAGAAAGTCATCTCAGTAAAAACACAATTGGGGATACATGTCTCTAGGAAATCCATAAAAGTACATAAACATACATAAAAATACATGATGGTATTACATAAAAGAGGACTTATAAGAATAAATCCCATAAAAACAATACTGCCAGTGACAACTAGCAGCCCCACAGCGGCTCGGCTATACCTCTGGAACCTCACCACCTTCTCCTATGACCACTATCCTGGAAGAGGAAGATGGATGACCCTAACAGTCTTTGTGTACCGGTCTCACCCAACCTCGGACAGTGAGTCACCAATTTTAACAGTGTTAAATAAACTTGTACTATACTAAGCTGGCGCCGCTCTCTCCTTTCTTGCATCTCTCAGGGCTTCTCCACGCTTCAGCCGGCTGCCGCGGACTATAGCTTCCCTACAGTACCAAACTTTGTTCCCCCCCACGCAGCCCCATAACCCCCCCCCTCCCATCCACCCACATTCCTTGTACCACCTTGGGATATTAGAAGAGCGCCATGACACCCCCCACTTTCATGTCTGTGCTTCCAGGAGAACTTTCATGAGCTGCCTCTAATCCTATTGGTACACCTGTATACCAGTGATCTCCCACCCCCTCCCTTTCCCTCTCCCACCCCATTTCTCTTGAACTATTGGATGTTTCATCTTTTTATGACATTTTATAATATTGGCACATGAAAACTTCATGCCGTGATTTCTTTCATAAAAACAATTTGTTTTTCTTCAAGTGACAGTTTTTAAACAAAGCTTACAGCAACGGAGTATATTCATCTCAGTCCCCTTTTTGCATTATTGCTCAGTCTCTTTTGCAATATCATTTATATATATTCATGCATTATCCCACATGGTATTGCTTTTATTTCCTTACCTTTCACCATATGTATATATGTGTGTATATTTATATGTTGTATGCTTTATGTATGAGATATATCTTGTTTTTATGTAAGGTACTATCAGAGATCACTTTCAGTATCTCACCATCTCTTACATAGTATTTATACCAGTCTTCACTACCCTTTCCTTCTCCTCCCCTGAGTTCGTGTGTCCCTTCCTTCCTTCCCTCCCCCCCCCCCCTCTTTTTTTTTTTTTTTTTTTTTTTTTGGTGTGTGGTTTTTTTTTTCTGTTTTTTTTTTTTTTTTTTTCTTCCCAACACGGATATCATTGAACACATAGAGTCCGCCAAGTACACTATACTTGACGAACTATACATGCTTTTCCCATCTACTTTTTTTCAAAATCAGGCCTCCATCCCCAGACCCCAATATCGCCTATTATGTGCAAAATTTGGCAAAATAGAAGACCTTATTCATAAGGCCAATATGCAATGGTGGGATAGGTTCTTCCTTCAAGAATATCTCAATAACCACATCACCCCTAGAGGCCTTAGGGTCCTAAAAAATTGTCCATTCTTGAGTGAAGAATTGGATCGAGAATGGTTCCACATATCAGAATTCTGCACACGTAAATGGATGTCCATTATTATCACACAGAGAGAAGCCCAATACCATTCCTTCATCTCCAAAACTCAAACGCTAATTTCTTCCCTCCAAAAAGACTTTTCTCCATTTCCATCTTCTTGGCTCAGAAAACTTAAATTAAACACAAAATTTCTAGAAGATTCCCTCCTTCGAAACAAATTGCAGAAAATACGAAGGGATGTAGATGACTATGCTCAGAAAAAAGTTTTCAATTGGAAATCCACACAGTCCCCCCCTCTCACTACCGCCACAGGCCCAGTCCCTCTCATGGACTGTCGCCCTGTCAGCCGGCAATCCACACAATCTTCCCTCCCATCCACCACCGCTATAGGCCCAGTCCCCCTCATGGACTGTCGCCCTGTTCCCACACCCTCGCTACTTAAGAGGGTACGTGCATCATCCAAACAGACCAATTGTTCTTCCAGCAACCTACCACCACGTGGAAAGGACCCCCCTAAACCCCTTATTCCGTCCCAACCTTGCTCTACACCATGCAGTCGTCAAGCAGAAGTCCCTCGCCAAAGGAGCAAAAAGGCTACCAGATCAAAAATAGATTCCAGCACACCCCATCCACTTGACAATACTGGGCAACAGCATATCATGCCCACAGCTCAACAACACCATACATCTGAACCCGGCCCACCCAACCAAACCAGCTCAGGAACAGAGGACACGCAATACCATGTATTAACCACTGACCCTCCTACCACAGGAGTGAACTCGGTTCCCCAATCACAGGAGCCCCCTAATGCTACACCCAACACACCCCCTATAAGCTTACCAGCTCCCTCTTCCCCCCAGTCTTTTTTAGTACAAACCCCCCTACCCTGCTCAAAAAGAAAATTCATCGCAGAGGTAGAAGAGGGGGAAAACGTAGACACGGACAGACCAGAAAAGTCACGCAGACTATGAAAATCTTCAACCTCTCCAACCACCCCCTCTCCACATCTGAAGAATCCCTCTTAGCCCGAGGACTCACTTTTGCGCCTACAGCTGCTCCCAATCCATTCACCCTTTTCCTAGATCTGAACAGATTCATACGGAACCTTACGGTGCAACGCTTCTTCCATATTCAAGCTAACAAAAACAAAAACAGTATAAAGGAATCACCAATACCCAATATAGATGATATTGACAGTTCTCCCACCACTGAACAGAACTATCATTTCAATACACAAGAACTACAGGCTCTAGAGAATTTAGAAGATCTATACACTTGCGATACTGATGATTACGTCTCCATTCTTTCCCAAAACCTACCTGGTTCCCCACCCATACAGCATACTACGTTTCGGCCCAAATCAGTTTTTTACCCCACATTTGCTAAAGGTCCGTACATCCAAAGCTTCTACCAAGTGGTCCACGCTGATATACGCCGCATGTGCCAATCATCCCATGACCAAACACACCCTGCCTCCAATCTAACACCTATGGAAAAATCGGCTTTAAAGGAACTCATGAAAAACCCAAATATCATCATAAAATCAGCGGATAAAGGTGGTAGCCTGGTCGTTCAAAATAAAGCTGACTACATTAAAGAATCCATCAGGCTTCTGTCCGATAGCTCCACCTACTTAAAACTCACCAGTGACCCCTTGCCCGAATTCAAAGTGGAAGCTCATTCCCTCATTGAAAAAGCGGCAAAGGACAATGTCATCACCTCCACAGAAGTGTCATTTCTCAAACATGACTTTTACCATAGGCCATATTTTTATCATCTCCCCAAGATCCATAAAGATCCCCTTCATCCCCCGGGCAGACCCATCATTGCAGCCATGGAGAGTGTCTCCAGTTATTTTTCCATCTATATCGACCATTTCCTTCAACCGATAGTCCAACAACTTCCGTCATATGTTAAGGATGGCATCAATCTACTGGACCTATTATCCTCTTACCCATGGCAACCATCATATCTCTGGCTATCTTTGGACGTAGTCTCTCTCTATACATCTATACCACATCACATTGGACTTCAGGCCGTACGTTTCTTCTTGAATGATGAATCTGCACTCAATCCCCGGCAAACACACTTTCTCCTGGATCTCATAGAATATTGTCTCACCCACAATTACTTCGAGTTTAATGGCGAGTTCTACACCCAAATCAAAGGCACGGCCATGGGGGCCAATTTTGCCCCCAGTTACGCCAACCTAACTATGGGCTACTGGGAGCAGCAATACATTTGGCACAACAATCCCTTTGCTTCTCATCTCATCTTCTTTGGTCGATATATCGACGATATAGTTATCATCTGGGATGGCCCTGCCTCCCTCATACCACCATTTCTCGAACACTGCAATAACAACCAGATGGGGCTATCCTTCACATCAGTCTCAGATGCCGAAAAACTCACTTTCTTGGACCTCGAGTTATACCATCATGACAATACAATCAGTGCTCAGAATTACGTCAAACCCACCGCTGGAAATTCATACCTGCACTACAATAGCTGTCACCACCCCAGATGGATTCAGAACATACCAAAGAGCCAATATTGCCGCCTTAAACACAATTGCACTCAGTCCCAAACATATCTCCACCATGGAACACTACTCAAACAGAAATTTCTTGAAAAGGGTTATCCTGAAGAACTCATAACAAAAGCCTCTGACCACTACCTGCATGAAGATTTAAAGAAAAGTAGAGCGGAGTATACAAGGAAAATAAACAATCATCCCACCTCTGCACGATTCACTACCCAGTTTCACAGTAAATTCAAGCACATGGAACGCATTTTCCATAAACATTGGGCAATCCTAAAGGAAGACACTTACCTACGTGCAGACCTCACCGAGCGCCCCCGTTTTTCATACAGGCGCGCAAAAAACCTCAAAACTCTAATAGCACCAAGCCAGGTCCGCTCCATTAGACCAAAAACTAACTCATCACTCACCTCCTTTCTCCAAATCAAGGGAATGTACAAATGTTGTAAGACCAGGTGCTTAACATGCAAACATGTGAGACACAGTCTAAAGGAATTCACAAACAATGGAAAAACCCATCACCTCACTGACTTCTACACTTGTTCGACGGAATATGTCATCTATTGCCTCGTGTGCCCCTGCAACCTACTTTATGTAGGCCGTACAATACGGACCTTACGCAAACGCTTTGGATAGCATCGGAACCTTGTTGAAACAGGTTCCGATAAACATAGCGTCCCCCGACACTTTACTGAGTATCATCCCAAGTGTTCCGATGGACTCAAAGTGTGGGTATTGGAAGCCATCCCTGCACACTTTCCCCCTGCTGAACGGTTCAAGCGACTGTGTACCAAAGAAAACTACTGGATTTATACCCTGGACACTCTAGCGCCAGGAGGCCTAAACGAGGGATTAGAAATCAATATCACACTCTAAAATATTGCACATATACTTGTGACACCTCATACATTCACACATCATTCCCTATCAGTGACATATATATATATATATTTTTTTTTTTTTCCATCAATATTTTTTTATATATATATATATATATATATATATATATATGTATATATATATATATATTTTTTTTTTATGTGTGTACGTGTGTATATATATATGTATATATGTATGTGTGTATTCTATTCTCATTTTCATTTTTATTTTTATATTTATTTTTATTTTTAGTTTTATATTTATTTTTATTTTATTTTTACTTTTATTTTCATGTTTATTTTTATTTTTATTTATATATTTTTATTTTTATTTTTATGTTTATTTAATTTTATTTTTTTTTTTTTTTTTTATCTTTACATTTATTTCTATTTTTATTTTTTCCCTCCAATACCGTTTTTTCATGTAGATGTATACACACATTACCGATCTATTTTCCCCATGGCCATGTCAGTATTGTTTTTATGGGATTTATTCTTATAAGTCCTCTTTTATGTAATACCATCATGTATTTTTATGTATGTTTATGTACTTTTATGGATTTCCTAGAGACATGTATCCCCAATTGTGTTTTTACTGAGATGACTTTCTTAGAGTCTTTTGGCTCCGCCCCCCCACAGACAGATGTCTTTGCAATTAGTCCGGCAACAGGGTATAAATTCCCTGCCCCACCTGAGACACTCCCATCGCCTGACGAAGGAGCACGGATGCTCTGAACGCGTGCAACCCCTATTTTTCTCCTGCCAGGAAGTGATGTCATCAGGGATCAGAAGTCGGCAGCCGGAGCCCTGTTGTGCATGCTCCGCCGCGGCCAGTGACAACTAGCAGCCCCACAGCGGCTCGGCTATACCTCTGGAACCTCACCACCTTCTCCTATGACCACTATCCTGGAAGAGGAAGATGGATGACCCTAACAGTCTTTGTGTACCGGTCTCACCCAACCTCGGACAGTGAGTCACCAATTTTAACAGTGTTAAATAAACTTGTACTATACTAAGCTGGCGCCGCTCTCTCCTTTCTTGCATCTCTCAGGCCTTCTCCACGCTTCAGCCGGCTGCCGCGGACTATAGCTTCCCTACAGTACCAAACTTTGTTCCCCCCCACGCAGCCCCATAACCCCCCCCCCCCTCCCATCCACCCACATTCCTTGTACCACCTTGGGATATTAGAAGAGCGCCATGACACCCCCCACTTTCACTGCACGTGTCCCTTATTTGCAATGGCGACGCCTGCTCCCAAAACCGATGGAAGGATCGGCTTGGGGTGCAGACATCGCTGGATCCCTGGATGGGTAAGTGTTCTTATATTAAAAGTTAGCAGCTACAGTATTTGTAGCTGCTGACTCTTACATTTTTTTTTTGTTTTTTATACAGGCTGGAACTCCTCTTTAAGGCAGTTCCCTAATGAGCTATAACACTGTGTGCAATGATAAAATACAGAGTTCCTCCAAAAAGTGCTGTCCTATGTCACTTCACACTGTAACTTGATGCATGTTGCATTATGAGGGACGCTGCCAAGCCCTCTCCCTCTCCACCAGTTCAGCGTACCTCTTTTATCTCGAGTAACAGAATGGGCTCCCGCCGTGCACATAGCGTGAACCTCATATGTGCACTTCTTAACTCCTTCCTTCCAGGGCTGCGTCAAGGGGTGGGCAGGAGGGACAGCTGCCCTGGGCACTGTGGTATCACGTGAGGTAGGGGGGTGCCACAAGGAGATTGGGGAGGGAATTTGGGGGGCGGCAGTGAGGAAGTATTGTTCTAGGAGGGAAATGTTGGGGGGGGGGTGCTAAGAGTTGTTATTTAGGGGGATTTGTGTTGGGAGGGAGGGATAGGGGGGGAAGATTTGTGCTGGGAGAGATCTGAAGTGGAGGGGAAAATATACTGTATGCACTAGGAGGGGAAATGTTAAGGGTGGAGGATTTGTGCTAGGAGGGGTGATTTTTTTTTGGGGGGGGGGGGCATTTGAGCTGAGGGATTTGGGGGATGGAGATTTGTGATGAGAGGGGGAATTTCAGCAGGGGGTGGATTTGTACTGGGAGGAGGGGACATTTATGCGTAGGGGGTAAGCATGCCAGATTAGTGCTCAGTGCTTTTTGGTTGGGAATATTGCGGACACATAATGCTCATAGATCTTGAAGAGGGGGGGGGGCACAGTTTGGCACGTTTGCCCTTGGCTTTAGATTACCTTACCCCGGCACTGCTTCTTTCCTGTACATGACCAGTTTATAGATTTCCGTAATGTGGATTCGATTCCGGTTGATACTGGAAATCGACAGTTAGGGAGAGAGCCTGAACATCGACCCCATCGCTACCGGAGAACCCATCACCCTTACCAGGTACCACACTTCACAACTGGTTGCATTGTAGCTTATTATATCACTTGGTTACCCATACTATAGCAACAGTGTTGCTCCTCTAGCTTGACTTGCCAAGTAGACCCTTTGTAGCAGCTAAGCTTCATAATCCATATGTGTCTTACTGACCCAAGTTCTTTTGATATGCCAAAACCAACATGCACCCCTTAAATAACTAGATGCCAGGCTCAGGACAGTTGATACAACTTTACTTAAAAGTTGGGTTGCACCAATAAAGGTTTTTATCGGCAAGTACGAGTAACGATACTTTCGGTCAAGTACTCACCGATACCAAGTACCAATACATTGCGATGCTATTTGTGTCAGTACAAAAAAATGGCACAAATAGCACTACAAAGAATCGCATGCGATTTAAATGGGAATGCAGTGCGATTCCTGCCTGAATCGCATTTGATTACCCCCACTGCTCCTGTGTGTGTGTGTGTGTGTGTGTGTGTGTGTGTGTGTACAGTATGTATGTACAAAGGAATTAAAGAGCCATCTAGTCAGGTTAAAATGTTAGATCTCACAGTACATATCTGGTAGCAAATCAGGGGAGCTGGAGGTGCACACAGGGCTGGAGGAAAAGTTTCCGGGATCCCATGGGTATAGGGCAGAAGTGATGTCAGCTTGGGGGCAGACTGCCTCTACATCTCCTACAGCCCTGTGAACACCTCCAATTTGCCTCCAATTTGCTACCAGATATATAATGTGCTGAGTTGTATAAAGTACTTGAAACCCATACTTGAGTAAAAGTACAAGTGCTCGATCAAAAAGTGACTTGAGTAGAAGTACTAAAGTATTCTACATTTTTTGTACTTAAGTATTGCAAGTAGTTTTTTTAAACATTTTGCTACTCAAGTACTGAAAATAAAAGTACCAGTAGTTTTGAAAAAAAAATTGCTACTCAAGTACTGAAAGTAAAAGTACAAGTACTGTGTTATGTAGTTATTAAAGAAATAAGTCAAAAGTTTGAACATCATATTGTTTTTTATTATTTCAAATGCAGCTTTTATTTATGCATACAGTAGCATTTATTTTCGTATGCGCTGATAATACACATGTTTTGAGCTTCATGAAACCTGCCATCTACTGTTCTGGCAGTGGTAATTTTTATAATAGTAACGAGTAACTATGCAGCACAAAAAAAAATATCGGAGTAGAAGTATTGAAATCATCGAAAAAATGTAGTGAAGTAAAAGTGGAAGTAGGAGAAAAAAATTCTACTCCAGGAAAGTACAGATACCGCCTTTTGGTACAGTAGTGAAGTAGTTCTACTTAGTTACTATACATCTCTGGTAATGTGAGGTCTAATATTATTTAACCCGTCTAGATGGCGCTTTAATCCCTTTGTATCAGTGGAGGCCCATCCTTTGGGGGCGTCCGGCCCCCTAATCTACATACAGGGTGCCGGATGCATGGATTCCAATGGGGATTTTATTTTCTTTTAAGCACCTGATTAGAGCCAGAGGCTCTAATAGGCTTCAAAAAAGGGTGGGCTCGGGGCGCAGAGCACTGTGCCCTGAGTCCACCTAGTTGTGTGACAATAGCAAATGAACATTCGCTTTTGCCATACTAATTCTCCTCCCGGCCAATCAGGGAGCGGTTCCTGAGACCTGTGTCCCGATTGGCTGAAAGGAGAAGGCATGCTATTGGCCAAAAAGGGGTTAGGAGACGGCCGCCAAAAGGGAACATGAAGGAGCCGGAGGGGGAAACCGCCTCCTGTCATTCCGGAGGAACAAGGTAAGTAAACTGGCGGGCGGGAGAGATGTGGTGGTGCAGGCTGGATTGATATGGGGTTGGCATGTCCATCTGTCGCCCCCCCCCCAACTGATAGAGCACCAGTCGCCACTGCTTTGTGTTTACACACACACAGGAGCAGTGGGGGAAATCGCATGCAATTTGGACAGGTAACGCACCGCATTTCTGTTCATTTTGTATTGAAGCAAAGTATTAGTTTCAGTATCGGGAGCATTTGGGCGAGTATCGATACTCATTCAAGTGCTTGGTATTGGCACCAATACCGATACCGGTATCTGTGCATCCCTACTTAAAAGTCTTTTAGCAGTACAGTCCATAATGAACATTTGCGTAACAAATACCCTATTCATTCCTATCCATTCCTAGCTGCCCAGGCATACCTCTGCAAGGTAGTAGTCTATATTGGCGTTCTCCAAGAGCTGGTTGATTTCTGAATCCATGATGACTGGCTGGATGCAAAGTGAAAACATACTGGTAGACCAGTTGGCCTTAGTATGTGTAAATCTGATCATAAAAAACTCAAATTTCTGTGAATTGGCTGAAATTGGAGCCATGGGTATCCCTGTCAGCACCTCCCCGATAGAAAGTGAAGGAGTCATGTAAAAAAAACTGGGCAAACCAATTGGCTGCAGTCACTGTTTGGGTATACTCAGTGGCGTAGCGTGGGTTGTCAGCACCCGGGGCAAGGGAAGTAATTTGCGCCCCCTAACCCGCGGGATTTTAGCACTCGAGTCTCTTCCACTAGATTAGTTAAAGAAACCCTTACCCCCTAAGCACATGTATTGTTTGTTATGAAAATACTGATGAAATTAAAGTAAATGCATCTAAATACAAGTTTATTTTCACTTTATTGAGTGCGAACATGCATTACACATTCTCCACATTTTCAGCAGGTCTATGAATACATTGTAAGTGAATAAATAAATAATTTCAATGCAGAATGACCAGCGTGCCCCCTTTCAACGCAGAGTGACCAGCGTGCCCCTTTTCAATGCAGACAGACCAGAGTGCCCCCTTTCCATGCAGACAGACCAGCGTGCCCCCTTTCAATGCAGACAGACCAGTGTGCCCCTTTTCAATGCAGAGAGACCAGCATGCCCACTTTCAATGCAGAGAGACCAGCGTGCCCCTTTTCAATGACCAGGGCCATTGTTCTATCTCTCCGGAAGGTTGTCATGGCTCCCAAGTGTGTCTTCTGAGAAGGGGAGTCTCCCCGCTGTGTCTATTGGAAGCTTCTGATAGGGCAGTGGAGGAAACCCAATCAGAAATACATTCAGGCTTGTATCTACCCCAAGAGGCAGGATTCTGGGGGAGGGTATAAGTCTGAAGGGGGCGCATGACTCGGCGTCTTTGGCGGGAGCAGAGTCCCAGGAGGGAGAGAATGGCTGTCTCTCCTCCTGTCTAAGGAAGTGGATGTCTCGGGGTGTCGCCTGAGGATCCAGAGAGAGAGAGAGTGCTGAGTTGAGCTGAGGGGTTCTGGTGTGTCGAGAACAAGCGGAGAGCGAGAGGGGTCCAGTCCCAGGAAAGCCTACACAGGTCGTGAGTAGGTGGGTCGTGTTAGAGGAGACCACTCCGGAGGAGGTTCTGCGATCCAGTGTCAGCTAGTTGGAAAGGGGGTACCTAGGTTGAGGACCCTGAAGTGACAGAGGGGGTACATAGTCAGTGAACCCTGAAGAGCTAAAGGTTAAAGGGGGCGCCTGCAGTTTGGGCCCTGAATTGTGCAGAGTACCAGTTGAGAGTTGCAGCCATACAGGAATTCACAACAAGATATCTCAAGCCAGTGCAAGGCTGGAGGGAGTAGTCAGTGACTTTGCAGTCATCAGTTTTATACTCTACAGTCCTGGGTCTTCTGGACTTAAAGTCGAGGATTCAGCACTCCTTTCAAGTTACAGTGTGTTCTAAGCATCAGTGAGCGTTGGCCAGCGTCAGATGGCGTCAAGGCAGCATTAACAGACATTTTTTCTGGATAATGTCTCAAGTTGTACCTATTTGAGCCTAAAGGAGTATCCCACTCATCCCCTTAAATACAATAAAACCACAAAACAAAGATGCCGGAGTTGTCAATGTCTCAGTTCTCACACCCAGGGTCGCAGCTCACATGGGCTGGAGAGGTAACCGGTAACAATGGCAGACCCACATCAGGCTCAATGCCTGGAAAACCTGCTACACTTGTAATGTACATTGATCACCCAGAGGGGAATGTTTTTTTCTCAATGTAGCAATATTTCCAGGCATTGGGCCTGATATGGGTCTGCCATTGTTACCGGTAATCCTTCCAACACATTTAAGTTGAATACCCAAGTGTGAGATTGGAGACAATGACCATTCCGGGATCTTTGGTTTGTTTTGTTTATTTTGTAATGGGGATGGGAGAAGGGAATGAGTGGGATACTCCTCTGGCTCAACTAGGTTTAACTGGGACTCCTTACAGAAAAATGCCTGTTAGCGCTGTCTTGACGCCAGCTGAATGCCGACCAACGCTACCTGGCGATTGAAGATACTGTTTTGCTGAACTGTGGTAGAACTTCGACTTTAACACACTGGTTAACTCAGAAGATCCAGGACTGTAATCAGTGGCGGCTGGTGCTCAAAATTTTTTTGGTGGGGGGGGGGGGGGGGCGCAAACAGAAAAATGTAATAGGCATTGCTTTGCGGCAAAAAACGCTGTAAAAAATTGCGTGACTTTGAGGTCGCAAAAGTGTGAAAAGGGTCTTCAGTAATTAAGGTATAGTGTGCCCCCTTTCAATGCAGAGAGACCAGTGTGCCCCCTTTCAATGCAGAGATGCCAGCGTGCCCCCTTTCAATGCAGAGTGACCAGCGTGCCCCCTTTCAATGCAGAGAGACCAGCATGCCCCCTTTCAATGCAGAGAGACCAGCGTGCCCCCTTTCAATGCACAGAGACCAGCATGCCCCCTTTCAATGCAGAGATGCCAGCGTGCCCCCTGTCAATGCAGACAGACCAGCGTGACCCCTTTCAAAGCAGAGAGACCAGCGTGCCCCCTTTCAATGCAGAGAGACCAACATGCCCCCTTTCAATGCACAGTGACCAGCGTGCCCCCTTTCAATGCACAGTGACCAGCGTGCCCCCTTTCAATGCACAGTGTCCAGCATGCCCCCTTTCAATGCACAGTGACCAGTGTGCCCCCTTTCAATGCACAGCGACCAGCGTGCCCCCTTCAATGCAGTGACCAGCGTACATGCCCCCTTCAATGCAGAGACCAACGTACATGCCCCCTTCAATGCAGGGACCAGTGTACATGCCCCCTTCAATGCAGAGACAGCATGTGTGCCCCCTTCAATGCAGAGACCAGCGTACATGCCCCTTCAATGCAGTGACCAGCATACATGCCCCCTTCAATGCAGTGACCAACGTGCATGCCCCCTTCAATGCAGAGACCAGCATACATGCCCCTTCAATGCAGTGACCAGTGTACATGCCCCCTTCAATGCAGTGACCAGCATGCGTGCTCTCTTCAATGCAGTGACCAGCGTGCGTGCCCCCTTCAATGCAGTGACCAGCGTGCGTGCCCCCTTCAATGCAGTGATCAGCATACTTGCCCCTTCAATGCAGTGACCAGCGTGCGTGCCCCCTTCAATGCAGTTACCAGCGTACATGTCCCCTTCAATGCAGTGACCAGCGTGCGTGCTCCCTTCAATGCAGTGACCAGCGTGCGTGCCCCCTTCAATGCAGTGACCAGCGTGCGTGCCCCCTTCAATGCAGTGACCAGCATACATGCCCCCTTCAATGCAGTGACCAGCGTACATGCCCCCTTCAATGCAGTGACCAGCGTACATGCCCCCTTCAATGCAGTGGCCAGCGTACATGTCCCCTTCAATTTTCAGCTGGAACTTGATTCCACCATCTTTGGCTCAAGAACTTTGCTCCCTGCTCACCGCTATCACTTGTAAACACAGAAGTCCAGCTTGTGTGTTTACAAGTGACAGTTTGTCTTCCTACAGAGCTCCCATAGATCTCCCATAAATCCCACTTAGTGCAGGTTGGGGACAAGGGAGATGCAGGTGCCAGGGTGCAGTGCACATGTTGACCCCCACACTGGATGATCTCCCTACAAGTTAGAGAGGCGGAGTCACTTAGAGTGTGCGGGGAGGTACTAGAGTCAGATGGGTACTTCAACCTAATACAGCAACAAAAATAAGACATGTGGAAGATGGTAGAGCTTTTAACCACGTAAGGACTGCCCGTCACAGTTATACTGTGGCAGGCAGCTCATCCTGCGCAAACCTACGTAGGTATACGTCAGTCGCGCGCCTGCAGCTAGGGGGCGAGCTTGTGCCGGCGGCGGCGCACTCCCGCCTCCATTCGGCAGCGGGGACTCCGATGCATGGGCCAGGTGGCTCCGATTGCCGCCTGACACCCACGATCGTTCCCCGCTAAGAGTGAAGGACGGTCAGCTGTTGTAAACACAGCTGACCGTTCTTCTCTCTGGAATGATCACAGAGCTCCTGTGATCCTGCTATATAGAATCACAGGTCTCTGTGATAATTTCACAAGCCCGCCCCCATACAGTTAGAATCACTCCCCTAGGCTCACATTTAACCCCTTGATCTCCCACAGTGTTAACCCCTTCCCTGCCAGTGTCATTATTACAGTAACAGTGCATATTTTTAGCACTGAATACTGTAGTAATGTCACTGGTACCCCCAAAAGTGTCAAAAATGTCAGTTAGGGGTCTGATCTGTCCGCCACAATGTCGCAGTCCCGCTAAAAATCGCAGATCGCCGCCATTACCAGTAAAAAATACAAACAATAAAAATGACATAAATCTTTCCTGTAGTTTGTAGACGTGATAACTTTTGCGCAAACCAATCAAAATACGCTTATTGCAATTGTTTTTTACCAAAAATATGTAGCAGAAAACAAATTGGCTTAAAATGTTAAAAAATGTTGATTTTTCCATTTTTTGGGGGGAATATTATATAGCAGAATGTGAAAAATATTGTTTTTTTTTTTCAGAATTGTCGCTTTTTTTTGTTTATAGCGCAAAAAATAAAAATCGCAGAGGTGATCAAATACCACCAAAAGAAAGCTCTGTTTGTGGGGAAAATAAGGACATCAATTTTATTTAGGTACAGCGTTGCACGACCATGCAATTGTTCATTAAAGTAATGCAGTGCCGAATCGCAAAAAATGGCCTGGTCATTAAGGGGGCAAAACCTTCCGGTCCAGAAGTGGTTGGGGGGGGGGGGGGTGCAGAGGTCAGGTAAAAGTGAGATGTGGTAGGTGTGTGTACATTGCGCACCCCTGAACTCTGCACTCTGTGTGCATAAAAATCGCACAGGTGATCAAATACCACGAAAAGAAAGCCCTATTTGTGGGAAAAAAAGGACATACATTTTATTTGGGTACAGTGTTGCTCGACCGTGCAATTGTCCGTTAAATGAACGCAGTGCAGAATCGCAAAAAAATGGCCTGGTCATTAAGGGGGTAAAACCTTCTGGTCAAGAAGTGGTTAAGACAGATTCATTTTTTAATTATTGTATTTTTCTATAGAGATGGGACCTTTCTGGCAGGATGTCTGGGGCAATTTCCCTTTTTGCCCCTTATAACTCCGGCACTGCCCTCGGATCCTTGATTAAATCAGCAATTTTTTATTCCCCAATCTGCATTACAATCTTCTGTGTTATTAGTCCCAAAACCGCCCACCAGTGGATACAAGCACTTAAAATTTTAAAGAATCAAATTCCTATTGATTACTACCAGTGAATTAACAAGGTTAATTAATATGGATTTCTTATGGCTGAGTAATTAGTTTAATGAAACCCCAAGAGTTTTACCGGCTTTCTATAAAATCAGTGCAATTATATGGGTAGCAGCTCTAAACACATGTTGCTTCATGGAAACTGGAGAGCAGCAGAAAAAGACTGTGTTATTTTCTAATTACGTGTGAATAATGTGTGTATTAAAAAAAAAAAAAAATATATATATATATATATATATATATATACTGTATATATATATATATGTATATATATATATATATATATGTACATATATATATATATATATATATATATATATATATATATATATATAGTATATTGCCTAAAATGTTGGGACACCTGTCTTTACACGCACATGAACTTTACTGGCATCCCAGTCTTATGCCTCGTACACACGCAACGATTATCTGCCGATCGATCGTCCGTCTTTTGTCCAGAGTTGTGTTTTGTTGGTTGGAATGTGCCTAGACTGCACACAAATTTCTCGGCCAACAAAAATCTACTTCAGAAATGATGTCATGTCATGTGCTGGATTACTTTCCGTGTGTTTTTTCTTCACTGAGCATGCCCAGTCTTGCTCATCAGATTTTTGTCTGCCGAAATCTGTACTGACTGACGGAAAATCGGCCATTGTGTTGACGGCCAACAAAAATTTTATAACCTGCACACCAGATTTTGTTCGGCCGAAAAGTCAGAGTCGGTTGTCGAAAGCATCATACTAACAAGCCGAAAATCGGCTGATCGGACGTTGGCCGAAAATTCCCGGCCAATAATCGATGGGTGTGTACGAGGCATTAGGGCTGGATTCACACTTCAGCATTTTGAATTATGCACAGATTTGCTGCAATTCTGCCCGCGATTTCAAAGCACCGATATGTGAATGACAAATCGCGTGGGTTCACATTTGAGATGCCATTCATTTTGAATGACACCTAAAATCGTGGTGCGCGTCTGCTGCGATTATCGTGCGATATATCACACTGCAATTGTGTATCGCGTAAAGTATGTTGGCCAAAAATAGCTCCTGAACTTTTTTTGGGTGACAAGCTTCACACAATGCGAGCCAGGCCTTCTCGTCCAACATTAGTGCCTGACCTCACAAATGCGCTTTTGGAAGAATGGTCAAACATTCCCATAGACACACTCCTAAACCTTGTGGACAGCCTTCCCAGAAGAGTTGAAGCGGTTATAGCTGCAAAGGGTGGGCCAACTCAATATTGAACCCTACGGACTAATGCCCCGTACACATGCATCGATTATTGGCCGGGAATTTTCAGCCAACGTCCGATCGGCCGATTTTCGGCTTGTTAGTATGATGCTTTCGACAACCGACTCCGACTTTTCGGCCGAATAAAATCTGGTGTGCAGGCTATAAAATTTTTGTTGGCCGTCAACACAACGGCCGATTTTCCGTCAGTCAGTACAGATTTCGGCAGACAAAAATCTGATGAGCAAGACTGGGCATGCTCAGAGAAGAAAAAACACACGGAAAGTAAACCAGCACATGACATCACTTCTGAAGTAGATTTTTGTTGGCCGAGAAAATGTGTGTGCAGTCTAGGCACATTCCAACCAACAAAACACCACTCTGGACAAAAGTCGGACGATCGGTCGGCCGATAATCGTTGCGTGTGTACGAGGCTTAAGACTGGGATGCCATTAAAGTTCATGTGCGTGTAAAGACAGGCATCCCAATACTTTTGGTAATATAGTGTACATTAGCACAGGGTTTCTCAACCAGGGTTCCTCCAAATCTTGCTAGAGGTTCCTTCAGAAATGATCAGTTTGCGCCTCCCCATATAAGCTTACACTGACACCACTTTTTTTTTTAGCTATCTGAAAGGGGGAAATTCTTTCCAATGACCACAAGTGTAAGGAGCATTCTTCCCACTGACCATTAGGGATCGACCGATTATCGACAATGCCGATATATCAGGGGCTGATCTGCACTTTCTGTGATAAATATCGGAATCGGCCCCTGAGGTTACCGATATTTCGGAAAAGTGCTGTACCGGAGTGATGCCTGCAGCTAGAGGCATCACCCCGGTACCGGCGTCCATGGCCGATGGTCGGCTGTCTTGTAATGACCAACGATGCGGCTGAGAAGCCGGTCGGCTGTCATTACAAAGAGCGGGAGGGGACATCCCCCCTCCTTCTGCCGCCTTCCGTGGCTCGCCCGGGTCTCCCGTCACACCAGGAGACCCGGGAATCGTACCTTCACCGCCGCCGAAGAGAAGACCCGATCAAAGCTGCATTCGGCTCTGATCGGGTCTCCGTGTAAAAACCCGGAAGTGATGTTATGAAAAAACTTGGCTGTTTTGAATGCTTTCAAGTGCAGAGGAGGGGTTTGGGGTCTTTTAGACCGCCAAATCCCTCCACAACTGTACCTGTAAAAAAAATAAAATTAAAAAATAATATTTTTTAAATGTCCGAAAATATCGGCCGATACCGATATCCGATGACCCAAATATCGGTATCAGTATCGGCACTAAAAAAACAATATTGGTTGATCACTACTGACCATCATACTAATGTATTATGGGTTTCAGATATAGTTATTTGTAGCAGGGGTTCCCTAAGGCTGGAAAGTTATTTAATGGTTCCTCTATGTTAAAATTAATTAGAAAGCTTGTACTAGCAGATTTAAATACACTAGCAATTTCAAGCCAAACTCCAGGTCACACTGTAGCTACAACAATCATTTTTGTTTTCTTTTGGGATAAACTCTTCAGAGAAGCCCATTTTCTTTATTCGCCCATCCCCCACAGTTAATACCTTTTGTATCTCTTGACCCTCCGTCTTAGGCAGAATACACACTATACAACTTTTGTTGTTAGATTTCCTTTAGATTTACCTTCAACTATGTAGTGCAAGGGCCTGCCTGATTGTATATAAATTGAAAGTGTTTAGGTTTGACCCTATATTATATGGTTTTGGTAAATCTAAAGGAAAAAAATCTAAAGACAATTGTATAGTGTGTATCCAGCTTTAGATTGTAAGCTTTAACAAGCAGGGCCCGCTGATTCCTACTGTATTAAACTGTATTGTAAGTATACCATCTGCCCTTATGTTGTAAAGGACTGCGAAAACTGTCAGCACTATATAAATTCTGTATAATAATATTAAAGGTTTTACATGAATAAATAAAAGCTGATCATTGTAAGTATCCCTGTCAGTGGTAAATGGTTTGTCTCAACATTCTAACTGCTACATATGGAAAAGAGCTTGTTATTTTGAAAATCAACAGACTTAAAGAGGAAGTAAAGTCTTCTGTTTTTTTTTTTTTCTTTTTTTTCTTCCCTGCAAAGTAAATGCATAATGTGCTAGTATGCATCGCACTCTAGCACATTGTGTGACACTTACCTGCAAAAAAAATCCACGTTGTCCCTGCTGGCAGCCGCATCCATCTTCACCCGTCTTCCTTCCAGGTCTGCGTACTCCGGCTGCATTACTGGCAGGAGCCGCGTGACGTCGCAGGGCTCTAAAGAAAATGGCACGGGCGGACATTTTTTTTAGAGCACATGCACCGGTGACCGGCATTAAATGTAAATATCTCCTAAACGGTGCAAGTTTAGGAGATATTTACAGTACCTATAGGTAAGCCTTATTAAAGGTATAAAGTTATAAAGGTGGGTTTACAACCACTTTAAGCCCCTTTCAGATGGAGCGGAATCCATCCAAGCGGATACGCCTGCTCAGCCTGGGATTTCTCCGCTGATCCCTGCCAATCAGGTGGATGACAGGTCCGTGTCCGCTCTGCTATGCAGAGCGGACACAGACACATCCCCTGTTCCCTATGGGGCAGTCTGAAGCAAATGGACTGCATGTTTGTTTCCATCCGATTGTGATCCGATCTGACCCGCCGGATGGGTGGGGAACGTATCCCCATCCGTCTGTTTTTAGTGGACTGGATCAGATAGGATGACAGCGGGTGAAAGCGGACACATGTCTGCTGACATCCGCCGCACCATAGAGAACAATGGCTGGTCAGATTAGGTCCTCCTGAAAAATGAACAGGTGGACCCGATCGGTCCGCTGGTGTGAAAAGGGGCCTTACTGGTTAGATCACCGAAGTGAATATAAAAGAAAGAAAGCCTAAAAAAGAAAACAAATGCACTGATCAAATATAAGAATTGATAAACTGCAATACAATAAATGTTTGCTTTGGGGTTTAAAGTGGAGTTCCACCCAAAAGTAGAACTTCGGCTTATTTGCTTCCTCCCCCCCTGGTGCCACATTTGGCACCTTTTTGGGGGAAAGGGAGAACGGGTTCCTGTTTTTGACAGGTACCCTTCCCCACTTCCGGGAGAAAGCGCCACAGCGCTGTCCTTTGGAAATTCGGGCCTCCTTCTTTATCCTCTGCCGCCGAGCCCATTAGAAAGTGTAGCGCATTTCGCGCATGCGCAGCAGGGAACCAGCTGTGAAGCCAAAGGGCTTCACTCCCAGTTTCCCTTACCCTGAATGGTGGTGGCAGCACCCGAGAGCCGATACGAAAATCGGTTTTCGGGTGCCGACATCGCGGGAACCCTGGACAGGTCAGTTCTAATTTTCAAAAGTCAGAAGCTACAGTATTTGTAGCTGCTGACTTTTAATTTTTTTCCTGGGAGGGCGGAACTCCTCTTTAAGCCCCGGTTCACATCCAATGCGGCTTTAAAATCCCGCTACTTTAGGATGATTTCAATGCGATTTCCTGTGCATCTTTCCGACATCTGTGCGACTTCATGCACAGATGCCAATGTAAGTTGCACATGAAATCGCTATAAATAGTGCAGGATCCTTTTCAAACCAATTTGATTGGTTCCATAGCCAGAAATAAGGTGCGACTTATCATGTGACTTTGACATGTCAAATCACGTGGCAAGTCGCACCGGTGTAAACCGGGGTTAATACTGCTTTAAGAGAGATTAACTTTTGTATCAGGTGCTGCCCCATACACACCAAAGAATTTACCGTCTGGTGAGCACTTCCTTTATCACTATCAAAGAGCTACCAGCCTAGGACCAGAACAGGGTCCAGGGAAGGACTGGGCCAAGGGGCAAGGGGGAAATTGCCCCCCGGGACGCTCTGATGCTCTGTTAAGGCTTCACCGATTCTGCCACAGACATGCCCTAAGGATTCCTGGTGAAGAGAAGTAAAAAGTCCCCACCGCTGACCTACTGAGTGCAGGATGAAGACAAGGACAGAGCACAGACCTCCCCCACAGCATGGATGGTGTAAGCTGTGTCTGAGCAGAGGCCGGTTCCATGCCCCACTGGAGACCCTCCTCCCCCAGGCAGCCTCGACTGAGCTGTCCCAGCTCCCCCCAACTGCCCCCTGCTGGCCAGGTCAGGATACGACTAAGCGGACTTTTTCCGTGAAACGCGTTAACCGCTGTGCATTTTTCCCCATGTCTCTGGCTATTATGGATACGCTTCAAATACTTTTATTGCCCTATTTTTGATATTAATAAACAGATTTTATTTTTGTTCATCTACAACCTGAAGTGCGGCTCTCTCTCTTTACACACCTCTATTGTCTGGATTGCGTATCCCTGCCTGCACCTGTGTTGGATGTTTGTGGGATTGCTCTATCACCGGAGCGGTTCTCTCTACCCCTGACTGACCAGGTCAGGAACCCTGATTCGGCCGGTGAGTAGAGGGTACCTGGAGCAGAGCTTCAACCTGGAATGGGGGTCAGGAGAAGGCTGGGAACAGGGAGGCTGGGAGGGGGCTGAGTCGCTGAACCATGTGCCTCTGGTTTGAACTTGCCCCCTGGGCCAAAAGTTGCCATCCAGCCCCTGACAGGGTCCCCCCATACTAGACTTCAATCATGGATCTAATTCTTTGAAGGTAAAACCAATTTAAGGTAGATCCATTGGATCCAATTTTCACTTCTATCAGTTCAGCGCTATTACACACACATAAGGCTTTATTATTACATGGTACTCCCAAATAATACGGGATTTGTGGCTAAATAAATTCACTGCTTTCTCTGGATTCAATCACCTGTGTAACCTGGAAAATCCTTATGTATCAGAAACTAAAGTGGTCCTATAATAAAACTTTCAGCTATTGGCACAATGATGAACATGACTGTTGGTATGAGATAAATGATCGCCATCTAGTGTTGGCTTTTTGAACTGCTGTTATACCAGTAAGCTGAATCACTCAGTTATGATCACTAGATGGCCAGCTCTGCAATGTATTATTATTTATTTATGAGGACCAGGAACACTGGGGAGAAAACATGATACAGTAATAATAAACAGTTGCAGGGGACCGCTTGTGGGAAATGACAACAGACTCTATTTGTGATCTACAGCAATATACATTGGAAGTTTATGAGTTTGTGATTTAAGGGTGCTAGCAATCATATATTAAAGCCCTGGTAAATAATGGGAAATACATGGTTAGTAGGAATTAGAATCACTTAAATGCTTTTTGGATGTAAAGCTGCTGATGCAAACTGGAAAATAAGAACAAATAAACAATTATACAATGGCTATGAGTATATAAGTATAGCAGTGGATATAATGAGTCAGCATATTAGATGATTAAGCCATGTGATATGGATGGAAGAGAATATCCTAAGCAAGAGTTTGGAGGGTGATCCTTGAGAACTATAGCAGTGGGAAGGACCGAAAAAAATGATGAAATACAACCTAAAAGAGCTCAGCCGTAAGAGATTTAAAGCAATTGATCGGGTAGAATGAGATGACACAGCACTAGGTCAGCCCTTCAAAAGCTGAACTGTCACAAAGAGAAAGAGAGCGAGAGCTCCCAAATACAATCCAGTTGCATCCAAATATGAAGTGTGCAAAGCCTTAATGATCTTTTTCTTTACAAAGCAGCCACAGCCTGAGTACAAAGCCTGTCTCCTGCCAGCATGCTATAGATAGATATCCTTGTTCTTGGTGTGGTATCTCCGCAGACCACAGCAGGACTGACTCAACAATGGAGTCTGCAATCAGAAAAGCTCACACTTCCTGCTGATTGGAGAGCTCGGACTCTGACCCAGCAGGGGACATGTGGGACTTCCACAAAGAGATCACTGTTTCCACACAGAGAGCAATGGTCCTTCTCTGCAGCCTGCTGGCAGGGCATAGGCTTTTCTACTCAGGCTGCGGCTGCTTTATTAAAGGAAACAAACTGAAACACTTTGCACACCTTTTGTTTTGATGAACATGTAATGTTCAGGATTTGAAGGAATTATAAATGGGATATAATATATACAGTATATAATGCCATAATACCATATATATGTGACAAAAGAAGATGAATATATTTTTAAAGGTGCAGGAATCAAACAGGTGCTATTCCAAATAATAGGTGCAGACTCCCACCACCACCATCGATCAGATCCGCCTGTCAGTTTTTTAGACGGATCTGATCGGATGCCCCATTCAGCCCTATGGAACAGCGGATGTCAGCGGAGACATGTCCGCTGACATCCGCTGCCATCCGCATCCGATCCTGTCCGTGAAATCCGGACGAATGGAAACTCTATTTTTCCATCCTTTCAGGGATCGGATCGGATGAGAGACATCGGTCAACTCTCATCTGATCCCCCATAGAGAGCAGCGGGGGCTGTGACACCTCCCTCTCCGCACTGCAAGCGGAAACGGAGCTGTCATCCGCCGGCTCAGCGGGGATCGGCGGATCGATCCCCGCTGAGCAGCACGGATCCGCCTATGGAGGCGGACCGTGTGAAAGAGCCCTTACCCGGCGGATGAAGTTAAGTGCAAAATAATATCCAAATAGACTCTTCCAGTGAAACAAAACTGCAAAACCTGTGCTCTCAACTTCCAGTGAAAAAAGCAAAATCAGCCTCTTGCCAGAAAAAAGGTCTATGCACGCTTGTGACTCTCCTTGGTTGGGGGAGGTTCTCTTTCCCCTTAACAGCAGATATGTAGACAATTTTATTTATACATACAGTAGCATTTATTTTCGTATGCGTTGATAATACACATTTTTTTGAGCTTCATGAAACCTGCCATCTACTGTTCTGGCAGTGGTAATTTTTATAATTGTAACGAGTAACTATGCAGCACAAAAAAAATATCGGAGTAGAAGTATTGAAATCATCGAAAAAATTTAGTGAAGTAAAAGTGGAAGTAGGAGAAACAAATTCTACTCTAGGAAAGTACAGATACCGCCTTTCGGTACTTAAGTACAGTAGTGAAGTAGTTCTACTTAGTTACTATACATCTATGCCTGCCCTTCACACCATCTAACCAAGCACAGGTCAGGAAATGGTGCATATAAAACTTGAAGTTACATCACTTTGGGTTTCACTGTTTGCATGTGAGATGTAAGCATGGATTTACCTCTGTCGCACTGCAGTCTCTCTCTCCCCCCCACGGCAGTTGTGTTCCTGGGCGTTGGTAAGCACGGGCCAGCCGGGGAACCACAGAAGGAGGGGGCCCGCCTGCAGGAGGGGGGCACCGCGTGGTCAGCTGTGTGAAAGTGATCGGCAGCTATGGAACTGCCACTTTGAAGGCCCGAAGCCGGCTGTACAAAACCCACACAAGCGGATGCCATCAACTTGTGATTAAAGGTTCACTCTTTGGATGTACATAGGTTAATCAGGGTCAGACAGGTTTCATGGCCAGTATACATGGACTTAATGGGGATTAAAAAAAAAGGCTAGCATTTAAATCTGAAATTCAGGAATATTTAAAAGACATTAATGAATGCAGCTTTGTATTCATTTATGTGTAGGCAGGTGCAGTCTACTTTCTCCACTGCAGATGGCGCTTACCCAAAGCAGCCTTGCAGCTGGAGGAAAAGTCAAAAGGAACATAGTTTCTCTATGGTTTCCTGGGACATTGGGAAGCTATCCAGTTGGATGCTGCTGCCCCATGTGATTATGGCAGCCATCTTGGGTCAGGCAGAGCCTATTTAAGGTCCTGGCTCCCGGGTTTGGCATGCTAAGTGCATGTAGGTAGTATAGGGAAATGTACCCCATCTGGTAGAGACAGAACTAGCGGTAGGGAGTTCCTGACAACTAGGGAAAGCCTAGGGTCGCAAAACCTCTAGACATCCTATAGCTTGGGCTTGAGATGGGCAGGCTCCATTCTGCCATCTTAATAGACGCTCCCAGTCCGGCTGAAACCTGCCTTCTTCATGTTGGTGGAAACCCTGAGTACACCCGGTTGGGCAGTCTTCCCACTGGGTGTTTTGTGCACTGTTGCTGCATTAATTCAATACAAGTTTTCTTTGCACCTGACTGTGTAAATTATTGCCACCACCTCACACTGCACCTCACCTACACATGCATAATTTAATGGGGTTTTTTTTTGTTTGTTGTTTTTTTTTTTTTTTTTAAGCAAGCAGTTTAAGTACCTGAATTTTACTTGGTATCAGTCCAACGCAATCCTTGTACAGCAGAGCTCAAGACTGGGGAAGGGAAAACCAGCACTGGAGCCAACTAGTTGTGCTGCAGTGCAAACAATGAGCATCCTGATAAGAGAAGACACAGGGCCAGCCTTTGGGGTGTGCGAGCTGTGCGGCCGCACAGGGCGCCATGGGCAACAGGGGCGCCGTACGGCCATCACAGCCCGCAGAAGATCAGGTCGCACAGCGGGAGGTAAGTGGCGACCAAGGCCTGGACAGGGTTAACACAAGCCGCAGCCGCCGCTTACCTCCCGCTGTGCGGCTGTGCCTCGGTCTCCTACTGCTGCAGTCTGAGCTGTGTATCTCACACAGCTCAGCCTCCGATCCACGCTGACAGATCCCTCCTCCCTGCAGGGACGCCAGAGGAGAGATCATAAGCTCCTCCTCCTCCCGCCCCTTCTCCTCCTCCTCCTCACGCCCCGCCCACACTCCCCAGGGATTTGTGGGCGGGAAGTTTAAAGAAAAAAAAAAGCTGCAGACTTCAAAAAATGTAAGGGGGGTCTCTGATGTGGGGGGTCTGTGATGTAAGGGGGGCTCTGTGTGGGGTGGGGGCTCTGATGTAAGGGGGCTTTGTGTGGGGGTCTGTGATGTAAGGGGGGCTCTCTGATGTGGGGGGCTCTGTGTGGGGTGGGCTCTGATGTAAGGGGGTTTTGTGTGGGGGGTCTGTGATGTAAGGGGGGCTCTCTGATGTGGGGGGCTCTGTGTGGGGGGGCTCTGATGTAAGGGGGCTTTGTGTGGGGGGTCTGTAAAGTAAGGGGGGCTCTCTGGTGTAAGGGGGGCTCTGTGTGGGGGGGCTCTGATGTAAGGGGACTTTGTGTGGGGGGTCTGTGATGTAAGGGGGGCTCTCTTAAGTAAGGGGGCTCTGTGTGGGGGGTGTCTCTTATGTGGGGGGTCTCTGATGTATGGGGGGCTTTGTGTGGGGGGTTCTCTGATGTGAGGGGGGCTCTGTGTGGGGGGTCTCTGATGTTAAGGGGGCTTTGTGTGGGGGGTCTCTGATGTGAGGGGGTCTCTGATGTGAGGGGGTCTTTGTGTGGGGGGTCTCTGTTGTAAGGGGGCTCTGTGTGTGGGGTCTCTGATGTGTGGGGGTCTGTGATGTGAGGGGGGCTTTGTGTGTGGGGTCTCTGATGTGAGGGGGGCTCTGTGTGGGGGTCTCTGATGTGAGGGGGGCTCTGTGTGGGGGGTCTCTGATGTGAGGGGGGTTCTGTGTGGGGGGGGTCTCTGATGTAAGGGGGGCTGTGTGGGGGGCCCTCTGATGTAGGGGGGCTCTAAATTAAGGGGGGCTTTGTGTGGGGGTCTCTGATGTAAGGGGGGCTCTGTGTGGGGGCTCTCTGATGTAAGGGGGGCTAGGTTATTAGTGATCATAAAAAAAGAAAAGTAAAATAAAGTGCTAAAAAGGTGCAAGAAAATGCGTGCGCGGGGGGTGGGGGGCCACAAGATTAGCTCGCACAGGGCGCCTGAACACCTAAGGCCGGCCCTGAGAAGACAGCAGAGTGAGAGAGATGAGCCCACTGGTGTGCTGGTTTTCTGTTCACTGTGCAGTCACAGGCTGACGATGGGACAAGACCTTGATCCCAAAAATTAAGTCTTCTCTTCTGCCAGACAGCGTTGTGCTCTATGGCAGAAATGTGTGAATCTCAGCAGTGGATGGACAGAAATACAAATACTTAATATATGTATTAATCATGGTATTTAGCTGCTTGCCTGGAGTTCAGCTTTAAGATCAGCCAATTTGGGATGCATTTGTAATGTATTCATATTCACCTACGTATATGAAAGAATATATGCAAAGTAAAGTGATGCACAACAATAGTAAGTATATACTGCTTCGTGAGATCTGATGCAATGTTTACTGTAATCATTACATCACACCTTAGTTAAAAATGCTTCACAAATTGATGTCAAGAGAGATACAAACAGCCATCCATGTAGATTACCCCCTATGCAGGTTCTGGAGTAGGCTGACTGTACTGGTGAGACTGAGGTGCCATCATCCTGCAATCTTCTCCTTTGTGGATAATATGTATCCCTTATGAAAGGGATCATTTGATAAAGCTGGGTACAGACTATTTGTATTTTTAATTTATTTTTTATTTAGCCAGCTGGCTGAACGAAAAAGAGGAAAAAACTCGCAGATTCCTGCATCCACACAAGCAAGGTGGATGCAGACCCCCCCAAGACATTGGCTGCAGCTGCTGCTTATAGGAGATTTTCCAGCAAGTCTGTTTGACCTAAGGCGATCTAACAATTTACTTTTATTGAACAGAGAGAGCTACACATACAGTAGATCGAAATTTTGCTGGTCCCTGCTGAACCAGCAAAACGTGGATCCATGTGTACCCACTAGAGATCGACCGATTATCAGCAACACCGATATATATCGGGGGCCGATATGCACTTTCCGCAATATATCGGAATCGGCCCCTGAGGTTACCGATATTGCCGATATTTAGGGAAAGTGCATGTCCTGGGGTGATGCCTGCAGCTAGAGGCATCACCCCGTTACCGGTGTCCATAGACGACGGTCGGCTGACTTGTAATGACAACCAATGCGGATGAGAAGCCACTCGGCTGTCATTACAAGGAACGGAAGGGGACGTCCCCCCCTCCCGCCGCCTTCCATGGCTCACTCGGGGACGGGAGACCCAGGCATCCTACCTCCACCGCCGCTGAAGAGAAGACCCGGTGTAGCATGTAGATGTGTCCCCGTGAAAGCCGGTATCCCTGCCGCAAGTGCGCATGTGCCGGTCTCCATGTAAAAAACCCAGAAGTGATGTCATGACATCACTTTGGAGTACTCGGCGCCGAATTAAAAAAACAGCATTCAAAACAGCCAAACTTGGCCCTTTGAATGCTTTTCAGTGCCGAGGAGGGGTTTGGGGTCTTTTCGACCCCCAGATCCCTCCACAAGGAGTACCTTTAGAAAAAAAAATGTTTTTTACATGTTCGAAAATATCGGCCGATATCGGCCAATACCGATATCTGATTACCAAAATATCGGTATCGGCATTAAAAAAATGATATTGGTCGATCACTAATACCCACCTTAAAACCCTCCATAGATGCACCATTTTCTTTTTTCAATCAGCCAGCAGGTTGAGGTGGATGGGGGAAGTCTCCCTAATGTGCTATTGTATTCTGACAGCAGGTAATCCTCTGCTGTCAGAATACACTGATCAGCGCTGCAGTCGATGCGCTGCATGTACTAATCAAGTGTACATTTTCTAATATTCTCATTTGAGTGAAGCTAATCATTAGATTGCCTTCCCTCAAGCAGGAACGGCCATAGATGGATCAAAAATTGTCCGGTCTTTGCTGAACCAGGCAGTGTTTAATTCAGCTATGGCCAGCTTACCTCTATTTTGAAATGCTGTAAATATGACATTTGCAGAGATCAAACGGCTGTATGCCCAATAAATAGGATCACAGGGCCAAATATGTCTGCTAGAAGGAGCTCTTGTTTATCTATAAACTTTATTCCTATACCAGCATGCAAAGAAAGAAGAGAAGAATGTGTGTGTTCTGCTATGCATACTATACATTTCCTCTTACCATGCTTATAGTCTGCAGCGGTCTCTTGGAAAGTGCTTCTCTCTCCCCGTATTCAATTATTTTTATTGTTTTTACTGGCACTCCAAATGTCACAGTGACTTTTTTTAAGATGCTGCTGCCTCTTCATCCAAATATCAAGGAGCCCCTAGGACAGTCTTCTTTCTCCATCCAAATATAAGGCTGCCCCTATGATACTTCTTCCTTTTCTTCCAAAATATCAGGGACCCCAACAGAACCTGTTATCTCCCTGCCCAAATATTAATCTACAGCTTGGATGTTGATGCTTCCCATTGCAAATATCAGGCATATACTAGGATACTGATGTCTCCCCATCCAAATATTAGGAAGCCCCTAGTATGCTAATGCCTCCCTATCCTCCAAATATTAAAATGCTGCTACCATAACATGGAAATGTCAGAAGCCCCTTACGATGCTGTCAGTGTCTCCCCGTCCCCATCCATTAAGATGCCACTGCTTCATCATCCAAGTGTCAGGTATCCCCTCTGTTTCTGCTGCCTAACCATCCAAATATCAGGGTGCACCTTCAATACTACTGCCCCCTTATCCAAGAATCAGGCTGTCCCTATGATGCTGCTTCCTTTTCATCCAGGTATCAAGCTGCCCCTGGGATGGTGCTGCCTCATCATCCATGTTTTACACTGCCCCTTTCGATGCTGGTGCCTCCTCATCCAAGTGTCGGGCTGCCCCTATGGTGCTGCTGCCTTTCCATCCAGAATCAATTTGCCCATATGATGCTGCCTTATCCCCCATCTAAACAGGGCTGTCTTTAACACAGGGCAAAAGGGGCAGCTGCCCCGGGTCTAGTCATTGTTGTGGGGCCCGAAGCAGCTGCCCCTTGAGCCCTCAAATAGTTGATAAGTGGATTCAAGAGGGCCCAAGAAAATTTTTGCCCAGGGTCCAATCAAGAATAAAGACGGCCCTGCATCTAAATACCAGGCCACCCCTATAATGCTGCTCCCTCTCATCCAAAGGTCAGGCTGCCCTTAGAATGGTGCTGCCTCCCAATACATGTTTTGGCCTGTCCTCATTGGATCAGCCCTGACAGTGGTACACACTCATCACCCCGCCTGCCTTCTGCTCCCTTGATCTTTTACACTGACAGTTGCCTTTCCTACTAAACAGCAGGCAAACTAATGTTTTAGCTTGCCAGCTGGAGGGACAGGTATTTTGCCTGATGTGCCTTTTGCTGGCACCGGCCCTGGTTCCTTTTGATGCTGCTTTCTCTCTATCCAAGTATCAGACTACCCCTATAATGCTGCTGCCTCTTTATCCATGTTTAAGCCTGTCCCTTTCCATGATGCTGCCTCCTCACCCAAGTATCAGGCTGCCCCTCCAGAATTCATTCTGTCCCTATTATTGCTGCTGCCTCCTCATGCCCCTATGATGATGATTCCTCCCCCACCCATAGTCCTATATTGACGATTCCTCCCCATCCATAGTCCTGTGATGATGATTCCTCCCCATCTATAGTCCTAGGATGATGATTACTCCCAATCCACGGTCCTATATTGATGATTTCCCCCATCCATAGTCCTATATTGATGGTTTTTCTCCCATCCATAGCCCTATGATGACGATTCCTCCCTGTCTATAGTCCTTTATTGATGATTTTTTTCCCATCCATAGTCCTTTAAAATTTCTCCCCATCCATAGTCCTTTATTGATTATTCTTCCCCATACATAGTCCTATATTGATGATCCCTCCCCATCCATAGTCCTATGTTGATGATTAGTCCCCATCTATAGTCCTATGATGGGGATTCCTCCTCAATTTATAGTCCTATAATGATGATTCCTCCCCATCCATAGTCCTATATTGATGGTTCCTTCCCATCCATAGTCCTATGATGATGATTCCTCCCCATCCATAGTCCTTTATTGATGATCCCTCCTCATCCAGAGTCCTATATTGATGGTTCCTCCCCATCCATAGTCCTATGATGACGATTCCTCCCCATCCATTGTCCTAAGATGATGATTCTTCGCCATACATAGTCCTATATTGATGATTCCTCCCCATCCATAGTCCTATATTGATGGTTCCTCCGCATCCATAGATCAGGCTTCCCTATATTAATGATTTCTCACCATCCATAGTCCTATGATGATGAGTCCTCCCCATCCACAGTCCTATATTTGTGGTTCCTCCCCATCCATATTCCTGTGATGATTCCTCCCCATCCATAGTCCTATATTGATGCTTCCTCCCCATCCATAGTCCTATTTTGATGCTTCCTCCCCATCCATAGTCCTATATTGATGGTTTTTCTCCCATCCATAGTCCTGTGATGATGATTCCTCCCCATCTATAGTCCTAGGATGATGATTACTCCCAATCCACGGTACTATATTGATGATTCAAGCCCCTATGATGATGATTCCTCCCATAGTCCTATATTGGCAATTCCTCCCCATCCATAGTCCTATGATAATGATTCCTCCCCATCTATAGTTCTAGGATGATGATTACTCCCAATCCACGGTCCTATATTGATGATTTCCCCCATCCATAGTCCTATATTGATGGGTTTTCTCCCATCCATATCCCTATGATGACGATTCCTCCCTGTCTATAGTCCTTTATTGATGATTTTTTTCCCATCCATAGTCCTTTATAATTTCTCCCCATCCATAGTCCTTTATTGATGATTCTTCCCCATACATAGTCCTATGATGATGATTCCTCCCCATCCATAGACAAGGCTTCCCTATATTGATGGTTCCTCCCCATCCATAGTCCTATATTGATGATCCCTCCCCATCCATAGTCCTATGTTGATGATTAGTCCCCATCTATAGTCCTATGATGGGGATTCCTCCTCAATTTATAGTCCTATAATGATGATTCCTCCCCATCCATAGTCCTATATTGATGGTTCCTTCCCATCCATAGTCCTATGATGATGATTCCTCCCCATCCATAGTCCTTTATTGATGATCCCTCCTCATCCATAGTCCTATATTGATGGTTCCTCCCCATCCATAGTCCTATGATGATGATTCCTCCCCATCCATAGTCCTATGATGATGATTCCTCCCCATCCATTGTCCTAAGATGATGATTCTTCCCCATACATAGTCCTATATTGATGATTCCTCCCCATCCATAGTCCTATATTGATGGTTCCTCCGCATCCATAGATCAGGCTTCCCTATATTAATGATTTCTCACCATCCATAGTCCTATGATGATGAGTCCTCCCCATCCACAGTCCTATATTTGTGGTTCCTCCCCATCCATATTCCTGTGATGATTCCTCCCCATCCACAGTCCTATATTGATGGTTCCTCCCCATCCATATTCCTGTGATGATTCCTCCCCATCCATAGTCCTACATTGAAGGTTCTTCCCAATCCATAGCCCTATATTGATGATTCCTCCCCATCCTTAGTCCCATATTGATGGTTCCTCTGCATCCATAGATCGGGCTTCTCTATATCAATGTTTCCTCCCCATCCATAGTCCTATATTGAAGGTTCCTCCCAATCCATAGATCAGGCTTCCCTATATTAATGATTCCTCCCCATCCATAGTCCTATGATGATGAGTCCTCCCCATCCATAGTCCTATATTTGTGGTTCCTCCCCATCCATATTCCTGTGATGATTCCTCCCCATCCACAGTCCTATATGGATGATTCCTTCCATAGTCTTATGATGATGATCCCTCCCCATCCATAGTCCTAAATTGATTATTTCTTCCCATCCATAGTCCTATATTGATGATTCCCCCCCATCAATAGTCCTATATTGATGATTCCTCCCCATCAATAGTCCTATATTGATGATTCCACCCCCATCAATAGTCCTATATTGATGATTCCCCCCCCATCAATAGTCCTATATTGATGATTCCTCCCCATCAATAGTCCTATATTGATGATTTCTCCCCATCCATAGTCCTATATTGATGATTCCTCCTCATCCATAGTCCTTTATTCATGATTCCTCCCCATCTATAGTCCTATAATGATGGTTCCTCTCCATCCATAGTCCTATAATGATGATTTCTCCCCGTCTATAGTCCTATGGTGATGATTACTCCCCATCCTTAGTCCTACGATGATTATTCCTCCTCATCCATAGTCCTACTGTATATTGATGATTCCCCCCATCCATAGTCCTATGATGATGATTCCCCCCTCCATGGTCATATAATGATGGTTCCCCCCATCCATAGTCCTATACTAATGATTCCTCCCCATCCATAGTCCTATATTGATGGTTCCTCCCCATCCATAGTCATATATTGATGATTCCGCCCATCTATAGTCCTATGATGATGATTCCTCCCCATCCATAGTCCTATACTAATGATTCCTTCCCATCCATAGTCCTATATTGATGATTTCCCCCATCCATCATCCTATGATGATGATGATTCCTCCCCATCCATAGTCCTATGATGATAATGATGATGACTGGTCGTCCTCCATCCTCACTCTGAACACCTGCATCTCCTCTCCGCTTCTTCTGGGTACCAGCGCGCTCCATTCTGCAGCATCACAGGGGGACCCATGATGCAGGCGAGTCACCCTCACCGCCCTGCCTCCCCTCTCCCGCACATAGTACGCCCCTGCTCCGTGTTGTGAGTGCGGTCGGAGGAGCGCTCCACTGTCCCCCGCAGGGGTGAAGGGTGCAGGAGGTACCAAGTGGCGGTGGGGAGGAGGAAGGGGAGGATGCTGAGCTCTGTCGGTCGCCGAGGAGACAGATAGAGGAGCAGCCTGTGGAGTGTCCGTACACACCGCCAGTCTCCGGTCCGCCCTTCCCAGTCCTCGGGCTCCACAGCCCCGTTCCCGGTATCAGCAGAACCGATCCGACTTCATGATGAATTACCTGAGGCGTCGCCTATCAGACAGCAACTTCATGGCCAACCTGCCCAACGGCTACATGAGTGACCTGCAACGGCCGGACCCTCCCGCCCCGCCGCCCGCTTCCGTCTCACCGGGACCCCCCGCCGTGTCCCCGGAGCCCAGCGTAGGAGGGGGAGGGGGAGGCGGCGGCTTCTTCTCTTCTCTCTCCAATGCGGTCAAGCAGACCACCGCCGCCCTCAGCGAGCAGGTCTCCACCGCCGCCGGGGGGGTCTCCGGGGGGGCGTCCAGGGGGGCCAAACTACTGCTGGTCATTGACGAGCCCCACACTGACTGGTGAGACTTTACATGAGAGATATGGGGGTATCAATGAATATTTGGGGGGGGGAGGGATAGAGGGAAGTGGGGGGACAGAGATATGGGGGTATCAATGAATACTTGGGGGGGGGGGATAGAGGAGCATGGGGGGCGGCAGAGGTATGGTGGTAATAGAGAATTACATGGGGGGCGGCAGAGGTATGGTGGTAATAGAGAATTACATGGGGGGGGGCGGCAGAGGTATGGTGGTAATAGAGAATTACATGGGGGGGGGCGGCAGAGGTATGGTGGTAATAGAGAATTACATGGGGGGGGGGGGGGCGGCAGAGGTATGGTGGTAATAGAGAATTACATGGGGGGGGGGGGGCGGCAGAGGTATGGTGGTAATAGAGAATTACATGGGGGGCGGCAGAGGTATGGTGGTAATAGAGAATTACATGGGGGGGGGGGCGGCAGAGAGAGGTATGGTGGTAATAGAGAATTACATGGGGGGCGGCAGAGGTATGGTGGTAATAGAGAATTACATGGGGGGGGGGCAGAGGTATGGTGGTAATAGAGAATTACATGGGGGGGGGGGGGCGGCAGAGGTATGGTGGTAATAGAGAATTACATGGGGGGCGGCAGAGGTATGGTGGTAATAGAGAATTACATGGGGGGCGGCAGAGGTATGGTGGTAATAGAGAATTACATGGGGGGGGGGCGGCAGAGGTATGGTGGTAATACAGAATTACATGGGGGGCGGCAGAGGTATGGTGGTAATACAGAATTACATGGGGGGCGGCAGAGGTATGGTGGTAATAGAGAATTACATGGGGGGGGTGGCAGAGGTTTGGTGGTAATACAGAATTACATGGGGGGCGGCAGAGGTATGGTGGTAGCAGGGAATTAAATGGGGGGGGGGTAGAGGGAAGTGGGGGGACAGAAACATGGGGGTTTCAATGAATACTTGGGGGGGATAGAGGAGCATGGGGGTGGCAGAGGTATGGTGGTAACAGGGAATTACATGGGGGGCATAGAGGGAAAAGAATTATGTGGGGAACATGGTGGAGAATGATGTAGGGAGAGCGGCAAGGACTAATATAGGGAGCGTGGTGGAGAATGGTGTAGGGATTAGTAGAGAGTAGTGTAGGGAGTAATAGGGAATGGTGTGGAAAGTAGTAGGGAGCTTGGGGGAGATGGTAGGGACTGTGTGCGGGATAGATGGTAGGGACTGTGTGCAGGATAAATGGTAGGGACTGTGTGCAGGATAGATGGTAGGGACTGTGTGCAGGATAGATGGTAGGGACTGTGTGCAGGATAGATGGTAGGGACTGTGTGCAGGATAAATGGTAGGGACTGTGTGCAGGATAGATGGTAGGGACTGTGTGTGGGATAGATGGTAGGGACTGTGTGCAGGATAAATGGTAGGGACTGTGTGCAGGATAGATGGTAGGGACTGTGTGTGGGATAGATGGTAGGGACTGTGTGCGGGATAGATGGTAGGGACTGTGTGCAGGATAGATGGTAGGGACTGTGTGCGGGATAGATGGTAGGGACTGTGTGCGGGATAGATGGTAGGGACTGTGTGTGGGATAGATGGTAGGGACTGTGTGCGGGATAGATGGTAGGGACTGTGTGCGGGATAGATGGTATGGACTGTGTGCAGGATAAATGGTAGGGACTGTGTGCAGGATAAATGGTAGGGACTGTGTGCGGGATAGATGGCATGGACTGTGTGCGGGATAGATGGTAGGGACTGTGTGCGGGATAGATGGTAGGGACTGTGTGTGGGATAGATGGTAGGGACTGTGTGTGGGATAGATGGTAGGGACTGTGTGCGGGATAGATGGTATGGACTGTGTGCAGGATAGATGGTAGGGACTGTGTGCGGGATAGATGGTAGGGACTGTGTGCGGGATAGATGGCATGGACTGTGTGCGGGATAGATGGTAGGGACTGTGTGCGGGATAGATGGTAGGGACTGTGTGTGGGATAGATGGTAGGGACTGTGTGTGGGATAGATGGTAGGGACTGTGTGCAGGATAGATGGTAGGGACTGTGTGCAGGATAGATGGTAGGGACTGTGTGCAGGATAGATGGTATGGACTGTGTGTGGGATAGATGGCATGGACTGTGTGCGGGATAGACGGTAGGGACTGTGTGTGGGATAGACGGTATGGACTGTGTGCGGGATAGATGGTAGGGACTGTGAGTGGGATAAATGGTAGGGACTGTGTGCGGGATAGACGGTAGGGACTGTGTGCGGGATAGACGGTATGGACAGTGAGCGGGATAGACGGTATGGACAGTGAGCGGGATAGACGGTAGGGACTGTGTGTGGGATAGATGGTAGGGACTGTGTGCGGGATAGGTGGTATGGACTGTGTGTGGGATAGATGGAAGGGACTGTGTGCGGGATAGATGGTAGGGACTGTGTGCGGGATAGATGGTATGGACTGTGTGCAGGATAAATGGTAGGGACTGTGTGCGGGATAGATGGTAGGGACTGTGTGTGGGATAGATGGTAGGGACTGTGTGCGGGATAGATGGTAGGGACTGTGTGCGGGATAGATGGTATGGACTGTGTGCAGGATAGATGGAAGGGACTGTGTGCGGGATAGATGGTAGGGACTGTGTGCGGGATAGATGGTAGGGACTGTGTGCGGGATAGATGGCATGGACTGTGTGCGGGATAGATGGTAGGGACTGTGTACGGGATAGACGGTAGGGACTGTGTGTGGGATAGATGGAAGGGACTGTGTGCGGGATAGATGGTAGGGACTGTGTGCGGGATAGATGGCATGGACTGTGTGCGGGATAGATGGTAGGGACTGTGTACGGGATAGACGGTAGGGACTGTGTGCGGGATAGATGGTAGGAACTGTGTGCGGGATAGACGGTAGTGACTGTGTGCGGGATAGATGGTAGGGACTGTGTTCGGGATAGATGGTAGGGACTGTGTGTGGGATAGATGGAAGGGACTGTGTGCGGGATAGATGGTAGGGACTGTGTGTGGGATAGATGGAAGGGACTGTGTGCGGGATAGATGGTAGGGACTGTGTGCGGGATAGATGGTAGGGACTGTGTGCGGGATAGATGGTAGGGACTGTGTGCGGGATAGATGGTAGGGACTGTGTGCGGGATAGATGGTATGGACTGTGTGCGGGATAGATGGTAGGGACTGTGTGTGGGATAGATGGTATGGACTGTGTGCAGGATAGATGGTAGGGACTGTGTGCGGGATAGATGGTAGGGACTGTGTGCGGGATAGATGGTAGGGACTGTGTGTGGGATAGATGGTATGGACTGTGTGCGGGATAGATGGTAGGGACTGTGTGTGGGATAGATGGTAGGGACTGTGTGTGGGATAAATGGTAGGGACTGTGAGTGGGATAGATGGTAGGGACTGTGAGTGGGATAGATGGTAGGGACTGTGTGCGGGATAGATGGTAGGGACTGTGTGCGGGATAGATGGTAGGGACTGTGTGCGGGATAGATGGTAGGGACTGTGTGTGGGATAGATGGTAGGGACTGTATGCGGTATAAATGGTAGGGACTGGTAGAAGATGAATAGGGATATCAGATAATGAGAACATTTACAGAAGGAATAAAGGAATATCAGGAAGTGGGGAGAATATTAGGGACAGATGTAGAGATTGTAGAGACCGGGCACTTAGAAGGTGAAGGATAGAATGGTCATCCTCTATGAGTGGATGGAAGGGACTGTGGTATGGAAAAGCCAGATGTTGGCATAGGCAGGATGACAGTGACTGGGAAGATAGAAGATGGCAAGGACTGGCACAGGGGGTGAGGAATGGTAGACACTGGGCACCAAGAAGGAGTAGGGAAGGTAGAGAGGAATATAAGAGCGCAGTGGAGAACTGGGGTAGGTGATTGTGGTTTGCGGTCAGTTGGGGGAGGGGAAATGAGGTTGTGAAGGCTATGGAACAGTGGACACAGATGTAAGGACTGGCTGAGAAGATGATAATGTAGGATGTGGGGGATATACAGTGAAGAAGGGGGGGGGGGGGTAGAGAAATTATGTCACATTAGGATCTGGGGTCCTAGGGAGGCTCTGACAAAAAGGAACATTGATTGATGGGTGGTCAAAGGTCAGCAATATGGTGGAATTGGAGATGTAGAGAGGAGGAGAGCAGGCTTTGACAGATGGGAAATGTAGAAAGATTTATAAGGAGGGCTGAGAATCAGGATGGATGGATGGATTTTACAGCTATTGGCAAGTTAGGACTGAGTGCTTAGGAATCATTTTATAGGACAAATGGGTATAAGAAGAGAAAGTGATATTGTTATTTTTGGGATTTCCTGTGTTGTTATTTTATGTTTAAATTGCCTTTATGATCCCTGATTCTGCACATTGTAGGCATGGATTTCTCAGTACCGATGGCCTTGTTTCTGAAGGGTGATACTGGAAACATGTTTTAGAAGTAAATGTTTTTAGGATCAGTGAGAAGAACTATATTATATGAAAATGCAATTACCTTTAGCAACCAATCAGATTTTTGCATTAATTAAAAGAAGTCAGAATAATGAGGATGAGTTATGAGGAGTTGCTAGGGGATATTTTGCATGACGGTTTAAGCGTTAAACCATTCCCTCGGTGAATCCTGTAAAATAAAGCAGTTAGCAATGTGCAGGAAGACAATTACACTCTATTCTTAAAGCTGCACTCTAGGCAGATATAAATAAAACAACTGAATGCAGCTCTGTATTCATTAATACATAATGGGATTTATTTTTATTACAAGCAGTGTAATTACGTGAATTTGATTCGGTATCAGCCCTGTACAGAAGAGCAGCGTTTGTACAGCAGAGCTCAGAGTGTGAGTGTGAGAAGCCACACAAGGATGTAATGAATAAGTGCTACTTCTCCTAAAGCGGAACCCCTCCCAAAAGGGGAAGTTCCACTTTAAGGACTCGTCCCCTGCTCCTCTTGCACAACTGGCACTTTTGAGGAGTGAGGTGGGGAGCAGGTACCCGATTTTGACAGGTACCTGCTCCCACTTCTGTTCTTGAGGGCCGCAGCGCTCGGGAACAGAAGTTCTCTTCCCTCCCTCCCCCCTGCAGTCTTCTGAGACACTGACAGGTCCCAGAAGACTGCATCCACCAGTCAGGATGCGAAACGAAACTCGCGCACGCACAGTGGGCACCCAGCTGTGAAGCCGCAAGCTGTCACAGCCGGGTGCCCATAGTCAGGGGTGGACTGACAACTCATGGGGCCCCCGGGCAATCAGAGATCATGGGGCCCCCTGTGTCCGCACTCAAGCCACACAAAGCCCCACCTACAAATTGCAGCTCAGCCACATAGAGTGGGCTTCTTTCTGTAGTGTGTAGCCTCTCATGGGGCCCCCGTACTGACCCTGGGCCCTCGGGCAGTGCCCTAATCCCCGAATGGTCAGTCCGACCCTGCCCATAGTAAGGATGCCGGGGCCGCTGAGGGAGGACAGAGGATGAAGACAGCTGGGGTGAGCTCAGCGCCGGACCGTGGGACAGGTGAGTGGCTTTTTTTTTTTAAAGTCAGCAGTTTAACTGTCCCATCCCTGGGTGGGGTAGATCTGGGACAGCCTGGGCTCGGAAGAAGTGGGGTGGCCCTTATTCTGCCTAAAAGACTGAGGACATCTAGTGGCAGAAATTAAGTACTTTGAAGGACAGCACATGATTGAGGGTGATTATGGCAGTAAAAACTGCTCTTTTATTTTATTGTTTATTAGGTTCTTGGTATTTTTTTAAATTCTGCTTTAATTGCTGTTATTGTTTTGAACATGTGAAAGGCGAGACCAGATTGGTTGTTATAGGTTACTGTCATTTGCATATCATTATTGGTTTTAGTGAAGGGGCCAATCTGTCCAAATGAGCTATTCCAGTGATAACTGGAGTTTAATGGGCTCTCGTCTCATGGTTTCTATTTCTTAGGTCACTTGGTGAGGGAGGTGTACACACCCAGGAACCTCAACCTATACTGAAAAGAATATGTTGGCTACTCTTGCTGACTGTCAACTTGTTCCATTAGCTTCAGTACATTCTGAGACATTGATCTGGAACAAGCATACAGTTTAGGAGTTGTGACTTCACTTTGACCGACCTTACTCAGATTGAGCTACACATTTCCCTTTATATGTAGAGCTTTCCCCACAAGAGCTATAAAAATCTGGAATGTCGCCTGAAGGTGGGCTGACCCTTTAAAGAAGGTTGTGACATTTGCATGAAATCCATCAAGGTTTGGTGAAATGTGGTCCTCTGGTAATGCTGACTATACACAGGGATTTTTCTAATTATGCAGTATAGTAGTTTAAATGTTTTCCAGTATCATATGAATTCTGTGCAATCCAGTAAAAAAAAAAAAAAATAGTGCCAAGAGGAATAACCTGATACAGGATTTGACCTTGTGGCCTAGGCAGTCATAGTGAGGACATTTGATTGTAATGAAGTCTAGGCATGTTATTCTCTCATTCCGTGATTTTATTTTATTTTTAAATTCAGTTATTTGGTGATTGTAAGGTAATTGTGTTTTGTCAAAATGACTAAATTAGATTGACCTTTAGGTTGGATCTTAAGGAAGACTTAGATTTTCTATTTTTTCTGGCTGAGGAGTATGCAACTTTTTATTCATTTACAATTGTAATTTTCTAAGAGATTTGTTAATTGTTAAAAATGAAAGTGATAATAAAGTTATTATTATATAAATATTATTTTTTTTAATACATTCCACAAGCTAAGTTTACCATACATGCTGCCCCTTGAGAATCAAAGGTTCTTCTTTCCTCCTGCTTTAGCCGGTCCCGTCAGCAATTGCATCTTTTGGGAGGACCAGTGACATTACTACAGTAATCAGTGCTATAAATATGCACTGTTACTGTAATAATGACACTGGCAGGGAAGGGGTTAACCCTATGGGTGATCTAAGGGTTAAATGTATGCCTCATGCTTACTGATGTGTGTGTGTGGGGGGGGGGGGCTGTGACACAGACAGAGATCGCAGGTTCAGCTATGCTGAATCCTGTGATCTCTCCATGTCTGTCACAGAGAAGATCCGCCTGCTTTGTTTACATAAGCAGGCGGGTCTTCTCACACTTTTCCCGATGATCGGGGAAGGGAGGCGGCGATTGCAGCCTCTCCTCCTCCAGCCAGACTCCCGCTGTGTCTAAACACAGCGGGAGCGAGCCCCCGGAAGCACGTGCGCGCCGCCGAGACCACGAGGAATCTAGCGACGTAAGTCTACATTGCTGGAACCAGGGGAGCCGCACTGCCGCAGTAGGATTACCATGAGCAGTCGGCAAGTGATTAAAAGAGAGGTATGGGTTTAAAAAAATAAACAAACAGTTATACTCACATGGGTGGATGCATCGATCCGATCTGTCCTATGCCACTTTATTTGGAATGGAGCCTGATCGCTCAGATCTCAGTCTTCAGTAAGCAGATAGCCGGTGACTGTTAATGCTGACTGTCTCTGCTCTGCCCTCTAGCGCTCACTGAAATGCTGGACTGTGGAGGGGTGGGAGTGGCTGGCTCAGTCTCCCAGTGCCTTGCTGTTGGGACTGGCTGAATGACATCAGCTGACAGCGGGCTTTAGAAAACGAGTTACAGGAGTACAGAACGAGCTGCACTCCTGTGATCCCCAGGAGAAGTACAGCCAGAATATCTTTGACTATACTTCTACTTTAAGCTCAAAGGGTTCTATGGAGCCACCCCACAATCCAGATCTGTTCCAGAAGCGTTTCTGTATGCACAGTTTTAACCCGTTTCTGATGTGTTCCTGCGCATTTTTGCTGTTTTTCTTCTTTTTTTCCCTATACTGGAGTTCCCTGCATTCCAATGCGTTTTTGATGCATTTTACCACGTTCCAGTACAGTCCATTGCAGGAAAAATGCAGCATGTTCTAATTTTTTTTCATGGAACTGGAATGCCCTGGAACTGACTGCACTGGTGTGAACTATGCCATTGGAAGCCATATAACCTACTTTCCATGCGTTTTTGATGCTGAAAAAAAAACGCACTGACTGGATTGCATGTGGTGTAAACTTGCCCTGAAGCTGAATGGATAGTTTGCTCAGAGACCTGAAGCCAAAGAATGGCTTTCTCTGAATGGTGACTTCACCACCCTGCCTCTCCACCTCGTTCAATCAGAGAATCAAGAAAATGAGAAAAATGTAGGAGGAGCTGTGAATGGCACCTGTGCTGAATGGACGACTCATTGTGGTTACTATGCAGCAGGTTGACTCCTCGGCACAGGACCCAGAAGGCAGCGACAATTACTATAGTTGTAGCAGCGACTAGTACAATGATTTCTAGCTTCCACAGGTATGGAATATGTACTGTATACTTACATTGGTCCATCTGGACCAATGTAACTATGCATAAAAAAAAAAACATACCTGGAATTCAGATAAGTAGTAGAGAATGTTTACCAGGCTGGTTAGCATGTGTGTATTAAAAAAACGTTCTGAACATTTAATGCTGCTTTAAAGCCTTTGTAAAGCTTAATTTTTAATTCTAAAATACCAAACATAATATGCGTACCTGCTCTGTGTAATGGTATTGCACAGAGCGGCCCTGATCCTCCTTTTTTGGGGTGCCCCAGGATCCTCCTCCTCTGTATGCGCTACCATAGCAAGCCGCTTGCTATGGGGGTGCATGGGCAGGCTTGCTCCTGAGACAGGCTGTGTGTGTCTATAGACAAACACAGTGTAGCTCAGCCCCTTCCCCCTCGGTCCCCACCTCACAGTCTTTAAATGACAGCAGCAGGAGCCAATGGCTACCCCTGCTGCCTCTGTGTCCTGTGAGCAGAGAGAGGAAGACCAGGATCGCTGCAGATGGGCACAGCGCTGGATGGAGTTAGGACTCCAGTAAGTATAAGGGGGGTGAGGGGGTGATACTACTACTGGAATATTTTAGACTTTAAAGTAGAAGTAAACTCTTTTTTGCACTTGTACCGACCGGAAAGCCTGCACTGTTTAGTACATGTTCACACTGCATGCAGCCGGTAATGTCACGGGCACATGCGCTCTGAAGTGACGGCAGCCCCGTCTTGTGGTCCGTGACGTCATCATGGCGTGGCCAATCAGATGGCCAGAGTAGGGAATGAAGACCAGGTGAAGAAGCCCTGTCAGCGATGACAGCGTGCCACTGGAGGGCTTCATTCTAAGATAAGTATTTCATTCTTATCGCATATAAGGCCTTTACCTTGCAGGGTTTACAAAAAAAATTTGGTGCAGTTTACTACCGCTTTAATGCAGGGAATGCATTAAGATAAAAATGTTCTGCCTTTAGAACTACTTCAGAAATGTTTTATTTTTATAGTGTGTATGGTAATAGGTCAACAAAAATAAGGAATAAGAAATAAAAAGGCATATCTGGCAGTACAGCAGAACACAAAACGCAAAAATCCTAACTGAAAATTATAATCAAATTGAATGAATAAGAATTGTAATGTGCGTGGCCAGTTTTCATTTACCCCTCGTAATAGTTCTACATACCAGGCTTGTCCTTTTTGTAATTAAAACACTATCAAATCACAATCGCTTGAAACGTGCATATCCTGGCCGCAAGTCGTGACCAATCAGACAAGCACATCATACGGGGTATATATCATTTGGCTCCAGCAAGCAATCCAATCATGTAATCATTATCACAGGCGGTCTTGTAAAACCTTCATATTGCATCAGGATCAAACAGAACAGAAAATCGTATGATTTAGGTCATCTTTAGGTCTTTGCAGAGAATGGGGTATATATACATACTGTATAGTGGGTGGAATTCTGGGTAATAGCAGAACTGACGTGGGAATTAGACAAGGAAATGAGCACAATTTATTCTATTAATGGAAGAAGAGCAGAGAGGGCTCGGACAGCCAGGAGAAAGGGCACAGGGAGGTCAGCACTATAGAACGTGTGTAGGACAATCTGCACATAGGGTAGACTAAATCAGCTTAGAATATTCAATGAATGTTAATGTAAAATGCATTAAATATGATTGGCAAGGGACTAGGAGTATTGATTTAGAAGGCCGATGGCATTAAAGTGGATTTTGGAAAGCAATGTAAGTGAGTGAATAAGTGCTTCTACCAGGCTTGTTTTGTATATGTTTATTTATACAGCACCATACGTTTACCACGCTATTCCAACAGATAAGAATAATTTTAAATGCATTTGCATGTTGATGGATGTGGAGTTTTATGCCACCTTTTCTCAGGACTCCGCATTGTGCAAAAAGTAATGGAACAAATGCAGAAGCTTTGTAGGCAGCACCTTATTGTGCATGCTCTTACCTATTTAGCACATCCCGACTACCTGCTAGTCAACACTCCTCAGCTGCCTGCTGCTACCTAGTTAGTGGAGCACTTTTGCTCAGGGTCTTTTGGCTGGATAGCAGAGTCCCGGAGGGAGGAGATGGCTGCTTCCTCCTCTGTAGAGGTGCCATGCGGCCTCAGGTAGTTGACCTGAGGGCCTGGAGCATAGCAGTGAGGAATTTAACCCAGAGGTCTGGTGAAGCCGACTGAAAGGGGAGACACTGGAGGATCTGATTCTGCAGTACAGTGAGTACAGATCTGTGTCAAGGGTCCTGACCTGAGGGAGGCCACCCCTGCAGCTAGAAGAGTCAGTGGACGGGTGTCAGTAAAGGGGATGCTAGTGAGAATTCGGAAGATAATGTAGATTCACCAGGTCTGTTGCTGGAGAGAAAAGAGCAAGGAGACCCAACCCTTTCCATACATGTTGCAGTATGGATTAAGCAGTGCAGCTGCTTCCACGAGCAACCTGGTGAGACCAAGCGAGAGTTGTCCTTATCCATTGTGAATAGTTACAGTTGGAGTATACCACTATTCCCAGCTCCCATCCAAGTTCCAAAATAAACAGTAAAAACCAACACCCCTGGACTGTTATTGTGTGACAAGCAATTGAGAGTAAGGAGGGATGCGTGAAGTGTTCCCTAAGTGACTGTGTGCTGGTAATTAGAGGAGGCCCAACAAGTCATTATACAGCAAGCCCTATGGGGACAGTGCTACATTAGCACTTCCCTGCTGCCTGCTCCTACATAGTAAGCACTCCTCGGCTGCCTGCTTCAGCCTAGTCAGCACTTCCCGGCTACCTGCTCCTACCTAGCCACCTGTCACTGGCTGCCTTTGTGGAGGGTACCCGAATGCATGCATCTATCAGCAGCAGGGATGACCTGTTCAGTGTAGCTGTACTTAGGAAACTGGAATCAGACTGGGTATAATCACCTACTTAAAAACTGGGCACTTTCACCCCCTTCCTGTCCAGGCCAATTTTCTGCTTTCAGTGCTGTCGCACTTTGAATGGCAATTGTGTGGTCATGCAACACTGTACCCATATGACACTTTTTTATAATTTTTTTTTTTTTTACACACAGAGCTTTCTTTTGGTGGTATTTAGAGCCGGTTCACATTGGGGCGACTTGTCAGGCGACTTGGTCGCCTGACAAGTCGCCTGCCATAGATTAGCACAGGACCCGTTCTAATAGGAGGACTTATAAAAAGGGTCCTGTACTACTTTGGGGCGACCTGGAGCGACCTGCATTGACTTCAATGATATGAACAGGTCGCCCGGCAAGTCGGGTCGCCTGTATGCGAACCGGCTCTAAGACCCCGTTCACACTGGGGCGACCTGGTCGCCTGACAGGTCGCCTGCCATAGAGTAGCTGTGGACCCGTTCTAACAGGAGCGACACAAGTCGCTCCTGTTAGAAAAAGGGTCCGGAGCTTCTTTGGGGCGACCTGCATTGACTTCAATGATATGAAGTCCGTGCCGGCCGCTCCGAGGTTGCCGTGCGAGCTGCGCACCGCAACCTGTAAGGTCGCTCCGGCAAGTAGCGTCGCCCCAGTGTGAACGGGGTCTAATTCACCACTGATTTATTTTATTTTTTGCTAAACAAACAAAAACAGATCGAAAATTAAAAAAAAAAAAAGTTCTTCTGTTAAAGTTCTGTTAAAGTTTTGCAAAAAAATAATTTTTCTTCCTTACTGATGTGCGCTGGTGAGGCTGCACTGATGGGAACTAATGAGGTTGCAGTGATAGGCTGCACTGATGGGCACTAATGAGGCTGCACGGCTTAGGGAGTGAGAGTGATGTTGATTAGGCAGCATTCAGGGGGGCATATCGGACTACTGGCCTTACATTGTGCTTGATGACATAGGAGTGTCTGAAATTGACAAAGTGTCTTAGAAAAGAGGCTGGGGGGGGGGGGGGGGAGTCGGCCTTATAGCATGAAAAGAGTCTGCGGGCGCAAGTGATTAGGTAAACACAAGTTATAAAATGTCTTGTTTCTAATACCCTAGGTATTGACGAGAATGTAACCCTTGCTATGTGGGTTTAGCCCCACTGCAGGGAATTTTTTCTTGTTTTTTCCCAGAGTTCTGCTTCAGTTTGGAGGAGAGAAATGAAGACCTGCACTGGCCCTGGGCCTTTGATGCAGGTATAAACAAACTGTTTTTTTAGGCAGGTGCAGGTAGTTTATCACTGATGTTATATTTTCCAGTTTGATGGCCATGACAGGTTCACTTGAAGTCAGCCTGTTCAGAATCAGATGCCTATAAAAGAAGGTTTCACGTGGGTTGAAAACCCAAGGGCTGCACCAGTTGCTATAGGGCCTGCCCACACCTTATTGGAAGGAAACCTTCATTATTATCTCCATATCAATTATCTTCATTTGTGTCAGTTTCTTGTTTTTAATTGCAGATGAGATTTCTGTTTAATTACTTCCTCTACTAAGCGCATAAACACAATTTTACAGATTTCATCTATTTTCATTGATAGAATTGAGAACATGAGATCAAAACAGTTCAGCTAATTAATGATACAAGCTACACAGAAAAGTGATGTATTAAATAGCATCCAGCTGAACAGGAGACATAGAAAGACCAACTCCCTTTGGTTCATAGCAATAGAGTTTTGTTGTTCCTGATTCAGACCCTCTAAGCACCTTTCACAGGGCGATCCGATCCGCCTGTCAGTTTTTCAGGCGGACCGGATCGGATGCTCCATGCATCCCTATGGGGCAGCGGATATCAGATGAGACATCTCCGCTGACACCCGCTGCTATCCGATTCCGATCCTGTCCGTGGAAACCATATTTTCCATCCATCTGGAGGATCGGATCTAATGAGAATGGACAGGCGGTCCGTTCTCATCCGATCTCCCCATAGAGGACAGCGGGGATCTCTTGTCTCACCATCATAAACGTTTGTCTCATCAGTCCAAAGAATATTTGAACAAATGTCTTGGGGATAATCAAGACGTTTTTGGCAAATGTGGGACAAGCCTTTGTGTTCTTTTTAGTCAGCAGTGGCTTTTGCCTGGGAACTCTCCCATGGGTGCCATTTCTGCCCAGCCTCTTTCTTGATGTTGAATCATAAACACTGGCCTTAACTGAGGCAAGTGAGGCCAGCAGTTCTTAATATGCTGTTCTGGGTTCTTTTATGACCTCCTGGATGAGTCGTGTTGTGTTGTGTTGTGTTGGAGTTGTGTAGTGTTCTTGGAGTAATTTTGGCAGGCCGGCCACTCTTGGGAAGGTTCACCACTGTCCCAAGTTTTCTCCATTTGTGGATAATAGCTCTCACTATGGTTCGCTGGAGTCCCAATGCCTTAGAAATGGCTTTGTAACCCTTTTCAGACTGATACATGTCATTTACTTTGTTTCTCACCTGCTCTTAGATTTCCTTAGATTGTGGCATGATGTGTGGCTTTTTTAGATCTTCAAACAGCTTCTATTTAAGTGATTTCTTGATAGGTCTGGCAGTAATCAGGCCTGGGTGTGGCAAGTGAAATTGACCTCAGCTTTACAAAAAATGTGGTTAATCACAGTTATTTCATTATTTAGCAAGTTTGGGGGGGGGGGGGGCAATTTTACTTTTTCACATAGGGCCAGGCAGGTTTGGACATCTTTTTTCCCTTAATACAGGAGATCATCATTTAAAGCGGAGTTCCACCCATTTTATATTAAGTCCAATTACTGCCATGCCCATCCTGAACGCTTTAATAAATGGCAATACATTTTTTTTTCTTTGTAAACACCTTTTTATCACTTTTCTTTTGCAGGACTTCTGGCTGTGGCCTCCTAGGCGATTACGTCACTGGGGATTTGCAAGGGCTCCAGGGATAGCGGCGTCATGTATCCCAGGAGTCCTTGCGAATCGCCTAGTGAGGAAATCTTGCGTTATTTCCAGACCGGAAATGACGCGCACGGGAGGAACGGGATGTCATTATTGACAGGTTGCTATAGCAACGGGGCAGGACCTTCTGCTGATGCCGCCATTGCTATGGCAACCTGTCAGGAAGAGAGAGAGAGAGATGCTCAGTGGCTTCACTGCGCAGGCGTGAGATTGGGAGGTGCATGCTGGGTAGCCAGCTGCACCGAATCCCGGAAATACACAGGAGCGGGCTTCAGATGCCTACATCCTCGATGACCACTGCCTGCTTCCCAGATCAAATAAAAGATTAGAGATTTTCAAGTAACAAGTATGAGGAAAGTTATGCTAATATCCAAATAATATTGTAAAAGTACTAGGAATCACAGGGGTGCTGTTATCAAAAATTGATTAGGAGATTGGAGCTCCGCTTTAAAAACTGCATTTTGTATTTACTCCGGTTATCTTAGTTTAATATTAAAATGTGCTTGATGATCCGAATCATTTATGTGACAAATAAGCAAAAAAAAATCAGGAAGGGGCAAATACTTTTTCACAGCATTGTATATCAAAAATCATTGAAAATACCATCCATTCCTTTTAAAACCAGGGTTGTACTAAAAGGATAAAGCCAATTCAGCTGCAGTGGGCAGAAATGCGAGCAGTGAATGGCCAGCTTTGGGCCGGCCATAGATGGAGCGATTTTCAAAAAAATCACTGGATTCCCACATCAACACAGCCAGTGTCGACAGGGAATCCTCCTGTGGAGCCATTGTGCTCTCCCTGTGAGTGAGGCCGTCCCTGCCAGGTGAACACAGTGATTATTGCTAGCAGCTATAACAGCCACTGACATTATTCACATGTAAAATCCTGCAGGCTGGTTGTACCCAGTTGATCGGTTGACCAGCGTGGGTACATTTAGCCTGCCCTTTCATGGTTCAAATCTCTATGGCCAGCTTTAGTTGTTTACTGAACATCATGGAAGTTCCATAAGGCCGGGTTCACATATGTTCAGCCGTATGTTCGTGCCTGGGGTCCAGTGCGTGTCTGTTTACCAATTCAAGTGCGAATCAGGTACGAATTTTTGCCTGAATTTGCACCTGAACTGGACCTAAACACACACAGGACCCTTTTGTAATTCACCCCAGACCTGTGTGAACCAGTTCCATTGAGAGTCGGTCACACTCACATGTCATGCGAATTGGATGCGAGGAAACCCACATCCAGTTTGCATATATGTGAACCCAGCCTTAGGTTACCCTAAGACACCATAACCATGACACCATAGCAGTAAAGCAGTATATCCACTGGCCAAATACTGTATGGGAGGTTTAAAACAAATCTGTTGATTCTCCCATCCACACTAAACAGCATAGATGGATGAATCTTTACTGTCTGCTATTTTATTCTGACACTCGGCACCTGCGGTAGTCAGAAAACCTGGACAGTGGCTGTGTCTGATTGGTTGCAGCCGCTGTTTGGCCTGTTTTCCGGCTGGCTCCTTGAATTTTCAGAATGAAAGATGTCTTGCAAAAGGGTGCTAACAGGGCTACCCATGGCTTATATTCCTGATGAATCATTCCACAATTGCTCCATGTGTGGTCTGCCTGAAAGAAATCTAAGGCATTCACTTTCATTTTATAACATCAGCATTGTAAAAACATCACAAATAGTTATTTTTGAGAATCCAATATAAGCTTATTGAAAACTCTCCTCCTTTCATGTTGTGAGTGCGTGGGCCATCTCTTTCCCCAACTTGATGGATTCCCTGAAGCTTTTCCTCTGCTGATCCTTTTGATCCCCAAGGACTACATATCCCATGGTACTTTGCTGTCTGCAAGAAAAGATTCCAGTATTGATACAGAGTATAATAATAGTAGAACCCTCCTATAAATATGTATATTACTTTTTTGGGTACTATCCCTTGTTCTAGACAACAGAATAATCCTTCCTGCCTAAAAGGCAAGAAGGAGAGAGAAAAATTTGGCAGCACATATGGCAGCAACTATATTGCACACTTAAAGTCCCATATACAGGGCCGGTGCTAGACCAGCTACTCACGCCCCCCCCCCCCAAAAAAAAACAAAAATTAAAACAAAATGGGAAGGGTTTAAAAACTCCTCTATGTCATATTCAGTGACCCTGATCTGATGGTTCCTCCATGTAATTCTTTCATACCCAGTGACTCCCATATTCCTCCATGTCACACCCGGGGACCCTGATGTCCCCCTATGTCACACCCAGGGACCCTAATGTTTCCCCATGTCACATTCCGGGACCCAAATATTACTCCACATTGTGCTGTCATACCCACTGACCCCGATGTTCCTCCATGTCACACCCAGGGACCCCTGTGTTCCTCCATGTCGTGCTGTTATACCCAGTGACCCCAATGTTCCTCTATGTCACACCAGGGGCCCCTGATGCTACTCCATGTCATACCCGGAGACCCTGATGTTTTTCCATGTCACACCTGGGGACCCTGATGTTCCTCCATGACACACCTGGGGACCATGATGTTCCTCCATGTCACACATGGGGACCTCAATCCCCCATGGCATACCAAGGGGTCACAATTCCTCATTGCACACCTGGTGACCCCAAACCACTGTTACACTCGTGACCCCTATCCCCCATGTCAAACTTTATGACTCCGATTCCCCATGGCACACCTGGTGACCCCAATTCTCTTTCACACCAGGGATCCTCCATGTCACACAAAGGAACCCTGATCCCCTGTTCTGGGGACACTCACTGGGCAGTATGAAGAGAGTGGCCCGCACTCTGCCCTCCTTCACTGTGATCCTGCTAAATTCCTTCTCCCAGGACGCTCCTCTCCTGGACCACAGTGCTCACCACAGCTCCAACAGGCTCCTGGTGGAGGGAGAAGTAGCAGTCAGAGAGCGACGCACATCCTTCATCACCAACCTCCTCAGACCATTCCGGTACCTCGTCGCTTCTGTTCCAGTAAAGGTGCCGCCCTACAGTGTCCCGAGGTTCAGCTGCTCTCCGCTCCCTGCTTAATATTGACCCAGGGAAATGAACAGCTGCCCACCAGCTCAGTGTAGAGAGTCACCTCCTGCCCAGGGTTTAGGCCACTCAGCTCCAGATGAAGAGGATCATTATGCAGGCAGCACTCCGGTGGGCTCCCTTCCTGCCTCTTGGGCCCCCGCCCCAACAATGGTGGAAATCCAGGGCCTGGTAGGTCCGCCATTGCCCCAGACACCTGGCATCTGTCCCTTCTTCATCCCCCACTGCCGCACCTCCCCTCAGCTCCCAAGGATCATTCATGATAGAGAGAGAATGCTGACTAGTGGCTGCGCCCCTAGGTGCCAATGCGCCCTAGGCGGCTGCCTAGTTTGCCTAGTGGAAGCACCGGCCCTGCCCATATATGTTATCTCCTCATTGCTTTTTGGGGTCAAGTACTGACTCTACCTTCTGACACTCCTCCCCTCTGCACCTTTGTAGTTCAGAAGGGACATTGTGAGTCATTGTCACAGAATTCAAGGCAAGGTAAATGTGTGTGGATTTTTACAAAGTACAAACTTCAAGATTGTTCAGAATAATAGAAGCAGGCTGGAAATATATGAAGTAGAATGTGGAAATTAATATATATTTTTGCATTTTCGCCATAGATACACTTTAAATGCTATATGAGTTGGCCAGGACTAAGCAGTACTGGTAGGGATGTGGCTGAATACTGTACCAAATAGCGTTTAGGGCCCTATGCATTGAGAGACCATTGCATGTGATATATTTCAGCTTTATGTTTTTTTTCCATACATCGCTGTGTCAACAAAGAGATGGAAAAACCACGATTAGATTGGGGATTGCAATTTCATGTTTAAGGGGTATGTTCACCTTTACAGAAAATCTCTTAGGTGAATTTACACTGTAAGGGGCATTACACTGACCACCAATGTAAGGGGACATTACACTGATCACCAATGTGAGGGGCATTACGCTAAACACCAATATACGTGGCATTACATTGACCACTAGTGTAAGGGGCATTGTGCTGACCACTAATGTAAGGGGCATTATACTGATCACTAATGTAAGGGACATTACACTGATTACTGATGTAAGGGGGCATTGTGCTGACCACTAATGTAAGGGGCATTACACTGATCACTGATGTAAGGGGACATTACACTGACCACCAATGTAAGGGGCATTACACTGATCACCGATGTAAGGGGGCATTACACTGACCACCAATGTAAGGGGCATTACACCGATCACTGATGTAAGGGGCATTACACTGACCTCCAGTGTAAGGGGAATTACACTGACCACCAATGTAAGGGGCATTACATTGACCTCCAATATAAGGGGCATTACACTGATCACTGATGTAAGGGGGCATTACACTGATCACCAAAGTAAGGGGCATTATACTGATTACTGATGTAAGGGGGCATTATGCTGACCACCAATGTAAGGGGCATTACACTCATCACTGATGTAAGGGGGCATTAGACTGACCACCAATATAAGGGGCATTACACTGATCACTGATGTAAGGGGGCATTACACTGATCACCAAAGTAAGGGGGCATTACACTGATCACTGATGTAAGGGGGCATTATGCTGACTACCAATGTAAGGGGCATTACACTGGCCACCAATGTAAGGGACATTACACTGATGTAAGCAGGCATTTCGCTGGCCACCAATGTAAGGGGCATTACACTGATCACAAATTTAAACAGGACATTTTTCCACTGCTTCACAATTTAAGGAGGAACTTCTTTAATGGTCACCAATGTAATGGACTCTTCTACTGACCACCAATGTAAGATGGTGTCTTTCTACTGGTCGTCGCATTTTGGCAAAACTTCACTTTTTATTGTATTTGTTTTTTTTTTCTCTCCCTTTTTTTAATTGTGTCCTTTAAATTGCGAACAGGGGGGTATTGGAATATATTGTACATTTACCATATGTTATGTTTTTTTAAACTTTCTGCAATTTGTTATTCTCACTAATGCACCTGGAGCTGTAAAATTATCTGCAGGGCTTCCCTGATTTTAAGGGTTTCACCAGGTCAAAAAGGGACAGGCCGAGGGATGTTCTTTGCTGCCTGCATAACTATTGAAGAGGACATTTTTCAGAGAGCCTGGAGGAAAGGGCCCATAGACTTTGATGGGGCTCAGATCCTTCTTTTACCCAATGTCTCCAGGAGAACCTTACAAATGTGTGGCTGCATTAAACCGCTGCTGGAAAAGTTTAAAGAGCTGGGGATCACTTACAAGCGGGGTCACCCCTTTCACCTTATAGCGTGGAAGGATAACCGGTCTTACGTGCTGAGACATCCCTCGGAGCTGACAGCATTTTGTACCGCACTGGAAATGTAGCCAATTTCCCTCCCTAACTGGCTGGCCTTTGCCCTGTCAATGGGGACTCATTCAGGGGCCCCAAGAGGTAGGCAGCAGATGTCGAGACAAAACCGCCGACCCAGATGCAGGAGATCACAGGCTCCCCAAGACCACGAACCTTGATTCCTCTGCCTTCGTTTCTTATGCGAGAGATGAGTTTACCTCCCTTAGGTTGATGCCTTAGTTGGAGAATATACTTCCCTGTGCTTCATTTAAATCAGTGTCACTACACCCACCCCTTTCTTCTTTTTTTTTTTTAATATTCCCTCCACCGTGTTGGGTCCAATGGGCCTAACCTGGGGACCTGGAGGACTTACCGCGGAGGTGGCTCCCACGTGTGCCAGCAAGGTTTATTCATGACTAATATTATTAGGGGACAGACTCATGCTTGCTTTTACTCTGTTTGCAGTGCCTAATAAGTAACATTTGTGGGGGGCCCCCGGGGTTTTTTTTTTTCATACCCTTCCCTCCTCTACAATAAGATAGGTGGGTCCTCTCTGGGGGCCTGAAGGATGGGCCTCAGAGAGGGCTCCCTCATGTGCATGTGGGGCTTTTTCTTGCCTGATCGCAACTGTAGACTGATTTGTATATGCTTTCATTCCGTTAACAGTTTATATATGTCGTGTGGGGGGGGGGGGGTGTGTGTTGAACATGGGGACCAGGGTTGCTGTTCCTCCTCCCTGGGCGCAAACCTGAGGGGGAGGGACGGCCCCTAGGATATAATGTATGCACGGACTGATTCTCTGAATTTTCCTACAGTCCTCTCTATTGCTGTTTGTTTACCTTATGTTGTTACCCACCCTGTAGAAGTTTGTTTATCTGCTGACCTTTTGAGTTTCAAAAAATTCCAAAATTCAGAGCCCTTCTCCTGGCGGAGAGGCAGGGTTTTGGGCTGCCGGTGGCAGCAAGGTACCTTTTCCCTCCCCACCCCCCCTTTTTTTTTTCATCCCCCTTCCTCCCTGCTTCTCTGCTCTCTACCTTATACATTATCCCTTTTGTTCTCTTTTCTTCCTAATACTCCCCTTCTTCTTTTAGAGCACGTATGTGCTTTCCACCCCTTTAATCTCTGTAAGAGAAAAAAGCTCTTCTTAGGTATGTTTATCCTGTAAAGAAAGAGAGTTCACTTGTTTGTTTTTCGTTTTGCATAAAGGGTGGCAAGGGGGGTCCTTGCTGGGCCAAAAGAAAGATCCCGGCGGGACTTTCTCCACACCCTTGATACTGTTGTTATAGGTCTTTGGTGTTCACTCTCCTGATGTTGTATTTATGGGATTACATTACGGTGTTATTTACTCCTTACATGAGACCTGTATAATGACAATGTTTGTGACCGCCATATCTAAAATACTATGTGTTGTAGCTACATGACTCATGAAGGTTGTTATATTGTACTGTTTGTGATCCCTGTGATTTTTGTCCTTTATTTCATACCTTTAAATAAAGAATAAAAAAAAAAAAAGAAGGTTCTTATCCAAGATTTTACAATACATGGCCCTGTCCATTGGCCCCTTAATGCCGCAAAGTCGGTCTGTGCTTTTAGCAGAGAAACAGCCTCAAAGCATAATGTTTCCACTTCTGTGCTTGACTGTAGGGATGGTGTTCTTATGGTCATAGTCCTCATTTTTCATCCTCCAAACAAAGCGAGTCGAGTTAATGCCAAAGAGCTCAATTTTGGTCTCTTCTGACCACAGCACTTTCTCCCCATCCTTCTCTGAATCATTTAGATGTTCATTGGCACACTTCAGATGGGCCTGTACATGTGCCTTCTTGAGGAGGGAGACCTTGTGGGCGCTGCAGGATTTCAATCCATGGTGGCGTATTGTGTTATCAATGGTTTGTTTGGTGACTGTGGTCCCAACAGCCTTGAGATCATTCACAAGCTCCTCCTGTGTAGTTCTGGGTTCTCATTATCATCCTTACCCCATGAGGCAAAATCATGCATTGAGCTCCAGTCTAAGGGCGATTGATGATTATTTTGTATTTATTCCATTTGCAAATAATCGCTCCAACAGTTGTCTCCTTCTCGCCAAGCTTCTTGCTGATGGTCTTGTATCCCATTCCAGCTTTGTGCAGGTCTACAATCTTGTCCCTGACATCCTTTGACAGCTCTTTGGTCTTGCCCATAATGGTGAGGTTTGAATGGAAGAAAGAGATTCTGTAGACAGATGTCTTTTATACACATCACGAGTTGTCATTAGGAGCACCTTCTTAAATGGGGACAGGACTAACCTGTGTTCCACATGAGCATATACTGTAGCCAGTCTGTGGGAGCCAGAATTATTGTTGGTTGGTGGGCGATCAAATACTTATTTTATTCACTAAACTGCACCTTAATTGATAACATTTGTATCATGTTTTTTTTACATTTTTGGTTGATATTCCGTCTCTGTCATTTAACATACACCTATGATAACAATTATAGACCCTTCATTTATTTGTAAGGGCCCTTTCACACGGGCACTCCGTATGTCCGCAAATCATCCTATTTTTTTGCGGATGATTTACGGACATAATGTAAGTCTATGGCATTGCAGATGTCAGCGGAATACCATCCGCTGACATCCGATTTTCTTCCTTTCAGTTCTGTTCGGTTTTTTGGAACGGAACAGAACCCTATTTTTCCTCCGTTCAAAAAACGGAAAGGAAGCAAAATCGGATGTCAGCGGTGTCATCAGCTGACATCCGCAATGCCCATAGACTTACATTATGTCCATATATCATCCGCAAACGGATGGGATGATATGCGGACATACGGAGCGGATGACACAAGTGTCATCCGCTCCGTGAAAAAAAAAAAAGTACCGGAGCAAATCGCAATGCGGTCCACTCCATGTGAAAGAGCCCTAAGTGGGCAAACCTACAAAATCTGCAGGGGATCAAATCATTATTTTCCCCACTGTACAAAGCGCATCAGGGTGCATATAAAATGATTAGCACCATTAAAGAGGAAGTAAACCCTCCTCAGGAAGTTGTACCTATAGGTAAGCCTATGATAAGGCTTACCTATAGGTACTGTAAATATCTCCTAAACATGTACCGTTTAGGAGATATTTACCTTTAATGCAGCCAGTGACGTCACTGGCGCATGCGCTCTGAAGGAACGGCTGATCGTGCCGTTCCTTCAGAGCCCCGTGCCGTGACCGTCGGCTCCCGCGCGCGTGCGCGGGAGTGACGTCACCGCGGCTCCGGCCAATCAGATGACCGGATGCCGCGATCCCGGAAGACGAGCGACATGTCATGTCGCCCGTCATACAGGTAAGAGAGCGGCACGGCGGGGGCTCGTTCTAAGGTAAGTATTTCATAATGAGCTAGTATGCGATGCATACTAGCTCATTATGTCTTTCTCTTGCAGGTTGTAAAAAAAAAAAAAAAATTTTAAACAAGTTTACAACCTCTTTAACATGTGAAACTTGTTGAACCATTAACTTGAGAACTTTGTAGGAACAAAAACTCACCACTGGCACCCTCAAGATATATTAGAAACCTACAGATGAGTAACTTGCCAAATTCCACTTTTAACTGACATACTACTTTGGGGTGTACTGGTGTACTGTCCCTTTCTGTAAAGGGAACATGTACTAAGGAAGTCCAATTTAACACCATAGGGGGGTTTTATTCTTCCTCTAACCATCTGTTTTCTTCAGAACCAGAATTTAAGATCCTAGCATGTTAGAATGGTATACTCGTAATATATACTGTATTATATACTCATTGGATATTTGTAGAATGTCTCTTTTATATCAAGCTGTGTTGTGGCATCTCTGTGAACCAATAGTAAGAGACAAGCAACTTCGGCAGACTGTTGTCTCCATCCAGGCTTATTGGTGCTGGGAGAGCGAGGCAGTAAAACGCATTCACTGTGCACTGATACTAAGCAGGAAGCAGAGCCTGCTTAATTGATAGTAAATATGGCTGCCCCATGTATTTACAAACTCTTCACTAAGACCCCGTTCACACTGGGGCGACGCTACTTGCCGGGGCGACCTCGGAGCGGCCGGCACGGACTTCATATCATTGAAGTCAATGCAGGTCGCTCCAGGTCGCCCCAAAGAAGCTCCGGACCCTTTTTCTAAGTCGGAGCGACTTGTGTCGCTCCTATTAGAACGGGTCCACAGCTTCTCTATGGCAGGCGACCTGTCAGGCGACCAGGTCGCCACAGTGTGAACGGGGTCTAAAACATGTTTTTTTAAACAAACACTTATAGGATTAACTGCATTACACAGATCATATTTGTATGTGTATCTAAAAAACAGAAGGAAGCTGGTAGGGTAGACTTAGGGGAGCTACTATTGCTGAAGCAATCAGAGGGTCAGAGTTCTCCCATCTTAGTTCTGTGCGAGGTCAGTCACTGATTGGCAACAGAATTAAAGCTGAACTCCGGGCTAAGTAAAAAAAAAAAAAAAAATGACCTTTGCAGTGGGCCCCCTACCCTGCAAGAGTTGAATGCTTATTTTGTCTAGGGGTAGAGGAATAAGCAGTTATATTCGTTCTTACCCTGGCAGTTGGCTCTCCGGGCTGCTCCCTATCGCTCTGGGATGTAAGCCGTTCTTACGTACATGCAGGAATGCCTGCGACCAGCAAAGAAGCAAATAGGAGCAGGTTCCAGGCACCACTCATACAGCACAGAGGAAGCCCATGGGAGCGAGGAATAAAGTAAGTATAAGTAGTTATTCATCTACTTCTCAAAAAAACAGGCATTTAACCGTGGGGACTTTAGCACTGCAAGGGTAATTTTTTCAGTTAGCATAGAGTTGAGTTTTATTTTGAACCTCTATAGCACATGTGTCAAACACAAGGCCCGTGGGCCGAATGCGGCCCTCCAGGCCATTTCATGTGGCCCTCGCACCTCTCCTGCAGCCACCCCCTCATCTCTGTTCCTACCTTGTCTCAGCAGTTGGCAGCAGAGAGGAGAACAGAACTCCTCATACAGATTCTGTACCTCTCTGTTCAGCTGCAGCACCACCTCATCTCTACCTCCCCTGGTCTCAGCATTCAGCAAACTCTAGCCTTCCTCTGGTTCTCCTCCAGACCTTGCACTTTCTGCTTCCCAGCTCCATTCCCAGCTTCTTCCAGGAAGCAGCACAAGATAAAGAGGGTGCACTGTGATGTAAGGGAGGGTGGGGGACTTTTCACTTCTGATAGTGGGGGCTCTTGACATCTGATGTAAGGTGAGGTGCTCTGGACATCTAGTCTTACAGATACAACCGGCCCTTTGAGGGCAGCCATAATGCTGATGCGGCCCTCGATGAAATTGGGTTTGACACCCCTGCTCTATAGGAAGAATATAAAGATTTTCATTGGAGCACTTTGCTTCTGACAATGCTAGTTTTCTGATATAATCGCTCTCAGTTGCTGTCAGTGATTCTGAAAGCACTGGGGCCAGAGGCAGCCTGACAAATAATAATTTTAGAGGAAGGTCAGCAGCCATATTTCTCTCAGAACAGGTTTCTTTAAAAATAAATGTTGTACCCATTCAGTGCAAAGTGACAGGTCCTTTTGAAAATCCGAACTACCCATTAACGGATACCTACCTTTGCCACCGTCTATGGGTTTGATTTACTAAAGGCAAATACATTGGGTGCTTTGCAAGGGTATTGCAAGCAGAAATTTGTTTTTTTTTTCCCTTGCATGTAATTGCAGGACATATACAAATTGTGTATTCTTTATAAAGTGAAGCTTCGCCTCATGTACTAAGCTCTGGCGCAAATGCCCTTGCAGAGTGCAACTGCACTTGCAAAGTACACAGTCTGTTTGCCTTTAAGAAATGAACCCCTACATCTGTGACAGCCCTTGTAAATATGCTGTGCTTCTGAGGATAGGAAAGCGTATGGAGCAGCACAGTGGCTATGTGGTTAGTACTTCTGGCTAGCAGCACTAGGGTTGTTGGTTTAAATCCTAACCATGTTTGCATGTTCTCCCTGTGTCTGCGTGGGTTTCCTCTCATACTCCAAAGTAGAGATCGACCGATTATCGGCAACAACGATATATCGGGGGCCGATATGCACTTTCCCTGATATATCGGAATCGGCCTTTGGATTTACCGACATTGCCGATATTTTCGTGACGTCATTGCGTATGTTGCGCACACGTTCTGTCTTCTAACACCGCCTCCCACGCCTGCGTGGCCCATACACTGCGCGCTGCACACGTTCCTTGCCTTAAGACCGCCTCCCACGCCTCGGATACCTCGTGCACAGCCAGCTGCAGTCCGGTCCGGTCACGGTGTCAACCATCCACCCACAGGCCCTGGCCTCAGCCAGCCACCACAAGGTGCCAGCCGCCAGCCATCCGACCCACAACAGAACAGGGTGCCAGCAGGCCAGCATCCAGCCACCCACTCCAAAACAGGGTTCCAGCGAGCAAACCAGCCAACCAGATGATACCAAGCCAGCCACCGTGACCACAGTGTTGCAGCAAGCCAGCAGCCACCCACAACAGGCCAGGGTAAGTGAGTGACACCAAGCCAGCCACCCACACAACAGGGTGACCCCAAGCCAGCCACCCAGCACAGTGTTCCAACAAGCCAGCCACCCACCCACCCACCACAGTGTTCCAGCAAGCCAGCCAAAGCACCCACCACAGTGTTCCTGCAAACGAGCCACCCACAACAGGGTGACCCCAAGCCAGCCACCCAGCCAACACAGTGTTCCAGCAAGCCAGCCACCCACCACAGTGTTCCTGCAAGCCAGCCACCCACAACAGGGTGACACAAAGACAGCCACCCACCACAGTGTTCCTGCAAGCCAGCCACCCACAACAGGGTGACACAAAGACAGCCACCCACCACAGTATTCATGCAAGCCAGCCACCCACAACAGGGTGACCCCAAGTCAGCCACCACAGTGTTCCAGCAAGCCAGCCACCCACAACAGGGTGGCACAAAAAGACAGCCACCCACCACAGTGTTCCAGTAAGCCAGCCAGCCACCCACAACAGGATGACACAAAGACAGACACCCACCACAGTGTTCCAGCAAGCCAGCCACCCACAACAGGATGACACAAAGACATCCATCCACCACAGTGTTCCTGCAAGCCAGCCACCCACAACAGGGTGAAACCAAGCCAGCCACCCACCACAGTGTTCCTGCAAGCCAGCCACCCACAACAGGGTGACACAAAGACAGCCACCCACCACAGTGTTCCTGCAAGCCAGCCACCCACAACAGGGTGACACACAGACAGCCACCCACCACAGTATTCATGCAAGCCAGCCACCCACAACAGGGTGACCCCAAGTCAGCCACCACAGTGTTCCAGCAAGCCAGACACCCACAACAGGGTGACACAAAAAGACAGCCACCCACCACAGTGTTCCAGCAAGCCAGCCACCCACAACAGGGTGACACAAAGACAGCCACCCACCACAGTGTTCCTGCAAGCCAGCCACCCATAACAGGGTGACACCAAGCCAGCCACCCACCACAGTGTTCCTGCAAGCCAGCCACCCACAAGAGGGTGACACAAAGACAGCTAACCACCACAGTGTTCCTGCAAGCCAGTCAGCCACCCACAACAGGGTGACACCAAGCCAGCCACACTGCCAGGCGTCAGCCACTCGACCCACAACAGGGGGCCAGCCAGCCACCCAAACTGCCAGCCGCAGCCACCGACCCAAAAGGGTGCCAGCAACTCAACAAGCCACCCACACCGCCAGGCGTCAGCCACTGACCCACAAGGGTGCCAGCAACTCTGCAAGCCACCCACACTGCCAGGCGTCAGCCACCAGCCCACACTACCAGGCGTCAGCCACCAACCCACAAGAGGGTGCCAGCAGCAAGCCACCCACACTGCCAGGCGTCAGCCACCAACCCACAACAGGATGCCATCAAGCAACCCACACTGCCAGGCATCATCCACCAACCCACACTGCCAGGCATCAGCCACCAACCCACAAGAGGGTGGAAGCAGCAAGCCACCCACACTGCCAGGCGTCAGCCACCAACCCACAACAGGGTGCCATCAAGCAACCCACACTGACAGGCGTCAGCCACCAACCCACACTGCCAGGCATCAGCCACCAACCCACAAGAGGGTGCCAGCAAGCCACCCACACTGCCAGGCGTCAACCCACAACAGGGTGCCATCAAGCAACCCATACTGCCAGGCGTCAGCCACCAACCCACACTGCCAGGCATCAGCCACCAACCCACAAGTGGGTGCCAGCAAGCCACCCACACTGCCAGGCATCAGCCACCAACCCACAACAGGGTGTAATCAAGCAACCCACAGTGCCAGGCATCAGCCACCAACCCACAACATGGTGCCAGCAACTTCAGCAAGCCATTTTTTAAATCTTTTTTTATGTCTTTCAAATTGAAATGGAGAAGGATGAGGAGAGGAAAAGTGTGGTCTGAGACTATTTCTTGTCTCAACCTTCTCCAGGAAAAGCAGCAGTATGCAACACATGTACAAACAACATAAGCATGGGATCAGTAACTGCAAAAAACAAAAATACGTCAAATCTTTGGGCCCATCTGAGAGTTCATCATATTGAACTATATCATGCAGCACAGAAAAAACAAAATGAATATCAATGTGATTTTGAAATACCTTCTCCACTATCCCAGGCAATAATAACAGATATGTTTCTGAAAAAAAACAGGTGTCACTGTCTAGATTCAGATGGAATATCCCAACTGCTGGACAGAGTAATCACAGAGATGATTGTCACTGATAAACAGCCATTTACAATGGTGTCTGACTCAGGATTTAAGCGGTTGATGTCCATACTTGAGCCAAGCTACACACTGAAGAGTGAGAAGTATTATCGAACCGAAATGCTGGCAAAGCTTCAACAAAAGGCAGTTGACAAAGTAAAGGCTATGCTGCAACCAGAAAATGCTGGCAACTCACTATCATTCACGACTGACAGCTGGTCAGGACAAACAACAGTCAGAGTCACTAATGATTCTTACATGCCACTTCATTAACAGTGGATGGAAAAAAAGGCAATTGGTGTTGAATACAAAAGTGATGCAAGGATCCCACAATGGGGAGTACAGTAGAGAAATGTTTCTAGACATGCTTGAAGACTGAGGAATCAACAAAGACCGAGTGATGCTTGTGCTACTTCGAGACAGTGGAAGAAACATGCAGAAAGGAATGAGGCTTGGTGATATGTCAGACCTCAGTGTCATGTCACACAACACCCTCCAACTTTCAAATGATGGTCTGTCAAGTCAAAGAGCTTTGATTGATATATGCTTTGAGAAGCATGAATAGATTAAAAATGTTGTGCTTGCCAGTCTTTTGAATCCTCAATACAAAAACCATGCTTTCTCTTCTGATGATGTATTGGCAAAGGCAAAACAATGGCTGACAGAAGATATTCAACAGGAGGTGCAGGAGGTTCCTGCCAAAAAGACAAGTCCAGAACACTATTTTTATAAAGAGCAGCATGCTGCAAAAACAGAAACATGTCCAAAAATACGTCAACAAACAGAAGAGAATCTTCATTGTGGTTGAATTGATCAGGAAATTTTCAATGTTTTATTGGGGCCTCATGCTGAGGATTCAATTTCTTCTGAATCTGCAATAATGGGCCTGGATAATGAACTTCATCTCTATTTGAAAGAAGCAGTAACTGACAGAAGAAGTCATCCTCATCAGTGGTGGAAAGAAAATGAGGCATGCTACAAAAGACTTGCTTCCCATGCTAGAAGATACCTCTCTCTCTCTCTGCTCCTCTGTCCTCTCCTCCTGAGCATGTTTATGAAGTGCAGCATTATATGAACAAAACAGAAGACCTTTAACAGGTGCCCATGGACATGCTGAAATGTTCTGCTTTCTGCAGTATAATATTGTTGTACTTAACTGGGAGTATTGAAAAGAGTAGTGTCCAATCCACTGTCTAGCTGTTGCCTAGCTTTTTTCTAGCAGTTTTGCACTGACTGCAGTAGTTGCAGTGAGTGCCCTACTGCAGAGGTAGTCCACTGACTCCAATCCACTGTCTAGCTGTTGCCTAGCTTTTTTCTACCAGTGTTGCACTGACTGCTGTAGCTGCAGTGAGTGCCCATCTGCAGAGGTAGTCCACTGACTCCAATCCAATCCACTGTCTAGCTGTTGCTTAGCAGTTTTGCACTGACTGCACTGCAGTTAGTGATTTAAAATTATTGCAGTGAGTGAATGCACTACTGCAGCAGTTTATTATGCATTATTGATGTGAAATTAAATGTCCCTGCAATTTAAGTTTTCCTATCAGTTTTCATGCAGTAAGGTGGGAAGAACGAGGCCTTAATGTTAATAAATAAAGATTAACATGTTTATTAATAGATTTGTGTCGAAATTTGTGTTTATTTTGCAAAATTTTAAATGTGCGGAAATATCAGCCGATACCGATATGCGATGTCCGAAATATTGGTATCGGTATCGGCAACGATAAAAACGATATCGGTCGATCACTACTCCAAAGACATGCAGGTAGGTTAATTGGCTCCTATTTAAATTGTACCTAGTTATTGTATGTATGAATGTGAGTTAGTGACCTTAGATTGTAAGCTCCTAGAGGGCAGAGACTGATGTAAATGTACTATATATATATATATATATATATATATATATATATATATATATATATATACAGTAAAACCTTGGTTTGAGAGTAACTTGGTTTGAGAGTGCTTTGCAAGACAAGCAAAATTTTCAAATAAATTTTGACTTGATATACAAGCGATGTCTTGATATACAAGTAGCCTCAAGTCACAGCTGAGTATAAAAGAGAAGAGAGGCGCCTCTAAGTGTAGCAATATGGTTAAATTTAATGAAGGTACAACATTTAGCAACTCACATGGTTGATGATTGGAACAGGCACATCTAAGTATGCAGGCATCCGGGGTAAAGCTGTCCACATAGGACCATCCTCCACACCGTCATCTACGTCATCCTTTCCATGCTGCCCCTCGCTTTCAGATCGCTTTACTCCAGGGTGGTCTTCCCGGTCAGGATTACAGACTAGCAGCCGGCGGTGCAGAAGATGGTCTATGTGGACAGCTTTACCCCGGATGCCTGCATACTTAGATGTGCCTGTTTTATTTATCAACCATGTGAGTTGCTAAATGTTGTGCCTTCATTAAATGGAACCATATTGCTACACTTAGAGGCGTCTCTCTTCTCTTTGATACCCTGTAGCTCCTGCTGGATTTTGCTTCCAATCCCCTTGTGGATGCGGCTATTTGTGGATGGACATTTTATGGTTACACAACCTATCGCAATGCTATAATCTTTTTATATGGACTATAAATCGAAGGATTTAAATGGTTGTGGAACAAATCATCTGAGTTTCCATTATTTCTTATGGGGAAATTCGCTTTGATATAAGAGTGCTTTGGATTACAAGCATGCTTCCGGAACGAATTATGCTCGCAATCCAAGGTTTTACTGTATATATATATATATATATATATATATATATATATATATATATATATAGCACTGTGTAAATTGATGGCACCATATAAGTGCCAGTAATAAATAAATGGGAAAGAATATAAATCCTTGATTACAAAGCCTGCAGAATTTTAATATTTAAAATCTGAATATAGGGATCCCTGTAGAAGGCCACTTTGACTGGTTCTTTTTAACCTTTGGACTGATCACAGAACAGGGTAAAGGGCCAATCACAGTAGCCCTTACTTTGTGATCAGCTGTCAGCCAATGACAGCTGATCACTGAAGTAAACAGAAGCTGGTTATTGGCTTTTATTATCCTCATGATCAGCATGAAGAAAAAAAAAGAAAGCTGATAACCAGCTTCTGTTACAAGGACATCTGTCCCAATCTGTGCCCACCAAGTGCTGCTAATCAGTGCCACCTATCAGTGCCCATTAGTGCTGCCAATCAGTGCCTCATCATCAGTGTCACCTATCAGTGCTGCCTATCAGTGCCGCCTATCAGTGCCCTTCAGTGCCGCCTATCAGATCCCATCAGTGCCATCTATCAGTGTCCCCTTTCAGTGCCCATCAGTGCCACCTATTAGTGCCTGTCAGTGCAGCCTCATCAGTGCCCACCAGTGCCGCCTCATCAGTGCCCACCATTGCCACCTATCAGTGCGCTTCATCAGTGTACATCAGCAAAGGAGAAAAATTACCTGTTTGCAAAATTTTATTAGAAACTATGAATTTTTTTTTGTTTTCCAAAATTGTTGGTCTATTTTTTTTTTTTTTTTTTTTTAATAATAAACCCAGTGGTGATTAAATACCACCAAAAGAATGCTCTATTTGTGTGAAAAAAAATGTTAAAAAAATCATTTGGATACAGTGTTGCATGATTGCACATTGTCATTCAAAGTGCGACAGTGCTGAAGGTGAAAATTGGCCTGGGTAGGAAGGAGGTATATGTGCCCAGTAAGCGAATGGTTAAAGGGAGACTATACATTCACTGACAGCTAAAGGTTTTGCAGTCTTCCTTTGTGGTGTGCAGATTTTAATTTAGCACATACTGAGTCATAACTCCACTGTCACATTCAATCAAAATTCCCTTTCACCGCTAAGAAAAGCAATGCAAGATGATAGGCTGCGCTGGAGTCTTTTTCTGTAGCATAGATTGAGGCCTGATTGTGGATTTCTGCTCATGGCAGTCATTATTTGCCACTGCTGCCAGTGATGTAACAGAGTTTAGATTTTACAGCAGAAGGTGCAGCAAGACCCCAGAGGCTGTTTAGGTGACAATAACAGATGCCGTGACATGGAAACCGTTATTAGCTCTGCACAGCATGAAAAGGGACACCTCTGTTGTCTAGATCAGGTGTGGATCTGACACAAGCATACCTCTGTAGTGCAGGACACATTGACGTCCCCTTGCTCTGGAAGCACATTGCTTAGTTTCTTTTCTTCCTCTGTTAATAGATCCCCATTACTAGGCAGAATCAGAGGTGCGATTTGCATGAGCAATTGCTCCGCTGTTTCTCAGCTCCAGAGGATGGGATTATAAAACCGTGAAGAGGATCAGCTTGCAAGATTAGCTTGTGGTAAAAGCACAGAGTGAGCCTTTCTTGGGCATTTTCAGGGAACAGTTGTATGCTTGCTCATTTTAGTATTTAGTATACAAATTTAAAGGGGAACATATAGTCTTGTTTCAGTGTCAACACTATGGCACTTTTCCTGCTGAACAGCTGCTGAATCAGAATTATTTATGCTCCAGGAGCATGCAGTGTTTTCACTAAAGGCCCGTACACACGTACCGATCGTCGGCATACAAACGTCGGTGGACGAAGGATCTGCCGATTGTACGCGTGTTAGTATGGTGCCTCCGACAGATGTCTGCGCACAATCCGCGGACAAAAGTCTTTCGTGCAAACATGAAAATATTTGTATGCCGACACCAGAACGGACGATTGTTCGCCTGTCAGTACACAATTCGGCCGACAGACCGCAGATTTGCAAGACTGGGCATGCTCAGAAAATAGAAAACACAGGGAAAGTTAACCATTACATGACATCACTTCTGCAGTCGGCGGACAAAATTCTTGTGCTGTCCTTGTGCTGTCTTTGCACTTTTCAGCAGACACCGACATCCCGGGGAGAAAAGAGGAACATTTGTAAGCCGACCATCGGTACGTGTGTACGGGGCTTTAGGCTGGCCATACACTATACAATTTTCTTGTTCAACTTTCCTTTAGATTTACCAAAACCATGTAATATAGGGTCAAACCTACAAACTTTCAATTTGTATGCAATCAGGCAGGCCCTTGTACTACATAGTTTAAGGTAAATCTAAAGGAAATTGAATAAGAAAATTGTATAGTGTATGGCCAGCCTTAAGCTGGATACACACTATCCAACTTTTGTGGTTAGATTTCCTTCAGATTTACCTTTTCTATGTAGTGCAAGGGCCTGCCAGATTGCATACAAATTGAAAGTGTTTAGGTTTGACCTCATATTATATGGTTTTGGTAAGTCTAAAGGAAAAAGTCTTCAGAAAATCTTATAGTGTGTATGGCCCATTATGCCCTGTACACACTATCAGATTATCTGAAGACTTTTGTCTGCAGACTTACCAAAACCATATAATATGAGGTCAAACCTAAACACTTTCAATTTGTATGCAATCCGGCAGGCCCTTGCACTACATAGAAAAGGTAAATCTGAAGATAAAAGTCTTCAGATAATCTGATAGTGTGTACAGGGCATTAGGCTGTGCAGACTCGTATATGTATAAATTTCTTTCATTCAGCCTGAAGACTCAATAAAAGAAACAGATTCCTCCATCCATGCTAACAGCATGGATGAATTAATCTCCTACTACGGTCTATTATGTCAATTGGCTTAGTCGATTTTAAATCCACTTTTATCAAGCTGGGTGTTACCAACAGGACCACCCACAGCTAGAATTTCGGCCAGTTTAGCAGGATTTGCCCAGAATTCAAGCTGTGTATGGCTAGTTTAAGGGCTGGTTCACATTCCTGCGAGTGCGCTGATCGCATGTAATTCAGAGCACACTGCTCCTTCATTACATGCGATCGGAGGTGCGGATGCAAATTCAGCCATACACTTTGTATGGCTGAATTAACACTGTATCCGCACCAAACACGCACATGACCCTTTTTTCCAGCCGCATCAGGATCGGATCGCACAGTGGTTCACACTTGTGCGATCCGATCCTGTGCGAACTGTCAGATCGCACTGCAATATGCGATCAAACTGGGGGTGTCGTTAACATTTCATTGACACCCCCTGCGTATCTCATATGGCAGTGTGAACTGCCAGGGGTGCGTTTGCGATGCGGGAAAAGGCTGCGAATTCGCAGCCTTCCCGCATCGCACAAGTGTGAACCGGGACTAAGAGATTTTTAGGGATAAGAAAAACAATAAAGTACCTTCACTGTGTAGTTCAACTAAGCAAGAAGCAGAGTCCCCCGAAGTAACGAGTAAATATGGATGCCCCTATGTATATTTATGTCAGTGGTATTGAAATGATATTCAAGGAGGTCTGGTCACTAAAATGTTCTTCCTGCTGAGGTCAAATCTCAAATGTGTGCTGTGACTTAGAAAGATTGCAGTAATTGTATGTCAATCAATAATGAGAAATTACAATTTCCATAGCATTTCAACAGTATTTATCCTCCATCAGACTGCCCCTTTACATCAGGTCCCCAATCAGAGTGCCCTCTTACATTATGTGTTCCATCAGAGTGCCCCCATAGATTAGGTTCCCCCATCAGAGTGCCCCCATAGATTAGGTTCCCCCATCAGAGTGCCCCTTTATATCAGGTCATCACGGGACTTGAGTCCAAACGTTTTTCATTAAAGCATGATCACATCACAAGCATGAGAGTGCAACGTTTTGGAGTCATGCAGAACCCCTTCGTCAGGCATCACGTGTGACCATGCTTTAATAAAAAAAACGGTTTGGACTGAAGATCTGTGGTGTGCTGGAAAATATATTCATTGTGGCTTTCATGATCCAGTCTCCAGCTGGTTGTTGTTACAGCACTCATTATCCTAGAGCTCTTCCCAGGAACATGTGCGATGGGACTATGGATTATTCCTTTGTATCAGGTGTTCCCATTAGAATGCCCCTTTACATCAGGTGTTGCCATCAAAGTACCCCCATAGATCAGGTGTGCCCATCAGAGTGCCCCTTTACATCAGGTGTGCCCATCAGAGTGCCCCTTTACATCAGGTGTGCCCATCAGAGTGCCCCCATGGATCATGTGTCCCTATTTGAGTGCCCCCATAGATCAAGTGTCCCCCATTGGAGTGCCCCCAAAGAGCAGGTGTCCCTGCCAGAGTGCCCTAATAGAACAGGCGTCCCTATCAGATCATAGACCATAGATCAGGCTCCTCCTTCAGAGTGCCCCTTTATATCAGGTTTGCCCATGAGGGTGCCCCCTTAGAGCAGGTGTCCCCATCAGAATTTCCCCATAGTGCAGGTGTCCCCATCAGAGGGCCCCCATAGATCAGGCTCCCCCTTCAGAGTGTCCTCTTAGAGCAGATGTCCCCATCAGAATTTCCTCACAGTGCAGGTGTGCCCATCAGAGTGCCCCCATGGATCAAGTGTTCCTATTGGAGTGCCCCCATAGAAAAAGTGTCCCCATCAGAGTGCCCCCAAAGAGTAGGTGTCCCCGTCAGAGTGCCCTAATAGAGCAGGGGTCCCCATCAGAGTGCCCCCATAGAGCAGGTGTCCCCATCAATGTGCCCCCTTAGAGCCGGTGTCCCCATTGGAGTGCCCCCTTAGAGCAGGAGTTCCTATCCGGGTGCCCCTATAGAGCAGGCGTTCACATCAGACAGCATGTGCTCCCTTCAGAGTGACCCCATAAAGCAGCTGTCCCGATCAAAGTCCACCCATAGAGCAGGTGTTCCCATCTGAGTCTCCCCATCAGAGAGCAGGTGTCCCTATCATAGTGTCCCCATCAGAGAGCAGGTGTCCCCATCAGAGTGCTCCTATAGAGCAGGTGTCCCCATCAGAGTTTTCCCTGTAGAACATGTGTTTCCCATTAGAGTGTCCCCATCAGAGTGTCCATCCTTAAATTTCAGTTGTGAACCATCACAGTGCACCTGCAGATTGGTAGAGCTCATCTAAGTGAACAGTGTATCTGATGGATAAGTCCCTGTAGCTAGGCAGGCAGGCAGGCAGGCACGAGGTGGGAGCTGGAGCTTGAAGAAGAAGCGTGCTGCAAGAGGCAGGAGCAGGGCGGATAAACTTGCTGAAGAGGGCAGGACGCCCAAGTGACATCATTGGTTGCTAGGTTGCCGGTGGTCCTAGCAACCAATAACAGTAATGCAGAGGGGATCTAGCAATGAAGATTCGTGGGCTGACAGTCCAGTTGGGAGCTTCAGTTGGTCTGGGTTTGGACCCTGGTCCGCCATTTGATGAAGGCTGATATTTAGTTACATAGTTAGTCAGGTTGAAAAAAGATACAAGTCCATCTGGCTCAACCAATAAAAAACAAAAAACAGTAAAGAAAACCCAACCATACAATCCCATATACACAATCTTATACCCGCAGTTGATCTAGAGGAAGGTGAAAAAAACCCCAGCAAAGCATGATCCAATTTGCTACAGCATGGGAAAAAAATTCCTTTCTGATCCCCCAAGAGGCAATCAGATATTCCCTGGATCAACTTATGTGTACGAATAGCCCATAAAAGCACTTATTTTAATGCACCACTGATACACCTTGCTAAAGCAGATTGACTTATATGTGTATCTTAAAGAACATCTGTACCTACAGTCAGGGCCGCCATCAGGGGGGTACAGCCAGTACTCCAGTATGGGGCCCGGGCAGCAGTTGGATTGGTGAGGAGAGGGATCAATGACAGAGCGATGCAATGTCTGCCTCTTCCTCCACCAGCTGAAAGCCGGTTTCTCCCCCTCTCGCCGGCTTTCAGCTGTTTGTCCCCGCCCACACTCAGAGCTGGGACACGGGGACGGCAGTCTAGAGAAGTGGTGGAGAGGTAAGTGCTGGGAGAAGGTGCGCTGTGTGGTGCTCTGTGGGCTCTCCCCTCCTGTCTGAACAACACTTGTCCATGCAGCATAAGAGAGAGGATCGCTCTTACATTGCATCGCACTGTACACACACACTCACAGTTTAATTACCACCCCCTACCTCCTCCACGGGCTGCTCATCTCCCGACAACAGGAAATTTGGGTAGGGGGCGGTAATCAAACTGTGTGTGTGAGTGTACAGTCCAATGCAATGTAAGAGCGATCCTGTCTCTTATGCTGTGTGTTGTTCAGACAGGAGGGGAAAGCACAACACAGTGCACCCCCTCCTGGCTTAGTAGTGGTTTTTCCCTGTCGGTTTGGGGGGGCTTACAGAAATAATAATGGGAAAATAATTTATGCCTGGGATGTTTGAGGGACTGGTAGCTCTCGTTGCTAGAAAGTGTAATGGGGATTTGGTAGAAGGAGGAATGGGGGGGGGGGGGTATGTGCTTGTAGGAGGGTTTGGAGGATTTGAGCCAGAAGGGGGGATTGGGGGGAAAGTTTGTGCTAGGAGCGGGGCTGGGGGATTTGTGCTAGGAGGGGGGAATTTGTAGACGGATTTGGGGGGTTGTGCTGGGAGGGGTGATTGGGAGGGATTTTTGCCAGAAAGAGAGATTGGGGGGGGGGGGGGGGATAATGTAATTTTGATATTTTCGACCGAAGTGGGGGGGGGGGGCCCTGTCAAGTGGGCTGTATGGGGGCCTGGGATTTCTAGCGGCAGCCCTGCCTACAGTAGGTTCTCTTAGGCTAAATGTACACTGGCCATCCACAACTCTCCTGGCTGCAGAAAACCGCTAAACGTGGCAAAAAAGTGGTACCATGTGTTTGGCGCTTGGAGTTTATTTATTTCATTGGCCAGAGTACTTGCCATTGAAGTTAATAAATGGCCACACGCTAAACGTGGCTGGCATTTACACTCATTTTTAACGTTTAACTGCCCCTAAACTCCGCTGCTCCTAAACTCTGATAAAAGCCTATGTGTACATGGACACACAGGCTTTTATTGACTTGAGTTCAGGGGCTTTGGCAAAAAAACACCAAAAGCAGTGTACATGAGGGCCTATAATTCATAATTTGCCAGTTATGGTTTCCTCCCTGTTATGGTTTCCTCCCTCTCATGTATATTGCGTGCATTCCTAATTTTCGTGTTATTAGTTATACAATTTTTTGTTATCCCCTTTTCATATGGGGCCCTGACAGTTTTTTACAGTCCCTGAACACAAAAGAACTCCTATATATTCATGCCGGGGGCAAATGTTAAGATTGCCTGTCTCTGCAAAAATGAGTTTACACCGCACCCCCAATCATTACTCCTGATACCCATTCCTCCTCCTTCTTCTTGACTTGAGTACTGCAGCATTTAAAAACATTGCTGAGCTTCAGCAACCCCCCCCCCCTCTCTAATCTTGCCAGCCCGAATAATACCATTGCTCGATACTCTTCAAGGGTCATGACTGCTGAATGCTGACTTAGGATGTTCTTAGAGTACAGACTATTCAGGTACAAGCACTGAGCGGCATTAAGCATTTGTTGAAATCTAAAATGTGGGAAATATGATTAGAGCCATCAGAAGCTACTGACAGCAGTGGACATCTTACAGTATATAGGTCAGTGATGGAGGGGTAGAGGCAGGGCTGCTGTTAGAAATCATGGGGCCCCATACAGTCTACCTGACAGGGCCCCACCGTGGTCAGAAGTGACTGAGGACATAGATTTATCTGTTCTTCTCTGTAGCCTCAGTTGCACAGATCAATAAATTAAAACACTCTGAGGCTCCGGTTCATTCACAAACTGAAGCATAGTAAACACAGTTTCTTATGCTTCAGTGATGATTAGACACAGGAGTTAAGAGACCAATAGGAGGAAGGGACCAATACATTTTTTATATTTACCATCCCCGTCCTCTGCTCTCCATCCTTAAACATCCCCCTGTGTGCCCGCAGCAGCTTCCAGCAGGAGAAGAGAGGAGGAAAGCCGGAAGGGCTGTGGGGTACAAGGGCACACAGGGGGGCCCAGACAGCGTGTGCTAGAACCAATCCCCCTGCAGTGAAGCCGGAGGGAAAACAAGGAGGAGAAGCTGGCAGGGGGAGGCGCAAGAGGATTAGTGTCTGCAATAAGACAGTACAGCCGCCCTCCTGCTCCGCAGGTACCTGGGCCCCCCTTTTGAACTGATGGGACCTGGGCCCAGTACAGGAGGGCAGGCTGTACTGCCTTATCAGTGGCCCTGGGTAGGGGGACAGGGCCAGGAGGCAGGGAAAGTTAAAAATACTTCCTTTTCCCACAGACCTTGTCCTTTTGGAAGAGAAGGGCCAGTAGATCCTGATATGAATGTTCCCCCAAAAAATTTCTGTATGCCTTTCAGGTGCTTTGAGAATGGTGTGTTAAAAGCCTTTGATAGATTCTGGGTGTTTGAAAAAGAACAAAGATTTGTTGATTTTCTGAAAATATAGTTTAGTAATATTATATGGTGCCATTTGATGCAAATAGGGGTTATTGAGCCTTTGCGCGTCTACCCTTTACCTGGTTTAATCAGCTTTGCTGAAGAAAAGGAAGCCATTGGCCACTTGCTGGAGGACAAAACATCACATCCCCTGAGTTGAAGATAGAAATTGTGCTTAGGGCAGTTACATAATGTAAATATTTGCTTTGTTCCATCTTTCGCTCATCTAGCTTCACTGGTTCTCAGCAGCAACCTTCTGCTCTGCATTCTGGTCCAGCTCAAAGCATCTCTGCTTCTTTCTCTATCCTCCTCTCTCCTACCTCCCCATCACCAGTGACAGTATCTGCACCCCTCTCCTCCATCACACATGCAACCCATATCCATCATGTTAAATCCAGTATGTTTTCAGGGAAAGAAAAAGTGCTAAGTAATTTCACAGTCTCGCCCCCTCATTCCAGAAATATGTGCTGCAGAGATAAAAGACAGCAGTGCCATCCGCACTGGAATTATGGGCCGTGATTCACATTGTGCAGAGAGCAGGGAGAAGATAAGAAACGGGAACAAATAGGCTTAAAACGTGCAATTCTTGTGTGCCAGTGAAGAAGGAACAATATGCCTTGGGGAGGAAGAGCACAGGCGCCATTGATTGCATTGCTGCAGTCAGGAGCAGCTTGTCATACTGAAGATGCAGGGAGCTAGATTAGCCACTGGCTAACCATGGTTTATGATGTACATGATCAGTCTTTTTTTAATAAGGCAAAATGCAGTAACTTATCAGCAAACATCTTAAAGCCTCCTGCACACTGGACTTTTTTAACGCTGCTCATAGGGGTGTCTGCCTTTTTTTTTCTGCCTCTAAACGCCCCTGCATGTTAGCCTATGAGTGCATTCACACATAGATACCTAGAGGCAGAAAAAAACACTGCCAAAGCATCCAGGAGCATTTGATCACAAAAACACTTGACTCGTGTAAATGTGTCTAAATTAGTCTAAACACGTGATAAGTGCTTGAGCCTTAGCAAATTTGCGCAGAAAACTGCGTTGATACCCCTTGTGGACTATAGGAGACAGACCAAGATAGTAAATATAAAATACATTTTATTGAATACACATATTAAAAGTAGAGACCCACCGATCCTACCGATATATCGAAGGCCGATATGGGCTTTCCCCGATATATCGGAATCTGCTTTTTATTTACCGATATTGCCTATATTTCAGGGAAAGTGCTTGTACCGGGGTGATGCCTGCAGCTAGAGGCATCACCTCAGTACCGGTGTCCATAGCCGACGGTCAGCTGTCTTGTAATGAGAAGCCGCTCAGCTGTCATTCCAAGAAGCGTCAGGGGACGCCCCCCTCCCGCTGCTTTCCCCTGCTCACCTGGGTCTCCCGTCCCACCGGGAGACCCGGGAATCCTACATTCACCGCCGCCTTCTGGTCTCCATTTCTTTGAATTCAGCGGTGCCGCGTACCCAGGAGTGATGTCATGACATGACATCACTTCCGGGTACTGGCAGCGCCGAATTAAAAAAACTTACAGCATTCAAAACAGCCAAACTTGGCGTTTTGAATGCTTAAGTGCAGAGGAGGAGTTTGGGGTCTTTTAGACCCCCAGATTCCTCCACCACAGTACCTGTAGACGTTACAAAAAAATGTCCAAAAATAATGTCTGAAAATATCGGCCGATACCTGATGACCAAAAATATCGGTATCGGCGGTAAAAAAACGATATTGGTCGTTCACTAATTAAAAGTATCAAGTACAAAACAGGAATACAAATACAATTACAAAATGCCCTATATGGGGCTGAGTTACCGCTTAGGAAGCAGGGCCGGGACAAGGGGTGGGCAGGAGGGGAGACTGTCCTGGGTGCAATGGTTTATTGCAGGGATGGTTTATTGCACCCTAACCCTAAGGGAAGGGGGGGGGGATTGCAGTTTGGCATCTTTGTCAGGTCCTTCTTCAGAGATGCTTATTTCAAAGGGTACTGATAGTTTTCTGAAACATTAATATCAACTAATATTAATCATATAACAATGTCTTGACATTTTCTGTGCGATTCACCAGGCTGCGGCTCAACTGGGATAACGTTGTATGATATAAAATGGGTACTTCCTAAGCTGTAACTCAGCCCCATATGTGGCATTTTGTGCTTGTATTTGTTTTCCTGTTTTGTACTTGATACTTTTAATATGTGTATTCAATAAAATGTCTTTTATATTTACTATCTTGGTCTGTCCCCTATAGTCCATGAGAGGTATCAACGCAGTTTTCTGTGCAAATTTGCTATTAAATGTTTAATGGACAGGACCGACCTTGATTTTTTCTTCTTTATATTTATCAACACCTCACCTCAACTAATATTTCGAATGCTTGAGCATTAATTCATTTAAATGGCCAGAATAAATTATTATTCTGTCCAGTTTAACCACTTGTCCTCCACATAACACTGTTATACGGCAGCAAAGTGACTCTCCTGTGTTGGATCACGTACCTAGTTCATGATTTGGCACTTCCTGGTTGGGAGCTCACGCACTGGCTGTGCTGTGATTAGACACAGCACAAGCCAATCAGTGAGTGCCGGCCGATGGATGACCGCAGGCACCCGCTGATCGACGAGGAGGAAGACAGGACAGGGCTCTGTCTATGTACACAACACAAAGCTCTGTCCTGTCAGTGGGAATTTGGTGACTTTTGTTTCCCTGCCAGGCAAACTGTTGCACCCCTTAGTAAAAGCAGCACACATTACACACATAATCACTGGATAGGCACTCCTTTAACCCTTTGATTGCCCTAGATGTTAACCCCCTCCCAGCCAGTGTCATTAGTACACTGACAGGGCATTATTTTAGCACTGATCACTGTATTAGTGTCACTGGTTACCACAAACTGCCAGTTGCAGTTGGATTTTCCGTCATACTAGTACAATCCTGCTATTGGTCGCTGATAATCGCCATTACTAGTATAAAAAAATAAATAAATACATATTCCAGATTATATACCATAGCTTGTATACACTATAACATTCGCCTAAACCAATTAATATATGCTTATTGGGATTTTTTTTTCACCAAAAATATGTAGCAAAATACATATTGGCCTAAATTTATGAAATTTAATTTTTACTTTTTTTTTTTATTGGGTGTGTTTCATAGCAAAAAGTAAAAAATATTGTTTGTATTTAAAAAATTTCAATCTTTTTTTCATTTATAGCACAAAAAATAAAAATACCACCAAAACAAAGCTCCATTTGTGGGGAAAAAAATTATATAAATTTCCTTTATGTACAGCGTCGCATGACCATGTAATTGTCAGTTAAAGTAACGCAGTGCCAAAAAGCAAAACATAGCCTGGTCATGAAGGGGGGGGGGGGTAAATCGTCCGGAGGGTAAATGGTTAATGAATTACCACCCTAGCACTTGGTGTGGCTAACACGCCTATACGTGTTTACAATTACAAGCATCAACAATTTTTTCTGCCAAAATGCTACTGCCAGGAGAAAGGGCATCTAGGAGAGATGGTCAAAGAGTCCAATGCACATTAGACCTTAAAGGACCGCCGATTTACTGCAGCAGGCAGCCCCTCCTGCGCAAACCAATGTAGCCCTACGTCGGTTGCGCGCCTGCTGCTAGGGGCAAGCGCGCCGCCGGCAGCGGGGACATCGATGCACGGGTCCGGCGGCTCCAAATGCCGCCGGCCACCCGCGATCGCTCCCTGCTGAGAAAGAAGAACGTTCAGCTGTTGTAAACACAGCTGACCATTCTTCTCTCTGGAATGATCACAGAGCGCCTGTGATCCTTCCATATAGGATCACATGTCACTGTGATCATTTCATAAGCCCAACCCCCATACAGTTAGAAACACTCCCCTAGGCTCACATTTAACCCCTTGATCACTCACTGTGTTAACCCCTTCCCTGCCAATGGCATTATTACAGTAACAGTGCATATTTTTAGCACTGATTACTGTAGTAATTTTACCGGTCCCCACAGAAGTGTCAAAAATGTCAGCTGGGGGTCCGATCTGTCCGCCGCAATATCGCTGTCCCGCTAAAAATCACAGATCGCCGCCATTACTAGTAAAAAAAAAAAAAAAACAATAAAAATTACATAAATCTTTCCCCTAGTTTGTAGACGTGATAACTTTTGCGCAAACCAACCAAAATCCGCTTATTGCGTTTTTATTTTTAACAAAAAAATATGTAGCAGAAAACATATTGGCCTAAAATGATGAAAAAACTTGATTTCTAAATGTTTGGGGGGGGGGGGGGGTGTTATATAGCAGAATGTGAAACATTGTTTTTTTTTTTTTTTTTTTTTTTTTTTAGAATTGTCGCTCTTTTTTTTTGTTTATAGCGCAAAAAACAAATCGCAGAGGTGATCAAATACCATCAAAAGAAAGCTCTATTTGTGGGAAAAAAAGGACATCAATTTTATTTGGGTACAGTGTCGCGCGACCGTGCAATTTTCCGTTAAAATAACGCAGTGCCCAATCGTAAAAAATGGGGCAAATCCTTCCGGTCCAGAACTGGTTAAAGAGGAACTTCAGGCAAAGTTTCTACATTTTTGAAATTACACTTTCAGCGTCTCACAGTAAAGCTTATCCTATTTAGAAAATAATCGTATTTCCATTGAAAAGTTAGGCTGTTCTATTGCTCACCTTTTTCTGCTTGCACCCACTTTAAATGTAGGCAAATGAAGCTTGCATCGCTCTTTTCCAGGTATTAGACCTATTTCTTCTCCCTTCATTGCACAAGCACGTGTCACAGCCATGCCTGCGCACTAAGCACTAGGGATCGACCGATTATCGGCAAAGCCAATATATCGAGGGCCGATATGCACTTTTCCCGATATATCATGATCGGCCCCGGAGGTTACCGATATTGCAGATATTTTGAGAAAATGCATGTACCGGAGTGATACCTGCAGCTAGAGGCATCACCCCGGTACCAGCGTCCATAGCCGACGGTCGACTGTCTTGTAATGACAACCGATGCGGCTAAGAAGCCGCTCGGCTGTCATTACAAGGAGCAGGAGGGGACCTGGGCAACCAGCCTGTACAGCCGCCAAAGACCCGATCAAAGCCGCATTCGTCTCTGATCGGGTCTCCATGCAAAAACTGGGAAGTGATGTCATGACATCACTTCCGGGTACTGTCTGGTGCCAGATTTAAAAAAGACAGCATTCAAAACAGCCAGACTTGGCATTTTTAATGCTTTTAAGTGCAGAGGAGGGGTTTGGGGTCTTTTAGACCCCCAGATGCCTCCACAACTGTACCTGTCAAAAATATCGGCTGATACCGATATGCATTGGCCAAAATATCAGTATCGGCATTGAAAAAACGATATCGGTCGATCACTACTAAGCACAGCACTTCCAGCCCCATGTGTACATGTTGCTATAGCAGTGGAAGTTTGCTATTGTTGATATAGTATCTTTTACACAAATGGCTGGAAGTGCATGCACGCCAAGGACACAGCGTGGCCGCACCTGCACACTTAGTAAGTGCTTCCAGCGCTTCTCTCCTCCCATGTCATCATTTGATGTAATGATACTATGCGAGATCTCAAAGAAAGGATGCCCGAAGACTCCTGGGATTGCTGACGCTGATATCCAGGAGTCAGTGGGACGTCAATTGCCTAGGCGATCTCAGCCTAAAGCAGAAAAGATATTTAAAAAAAAAAAAAAAACGAAGAAGATGTAATATCTGACAATTAAAATGAACCTTTGTTGACAAACAAGCTGAAGATCCGCTTTAAGGCCACCTGTTATTTTTTATATTAAAAGTAATCTGAGACCATGGAAACGGGCACCACAGGGCTTAAAGTTGTGCTCCACCTCTTTGACATAGTTTCCAGCTCCTTGGAGCCTCAGTTCTCTTGGTACAGCAAGGGAAATCACTGAAAGTTTGCACTTCTTCTGAGCGCTGGCCATAATACAGCCGTCGGCTCACAGATCTGATTTTGTTTTATGTAGCTAAACTTGAACTTCAGGCTTTTTGGAATTTTCGGTAGGTTGCCCCTTCCATTATATGGTTTATAATAAACTTGTTAAGTCTACAGGGGGACAGAAAAAGAGAAAACCCTTCCTCGCTCCAGTCCTACAAGTCCCACAAAGCACCCCTCTCTTTGCTGGTTGTGCAGCTATTCTCTCACTGATGTTATTAATTACAATGCAAGACCACCAGCTCTGCAATGCATAGGAAATTGTTAATAGCATGCCCGCATTGGGGAGCTGAAGAGAGCTGCCAGGAGAGAAAGGTATGTATGTCTCTCTGTAATAGCCCCCAGTGAGCACTAAGGACTTACTAGAGAAGAGGGTAGCTACCAAAAGGCCAAAAAATATTGTAGATCACCTGGAAGCAGCACAACCAGGTCACATCCTTGCTCCCAGCCTGTAATTGGACAGTAAAGCAGCAGCTATAAACAGATGAGGTCATCTGTCTGCTCCCTCATTCTATTAGTAGGTTCTTTGATGTAAATGCAGGACATCTGATTGGCTCTTAGTGCTGCCTCTCCCTCTCCCAGTCAAAATGTTGCTGTAAAGGTGACTACAGAAAGCAGAAATCAGTCAACTTCAGACTGGCTAGATAATGACAACTTTACACCCAAGCGCTCACTCCGGTGGGAATAACAGGCGTGCTGCTCTCCTCAGGCGGGGAACTCCAATCCAAAGTGTATATAAAAGAAAGAAAATGAGGTGCAAACACCTGGTGTATTACCCTTGGACACCTTAAAACTTTTATTAAAAAGCCAAAAACATACTCACAGACAAGAAGAACATGTATCACATGGAATGAGTCCACCACATTTGGAGGTTGTTGTCCCTATCGTTGGACAGCTGACGCGTTTCGGGAGACACGCACCCTTCCTCAGAGCCCCAAGCAAGGGAGCGTGTCTCCTGAGACGCGTCAGCTGTCCAATGATAGGGACAACAACCTCCACATGTGGTGGACTCATTCCATGCGATATATGTTCTTCTTGTCTGTGAGTCTTTGGCTTTTTAATAAAAGTTTTAAGGTGTCCAAAGGTAATGCACCAGGTGATTGCGCCTCCTTTTCTTTCTTTTATATGCACTTTGGCTAGATAATAAATATATAGGGTATAATCTGCATATATCAAAATTATATATATATATAAATATATATATACAGTATATATATATATATATATACTGTAAATATATGCAGCCTGATTGTACAATCTCTTTAGATTTACAATCAACTATACTGGGTACAAACTGAATGGATTGTTTAGGTATGTCTTCATATTACAAAATTTTGGTAAATCTAAAGACAGAGATTGCACAATTGAATAGTGGAGGGGTCTTAAATGAAAATTCACAGGGGTCCAGTTTGTAAAATTTTCTTCTGGCAGAGGTCCAAATCTCATGTTTTCACTATAGCACATTGCAGCCCCCTTTTACATTACAGTCCCTCCTGTACATCACTGTCCCCAGCCCCCCCCCCCTTCACATCACTATCCCTCCTTAAGATTACATCTCCCCCTTAACATCAGTGTCCACAGTCCCCCTTTACATCACAGCTCCCGCACCTTTTAAAGCAGTCCAACAGTGTCATTGGTTCCCCTTCACGTCACAGTTACCCCTTTACACATTACATTGCTCCTTTACACATCACAGTGCCCAAAATACACATCACAGTGCCTCCTTTATGCATTGCCCCCTTTACACATCACAGTGCCCCTTTCAGTCATAGCCCCCCTGCTCCTCCTTTAAATCAGTCCCCCTTCATCATTCAGCCCCCCCTTCACAGTCCTACCAGAGCAGAGGCACATAGCAGCTGGTAGGGCTGGGCGATTTTGCCTAAAAAAAAAATCTTCGATTTTTAAAGAAAAATTTGAGTTTCGATTAGATTTTCGATTTTTTTTTCAATGCACTTAAAAATTACTGCAGACATCAGATATAGTGTCAAAAGTGCAACTTTATTGCTATGATTGTCCTCAATCCAATGAGGCAAATCATAGCAATACAAATGCCCCTGTACAGGTATAACCCCACCTCCCCTCAGACGCACCGCCCGCTTCCTCTCCCGGCAGCTGACGTCACATCCAGGCCTGGCGGTGGCCGCTGATTGGCTCGATCCTCGTAGACTCTGAGCAGAAATGGCAGAGGCGGTGGTCCGGTTACTGGGGAGTTCTTGGTGTGTTGTGGCCGGTTCCCAGGCCTGGCTTTGCGGTGTGCAGCGGACTAGGAGCTGGCTGGAGCCCAGGGAAGGCCCGCCTGTACAGGTAAATGTCCCGCATGCAGGCCATGGGGGCCCCTGAGTGACCTCTAGTGTGTGTGTACTGTCGGTTACGCGGGGCAGGGGCTGGCTCATATCGCGCTATGGTAACGCACAAGGACGAAACGCGGAAAAGTCCGAAAAAACTATTGTGGCAAAAAACTCGAGTTTGCAAAATAAAAATCGTTTTACACTACAAAATCAATAAATCGATTAAATCGATTTTTTGCCCAGCCCTAGCAGCTGGGTATTCTCTCTCACTGGTCTCCCGTCTGGCCGCCATTATCATCTTCACATGGGAGGTGCTGCATATCAGAGGGTGGGAGCTGCCCAATTTATTACATTACCTAGCGGTTGATTACCAAATCCCACCCTCTGTCCCAATATCCAACACCTCCCACCCTCGCCCGCCGTGAGGATAATAACAGCGGCCGGGTCAGAGACCAGAAAGAGAGAACACCGGGGCTGATAAGTGGCTTGATCGCAGGTCTGGACAGGACTGTCGCTCGGTTCGGGTCCCGCTTGCGGTCCCCCATTTAGTGAACCCTGGTATAGTGTATGGACAGCTTTACGCTAGTTGCATTTAAAAATACACTTTTTTTTTTTTTTCAATCTATAACTACTTTTATGTGTTTTTTTCATCTGCCTGGAGTTCAGCTGTAAATAAACCTAACTCTAACAATATAAAAATGTGCAGAAGCCACAGAAGAACAGCAGGACTTATGTTCCGACTGCCCTATGCTGGTGAAAGGTGAAATCTGATTGGTTGCTTGATGTAGGTTACAGAATGTCACTGCTCTTTAAACTATACCCAGTGGGTATCCATGGCTCCGTATTACTGTTGATTTCCCCTTCAATCCATCTCTTCTGTATATATTTGGTACAAGTGGGTCATTTGTTTGTGAAAGGAGAGAAGCTGCAGCACACACAGGCCTGTATAGAAAGAGCCTGCCTCAGCGATATGCTTTGTCAGTTTTTCTTAGCTGCATATGGTGTGGCTGAAGTGACTGGCACATTAACATCTGCCTTCTTCCATAACCGCAGCCTCTTAACGAAGTGGCAGGCAGTGAATCTTCGGATTATGGTGCACGAAGAGCGGTGGTATGGGGGATGGAAGCAGCACGGGAACCCTGGAATGAAAAATGGCTTCCTTTACTGATGTCTAAACGTCGAAGTATGAATTGCCACCCTGTCTTCTACTGAACAGCTCCATTCAGCCATTTTTAATCAAATTTGATATATCACTTTATTTTTTAATAGGACTACTATAGGTTATCCAGGAGATAAATAAATGGAAAAAAAGAAACACGACAGGAGAAAATATTGCTCTAAGCCAGTGGTGGCGAATCTTGGCACCCCAGATGTTTTGGAACTACATTTCCCATGATGCTCATGCGTTCTGCATTATAGTTTAGCATCGTGGGGAATGTAGTTCCAAAACATCTGGGGTGCCAAGGTTCACCATCGCTGCTCTAAGCTGACAGGCCCACTTCAAAATGGTGCCATCCTTCCCAGTCATCAAATAATCTCTCTATTATCCTTACCATTTAATGACTTGGCACACGCAAAATGCTTGGCCTTGTGATACACTTGACCATGTACACATAAACACAGAAATCTGCCATAATTGATGCTGAAGGGGCATTTAAGAGTTCCGCAATGAGAAATGAATAAGAAAATCAGTGTATTCACCATTGAGAAGAGGTGATTAAGGGGAGATGATCACCTTCTATAATTACATAATTACTCCAAATAATAAATGTACTAAAAAGTTGTGAACTCAGCAAAAGACAAGGAAGCTGTCTACGAGACTGGAGGGTACAAGGTTAACCTTCCGCTTACAGAAAGGGTTCTTTACTGTAAAAGAAGAGGCTCCAGTTATTTTCCCTACATTTAGTGTATGTATTATTGTCATTGCCGGTTTATTATCCAAATATTGCCAAAACGGCTTGTTTGTTGTGCACATATTGTCACGATTGCCTATTAATTTCCAGTGACTTGGTCATGATTATTTATTTCCCACGTATTCTAATAACTGCCTGTTTATTGCCCACGTATTGTCGTGATTGCCTGTGTGTTGCTCATGCATTGTCACAATAACAGTGTGTTATATTAAAGTGACTGTAAAGTCTTTTTTTTATTAAAATAACAAACAGGTTTATACTTACCTGCTGTGAGTGGCCCTGAACCTTTTCGTCAAGGGTCCCTGCACCTTTGCTCTTGGCGACTCCTCTTCGCAGTATGCCACCATAGAAAGCCACTTCCTTTGGTGCCACAACTGCAGACTTGCTCCCGAGCCGCCCTGCGGGTGTCTTTAAACACATAGGTTCAAAGTTGTTAAGGTTGAAAAAAGACACCAGTCCATTCAGTTCAACCTATGGTGTGTGTGTGGCTGTATGTGTTTATGTCAAGAGTATATTGTATATCCCTGTATGTTGTGCTTGTTAAGGTGCCCATCTAATCGTTTTTGAAAGTATCGACACTCCCTGCTGCTTATACCACTGCTTGTGGTGGAGAAATCCTTACTCACAGTAAAGAACTCTCTACACCAGGGTTATCAAGCTGAATTTCATTGCAGGCCGCATTAGCTGATTATTGTTGCCTTCAAAGGGCCAGTTTTATCTGTAAACCTAGATGCCAAGAGCCCCCCCACCATCAGAATTCAGGAGTTCCCCACCTTCCCTTACATCACAGTGCACCCCCTTACCTTGTGCTGCTGCATAAAGTCTGGAGGAGGACCTGAGGAGATCTGGAGTCTGCTAAATGCTGGGATCAAGGGAAGTGGAGAAGAGAGGGTATTGCAGCTGCACAGAAAGGCGCAGGATCTGTAGGAGAAGTTCTGTCTTCCTCTCTGCTGCCGACTGCAGAGACGGGGAAGAGGGGGCAGATACGAGCCTCTCCGTGGCTACACAGAGAAGTGCAGTATCTGGTGGATGAGACAAGGTGAAGGCAACAATGAGAGGGTTGCTGCAGCTGCAGGAGAGGTGCAAGGGCCACGTGAATTGGCCTGGAGGGCCGGATTCGGCCCCCGGGCCTTGTGTTTGACACATGTGCTCTACATCGTTTACGGTTAAACCACTTCTCTTCCAATTTCAGTGAATGGCTGCGTGTCTTTTTTAAATTAACTTTCACTGAAAAGTTTGTTCTCTATGCTAGGGTCGCCAGTATGGTATTTGTACATCATATCCCTTCTCAAGCGTCTCCTCTCTAGAGAGAATAAGTTCAATGCTTGTAGTCTTTCCCCATAGCTGAGATCCTCCAGTCCCTTTATTAGCTTTTCGTTTTATTTTATTTTACTAATGAATTTATGTTAGTAGCGCAGCAATACTGTGATATACCTTTATTATCTTCGTTACCCTTCTCTGGACTCTCCAGTTCCAGCACATCCTTCCTGGGGACCGGTGCCTAGAATTGGATGGCATACTCCAGATGTGGCCGGATCAGAGTCTTGTAGGGTGGGAGAATTATTGTTTTATCTCTGGAGTGAATCCCCTTTTTAATGCATGCTAATATTCTGTTGGCTTTGCTTGCAGCAGCTTGGCATTGCATGCCATTGTTGAGCCTGTTGTCTCCTAGGACCCCCAGGTCCTTTCCATCCTAGATTCCCCCAGAGGTTTTCCCCCTAGCAAGTTACTTGCATTCAAATTTTTAGCATCCACATGCATTGCTTTACATTTTTCAACATTAATTCTCATTTGCCATGTAATTTCCCACCCCATTATTTTATTTAGGCCTTCTTGTAAGGTTTCCACATCCTGTGCTGAAGTTATTGCCCTGCTTAGATTTATATCATCTACAAATACTGAGATTGAGCTGCTTATTACATCCTCTATACAGCTCAGCTCAGCCCGTCCCCTCCCCTCCCTCCTCCCAGGATTTAACTGACAGCTGCAGGAGCCAATGGCTCCCACTACTGCCTCTGTCCTTTCAATGCAGGGAGAGAGCCGGTACAGACGGGCACAGCGCTGGATCAAATGATAAGTCAGGTAAGTATTGTAGGGGGGGGGGGGGGGAGGCATACAAATACTGGGACATGTTATACCTTAATGCAGAGAATGTATTAAAGTAAAAAATAAAAAATGTCTAGCCCTTACAACCACTTTATTACTGCTAGTGGGCCATGATCATCAATGTGTTGCCCACCAGCACACATTACAGCGTCAGATGCAGTAACAGTATTTTGCCTGCAATTTTCCTATGTGGTGATTCCCAGGCTTATAGGGTTAGGAAAGCTCCAGAGCATGGGCACAAGCTGCAATCAAAACCACAGAGGATCTGATCCTTTCTTGCAGGGTGGATTTTAATTTAAATCAAGTTGATTCAAATCATGATTTAAATCATTAAAAAAAAAAGGCTTGATTTAACCACTTTACAACCGGAGGATTTTGCTGTCTTCCGTCCAGGCCACTTTTTGCGATTCGGCGCTGTGCGACTTCAACTGACAATTGCGCGGTCGTGCGACGCCGTACCCAAACGAAATTTACGTCCTTTTTCTCCCACAAACAGAGCTTTCTTTTGGTGGTATTTGATCACCTGTGCGATTTTTACTTTTTGCGCTATAAACAAAAAAAGAGCGTTTATTTTGAAAAAATAACAATAGTTTTCACATTTTTTTATATGAAATTCCCCCCAAAAAAGATGTAAAAACCAATTTTTTTAAAAGTTTTTGGCCAATTTGTTTTATGCTACATATGTTTGGTAAAAAAAATCGCAATAAGCGTATTTTGATTGGTTTGCGCAAAAGTTATTGCGTTTACTAACAAAGGGAAAGATTTCTGTCATTTTTGGTGTTTTTTTTTTAACGCGTAATGGCGGCGATCTGCGATTTTTTTTGCGGGACTGCGACATTGCGGCGGACAGACCGGACCCCTGACTGACATTTTTGACACTTTTGGGGGTACCAGTGACATTACTGCAGTAATCAGTGCTATATATATGCACTGTTACTGTAAAAATGACACTGGCAGGGAAGGGGTTAATTTTATTGGAGAGGGAGGGGTTAATGTATGCCTGGTGCTTACTGACGTGTAGGGGGGGAGGTGACTGAGTGATTCATGGACAGATCGGATGTCCAGCTATGCTGAACAGTCCGATCTGTCACTCCCTGTCACTATGGAGATCCGCCCGCTGTGTTTACACACAGCGGGCGGATCTCCAGACTCGATCCCCGACGATCGGGTAAGAGCAGCGGCGATCGCCACTGCTCCTCCCCTGGCCCGACTCCCGCTGTGAATGAAAACAGCGGGAGCGAGCCTCCGGCGGCGCGCAAGCGCCGCCCAGAAGGGGAGGAGTCCAGTCACGTTAATACTACGTGACTGGACGGGAACGAGCCACTCTGCCGCAGTAGTATTACCGTGAGCGGTAGTAGAGTGGTTAAATCAACTCGATTTAAATAATAATTTTTTTTACAAACTTAAATAATATTTTTTAAAGAGCAACTGTAATTTCTGTCCCGCAGCGGCTCTTCCTCTGACCCGCTGTTGACCCGCCGGCAGTCCCATTCACTTTAATAGGACAGCTGGTGATGCAGCAGTGACACAACAAGGTGAGGGACCTGGCGGCAGCAGGTGATTGGATGCCCGCTGCCATGATGGATCTGAAATGACAGGTGCTCTTTAAATGTAAGGACTTATTCTTGCTGGTAGTTAGATTCTTTAATATTTGCAAACAAAATGAAGGTTTCCTATTTAGAATAATAAGCTGTCAGGTTAGTAAAACAGTGATATCAGAACCGATTTAATCATACAGTTTGTTGTGTACATAGATTTGCAAAACAATAGGATAAAGGAATATTCCTAAACTTTGTTTGCTTCACATGGTTACTGTGAAATTGTGTGAATACATCAATGCAGTGCATGTTATCTCAGCTTGCAGAGCTTGGATTCATTGAATGAGTTTACCAAAAATGTAAATATTGCAGAATATACAGCCTCCTGCTACATAACTAAGCTCCATTTCATGCTGAATAAACTAAATTTACGGTATTAATGTATCTTAAATAGAAAATTATCTTTAGATAGATCTTTACTCCAAAAACATTTTGTTAAAAATCAAAAAAATCTGATTTAAATAAAAAAAAATCAGATTTCTTTTTTTGGTTTTATATATTTTTTTAAATCATTGAGATTTATCCACCCTGCTTTCTTGCCTTTTTTGAGAATTGTTCCTTTCCACACTACCCAATAGGATCCCAATTCCCTCTCTGTTTTATTTAAAATAAACATTTTGGCTGGATTTCCACATTAAGGCCCATAGTCCTTGAATAGGTCATGGGTTTTTCTGCAGCTTGTTCTGCGAGGGGCTGCGCGCAGCAGCTGTACAGACAGCAGACACGTTTGACACATGTGCGGGTGATCGACCCGCAAACGCAGACAGCGTACGTTTGAGGCCACTCACTGCACACGCATGGCGGTCAGATTGAGATCAATGCCTGTGAGAATGAGGCCTTGTCCGGGACTTGAAATTGACCATAAAGATGGCTCTCATGATGAACACATAGAATTATTTTCTATCAGCTTTATTTAGCTGATTAGTTCCTTATTATGGAATACCAATGCCCTGTTTCAAGCAATGTCTGTGTAGAGGCAGCCATCTTGGTTGGATACTTTGTTTGCCATGTCAAAGCTGAAGACTTCTCAGGGAGATCCTGCACTGCAGGTCCTCAGATACAGCTACCAGCAAGAACAGTGAGCGGTACAGTAGTAAAGTCACTCAATATTGCTCCAAGTCTTGTGAGACTAGCAGTCAGAGGCTCTGTGAATTTATCATTTCTCTTTTGGGAATAATAAAGGTATTCTGATACTTTTAATAAACACACACTCACCTGTCCCGTGATCCAGCGATGTGGCTGCCCAAAGCCTCACTCCTCTCTTGCCTCTCCCCGGTGCCGGCATCACGAGTGTGGGCACCTGGCTTGTGACAGCTTGCAGCTCCACAACTGGGTACGCATTGCGCATGCACAAGCCGCGCTGCGCTTCCTAAGCAGCCAGGCAATCTTCAGGGATCTGTGACGTGTCCCAGAAGATTGCAGGGAGCGAGGGGGAGAGGATAACTGCCGCTCTAGCCCCCTAGGCGGCCCAAACGGAAGTGGGAGCGGGTACCTGTCAAAACTAGTTACCTGCCCCCCCCCCCCCCCCCCCTCCAAAAAAAAAAAAATAACATGCCAATTGCGGCATTTAAGGGGGTGAGGAGTGCTTATCCACTTCTGGACCGGAAGGTTTTTTCCCCTTAATGGCCAGGCCATTGTTTGCGATTCGGCACTGCGTTACTTTAACTGACAATTGCGCGGTCATGTGATGCTGTACCCAAAAAAATTGATGTCCTTTTTTCCCACAAATAGAGCTTTCTTTTCGTGGTATTTGATCACTTTCTGCAAATTTTATTTTTATAAACAAAAAAAAAAAGCGACAATTCTGAAAAAATAATATTTTTCACTTTCTGCTTTATAACATTCCCAATAATAAAAATTTAAAAATAAAATTTTCTCATCATTTTAGGCCAATTTGTATTCTGCTACATGTTTTGGGAAAAAAATCCCAATAAGAGTCTATTGATTTGCCCAAAAGTTATCACGTCTACAAACTAGGGGAAAGATTTACACTATCTCACAAAGTGAGTACACCCCTCACATTTTTGTAGATATTTTATTATATCTTTTCATGTGACAACACTGAAGAAATGAGACTTTGCTACAATGTAAAGTAGTGAGTGTACAGCTTGTATAACAGTGTAAATTTGCCCTTCCCTCAAAATAACTCAACACACAGCCATTATTGTCTAAACCGCTGGCAACAAAAGTGAGTACACCCCTAAGTGAAAATGTCCAAATTGGGCCCAATTAGCCATTTTCCCTCCCCGGTTTCATGTGACTCATTAGTGTTACAAGGTCTCAGGTGTGAAGGGAAAGCAGGTGTGTTAAATTTGGTGTTATCGCTCTCACTCTCTCATTCTGGTCACTGGAAGTTCAATATAGCACCTCATGGCAAAGAACTCTCTGAGGATCTGAAATAAAGAAATGTTGCTCTACATAAAGATGGTCTAGGCCAGTGATGGCAAACCTTGGCACCCCAGATGTTTTGGAACTACATTTCCTATGATGGTCATGCACTCTGCAATGTAGTTGAGCATCATGAGAAATATAGCTCCAAAACATCTGGGGTGCCAAGGTTCGCCATCACTGGCCTAGGCTATAAGAAGATTGCCAAGACCCTGCAGCACGGTGGCCAAAACCATACAGTGGTTTAACAGGACAGGTTCCACTCAGAACAGGCCTCGCCATGGTGGACAAAATAAGTCAAGTGTATGTGGTCAGTGTCATATCCAGAGGTTGTCTTTGAGAAATAGATGTATGAGTGCTGCCATCATTGCTGCAGAGGTTGAAGGGGTGGGGGGTCAGCCTGTCAGTGCTCAGACCATACGCTGCATCAAATTGGTCTGCATGGCTGTCGTCCCAGAAGGAAGCCTTTTCTAAAGATGATGCACAAGAAAGCCTGCAAAGAGTTTGCTGAAGACAAGCAGACTAAGGACAGTGATTACTGGAACCATGTCCTGTGGTCTGATGAGACCAAGATAAACTTATTTGGTTCAGATGGTGTCAAGCGTGTGTAGCGGCAACCAGGTGAGGAATACAAAGACAAGTGTGTCTTGCCTACAGTCAAGCATGGGGGTGGGAGAGTCATGGTCTGGGGCTGCATGAGTGCTGCAGGCACTGGGGAGCTACAGTTCATTGAGGGAACCATGCATGCCAATATGTACTGTGACATACTGAAGCAGAGCATGATCCCCTCCCTTCAGAGACTGGGCTGCAGGACAGTATTCCAACATGATAATGACCCCAAACACACCTTCAAGACGACCACTGCCTTGCTGAATAAGCTGAGGGTAAAGGTGATGGACTGGCCAAGCATGTTTCCAGACCTAAACCCTATTGAGCATCTGTGGGGCATCCTCAAATGGAAGGTGGAGGAGCGCAAGGTCTCTAATATCCACCAGCTCAGTGATGTCATCATAGAGGAGTGGAAGAGGATTCCAGTGGCAACCTGTGAAGCTCTGGTGAACACAAAATAGTGACACTTTGGGCCCAGTTTGGACATTTCCACTTAGGGGTGTACTCACTTTTGTTGCCAGACATTAATGGCTGTATGTTTGAGTTATTTTGAGGGGACAGCACATTTACACTGTTATACAAGCTGTACACTCACTACTTTACATTGTAGCAAAGTGTCATTTCTTCAGTGTTGTCACATGAAAAGATATGATAAAATATTTACAAAAATGTGAGGGGTGTACTCACTTTTGTGAGATACTGTTTATTAATTTACCAGTTTGCAGAGAAAAATGTTGTAAAGCGAAATATCAAGACCAATTACAAATAAGTCATAAATATACACTCACTGGCCACTTTGTTGGGTACACCTTACTAGTACCTGGTTGGACCCCCTTTTGCCTTCAGAACTGCCGCAATTCTTCGTGGCATAGATTCAACAAAGGTTTTGGAAACATTCCTCAGAGATTTTGATCCATATTGACATATTAGCTGCTGCAGATTTGTCGGCTGCACATCCCTGATGAGAATCTCCCGTTCCACCACATCCAAAAGATGCCCTATTGGATTGAGATCTGGTGACTGTGGAGGCCATTGGAGTACAGTGAACTTATTGTCATGTTCAAGAATCCAGTGGTGAGATTATTTGATCTTTGTGATATGGTGCATTATCTTGCTGGAAGGAGCCATCAGAAGATGGGTACACTGTAGTCATAAAGGGATGGACATGGTCAGCAACAATACTCAGGTAGGCCGTGGCGTTTAAACGATGCTCAATTGGTACTAAGGGTCCCAAAGTGTGCCAAGAAAATATCCCCCACACCATTACACCACCACCACCACCAGACTGAACCGTTGATACAAGACAGGGTGGATCCATGCTTTCACGTTGTTTACGCCAAATTCTGACCCTACCATCTGATTGTCGCAGCTGAAATCAAAATTAGACCAGGCAAAGTTTTTCCAACCTTCTATTGTCCAATTTTGACGAGCCTGTGCGAATTGTACCCTCAGTTTCCTGTTCTTAGCTGACAGGAGTGGCACCTGGTGTGGTCTTCTGCTGCTGTGTCCCATATGCTTCAAGGTTCGATGTGTTGTGTATTCGGAGATGGTATTCCAAATACCTTGGTTGTAATGAGTGCTTATTTGAGTTACTGTTGCCTTTCTATCACCTGGAACCAGTCTGCCCATTCTCCTCTGACATCAACAAGGCATTTTCCTCCACACAACTGCCACTTGCTGGATATTTTCTCATTTTTGGACCATTCTCTGTAAACCCTAGAGATGGCTGTGCGTGAAAATTCCAGTAGATCAGCAGTTCATGAAATACTCAGAGCAGCCCGTCTGGCACCAACAATCATGCCATGTTCAAAGTCACTGAAATCCCCATTCTTCCCCATTCTGATGTTCGGTTTGAACTTCAGCAAATCATCCTCACCACATCTAGATGCCTAAATGCATTGAGTTGCTGTCTTGTGATTGGCTGATTAGTAATTTGTGTTACCAAGCAACAGGTATACCTAAATAAGTGGCCGGCCGGTGAGTGTATAATGACAGTGAAATAGGGATGACTGTCCATATGGATGCTAGCACCTCCACCTCTACCAGCCATGAGAAAAACAACAAGTGACTATTTACCAGTAACAACACCTAGCTCCCCCAGCACCTGTGGGTGGATGTTATCAGTAAAGATTCTATATCAATGGTTTAAATAGCTTATTCTCATGTTCACTTCTTGGCAGACATGGCAGGCGTGATGTATTACTTCTTTCCTATTAGAAGAGACTTTTCATGACACATGTTTTTATTACATTTTATTGATTAGTGCTAAGCCAGTAGATCATTGCAGAAAAGGCCTGTGTATATGCTTATCTGCACAGTGTCTGCCAATTACTGAGCCAACAATGCTTCCAGAGGACCTAATGAAATTCTGCTGTAAATCCTTGGACAACTCAGGCTATAATTCACAGCCTCTGAGTCACTGATCTGATTACAATTTTGAGTTTTCATGCAAGAAGCTCAGCATATGGGCTGCAGATAGGACAGCTGGTTTACATAACCCTACAGTTATAGGCATAAGATGATCTTGTAAGGTTTTTAAAGGGCGTCTCCACGTAGACCAGAAATTAAATGAGAACAGACACTTGACCAAAATGTGCATTATAGCATTGTAGAGCTGAAAGCCTAAGTGTGCTCAAAATGAAAAAAAAAAATCACAAAGATCAGCACAAGGGACACAACTTGCAGTCAGTAGGATGTGTCCCTTATGCTGATTCCACTTTTGGTAGGTGAAATCCACCTCCCATCCAGTGGTGGCTGGTTCTCCATGGGCCGGGGGGGCGGCAGAAGGACCACACCATACATATATACCATACCGACATACCCCCCCCCCTCGATCACACCAGCCCGCACACCTAACCCCCCCCCCCCCCCCGGTTTCCTGCTTACTCACCCTGGGCAGGCAGCGGCCGCAACGGCTTCCCCCTCAGTCTCCTCCATGGGCTTCCCCTGCATCTCCTCCCTCCTCCTTGGCCAATAGCATGGCCTCTCCTTTCGGCCAATCGGGAAACGGGTCTCAGGACCCGCTTTCTGCGCCCCGAGCCCACCCTTTTTTGAAGCCTATGAGAGCCTCTGGCTCTAATCACGTGCTTAAAAAAAAAAATAACCCCATTGGAATCCATGCAAACTGACAGCTCGCACTGCGATATGCAAACTGATCTGGGGCTTTCGTTAACTTTATATTGACACCACCAGCGATTTGCATATATTGAACTGCCTGTGATTTGAATGCAATGCAGGAACCCGCAGTGGATTTGCAGGGTTCCCACAACACATATATGTGAACCGGCACTGACTAGCACAGAGATTTGAAGCTTTATAGCCCCTGCCTCTGTAATAATTTGCCTGCTTTCAAATGTCTGTGTAACAGGTGATGCTTTAATGAAAGCACAAATCCAGTCACTATTACAAACATTAGCTTTTTCATTTATACTTGTATCTCAGTGTTCATGATGTCCCTATTTGATACGCATAATGCTTATTTTTTTTTTTTCAATCACAGGGTGAAGGTTTTCAAAGGGAAGAAAATTAGCGGAGAGTTTGACATCAAAGTGGAACAAGTGAGTAATTAAAGACAAATTCTGTTATCTTTTTATCCATTTAATACATCAGGGGCTTTCTCTCTACAATTTTCTTTCTTCCTTTTGTTTAAGCTCCGCATATGAAAAAGCAATAACTGTTAGATGGTTGAGACATAAAGGGTTTGTAAAGTCAGAAGGTTTTTTTATCCTAATGCATTCTATGCATCAAGATAAAAAGCCTTCTGTGTGCATCAGCCCCCCTCATACTTACCCGAGGTCCCTCTCTGTCCAACGATGTCCACGAGTGTCTCAGCCGTCCGAGATTCTCCCTCCTGATTGGGTGAGACACTATTGGCTGTCAATCAAAGTCAGCTAGCCAATCAGGGGAGAGAGGGGGCGGGCATGGTCGGGGTTCCGTGTCTGAATAGACACAGGGAGCTGTGACTCGGCTCAGGTGCAAGCTGCTTGATGTGGGGGTACTCAACAGGAGGGAGGGGCCAGAATCACAGAAGAGGGACCCCGAGAAGAAGAGGATCTGGGCCGCTCTGTGCAAATCCACTGCAACCGAGCAGGTAAGTATAACATGCTTGTTATTTTTATAGGGAAAAAAATGAGACTTTACAATCACTTACGTTGTAATGTCCTACAAAACAGACTGTAAAACAACATCGTAATGCTACATGCATTAGGCCTATTCACGGTTGTGATCGTGTTACCATCTTCTTTTATGTGTTTATAGTTAGTGGATCAGTTGAAGATTTTTGTGTATTTTTTAGAAAGAGAGGTAAATGGTTTAGAAACAGAATGGCTGGAAGGTGGGGAAACAAAAGAAAAGAACAGGAAAAAAAAAAAAGATAAAGGCCCCTTTCACACGGGCGCACCGCCTAATGGAGTCCGTTCTGCTCAGCGGGGGATCGATCCGCTGATCCCCGCTGAGCAGGTGGATGACAGGTCCGTCTCCGCTCTGTGTGCAGAGACGGAGCTGTCCGATCCCCGCTGTACACTGCCTGTCCATTTTCATCCGATCCGATCCTCCAGCCGGATGGAAAATAGGGTTTCCATCCGTCCGGATTTCAGGGACAAGATCGGATAGCAGTGGGTGTCAACAGAGATGTCTTCGCTGACACCCGCTGCCCCATAGGGATGCATGGAGCATCCGATCAGGTCCGCCTGAAAAACTGACAGGCGGATTGGATCGTTCGTGTGAAAGGGGCTGAAGAGGTTTTAGGCTGGATACATTTTCAGAGGATGTCCAACAGGCGGCTGTAAGGTGCTTTTTTTCTTTCTCACTGTCTATTTTAACCCCTAAAAGCTTGCACCATCTCACTGCAATCGCTATTTACTCAAGTGGGTTGGGTTTGGCAGGCAGTACTGTGTGCTGCCAGTACTGCCTGCCAGTATAGGGAGTGCTCTTGCTGTGTTACAAAGCAAAGCATCACGCAGCAAGTATAGAATTAGATTTAGCAGCTTTTTTTTTACCACCCCCCAAATGCGAGGTTAAACTGAGGCTGGCCATACACGGTTTGAATCAGCAGGTACTGTCTGAGATTCGAACCAATACTGGGTAGGCTGAATGTCCCAAGTTGATTGATCGATCAACTAGGTTACAACCAGCCTGCTGGATTCCCATGTGATTATCACAAGCGGCTGCTGTCTTCTCCCTGTGAGGGTGGCTCCCCCCAGCTCCCACACCCCCCTTAAGGGGGAAGAAGATGTGTCGCAGCTGGAGGGATTCCCCTGCCAACGCTGTTTGTGTTAATGGGGGAATTGTGCAAATTTATTTCCTGCAACCCGTGGTTGCAGAATAGAAATTTGCACCTTCTATGGCCTGCCTTAGCCTTTCTCTTTCACTTAAAGGGGAACAAAACTCAGGATATTTACCTCCTATCCAATGGTCCAAAGTCTGCAAAGTGTCCCTTGCAAGCACCTGCATCCTCTCCCCGGGCTCTATCTAGGTGCAGGCAACTTCATTGGCCAGCGCAGGAAGAAGTAACTTCTGCACGTGTGCAGCAGTCAGTTATCCCGCCACACAGGGACTATTCTAAGTTTACATGCCACAGAAGACTGTGAGCAGGCAGGTAGGTGTTTATTTTATTGCAGAAGAGAAGTTGCATGTCTTCCTGCATGTTAGTTATTTTTAAAAATGCCTTCAATTCCGCTTTAACTCAAAGTGTCCATAAAAAATGCCCCTGCAAGAACCATAGTAAATGCCTCTCCCACTGTCCATGCCACCATACTGAAGAAAAATCATCTGCTAAAGTCTCCTTAGAAACGGACTTTTCTGGGAGTGTCAAGCTTCTGGCTCCCGTCCTGCCTCCCTACGTCACTATTGTGTACTGTGACGTGAGTGGAAAGTATTTACTATCTTCCTTGCGGTGACATTTTTGTGTTCTTTAAAGCTGTGCTCAAGGCAGATATACTGTAAATCACCATTTGTTGCAGTTGTGTATTTCTTTAAAATTAATGAAATGTGTTTTTACATACAACTAGCAAAGTTTCTGAATGTAAATCTGTCTTGAGATCAGCAATGTCTCACCCCCTGTATAGCAGCACTTGGACAACTGACAGATGAGTCATTTCCATGAGCAGCACTTAGGCAGCCTATAGATGAGTCAGTCAGCGTGCTAAACAATAAAAAAAAAAAAGACTTGATTCCCCCATTTGCACAGTGGATGTGGATGGAGGAATGCTCCCTGCTGAGCTATTGAATCCTGACCACGGGTAGACTTCCCCGCCACCAGAATACACTGATCAGCACTGTCGGCTATAGCTTGCGGTGTTGATGGATCAGAGAAAATCCAACAGGGTGGTTTGTAGTCAGTAGACTGACTTCTTTACAACCTCCCTGCCTGTACATGGATCGAAATTCAGCCAGGCCCTGCTGAACTGTCCAAATTTCGATCTATGTATGAATGGCTTTATACTGGGCGAGCAGTAGAACCAGGAGCCAAGCAGGCTGTTCTACATGCACATATGCTGACAGGGAGCATTGCTTAGAAGAGTTAATAACTTACAGTATTTGTGCGTTGCTCCTTCATTGTCAAATCAAATGGCCAAGGACAGGAAGGTTATACCACTCTATTTCATTACTCTAAAGTTGACCATACATGTTCACTTTTTTGGTTCAGCCAGCGGGCTAAACTCTAAAACTGAACCGATTCCCCCATTCCCCACTGAGCTATTGTATTCTGACATCAGCGGAGTCACAGATACAGAGATCAGCACCACAGCCTATTGCTTGCAGTACTGATCGAGGTGCATTTATCCGATAGGCCGGTTGAAGAGAAGTTGATTGGTAGATTGACACTTCTTCATTCAGAGTGGCCACACATGGATCGCAATTAGGGAGAAAGACATATCTAGAGGTAAATAAGGTAAGCCAAAGATTAATCGAGTTACTTGAAAGAAAAAAAAAAAATTTGATTGATTCCCCAATCAACACAGTAAGTGTTGATAAGGGAATGCCACCCACAGTGGTAATTTCGGCTGGCAGGATACAATGATTACTGCTAGCGGCTATAACTGCTGGCAATAATAGCATGTAGAAAAATCCAACAGGCTGGTTGTACCCAAGTTGATCAATGGGTACAATCAGCTTTTCCATACATGGATCGAAATTCAGCCAGTCCCTGCTGAACTGGCTCAATTTCGATCCTTGTATGGCCATCTTAAGTCACCAAAGTGGCTGGACATAATGTAGCTTTATATTTGTGCATCACCTGTGTAATCAACTGCTTGCCTGGATTTCATCTTGTAATATATTCAGAGGTTGGATTTGAAGTCTAATTGAGAATTGTAAGTAGGTTGCCAAAGCTAACAAAGACTAGCCAAGAAATATGACATTTTCAGTTGCCATAATCACATGTAGGCAACCCATTATTTAATGGTTGTCAGGAAGCTTTGTTTTCAAAGTATTGAAATAGAGGCTTTTACTATATGGATTAGGTGTATCAGTGGAAGCTTTTTATGAATGAAACAATACTTGGGGGTCACCTGCTAGTGATGTGTTTGTTAGTTTCAGTGTATTTTCCCTCATTTTAGACCAGAAATAAAAAAAAAATTACAAAAAGACTGGCTGAAGTCAGGCTTTAAAACTAAATAAAAGTACATCTATGGCCAAAATGTTATGGAGATAATGGGGAATGCTTAAAGTGCAAGTTAACCCTGAAAAATATGTAGCACCATTTATGTTTAACTGATGTCTGAATTTCACTTGTCCAACAATCCACAATTAAAACTGCCTGTCATTTACCAGCAATGCCATGCAACCCCTCGTGCTGCTCAGTCCCCCTCAAGCTATCTATGTATTTGACAACATAAAGGTACAGAGGAAACGTTTCAAAGTCAGGCTTTACAATCACAAGATGTAGATTGTACATGTCGGTTTGAACAACATCATGAGTCCCATGGTGTCACTGGTAAATGGCTGAAAGTTTCCAATGCTGATTGCTAGACAAGCATATCGTGGACAGAAGTCAAACATAGTCTTATGCATTTGTCAAGGTACATGTGTTGTACAGTATAGACCTCCAATGCTCTAGGGTGAACTTCCATATTCAATGTCTTATCATTTTCTTGGGGGGGGGGGGGGGTCTGTGTGTGTCCCAATAGGGGCTGTTCACTTACTGTCCTGGAGAAGGAAGTCAAGGAGGAAACCTCTATGTTAGCATGGGGGAACTGCATGCTGATACGTTTATATTGTTTCGCATGTGGGCTAGCACCACATCATGTGTCCATAGAGGAATCTATAGACTCAACACTCAATAGTCCTCGGTAATGCTCTTGGGAGTTGTAGGGGAACTTCCTCAGGACAGCCAGGCTCCAGAAGCTGGGACTCAATGGGGGAAAGATATCACTCCATAGGAACTTCTTTGATGGGCAGAATTTGGGTTTCTCACTAACACCCAGTCCAGATGCTGAATCCCCCAGATGACTTCCTGGTGGGGGGCTAACTGCAACCTTTGCTTTGGCTGCACCATTTCTATAAGCAATCAGGATAAGCCCAGGTCTTTAAGGACATTCAAACCCAGGATCATGGATACAGAAGAGACCCCCTGGACTGCGGGTGACAAGGACCCCATCTCTTGCTGCATGGAGGCCATATCCTGTATCAGCTTCCATATGGCTGACAAAGGGCTGACAAAGGGAAAGGAGCCAAAGCACCCTCTCTAAAGTACATTGGCTTACTTCTCTGTGTCACCACAATAGTGGGTCCTGCGTCTTCCTGCTACCAGGCCACCGCTTCTGCCACTACGTCACTGAAGGTGAGGTAAGGTTGGGACGTTCTTGCAGGGCCCACCAGATGTCCCTACAGGGACCTAGCCCCTACAGTGTTCACTTTGCGAATGCTCACCAACTGCTGTTTATTAGCATTACCCTCGCTAAACATGGTCACAGAGGTCATTCAGTGCAGCAGCTTTCAATCTGACAGCTGCTCCCTTGACGACACCTATGGAAGCCTCAGAGTTACAAAAGCTATTCTCAACATCTGTTCCCTCTGCTTATCGGCTGCCAGAACAGCCCCATCTACACAGGGGAGGCTGGACAGCACATGCATACATGCATCCACACAAGCAATATGGATGCAGGGATCTCTCCCACTGTGCTATTGTATTCTGATAGTGGGACTCCCACCCGATATTTTCTTTAATTCAGTGCAACATCCAGTTACAAAACACTCTCCCATCTTCTTTTCCTTATGTAAGTGTTGTGCTGTACTGTGGTGCTCATACCTTTTAAATGCATTAATGGCTCCACAATGAAATATACCAACTCCGACCCATGCCAGCTGGTCTCCAGGACACATATTGAGGGTGAAGCTGCCCAGAGAGGTAACCAACAGCAGGAAAAACATAATGGTGATTCTAATTCTCCCCTATTTCTTGAAAAACTCTGTCATAGCCTGTGTATGAGGCCTTCAAAATCTAACCTGACACTGATCTAAAACACAAAATAACGTGGTACCTAAAGAGGAACTGCAGTATACTTACAGTACATAATTTGTAATAAAAACATCTTTGCCATTCTAAAGCTTCTCTCCAACCACTTTGCATATTATTTTCTATGTACTGTTATTCTGTAGTTGCCAAATATGCTGCAGAAATCTCCCTCCACTGGCTGCAGCCATTTTAACTGTGGGCAGCTGAAGCTGCTGCATGTTCACGTCCTGAATTTTCACAGACACACACACACACACACACACACTTATACATACAGACATACACACTCACACCACTGCTTGCCTGCACATTTCTCCTCTCTTGATGAATACTCATGGATCTCCCGTTAGCTCCGCTCTTATCCAGCCCCCTCAAGCTCTGCAGCTTTCCTGTGACTCATCCCTTCCTCCCTTGCTGACAAACTCTCAGGAGAGTGAGAGAGAACTGTGCATGATGTCATTAGCCTAGGCTAATGACCAGACAAGAAAGAGGAAATGGGATTTATAAGGTATTTACTGGCAGAAAAAAAAAAATGTTTCACTATCCAAAGTTAAAATAACAAGGCCGAGGATTTAATAGATGGAAAGATGAAAAAATGAGAGCCGCTTTAAATATCTTTCTTAATTTCCGCATCTGTACTTATGCCTTGAAAACAAGCCAAATGAGCGCCAGCTCTGATAGGGGAATTCCCTTTGCATATCAGCTCCCATTAATGAGCACATTTAGTGAATAAATGTGGGAATATTAATGTAGACTGACACATTAGTAGAAAGCTATTTTAGACACATCTACACTACAGTTTAATGGCTGTAATTTTCTCTGCTGTTTACGCTAATATTAAATAAATACTGGCTGTGCTCATCACCAAGCTTGACATTAGGGGGGATGTCAAGGTACCAACATAATTCTGTGCGGTGAGCATTATGGGGCTAGCAGATATCAGTGCACTAGATCTCTGCTTTTCTGTCTGATGAAGTAGACAATATTGGTCTAATTTGTGTGTGAAATCAAGTACCTTTTGTTGCAACACAGTAACTAAAATAGTTCCCTTTGGTAATTCTCTCTGGTATGTTGGGAGTGTTTTTTCAGACTTGGAAGATAAACGGAAATTGTCAACCCGAAAAGAGGACTTGAACAGCTCTCTAATTAGTTAAAGAGGAGCTCAAGCTATTTTAGTGTTTATTAAAAGTCAGCAGCCATAAAAGCTGATCAACAGACACTCACCTGACCCCGGATCCAGTGGTGTGCTGATCCGAGCTGTCCTTTCCCTCTGTCTTCTGTCTGCTCCGGCACCTCAGCTGTGGGCACCTGGCTGTGGCAGCTTGTGGCTTTAAAGCCGAGTACCCACTGCGCATGTGCAAGCTGCGCTTCACACTGTGAATGGTCCTGCAGTCTTCTTGAGCCTTGGACGTGTTCCAGATGACTGCGGGGAGGGAGAAGAAGAGGAGAACTTCTGTTCATATCGCCTAGACAATCCAAACGGAAGTGGGAGCGGGTACCTGTCAAAATCAAGTACCCGCCCCCCCCCCCCCCCCCCCCACACACACACAAAAAAGTGCCATTTGGGGAAAAGGAGGGGGAGAAGAGGCCTTAAAGCCAAACTTCTCTGTTTGTTAAAAAAAAATAATAAAAATAAATACTTTGCAGGTAAAAAAGTACATTTATTATTTTTGTACAATGTCATAGTGTTATAATCTGTGTTTGAGGCCTTTTAAATCGAACCTGACACTGATCTAGACATCATTGGTCTCATTTGTGTGTGAAATCAAGTACCTTTTGTCTGCACTGCACCCACAATCAGTAGATTGCCTTGCCAGTGCAATGTCAGGCTCCAGCAGACACTCAGTAAAGCTGTCTGCCAGTACCTCCTGTATGGGGGAGACAGTTACTGAAGAGAAAGAAGAATCAATGAATTACGAGGGCGCTCACCAGTGCTCTTGCAGTTCATTGAGAACTACAAGCTGTCTGCCATGGTGACAGACGGGACTTGTAGTTCATTCATTTAAAGAACTCTCTCACCACACTGTTTTTAAATTGTGACAGCAGGTGTGGGGAGGGGATCCCATGCCCACTGTCACAGTGGGGGATTGGGGAGGTGCAGGGCTGCTGCATTATTAACATGTTACATGTCACTCCTGATGGGTGTAACATGTTACTACATGTGAACTAATCCTTTAAGTAACACATTTCTGTAGTGTCTAGAATAATGTTGAAAATAAATAGTAAAATCACTGGGCTCACCTATGTTAACTATTTATCACCAGTGCCCAGACACAGAGCAGTGCCCAGATCACAGGTGGATCACAGGAGGTGACCAGGCTTCCACAGTGAAAAGTCAAGTCACCAAACTGGCTGTGCTGTCTGGTAGAGCTGTGTAAATCTCAGAACTAGATGGGGAGGAGTACAAAAAGTTTGCAGGTAAAACCGTTTCCATGTATGTGATTTAATCGTATATTTAGCTGTTAGCCTGTAAAGTGGACCAGTGCAGATGAAAGCTTCCATTGCTGACTTGTTTTTTTTTTTTAATTTCTTTTTATTAAAGAATTAAAATGTATAGTTATAAAACATAGCCTTTGGGCATTCCCTGGCAAACAATTACATTAAACATACCATTACTATTTGTCATATCCTAGTAAAAACGACAACATTCCATACACTTCGCTCAGTTGATCTCTGATAGATTCAATGCAAGGATTAATGGGTTAGAAGGAGATTCCTGTTCCCTCTTAACCATCAGGATGATAAGTCAGGAGAACATGATCTCATAGTTGGATTCATACCTGAACAAATGTAACGTGAGTCACTGCAAATGAGTTAATCTATATACTGTACTATATATCTTAGGCTAAACCTTATCAGGAGCGAATGGATTCAGTCTATGGACTCCTGATCCGGGTAAATTGAGGGCTACAGCTGATTTCCATTTGAGCACTATAGCCTTCCTGGCATAAAATAATAAGAGACCCAGTAGAGTGCGCAATGCCCTACTAACGGCCAAAGAGTCAAATAATCCCAGGAGGCAAACGTCAACCTTTACAGGGACATGCATAGAAGTCCGAGTAGAAATAAACTGGGTCACATCCTACCAATAGCTACGAATCTGGGGGCAATCCTAAAAGATATGGGCAAATCCTGTCGGGTTGCTAGGACACCTCCAACAGCAAGAAGAGGTATTAGGATAGATACGATCTCTGTGGTGTAAAATAAACTCTGTGCACTATTTTAAATTGGATCAACCGGTCCTTAGTCGACATTAATGCTTAAAATGGTCTGTCCCAGAGATCTTCCCAGTCTTCATTGTCCAAGTCCTCTTCCTCTGAATGCCACGCAGTAAGCAGGGTATCCAGAACCTCGTGAAAGAGGGAATCAGTGACTTGTAGATCACAGATAGAGGTTTTTTTTTTTAGAGATTCATCCTGAAGGAGAACCTCCAATTTATCCTGCTCCAATCTAAACGGAGAGGATTCTAATTGGGATGCATAGGCGTGTCAGAGCTGCAGGAATCGGAAAAAGAAGGCATTAGGTAGTGTAAATTTATTTCTCAACCTGTCAAATGTATAGAGTGCATTCCCATCACAAATGACTGAAAGGTATCTAACTCCTTTAGCAGCCCATAGCCCGGGGTCCGATAGGGAGTAGAATTCCGGTAACAGGGGATTAAACCATAGCGGCGTTGATGGGGACGTTTTACCCCGCACTATATTGGGTTTAATAATAACAAAATGCCAGGCATTAATAACTGCTCTCATAGCAGCAGTAAGGGGTGGGTGAGAGACTCTCTGACCCCTGTAAAGGAGATTAGTGAGGGTCTCATAGGATCTGGAATGCGCAGCTTCCAATACTACTGAGGCATTTGAGTCATCAGAAGTAAACCAGTTGTGAGCATGGACGAGCATGGATGCCAAATAGTAAGTATAAAACTGTGGGCAAGTTAACCCCCCTTGTGTCTAAGGTCTGCGTAGAAGCTTCCTGCCAAATCTATCTGGGCGGGATTACCATAAGAAGGAGACTGTTGTTGAATCTAATTGTTTAACCACTTCCCGCCCGTCATATAACAAAATGACGGCCCCAAAGTGGTTGCTCTATCCTGACTGGGCATCATATGAGCGCAGATGGGCGGTGGTGTGGTGTATCACTCTGGCACACCGTATCTCTGATCCCGATAAAGAGCCTTTGACGTAGGGTCTTTACCATATCACCAGCTGTGCCCAATCACAGCTGGTCACATAGTAAATAGGAAGTGCCTGACAGGCGCGAGTAGAGGAGAGCTGATCGGTGGCTCTCCTGACAGGGGGGGGGGGGGGGTCTGTGCTGGTAATCAGAGCATTGATTACCAGTGCAGACCCTTGGGGGATGTCACTAAAGCCACCAGGGATTGCACACCCAGGGCCACAAGGGATGCCTACCCATGCCACCAGGGATGCCAATCAGTGCTTAGGGGGCCTGTCAGGGCCCTCCTCATCAGTGCTGCCCATCATTGCCATCTATCAGTGCCGCCCACCAGTGCCCATCATTGCCATCTATCAGTGCCACCCACCAGTGCCAATCATTGCCCATCAGTGCCGCCTATCAGTGCCCATCAGTGCCACCTATTAGTGCCCATTAGTGCAGCATATCAGTGCCCATTTATCACCTATCAGTGCCCATCAATGCTGCATATCAGTGCTACCTATCAGTGCCATATAACAGTGCCCATCAGTGCTGCATATCAGTGCCGCCTATCAGTGCTGTATATTAGTGTGCCTCATTATAAGTGCCACCCTATCACTGCCTCCTCATCAGTGCCTGTCAGTGCGGCCTCATCAGTGCAGGAAAAAATGTATTTATTTACAAAATTTTATAACATAAACAAAAAAAACGTTTTTTTTTTTTTCAAACTTTTCAGTCTTTTTTTTAAATTATTTATTTAGCAAAAAAAAAAAAAAAAAACCTTGTGGTGAACAAATACCACCAAAATAAAGCTCTATTTGTGAGGGGGAAAATGACATAAATTTGGTTTAGGTACAGTGCTGCATGACCGCGCAATTGTCATTCAAAATGCAACAGCGCTAAAAGCTAAAAATTGGCCTAGGCAGGAAGGGGGTGAAAGTACCCTGTATTGAAGTGGTTAAAGGAGGATTTCGGTAGCCAGACTGGGGAGTGCCTAAGGCTGTACAGTAGAACTGGGAGGGTTTTCATTTTAATTAGATACATTTTCCCAATAAGGGATGAAGGGAGGTGTGACCTGTTTACACCAGTGAACATCTGGGGATAAATTAAGTTGCCTGAAATCCCTGGAAGAAATATTAATCCCTAAATATTTAGTAGTTGTTGCCCATTGCAAAGGGTAATTAAGATCAGCCAACCTTTTAGCCTCCTGATCAATCGGTAAGATGAGGGATTTACCCAAGTTTGGTATGTAGACCCGAAAGGGCCGCAAAACGTTCTAGGATCCGTAATGCTGCCGCGAGTGATGGCACAGAAAGAGAATCAAATCATCTGCATAAAACGCTACTTTGTCTACAATGGAACCTACCTGACCCCAACTACCTCATTGGATGCCCTTAATGCCTCTGCCAACAGTTCCATAGCCAGCCCCAACAAGGCAGGGGACAGAGGACACCCCTGCCTCGTCCCCTTCTGGATCGGAAAAGGAGATGACAACTTGCCATTCAGCTTAATACTTGCCACAGGGACTTTGTATAGTAGATCAATCCACTTCCGAAAGACCAAAACCAAAGAGCTCTAACACCTGCATCAAGTAACCCCACCGGACTGTGTTGAAAGCCTTTTCAATATCAAAGGCTACCAAGACTCTCCAGGCAGTCTCTACAGGCTGAAATTGGTGATGAGTGAAATCCTTGCGGATGTTAATATCAGTGGATTTGCCAGGCATTAAAGCCAGTTTGGTCAATGTTGATTATTGATGGTAACACTTTCATTATCCTATTGGCTAGGGCTTTGGTGAGGATCTTTAAGTCATAGTTCAGTAGCTATATAGGCCTTTAGGAAGAGCAAAGTCTTTACCAGGTTTAGGCAATAGCACAATATGTGCCTGATACATACTATCTGGCAGCTGTCCAACCTCTAAGCAATGAGCAAAAAGCTTTTTGTAACCTAGGTCCCAATAGGGCCATATGCACCTTATACTATTCTCCCAGCAGACCATCTGGCCCTGGGGATTTATGGTTAGGAAAGGATTGGATAGTAGTTCCTCCCTGTCCTCGGAAGACAAAAGCGGTAATCTCACGTCTCCCAGGAAATCCAGCAGGGACCAACCCGGACCCAGAGGGGAATCCTGATACAGTGTATTATAGAATTTATGGAATTCTCTTAGGATGCCTTCTGGGTCGGTAACATAGCCCCCCGCAGGAGACTGTATCTCAGGAATCAAAGATTGATAGGAAGGTTCCGCAACTAGAGAAGCTAATAATTTTCAATTTTTATCGCCTGATTCAAACAATTGGGCAGCCAGACGTTGTGCATCGGACTGCTCCAATGAGGTGTAATGGAGTTTTAACTCCCTCCTAATTTGCGACCAGCCAGAGAATGAATCATGCTGCTCCAGTTGAGTGGCCTGCGAGGCAAAATCAGAGCGCAAGGCCTTGATAGAGGAAATGCTAAATGTTTTTAAAGCTACAGGTTTTGGTGATTTATGCTTTACTACCTACTGATCTGATGACTTGCAATAATGCATGCAGGATGAAAGTTTAGACTTTACAGACTTCAATGTCTGCAGACTTGTTCCAGGTCAGTTACTCACTAGTTAGAGTCACTAGGATTGGAATAGGGGGTACAGGGGCACTAGGATTGGAGTGACAGTCATACTCCTCTCGCTTTTTTATCACAGAAAAAGAGAGCTTTGGCATTTGTTCATATTGAGATTTTCCAACAAGCACCTTCTAAGGTGCCTTTTAGCATCTAATATAAATATGGTATCAGCTTGTAGGCAGGTGCCAAATTTGGGTGAATGCTTGACCAGGTTCTACCTCATGTGATCATTTGTGTACTGCCTTTTATTGTTTTATTATGTATTGTGTAATTTTCTGCCTGGAAGTCAGGAAGGGGTAATGTGCTGGCTCTCGGGTATTCTTGGCTTTGCCCCTATGTGGCAAGATATAAATACATAGGGAGGCCACCTAGCTGGGCCCTTGCATGGAGAGTTGTATGGAGGACTGGTGCCATATGTAACTCTGTTCTCACTTTTGGGGCTCTCCCCTTGGTGGGTACCCGGTTGGGGTACCGAAAATGGATTCATAGACTTTAATCTCTGGACTTTGCACTCTTTATAAGATATGATCCAGGGCAGCCTGAGGTTAGGATGAACTAGAGTCATGTAAGGAGGAAAAGGCTCTTACGTCCTCTGACAGACGCAGCCCTTCCAAGTTTCATCACGATTGGGTAATGGCGCCCTCTGCAGGAGCAGGCTAGGTAGTGAAACTTGCTGCAGAGAAGCGTGGAGAGCGGTTTGTTTTCTCTCTCTCAGAAACTGTTGGGGGATTTATTGGTCTTTTGGGCAGTTTCCTTAGACACATTTACTTTTATCAGTTATCTGATTATATTAAGGGGGACTCCTACAGCAGCACTGGATCGCGGTACGGACCGCAATCGCTGGTTTTATGGGCCAGCGTTCCTTTTTTTGTATTTCTGCCAAAATGGAGTCCCAGGGTGACATTTTCCCCACTGATCTTGTTTATGTATCTGGGACATCTGGATCACCTTCCCTAGTTTCTTTATCTGCACCCATTGAAACTCTGGCGTCCAAAGTTCATCTTGGCATGTCACAAGTTAATATTCAAAAACGGCCGCTGCCCTCTCAGTCTTCTGATTCTGAGCCTGATATGGTTGACACAGACACTGCCCTCCCTGAGGGATCTCTGTCCGCACATTCAGACGGTGAGGAGGACCTCCGCTGCAGCGCGGGAACGCGCTTTGGTTGAAGCACTTATTAGCTCCGTTAGGGAGACTTTGCACATTGATGATGAGCCCACCCAGTGAGTTAAGCGGGTTGTCTTCGGCTCCAGAAGCCGGGTCAGGTTTTCCCCTGCCCCGAGGAGTTTCACGATATCGTGAACGAACAGTGGCGGCGCGTTAAGCACATGCTGGTGGTGCCTGAGCGTTTTCAACGTCGCTACCCCAGTTTCCAAACGCTGGACGGTGTCACCTAAGGTGGACCACACTGTTTCCAGGTTGAATAAATCCACGGTGGTGCACGTGGAGGACTCCCTGGTGTTTGCAGACCCGATGGACAGGCGTGTGGAGTCGCTTTCCCGCAACATGTACTTGGTGGCGGGCTCACTCCTCAAGCCGATGTTTGCTTCCGCGCTGGTTTCTCTGACGGTTACGGAATGGATTAAGGTGCTTAAGCGCAACTTGGTGGCTGAGTCGGTTCCCCCGACTCTCATTGAGCTCACGGACCCAATGGCCCAGGCCATGGTGTACCTGTGTGACGCGGCCCTGGATGAGGCTCCCCTGGTCGCAAGAATGTCTGCGGTGGGGATTGCACTCCGCCCCATGGTGTGGCTGAAGAGCTGGTCGGCAGACCATGCCTCTAAAAAGTCTGTGTCTGATACCCCCTATTTGGGGGAACGCCTTTTTGGGGACTCCTTGGATGAGATTGTCAAGGGTCTCACGGGGGGTAAGAGTAACCTCCTGCCCCAATCAGTGAAGGGTAAATCTCCGGGGTCCTTCCTTCAAGGCTCACCGGGTGCTTTTTCGTGCCTCTGGGGCGCAGGAAAAAGGTAAACCGTTCAGAGCCTCCGGAGAGGACGAGACAGCTTGGTCGGATGAGTCCGAGCATAGCCAGTCCGGTTCGGGAGGACGTTTCATCCTCCGCATGAAGGGACACCCTCACCTTCTTCGGGGGTGGGGGACAGTCTGCGTTGCCTTCCAGAACCCTGGGGGTATCTGGTTCAGGACTCATGGATTCACAAACTAATTAGTTCAGGGTTCAAGCCCGTTTTCGGTCTCGCACGGCAGACAGGTTCTTTCCACCATGTCTCCGTTTATCTCCAGGATCATTTGTGGGCTCCTAAGGAGGCGGTGCGGGCTCCACTTGGACAGGTTTCAGGGTCTTTTATTCACCCTTGTTCCCGATGCCCGGGTACCCTGAGGCTTCACCAAGGTTTGACCGGGGTATGAGCCTTGTTTCCGCTGGGGGGGGGGATTACGATCCTCGGGTATCTGGACGAATTCCTGTTGAGAGCGGGTTATATCCCGACCCTGTTGGGCAATCTGTCGATCTTCCTTTCCGATTCATGTCCTGGAGTTTAGGGCGATCAAACTCTGCCTGCTCCTTGGAAGCCTCGGCTGCACGGCCTCCCAGTTCGGGTGCAGTCCGACATCGCCACGGCTGTGGCTTACATCGATCATCAAGGGGGCACCTGGAGTGCCCGAGTGGCCAAGGAAGTGGCCGGAATTCTGACTTGGGCCGAGGTGCACGTTCCAGCTATCTCTGCTGTTCATATTCCGGGAGTGGAGAACTGACAGGCTGACTTTCTGAGTTATCAGTCCTTGGATCAGGGGGAATGGTCCCTGCATCTAGAGGTGTTTCGGCTCCTGTGTGCCCGGTGGGGGACTCCGGACGTGGATTTGTTCACGTCTCATCTCCACAGAAAGGTGAAAAGGTTCTTAGCTAGGGCTCGAGCTCCTCTAGCAGACGCCGCGGACACGTTGGTGGTGCCTTGGCACCAGTACCAGCTGTTTTATGCTTTTCTGCCGATTCAACTGTTGTCCAGGTTCCTCCGCAGGTTGGCGTTGGAACGGGTACAAGTGTTTCTGGTGGCCCCAGACTGGCCTCGTCAGTCTTGGTACGCAGACCTTGTAAAGATGGTCGTCGAGCCTCCCTGGCGGCTACCTCTGAGAGAAGATCTGCTGTCTCAAGGGCCGATCTTCCACCCTGCTTTACGGTCTCTGGCTTTAACGGCCTGGCAATTGAAGGCCAGGTGTTGAGAGACAGTGGTCTCTCCGATGCTGTTATTCCTACTTTGTTGACAGCTCAGTAGGCTACCTCCAGGAAGATTTAACATCGTACCTGGAAGGCGTACATTGCCTGGTGTGAGTCACAAGGGTTGCATCCTCGCTCCTTTTCGGTGGCGAGGGTCCTGGCTTTCTTGCAGAAAGGTGTGGAGCAACGTTTGGCGTTGGTCACTATTATTGGTCTGGTGTCTGCCTTGGCCATTTTCCTCCAGCGTCCCTTGGCCACTAATTCCCTGATTCTCACCTTTATTCAAGGGGGGCGTTATCTGGAGGCCCCTTTGCCTTCGTGGGATTTGAATATGGTTTTGTCCGTTTTGCAATGAACTCCCTTTGCAAATATCAGAGAAATACCTCTGCATGTGTTGTCCCAGAAAGTTGCTTTTCTGGTGGCTATCACCTCTGCTCGAAGAGTGTCTGAATTGGTGGCTCTGTCCTTCCGTTCGCCTTATCTAGTTGTTTATAGGGATAAGGTTGTTCTGCGACCCAACCAGTCTTTTCTCCCTAAGTTGGTGTCTGCTTTCCACCTCAATAAAGATGTTGTTTTGCCTTCGCTTTGTGCGAAGCCTAAGCATCCCAAGAAATTTGCCTTGCATTCGTTGGATGTGGTTCGAGCGAGCAGGGTTTACCTGTCGACCACGGAATCCTTTAGGAAGTCTGATTCCCTGTTTGTCCTCTGCCACCTTTTCTAGATTTATCAGACAGACTATTGTTCAGGCCTATTCCCTTGAGGGTCAGGTGCCTCCTTTACCTGTGAGGGCACATTCTACTAGAGCCGTGAGTGCCTCTTGGGCTTTTCGCCATCAGGCTTCTGTGGCTCAGGTGTGTAAAGCGGCAAACTGGTCGTCTGTGCACACTTTTTACAAAATTCTATAGGATTGACATGATGGCATGAGCTCTGGGGTTTGTAAAAAAGACCTGCTTTTCTCTTCTGGGGGTGAAATTTTGTTCTGGGGTTAGCTCCTGTTGGTGAGCTTTTGTTGTCCTGTTGGCTACTTTTTTTTCTGGCCCTGTTGATACGTTGCCGTTTTTCTGTTGGTTGCGTCTTTTCCCACCCCTCACACCTGCACTGCTTTGAGACATCCCAATCATGATGAAATTTGGAAGGGCTGCGTCTGTCAGAGGACGTAAAAGAAAATAGAATTTTTGTAAGAACTTACAATACTAAAATACTTTTCTCTGAGTCCTCTGACAGACGCAGCCCCCGCCCCTCTATTTTTGGGATGGTTGTCTTTCTGTACTGCATGCTATGAAACTGATTAGTAAGCTCAATGTGTCTAAGGGTAATGTCTAGAGGGACAGCCCCTAAAGGTGTGTCTAGTGAAAGTTTTTTGATGAAGTTTCACTACCTAGCCTGCTCCTGCAGAGTCTGCGTCTGTCAGAGGGCTCAGAGAAAATAATTTTCTGGTAAGTTTTTACAAAAATTATATTTTTACTGACTTATAACTGCAAAGGTTTTCAAGTAAACGTTTTGGGATTTTAACAAGATTCCTGGTCTGAAGTTACTTAAAAAGGGGTGCATGCATGGCATATCAAAGAACAGGGCTCAGAAGGAGGATGAAGACAAGTTGGTGTGGATACATTACAAGTGTCTAACCTGCAGTGGAAGAAGAAGAGGTTATATTGCGGCTGCTAGGGGCAACCAAAGTAATGTCGGGTGCTTAAGCAGGCAGCCAGTGGAAGTTGTGGTTACATGGCATGGCTGATGAAAGGCCCTGGTAGTGGGGGGGGGGGGGGGGTTGCGAGTTTAGACCTCTCCCTAGTGATCAGGGACTGATATTGCAGCCAAGGGTATCCCATGTACCTAGCCAGAGGTGTCACGTAAGGGGAGTAGAGAGAGTGAGAGGCCTCGTGAGCGGAGAAACTTGTGAAGAGATGATCTCTTGTGTCAGGGAGAAGTTTTGTAATATCACAGGGAGTGAGGTGACATGTCGTGCAGTGCTGGTGGACTATGGTACAACCCCAGTGGTACCCATTCAGAATTAGTGCATCCATTGAGAAAGGTTACAGAGCAGCCCAATATGAGGTGTGCGCCATAACAAAGAGAAATGTTCAGGAATTGTGCAAGTAGAGCATGCTTGCTTCTAAGACGGAGTGCTGCCTTAACGATGATTTCAGGTGATGGCAGCCTCAGCCTGTAAGTGCAGACATTTGCGAGCGCTACTGGTGGTTCCCCAAGTGGGCACATTTAGCCCCGCTCTCAAGCTTAAACAAAAAATATTTTCAGAACTGATTCAATTGTAATTTGATGGTGCTGGAGACTCCTAACTGTTTACGAAGGGTTTTCAGGTCATTTTGCTTGTTTTGTTAACTTACTTGATATTGCGGACCCTGAAGGCCACAACATGATAATCAGTGAATGTAATGCAATGGAAAGCTGTCAGAGACTGCCATAGACTACATAAATGCAACAGGATATGATCAAAGAATATAGAAATGCTACAAGAGATGGCTAGAGGCCACAGACAGGCGATAGACATTTTGGAGATTGAGGACATGCTTTAGGAGACAGTCAAAGACAGGAAACTCTTTCACAAGACCACTAGATATCACTGCTTTTACTGCTCCCTTACAGTTCTTTATTTGTGCTTCCTACAGCTCCCTTAAAAATAACCCATGCCACATTTGACATTCCTATCAGTGAGATCATAAAGGATCAGAGGAAAAAAAAAAAACATAAAAAACCCTGAATATTTAACTACTAGAAGCAAGTCTAAAGTGTAGTCTATTCCTTCATTGCATTCAGTGACCACAGGTTGGGCACAAGGGTCATAAAGGTCTAGATCTTCATGTGCAATACTCATTTATATAGAGCAAAGAAGTGACAAATAATATTAAGCTTTTAATGATCATGCTGAAAAAAAAAAAATAACAGTACTGCTCAGCGGCGATAGGGGCTGCTCTGTCAGCCCCAGTGTACGCACCCTCCCCACTCAGCCTGCCGCCGATTGATGATGTCACCAGTCATGTGACCGCTAACTGGCCACATCTGTGGGTGGAGATGGAGCTCCGGAGAACCCAGTGCTGCCTAGAGGAAGCACAGAGCTCCAGGATTGGAGCCGCACGCTGCCTGGGGGCGCCGGGGGTGCAGGCTGACCCGAGGGCGCAAAAATCACTAACGCTGGCAATGTTTTTGCGCCCCCCCCCCTCGGCCTGCGCCCCTGGCATGCGCTGGTCTCGCCAACCCCATGGTACGCCCCTGCTGCTACCTCTCTGATGGATTTGTTTCATTTTTGAAGTCTTACAATGGGCTGTTTCACTTGCATAGACAGCTCCTTTGAATGCATGATTTAGGTTCATAGCAATAGATTCCAAATTCAAATACCACACTTAGAAATAACTCCAGACCTTTTCCCTTCCTAATTGAAAAAATAAAGGCGTATCCCACACTTGGCCATGAAACAGCTTTTCATTCAATTGTGCATTTATTTTTAGTCGCTTGAAAAGTGGGGTGGCTAATTTTAAGAGCTGTAATTCCTAAACCCTTCCTCTGATTTGGATGTACATACTTTAAAATTAAACCTGAGAGTATGCACTTTCAGCCCATATCCATTATATAACTATAGCTTGAATGTGTTTTGGTAAATACCTGGAAAAACAAAAATTGTGCCTGTGTCCAAATATGTATGGACCTAACTGTATATTGCATACATAACTAGGATTGTTGTTTGGTGCACCGAGGCTCTTAAAGGGCCCCAACGATAGCCAGCAGAACATCTTAACCACTTGCCTACTGCCCGCCGCAGATATACTGCAGCAGGCTGGCTCAGCTGCGCGAACCGACGTATGTGTATGTTGGTTCACGGGAGCGATCCTGGGGGTGATGGGGCGCGTATCCGCCCCCACTAGGCAGTGGAGATTCCGATCCACGGGACCAGCAGCCAACATTGCCACCAGGCACCCGCGATCTCTCCCCACTAGGAGAGAACGATGGTCTGCTGTTGTAAACTCTCTGAAATGATCACAGAGCGCCTATGATCCTCCTATATAGGCGATTTCTTGCGATTCGGCACTGCGTTACTTTAACGGACAATTGCATGGTCGTGCAACGCTGTACCCAAATAAAGTGAATGTCCTTTTTTCCCCACAAATAGAGCTTTCTTTTGGTGGTATTTGATCACCTGTGTATTTTTTATTTATAAGCAAAAAAAGAGTAACAATTCTGAAAAAAAAAAAAACAATATTTTTCACTTTCTGCTATATAACATTCCCTCCAAAAAAATGTAAAAATCTAATTTTTTCATAATTTTTGACCAATTTGTAATCTGCTACATATTTTTGGTAAAAAAAATCCCAATAAGCGTATTTTGATTTGTTGCGCAAAAGTTATCACGTTTACAACTTAGAGGAAAGATTTATGTCATTTATATATATATACATATATATATATTTTTTTTTTACTAGTAATGGCGGCGATCAGCGATTTATAGCGGGACTGCGACATTGCGGCGGACAGATTGGACACCTAACTGACATTTTTGACACTTTTAGGAGGTCCAGTGACATTACTACAGTAATCAGTGCTAAAAAAATATGCACTGTTACTGTAATAATAACACTGCCAGGGAAGGGGTTAACCCAGGGGCGATCAAAGGGTTAAATGTGAGCCTAGGGGGTGTTTTCTAACTGTGGGGGGGGATTGTGAAATCAACACAGAGACCTGTGTTCCCTAAATAGGAGAAACACAAGAGCTCTGTGTTGATAGCTGGGAGAACAACGGTCTGCTGTGTTTACAGACCGCCATTCTCTCTTCACGGGGAGCTATCGTGGGTGCCCGGTGGCAATCGCAGCTGCCAGCCCAGTGGATCAGCTTCACCGCTGGCGAGTGGGCACGCACGCCTCCAGGATCGCTTCTGCGCACCGCCATACAGGTACGGCAATTCGCAGGAACCTGCCGACCTGACGCTGTATATTGGCGGCGGCTGGTCCGCAAGTGGTTAATGCCTGTTTTCTTTGATATAGCGCTCCTCCTGGGTACTAAGTATTACTTTCAGTGATTTCCTGTGATTTTGTATGTATGTACACTCAACTTGGTGTGTTAGAGGGGCTGAGGTTTTTTGAAAAAGTTTAGGCAAAGAACAGAAGACCCATCCCAGCCAACAGCTCTTTTGTGGGTTAGCGCTACATTTAGTATATTATTTTACTTTCATCTACACAGTTTAGTTGATATTGCTATCACAGCAAAAAAGCAAGACTGTAAATTATAGGATGGTATCATATATATCATTATTAGTGCTAAGATGGCTACAAAAAAATACAAATTCTTCAAAAAATGTTTTTTTCTATTCTTTGAGCAATGTATTTAGTAAACCGCAAAAGTCTATAAAGATCTGATTACCGCAGACTGCTGGAGTTGCTTGCAAATATTAGGATTATATTTCTATTTTTATACAATAAGCCATATGTTTTACAAATCTTTTCTGTACAACATGCTTTCTAGATTATATGTGTCTTTCCTATATTTGATTTTTAGGCTGAATTCTGTGATCTAAACCTGGTGGCACACTCCAATGGAACGTTCTCTGTGGATCTGGAGGTCATGAGAAATGGCGTGAAGGTGGTGAGGTGAGTCATATAATTGGACTACTTATATATACCTTCCTTTTGCTTCGCTTCATTTTGTTCACCCACAGAAGTAGGAGAAGAAGCCCTGTGTAATCTACACATTTTTTTGTTTGGAGATTACGCAGGGCCACTGACTCTCTTGCCACCCCCATTGGATAAGTGATAAGGCCTGATAAATGGTCACTCACACACCCAACATGGTGAGAGAAAGTCATTTGCTCCTTCATACCTGGAAATATGGTATATTTTGTGGGTGAACAGGGCAGAGGGGAAGCAAGGTATAGGGGTTCAGGCGAATCGAGTGAACATGTTCCCTTGCCTTTCTTGCACAAAGAATGCGTTTACCTTAAACATGACTAACCACTTGTTAATCATCCCCTAGCAGTTTATAAACAGCTTGATCATCAAAATTACCCTTTTGAATTACATTTGTGTTTGTTTTTTTTCACCGTGCGAGGCCATAATCAATGCTATACCAAATGACCCTGACAATGCTCTTTTTCATACATTCTATGCCTGGTTGGTTTCTAAACCAACTAATCTGTTTATGTCCTTGGTGCTTTTTTCAGATTACATGAAATAAAATCAAGCACTGATCAACTCAAATCTCTCCATCAAGATAATATGAATCATAATTTGCTTTAATCTTGTTAAATCTTGAGGTGTTTAAATTGAATTAGTCTCCCGGGATGATTGCCAGCTATTGCTATGTTTATTGACGGCCGGTGATAAATAAAAAACATTTTATGCTCTGCTAGAAATAAATTATGCTGAAAATGAGATATAAAAACTGGAGAGAAAGAAAGAGGCAAGAGCAATTAGTCAGATTTCATTGTACGTTATGGCAGTAAAAGAAAGGCTTGGATTGGCTACCATGGGGTAGACACACACTTACTTAGTTACTTAGTTAATTGGGTTGTTTGCATCCACTCACTTTCCTAGTCCTTTTCACTGCTATTTGCACAGCATCCGAGTGTCTCTCCTTTTGCTAGGAAAGCCAACTCACTGTAACATATTTATTTTATTTTAAATGTAATTTTTATTTAAAAAAATGTAATGGGTACAATATAGTAAAGCACTTGTGATACGGTTTTCACACACACGAATACACAAGCACATGGTCAGGTAGACGGCAACCTTGAAAAAGTGGGTCATTATAGATATGCCCAAGAATAATGTACCTAACAATAGATAGGGATAAGAACCAATGAGTCAACAGTCCATGTGAAGCGATGATCTCTGAACTATCCAGATAATGGAAGTATGAAGCTATGAAGTGTTGACCTAATGGGCAAAAGCCTAGATTCCAGCTCTTACAACATTTTCAAAGAGGTATTGTAGTCTGAGGAAAACCTAACTTAAAAAGGATGAGATTGCTTAAAAAAGGAAATATTTTAAACTAGAGTAATCAGGAAAAAGATGTAGAGAATGAGAGGAATGAAAGAAGTGAGTAAGGGGATATGGGAAAGAGCAGGGTGTTTTTTTTTGTTTTTTTATGTTATGGGAACGACCAGTGGAGAAGTCTTAAGCCTCATACACACGCGTCGTAATTCAGCCGGGAATTTTCGTCCGACGACCGATCCGCCGATTTTCGGCTTGTTAGTATGATGCTTCACAACCGACTCCGACTTTTCGGCCGAAAAGATTCTGGTGTGCAGGCTATAAAATTTTTGTCCTCCGTCAAAACACGTCCAATTTTCGTGGAGTCAGTACAGATTTCGACAGGGAAAAATCTTATGAGCAAGACTGGGAATGCTCAGAGAAGAAAGAACACAAAGAAAGCAAACCAACACATGACATCACTTCTGAAGTAGAATTTTGTCGTGCGGGAAAATTTGTGTGCAGTCTAGGCACATTCCAACCAACAAAACACAACTCTGGACAAAAGACGGACGACCGGTCGGCAGAAATTCGTTGCATGTGTACTAGGCTTTAATTAAATGAGAGCCTCAAAGTGGATCCATGGGTCTCACACCCATTTATATGCAGTGAAAGTTTTTTTCTGTCTGGTCTTAAGAGCTTCCATAAGTTTGACCTCTGAAATACAAGAGTATAAGCCAAGTGTGGTCAGCTAAGGGTTTGCTGCGAGTGGAAGGAAATCAAGCATCCTGCGGCAGCTAACATGTAGAATCAACTTTCTGGCAGCCTTGGGCACACTAGGGGGTGAGAAACCAAGCAGGTATATGACTGGACAATTAGAAGAAGGCAACCGCACACCAACTTGAGAGTGATAGTAAATGATAAAAACCTTTTATTGAAAATCCATAAAATCCAAAATGACAAACCAGGGACAGGAGGGCAAAAAACAGTTGACGCGTTTCACGAAACTATGTTCGCTTAGTCATAACCTGACTGGGTCATGCGTGACACGGATTTGTAAAGGGTTTAGGGAAGGGCTTCTCTTTCCAGCCAGAATGTGCATATCTTAGGGCAAGTCCAATATGTATGGAACGCTATCCATGAGTGCCGCAGACACCTCCAACAATGGTCTAGAATGGTAAGGTTGAGGGTATTTTAAAAAGCAGGGGTGTGATACCAGTGATAGGGAATTGAAAACTTGTTTTCTTTGTGTACTGTACAGAGAGATGATTTGTGTGCATTTCTCAGATTTGACTTGATTTCTCTATTGTAAACTCTCTACTTAACCACTTGCCTACTGGACCAATTCTGACATTTCTGTCGTGCTTGTAAAAAAATCTGCATTTTACTGCTAGAAATTTTTTTAGAACCCCTCAAATATTTTATTTTTCAGCATTACCTCACATGTGAGGTGTGATTTCCATTTACATATGCATGTGGGACCAACGTGCACGTTTGCCTTTGAGCAGGGGGACATATGGTGCTTTCTATTTTTTTTTTATTATAATATTTGTTTTATTTAAATATATTTTTTAACACTGTACCTTTATTTTTTTTAAATCAACTTTATTACTATTGCAAGGGATTAACAACATTCCTTGTGATAGCATGGGCCTTGACAGGTTCTCTTTTTGGAGAGATTTTGGGACTATTATACCTCAGATCTCTCCTTTGGCCTGCAAAGCATGCATTCCCATTCAAATCCTTCCTGGGATTTAAGAGCTGTAAGAATGGCCTTTGCACCTCTATGGCGTTTGTTGTCTTCCCCCACTTGAACAGCAGAAGGTCTTGTTGGAGTTTCCTCAGATGAGATAGGGACATTATCACTGAGATTGTGTGTAAATGGTAAAATAGTTTGGGTACCATATTTATAGTATGGGAAATGCTACACTTGCTGTGGTTCCATTGCTTTCAGGTAAATATGTTTTCAAATAATATCTCATCAGCAATTCCCACATTTACTGAGCATTCCGTTTCCTGTGCAGGAAGATTTTAGCCTGAAAGAGTAAAGCCACTTTTGTTGAGAAAAAAAATCCCCTTTGGGTGATTAAAACACATTGCAAGGATTTTACCAAACTTTATTGCAGATTCCTACCTTTTGTTATTCTGAAGAAATAGCTGTTTCTGGGTCTGTGTCCATGTGTAAAGTGAATGTGAATTTGGAGTGGCTTCATAATAATCAATCAGCTGCCGCACTTGCAGGGCTCTATTGGGGAACGTGGCAGGGTCTGAATCCCTTTTTGATGTGAATTCCCGTTGGGAGTTTTCCACCAAAAATAACATTTGTGTTGCAGTTGATACCAAAAATCTGACTTGTATTTTAGTGCAGAATTCTGGAAAAATCAGTAAGCCAATCAGACAAGGAGAAAATGACACTTGCGTTTTCTGTATACCATCTTTGTACAGAATGCCTCCAGGTTGCCCTATTGCGTTGCATTTTACAGAAAATTACAGCGCTGCAGATTAACAAGGAAAGGTCATTTTTAAAAACATTCAATTATAGCATGATTTGATTCGCAATTGTATACTTTTTATTATTTTATTTTTTTATTTGCTATTTTTTTCCCACAAAAAGGAAGTTACCCTTTAGCCTGGGTTCACACATATGCAATGCGGGAACCAGCGCAATTCTAGTGCAGGTTCCCTCAATGCATCTCCCCCGCAGGCAGTTCACACTGCCCTCTGCAAACCGCTGCGGGTGTCAATACAAAGTTAATGACACCCCCAGATCGGTTCGCAGATCGAAGTGCAAACTGTAAAATTGAACAGGAATCAGATCGTGAACACCCATGCGATCCGATTCCAGTGGAGGGAAAAAAAAGGTTCCTATACCTTTTTCATGCAAATCCAATGCGAGTTCAACAACTGTATGGCTGAATTTGCATTGCATGGATATCGCATGTGATGTGCACAGCAATGCGGTGCGAATCACATGCCATGTCTGACATCGCAGTAGTGTGAACCCAGGCTTAAAGCTGAACTCCAGGCAAATAGCTAAATACATTGGGAAATTAAATATGTATGAGCTGTTTTAGGTGCCGAATGATTTGTGATTATGTTTACCTAGTCCTGAGAATTATGTAGTTTTGCCAGACAGCATGTTGGTCAGGGCCCCTTTCCCTGACGGTATGGAGGAACAGCACTGCCCTTTTGTGAAATTTCCAGTGTTTGCATGCTGACACCATTTAATGTGTGAGTTGACACTCTTTCATGGCCAGAGGCCAGCCTGTTATATCGGGCCCAACACCAGAAGGATAACATCCCTTTTCCTGCCAGTGACACCTGTCCCGACACTGACTATGAATCTATTTCAAGGAATGGCATAGACTATTGGTCTCCCTCTATCAGTTTTTCAATATGTTACACTTTACCTTGACTCTTCAACTCTTCAAGGCATGGAGGGAAACTGCTGTATAAATTGCCGTGCCTCGCACATTGGTAGTCCAGGCCCAGTTCATAGAAAAGTTCTGCTACACAAGGCTCTAACTGAGGGTCCCTGCTGCCAGAAGTGTAGACAATGCAGCCACCTATACACTTCTTATGAGAATCTCACTGGCCACCACTGTCTCCTCTCCCAAACCAGCTGCTTCTCCTTTTACTTTGCTCTTTCTCCCTCTCTCTCTATATTACTCATAAAGTTTATGTATCAGCAGACACTTAGTTCTTTGTCCCCATACACCAGGGGGCCCCAAACTTTCTAAGCAAAGGGCCAGTTTACTGTCCTTCAGACTTTAGGAGGGCCGGACTGTGGCCAGTGGGAGTAGAAAATGCCTCAGGCTTGTGGTCAGCAGTAGTAAAATAAATATATAATGCCTGTGGGGAGCAGGAGGTATTGGTATTGGTGGTAAGAATAATCGCCATTGTTGGTGTCAGTGGGAGGAATAGCGCCCATCATTGGTATTAATGGAAGAAATAGTGTCCCATCATTGGTATTAGTGGGACGAATAAACTCCATCATTGGTGTTAGTGGGAGGAATAGTGTCTCATCTATGGCATCAGTGGAAGGAATAGTGTCCCATCTATGGTGTCAATGGAAGGAATAGGTAGGGTTGCCACCTCATCCCTTTAAAACTGAAAACATATTAATTACACAGGTTCTGTGGCTGATTAAGGTGTTAAATAAACTCTGTGCATTAAATTCGTTTTTAGAACCTGTGTAATTAATATGTTTTCGGGTTTAAAGGGATGAGGTGGCAACCCTAGGAATAGTGCCCCATCTATGATGTCAGTGGAGGGAATAGTGTCCTATCTATGCTGTCAGTGGAAGGAATAGTGTCCCAACTATGGTGTCAATGGAAGGAATAGTGTCTCATCTATGGTGTCATTGGAAGGAATAGTGTCCCATCTATGGTGTCGGTGAGATGAACAGTGCTCCGTCTTTGGTGACAGTGGCAGGAATAGTGCCTCATTGTTGGTGTCAGTGGTGCCTTGTGTCAGTGGGAGGAATAGTGCCCTAGGGCCCAGGTAAAGGCAAGCAAAGGGCTACATCCAGCCTGTGGGTCCCAGTTTGAGTCCACTGCCATATACTGTAGGATTTCACTCATTAGTTATTTATAATAATCAGACCAGATGATTAATTTACCCTGCAACTTAGTTTACTGAGTAAAGGTACGGCAATACAGTTTCTTCCATATGGTTCCATTCAGTATTCACAGGGCAGTGCGAAAATCATTGGGTACATTATAGTGTTCCCTTTTAACATACAGCAGAAGCTGTACCACTAAGCTATGGTGTCTATACCTTTAACTCGTAGCAGTTCCCAATAAAGGTAAAGTAGTTCGCACCCATCCACTTTTCTATCAGAACCTCACCGGCCACCGCTGTCTCCTCTCCCAAAACAGCTGCTTCTCCTTCTTTTACTTTGCTCTCTCTCCCTCTCTCTATATTACTAGAAAGTTTATGTATCAGCAGACACTAAGTTCTTTGTCCCCATACACCAGGGGCCTCCAAACTTTTGAAGCAAAGGGCCAGTTTACTGTCCTTCATACTTTAGGAGGGTCAGACTGTGGTCAATGAGAGTTGAAAATGCCTCAGACTTGTGGTCAGCAGGAGTAAAATAAATATATAACACATGTGGGCAACAGGAGTTATTGGTATTAGTGGGAAGAATAATCTCCATCATTGGTGTCTGTCGGAGAAATAGTGCCCCGTCATTGGTATTAGTGGAAGGAATAGTGTCCCATCATTGGTATTAGTGGGAAGAATAAATAAACCCCATCTATGGCATCAGTGGAAGGAATAGTGTCCCATGACTCCCATCTATGGTGTAAGTGGAAGGAATTCATTCACAAGATGATCAGGCGCCCTCTAGAAGGATATTGTTAAATTTGACATCCCTGGGGTCCATAGCTGCTAATGAAAAACTCGTGGGTAGGAGAGACACAAAAACAGCACCAAGGTAAAAAGCGCTTAGGGCCAGGCTTAAAGCAACGTTTTGAACTGTGTGAGTGAAACCTTGATCAGTGTAGAATTCCACAGATCTCCACAGGATTGATGATAAATGGATTTCTTTATTTTAACCATAAAAGTGCATGAATAAGGCATTAAAAAACATTGAGGCTATGCAATTCAAAGACACCGACTGGATGAAATGAAAAGACCCACTGCGGCTTGGCCCGCCTACTTGCCAGACAGATGAAAGTGTCCACGGTATGTCTTCTACTAGGGAATAACCTTTTCAGCTGGAGCTACCTGCAGGGCCGCCAAGCTTCCGTTTGGGCTGTAAGGCTGTAGAGCAGATGATGTAGCCGGGTAATCGGGGGAAGCCACAGCCTCAGAGAACCGTGATGCGATGACAGGAAGACTGAGCCTGTGCAGAGGGGGCTGGTGATGAAGTCAAAACCGCTGGGACAGAAGGGTATGGTGAGTGCAAGCCAGTTACTGTGTGGCTCCGTCACCATGACAACATGTTTCGTGCGCCTGCACCTTGTCAAGTCCCATAGAGTCCCATATATGGTGTCAGTGGAAGGAATGGTGCCCCATCTATGGTGTCAGTGGGATGAATAGTGCTCTATCTTAGGTGTCAGTGGAGGGAATAGTGTCCCATCTATGGTGTTAGTAGAAAGATTAGTGCCCCATCTATGGTGTCAGTAGAAAGAATAGTGTCCCATCTATGGTGTCAGTAGAAAGAATAGCGCCCCATCTATGTTGTCAGTGAGATGAATAGTGCTCCATCTTTGGGGACAGTGGCAGGAATAGTGCCTTATTGTTTGTGTCAGTGGGAGGAGATCAGATAAAGGCAAGCAAAGAGCCAAATCCAGCCTTCGGGTCCCAGTTTGGAGTCCACTGCCATACACTGTAGGATTTCACTCATTAGTTTTTTTCAATAATCAGACCAGATGATTTATTCAACTAGCAACTCCATTTACTGAGTAATATTCACAGGACAGTGCAAAAATTATTGGGTACTTACTAAAGGCCCGTCTCTTCATGGAAACCTTACAGGACAACTACATGTCTCAGTTGGTGGATTCTCCTACTAGAGAAAATGCAGTGCTAGATCTATTGATCACTAATGACCCAGACCTAATCTCAGAGGTAGGAGTCCAGGACAACCTGGGCTCTAGCGACCACAGGATGATCACATTTAGCGTAAAAAAAAAACTAATAAGGCAAGAGGGGAACATAAGAATCCTAAACTTCAGAAAGGCAAACTTTCCTAAATTGTGCTTGATGATGGAAAGGGTAAACTAGGACCAAACCCTAGGAACACTGACCACGGAGGAAAAATGAGAATACTTTAGGAACATATTAAACAAATGCATCTCCAAGTGCATTTGTATGAGTAATAAATTTAGAAGAGACAAAGCCAAACCTGGCTGGCTAAACCGTAATGTTAAAAAACTTATTAGGGGAAAAAAATGGCCTTCAAGAAATGTAAATCAGAGGGCACAGTATCGGCTTTCCAGCAATACAAGGAGGCAAATAAGAAAAGTAAATACGAAATCAAAATGGCTAAAATCAACTTCGAGAGACAAATAGCTGAGGATAGTAAAAAGAACCCTAAGAAATTCTTAAAATATATCAACAGCAAAAAAACGAGGGTAGAGCATGTTGCACACATAATTAACAATGAGGGGAGGATGGTTACAGAGGACACTGAAAAGGCAACCATGCTTAATGCTTTTTTCTCCTCAGTCTTTACACAGGAAAAGGAGGGGGTACACTGACCATGACTGTATGTTTAGCAGTAATTCACAGGACTTGCCGCTATGGCTAACAGAGGGTGAAATCAGGGAAGGCTGGATAAAATTAACACAAATAAATCACCAGGCCCGGATGGCGTACATCCGAGAGTACTCAAAGAACTTAGTAAAACTATATCTAGACCACTGTTCCTGATCTTTGCTGCCATTATTATGACAGGAAATTTACCAGGGGATCGAAAGAAAGCTAACGTGATACTGATATTCAAAAGAGGGCAGAGGCATGTCCTGGGAAATTATAGGCCGGTCAGCCTGACATTGATAGTATGTAAACTTCTGGAGGGGATGATAAGGGACTATATCGTAGAGTTTGCTAAAGACAACAACATCATCAGCAGTAATCACCACGGGTTTACAAATGGGCATTCTTGTCAAACCAATCTGTTAACATTCTACGAGGAGGTGAGCTGTGAGCTAGATAGGGGGAGACCAGTGGATGTGGTGTACCTGGATTTCGCTAAGGCGTTTGATACAGTTCCCCACAAGCGCTTAATTTATAAAATATGGTCTGCAGGCATCGACCACAAGGTTTGCTCTTGGATACGGAACTGGCTAAAAGGGCGTGTCCAAAGGTTGGTAATAAATAGCGCATACTCAGACTGGTCTGGGGTGGTAAGTGGGGTCCCCCAAGGCTCAGTCCTGGGACCAACCATGTTCAATTTATTCTTAAACAGTATTGAGGACGGGATCATTAGTTCTATATCAGTTTTTGCAGATGACACAAAATTGGGCAGGGCAATAACTGCACAGCATGAGGCAGATATCCTACAGAATGACCTAAACAAAATAACAGAGTGGGCAACGACATGGCAAATGAGGTTTAACGTGGAGAAGTGTAAGATTTTGCACTTGGGGACTAAAAACATAAAAGCACAATACACATTAGGAGGGGAACCTTTGGGGGAATCAAAAATGGAGAAAGATCTGGGAGTCTTGGTAGAGGATAGACTAGGCAATAGCATGCAATGTCAAGCGGCAGCTGCCAAAGCCGGCAGAATATTAGCATGCATATAGAAAGGGATGTATTCCAGAGATAAATCTATAATCCTACCACTTTATAAAACTCTGGTCCTTCCACATCTGGAGTATTCTGTCCAGTTCTGGTCGCCAGTCCTCAGGAGGGATGTGTTGGAGCTGGAGAGAGTCCAGAGAAGGGCAACTAAACTAATTAGGGGATTGGAGTACCTTAATTATGAAGAGCGTCTACAATCGCTTAATTTATTCTCCCTGGAGAAGAGACGCCTGAGAGGGGACATGATAGCAATTTACAAATACGTCAATGGTGATCTCAGCATAGAAAAAAAGCTATTCAGTCGCAAGGATTGCATGAGGACGCGAGGACATACAATGCAATTAGAGGAGAAGCGTTTTAACCTCAGGCAACGCAGGGGGTTCTTTACTGTTAGGGCTACAAGATTGTGGAATTCTCTACCATAAGAGGTAGTTTCTGCGGGAAGTATGGCTACTTTCAAAAGACTCTTGGACATACATCTCAAAGATCAGAACATTAAGGGGTATGAGAGATGATTACGGCCACACACATCTACACAGGTTGAACTGGATGGACTATTGTCTTTATTCAACCTCAACAACTATGTAATTATGTACATTGTACAGTGCCTTGCGAAAGTATTCGGCCCCCTTGAACTTTGCAACCTTTTGCCACATTTCAGGCTTCAAACATAAAGATACACAATCATGAAGTGGAACGAAATTTATTGGATATTTTAAACTTTTTTAACAAATAAAAAAACTGAAAAATTGGGCGTGCAAAATTATTCAGCCCCCTTAAGTTAATACTTTGTAGCGCCACCTTTTGCTGCGATTACAGCTGTAAGTTGCTTGGGGTATGTCTCTATCAGTTTTGCACATCGAGAGACTGAAATTTTTGCCCATTCCTCCTTGCAAAACAGCTTGAGCTCAGTGAGGTTGGATGGAGAGCATTTGTGAACAGCAGTTTTCAGTTCTTTCCACAGATTCTCAATTGGATTCAGGTCTGGACTTTGACTTGGCCATTCTAACACCTGGATATGTTTATTTGTGAACCATTCCATTGTAGATTTTGCTTTATGTTTTGGATCATTGTCTTGTTGGATGTTTTTTTTTTTTCAGAATTGTCGCTCTTTTTTTGTTTATAGCGCAAAAAATAAAAATCACAGAGGTGATCAAATGCCACCAAAAGAAAGCTCTATTTGTAGGAAAAAAAGGACATCAATTTTATTGGGGTACAGTGTCGCACGTCTGTGCAATTGTCAGTTAAAATAATGCAGTGCCAAATTGCAAAATAGGGCCTGGTCATTAAGGGGGAAAATCTTCCAGTCCAGAAGGGGGTTAACATATAGCAGGAATGTTAGCGCTAAGCTGTGGTGTCTATACCTTTAACTCGTAGCAGTTCCCAATATAGGTAAAGTAGTTCGCTAACAGTCCCGCTTCAGGGTCCTGCCAAGGGTTAATCCCCTTCAATGTAGCACTACATCTCTCTGTGTATGGCCCCTCTCTATTCCATGACCAATCTCATCTCTGAAATGAGGGTGCCTACCCCCTTACACCTAAATACTCCATCCATGGTAACCCTAACAGGCCGAACGACAGACACACCACAGCAAGGAAACCAACAATACCAGCAGCAACATACAATACAGTACAACATGAATGTAATTAATACCTGCCTACAAGCACAGCCAGATCAGTGACCAGATTTATCTCTACTTTGGTTAAACTAAACAGATTGGTTACTTCCCTTCTGCCAGCTTGTGATAGGACCGTGAAGGAGCAGTAAACTGATGCGCTCCTTCCCTTTAATCATTCTGTCCTCTTCTTTTGTCAAAGTGTTTTGTGACCCCCCCCCCCCCCTGTCTAAGTTCTACCTTTGCACGTGAGTACCAAAAGCTAATGCCAAGACATTTACTGTAGCTGGATTTAGAAATACATTTAATGATTTTAAAGTCAATACATAACCGCATTATTTCCTGCCTGGAATTCAGCTTCACTCCTTTAATTGAATATACTGTAGATGCCACAAGATGTTCTTACTCCTACAATAGTGTGTGGGGAACGAGTATGATTTGAAGCCACTCACAAAAATCTGCTTATACAGTATATTACCAAAACTATTGGGACACCTGCCTTTACACGCACATGAACTTTAATGGCATCCCAGTCTTATTCTGTAGGGTTCAATGTTGAGTTGGCTCACCCTTTTCAGCTATAACAGTTTCAACTCTTCTGGGAAGGCTGTCCACAAGGTTTAGGAGTGTGTCTATGGGAATGTTTCATCATTCTTCCAGAAGCGCATTTGTGAGGTCAGGCACTGATGTGGACAAGAAAGAGTGGCTCCCAGTCTTCGCTCTAATTCATTCCAAAGGCATTCTATTAGGTTGAGGTCAGTCAAGTTCCTCCACCCCAAACTCGCTCATCCAAGTCTTTATGGACCTTGCTTTGTGCACTGTTGTGCAGTCATGTTGGAACGTGAAGGGCCATCCCCAAACTGTTCCCACAAAGTTGGGAGCATGAAATTGTCCAAAATGTTTTGGTATGCTGACACCTTAAGAGTTCCATTCACTGGAACTAAAGGGCCAAGCCCAACCTCTGAAAAGCAACCCCACACCATAATCCCCCCCCCCCCTCCACCAAATGATTTGGACCAGTGCACAAGGCAAGGTCCATAAAGCCATGGATGAGTGAGTTTGGGGTTGAGAAACTTAACTGGCCTACACAGAGTCCTGACCTCAACCTGATAGAACACCTTTTGGATGAATTAGAGCCAGGCCTTCTCGTCCAACATCAGTACCTGACCTAACAAATGCCCTTCTGGAAGACTGGTCAAACATTCCCATAGACACACTCCTAAACCTTGTGGCCAGCCTTCCCAGAAGAGTTGAAGCTGTTGTAGCTGCAAAGGGTGGGCCAACTCAATATTGAACTCTAAAGACTAAGACTGGGATGTCTTTATGTGCGTGTAAAGGCAGGCGTCCCAATACTTTTGGTAATATAGTGTATGTCTCTTTGTATTATGAACTCAGCCTTCAACCTTTTCATTCACAACAAAAACAGAGCTGTATCTTCACTTTGTTTATACTGACTGTAGCAATGCGTTTGTTAGAAGTAGGTGCACATGTACCTTTTAGAACACTGTCATTTTCAGGATGGACCGATATTTTAGCTGCGTAAAAAACATATTTATGTTCTAGGACAGATCACAGTCATGCACGTCCCTTGGAATAAACCCAACCTTATGTTTCCAGCTTGAACCCAGCATGCACCAATGTTTTCCAGGTTTAGCTGGAAACAAGGGCCATATATACATATCATTATCATCATATTCACATATTCACATGGTAAAAACACATTCAGGTGACGGAATGCCAACATAATTTGGCTCTGCATGTTGCTGAATTATGTTGAATGCTCTAATAATTGCTCCTATGGATGTCAGTATTGCTGCTTTATTGAGTTGGTGGCTCACTGTGCCTCCCTGTGGAGAATTCATAGTATTACAATAATGTAACTGCTCATTTATGTCTCCATGGTGGTGCAGGGTATAGAATATGTTTAATGAGCAAATTGCTTTAATAATATATAAAGCGTCTGTCTGGACTGTATGACCCTTAGCTTGCAAAAGATTTCAAAACAAGCTCAGCCTCATTTACGTCTTTGCATTGCCATTAGAAGTCAAACAGATTCGAACTTGCCATGCAAAACGGCTGGTAAAAAAAAAAAAAAAAATTATTTAATTGGTTTTGTGAGTCAATGTAGATATTGGGTAATACTATACTGCTGGAATCAGTATTGTATACACAAAAGAAGATTTGGGGCTTTCTCTAAAGTAGAACTACAGGCAAACCTTTGTTTCCATTTTAGATAGAGAAAAGGATGGTTTGTAACCCGTCAGTTCTTTTTTTTTTTTTTTTTGCCATCTGTGTCCCATTGCAGAGATTTCCTTTCACTTCCTGTCCCATAGCCAAACAGGAAGAGAGAGAAAATCCCTGCAAATTAAGGAAATTTCACGGGGACCCCCAGGTCACCAGAACTAGTATCCCCATTGAAAGATTTTGCTTCTATTACTTTTCTGGGGACAACCCAAAATTCAGAGTTTTCTTTTACTTTTATTTTAGTTTCAATCATTTTTATTGAGTTTTCAAGATTATGGAAAATACAGAAAAGAAATAGGGTTGATGTAATACTTCGCATTGTGAACAATTACTTTCATTTTCAATGATAATAATGGTGAACAGGACAAATAGAGAGGATGAATCTCCTTAACAGGGGCACGGGCAGAAAAAAATAGCTAACAGGTGTTCTAAACCCTCTCCGCTCTTGTCCAAAAGTAAAAAAAAAAAAAAAAGTTTTGACTTAAGTTATGCTTTATGGGAAGATAACTGAGATTCTGATACTAGGAGAAGACAGCAGCCTCTCTGTTTAGTAATCCTAATGCAGGATACAACAGACCTGTCTATAAACTGGAAGAACTCTCACTGCCTGGGTTGAGGAAGAGGGCTGGTTTCGGCTGTCAGCTGCTTGCTGAAAGATGGAGCCAGCTGTCCATCAGGCATTGGGGTGGATCCTGACCATATTGTCGGGATCCTTCCCAAACCTAGCATAGCTCTGCCCTGTCAGCAAATAGTGACTAATAGCCCACTATAGGTTGACTCTGGGTGACAAGAGTGCAAAAGTAAATGTACTCCCGTGACCCAGAAGAGAAATATGGGTAAAAAAGCTTTTGGCCATACTTCTGTGTTATACAGCAAACTAAGAGGTAAAGTTCTCCTATGACAGTGATGGCGAACCTATGGCACGCGTGCCACAGCTGGCACGCAGAGCCCTCTCTGTGGACACGCCTGCTATACTCGGAAACTGCCGCCGCTGATGCCTGGGCTCTCTAATCCTCCCTCCGTGCATGGCGGAGGCGCTGTGACAAGGGGAGAAGCGGCGAGCATTGGCTGTCAGTGTATTTCCTTCGCTCGCGTCCTTTAGGCTGCGCTGGACAGGGACAGAGAGGCACTTGCAGAGATCGCCGCCCACTGTGATTGATCCTGCCTCCACATTGGCTGCAGCCAAGCACCAATGGGGAGGTTGACAAGTGCATCATGGGACATGTAGTCCCGGAAGACTATGGGTCCATTTTAATGTCTAGCCCAGCTCCCCCGCATTCCGAAGCTGCCGGAGTGAAAAGTTCAGTGGCGCTGTGACAAGGGGAGAAGTGAGCGTGGACTGTCAGTGTATTTCCCAGCTCTCCCCCTTCTTCTGTCACCCAGCGCTGGACAGTGATAGAGCGGCGCTTGCAGAGATCGCCACACGCTCTGATTCCCCCTGCCTCCCCATTGGCTGCAGCCAAGCACCAATGAGGAGATTGGCAAGTGCACCATGGGACATTTAGTCCCGGAAGACTATGGGTCCATTTTAGTGTCCAGCTCAACATCACCACCCAGAGAGAGAGAGAGAGCGAGAGGAGTCATTGCCGCAAGGGAGAGAGACTGGAGCAGCATACTGTGAGCCAGGGGACAGAGAGGATACGAGGATACCGCCCCTGCAGTGCCAGTTGCGGGCCTTGCCACGGGTAACCGAGAGAGTGGACATCTGTTCGGAGGAAGTGTTGCTGGGATTGGTGAGAGGCCATTGCGGCCATTATCTGTGGCTGTTACTAATTGCAGTGTTGGCACTTTGAAAAAAATAAGTTTGTTTTGTGTCGCAGTTTGGGCACTCGGGCTCAAAAAGGTTCGCCATCACTGTCCTATGACATCTACACTGCAACATACTCCCTTCATGATATTGTGATATGGCTCAATTCAGGTGGGCTTTTGCTAGTGCATTGTTTATTTTTTGTCTAGTTAAGTGAGTTCTTGGGTATCTGGTGCACCTTATTTCTTCTGATTTTCATGCTGTCATTGCTTCTGTGCTCCAGCCCACCCCAGTTTCTCGTTTTTGTGTTTTGGGAACCACTGCTTGTGATACAGAAGAGCTATTTTCAAACAAACCCTGGCTTTTCTATCTCATACGGAAATGATGGCCTGATGTCAAAAAAGCAAAAACAAAAAAACGAATTTTCACACTAAGAAGGGATATCAGGAAACCGATTCAAAACCTTCCTCGAAAGATTGAATGTGAAGCAGGAAGCAGAGAATTAGGAATTAAAGGAGAAGTACAATCAAAGCTCGTTTGGCTGTACTTCTCCTGTGGGTCACAGGAGTGCAGGTCGTTCTGCACTCCTTTGACCTGTTTTTAGAAGACGGCGGGCTGAAGCCCACTGTCGGCTGACATCACAGAGCCAGTCCAGACTTGGGAAAGATCGCGACCATATGGGCAGGATCTGCCCATATGCCTGTACTGGCACCCAGCTCAGCCTCTCAGTGAGCCACTGAGAGCCTGAAACAGCTGCTCCTGCCCCCTCCACAGCCCAGCACTCCAGCGAGCGCAGAGGGGCAGAGCAGAGAGCTGGTGACTGACAGTCACCAGCTCTCTGCTCATAGAGCTGTGAGAACTGAGCGATCGACAGTGTTTGATCGCTATGTTCTCAGTATTAAAGCTGAGGAGGGACAAATGCAGTATTGGACCAATGCTGCATCCAGCTAGGTTAGTATGATTAAAAAAAACTATTGCGAACTTCTCTTTTAAGGAAATCTAGTCACCAGAAAAGCACATTGAAAATACTCGTTATCTTGCTGGTGGTATTCTGATCCATTACCTTGCGTATGTTCTGGGTCACAGATCTAAAGCAAGTATGCAGAGCAGCAAAAGAAAAAGTTGGAACCCCTAATCTGCATACTTGCTCAGGAGATGGGACTGAAAAAATTGAGATAAGTGGGTGAGAATGACAATCTACCTGACTGTCGTTCTCACCCACTTATCTAATTTTTTCCATTTGCAGAGGTCAGCTACAAAAGCCTTCATGTATCTCCCATGAGCGGTTCCCTTTACCATAGGCTTCAGGAAATATACTCTAAGTGACCCTGTGAGGTGATCTGTGGACAGTACTTAGATTAAAGCCCCGTACACACGTACCGATTGTCAGCCGTAAATATTCGGCCGACGACCGATCGGCCGATTGTAGGCTTGTTAGTATGATGCTTCCGACAGCGCATTTTCGGCCGAACAGAATCTGTCGTGCAGGCATTAAAATTTTTGTTGGACAACACCAGAACGGCCGATTGTTCGCCAGTCAGTACAGATTTCGGCCAACAGACAGCAGATTAGCAAGACTGGGCATGCTCAGAAAAGAAAAAACACAAGGAAAGTTAACCATCACATGACATCACTTCTGCAGTCGGCTGTTGTTGGCCGACAAAATTCGTGTGCAGTCTTTTGCAGTTTTCAACAGACACGACAGCCCTGGACAAAAGACGGCCGATCGTTCGGCCGACGATCAGTACGTGTGTACGGGTCTTTTGATAACTCGGGTACATATTTTGACAGTTGCAGTATTCGATGGATAGCATTATTAATTTGTTTTATTATTGCTTGAAATTGCCCTTTAAAATAGAACACTGTGAATTCTGCTTGCTATGTAATTAATCTCACTGGGCCAAATTTACAGAATTTTTACACAGTAAAGACTAATCACATATCTGTCCCCACAGATCACTGAAACCAGACTTTGTCCTGATTCGTCAGCATGCCTTCAGCATGGCTCGCAATGGAGATTTCCGCAGCCTGGTGATTGGGCTACAGTATGCAGGAGTGCCTAGCGTCAATTCTCTACATTCCGTGTACAATTTCTGCGACAAGCCCTGGGTGGTAAGTATCAACAGCAGATTACTATAGCAAAATAATGTATTTATGAGAAGCCAGGACAAATGATTAAGTTATGCATGGTTGCCTGGAAGGTGAATCATACAAAGGCATTTTATGTGTTTTGTGGCTTCCAATTTTGAGATCTCCCCATGTTGATTCCAGGATCAACCAACAGATATAACAAGGAACCCATCATGATAATAAGGCAGCTGCCATCAATTAATGTTTTTTCAGGGTTTGTTCTGGGGCTTTTATTCTCTTCCTCTGTTTACTGCTTAGTGAATCATTGACCTGGATAAAGCATGAGCATACCAGTTGTCATCTTCTTTCTGTGCAGAAGCTGTAGTTATGTTCATTATCATTCATTACGGAACACAGGGTGAAGTATTTTTTAGCCACTGGGTTATGCTGCTGCCTTCAAGAGATTGGACACTGGCAAACAAAGCTTTAAAACAGTCTAGAAAAACCCCTGCCACTCCCAGCAAGCTCCAGTTTTTTGCGAGTGTCCTAGGGGAATGGACCTTGTCTCTCCTCAGAGTAAAGCAAGCCCATTTCTTTGACTTTTTATACTTTTATTAAGATTCTTTTTTCTTATATTAAATTTCTACAATAACTGCAGAGCTACAAGGGCTAATTTTTTGCAGGTTTCAGGATTGGCTGATCCTCAGAATAGCCACGGACTCCACTGTGCGGAAGAAGTGGGGCAGGCCTGTAATGTGACCTGCAAGCACTGGGCTCTGCTGGGGGGCTCTCCTTGTAAAATGTGAGTTAGCCACAGAGTGCTATAGGTCAAGGGCCAGAGTGCATATACTGACCAGGCAGTTCGGATGATGCTTTTTCCCTTGCATCCTGTCTGGCACTTTCAGCTCATATATGTTGCAAGGGCTGTTGGGCATCTCCCAGATCACCGCTGCAGGCTTTTTTGTTGAGGGAGACTGGTGTGGTACTTGTGACTGTTCTCTAGTTCATCTACGCAGGGGCTAACACAGGAGTCCTGGTCACAACAATTTAGGTCATGGGCAGTAGAGGTAAAGGACACTGCTCTTATTTTGAATTCGACACACAGTATAGGCTACTTTGATTCTGCCTGGGTCTCTTTCTTGTCACCACACTGCGCATGCATGTGCCATTTCCCTGGGTGCACGAGCTTCAACTTCTTGCCATGTCCCTAGCCACACCATCGCTACGATCCTCAAGGTCATACATCCAAGGGCACCCTGCTGCCTTACAGTGACAAAGTCAGAGACTTCCTGCTACACCAATAATTTGTGAATACCCCATGTGGGAAATCCCTTACTTGCATACTTTAGTGGTTGATCATTAGCGCATGGGCAGCTGTTCTGTGGGTTGTGTCAGCCTATGATCCACTAGCAGCTCCCAGGTGGCTTGCAATGTTCCTCCTAAGGGACCTGGATTCAATAGCCCAGACCATTGTCCCTTATTTGAGTCACAACACTCCTTGGAGTCCCCTTAACTCCTTCAGAAGTGGTTCTCTCCTCTGTCTGGTCTAGAGAGGAATTCTCAACAACTTTGTCTGAATTTATGGGGAAAATTTCAGCCATGTTAGTTGGCTTTGAATGAAGGCCTGCAAATGTGATCTCATGCCCTCTGCTCCAGAGTCCATCTCTGATTTCCCTGTGGCTGCAGCAAATTTTGCGCAGTCAGCTGAGGATGATGAGGAATGTATCCTCTCCCTATTAAATTACTTGGAAGATGAGCTCCATAGAATCTGGGTAATCTGCATCCTCTGCAGGCTGATATTGCCCCATTCATCGCAGGCAAGCATGGAGGATTCATGTCCAGCCGAAAATCGGCTTCTGTTACACAGATTCCCCCGGTCCCAGAGAGCTCAGAGGCCTTGCGGTGCGTGCGCGACCGCCGCTATCTTGTCATCTCCCAAGGTGTCTTCTCCTTCTCCTGGTAAGGCCGCGGCGAGAATGGAGAAGGCTGCAAAGAGCTCCGTCGGGAGTCCTTCGGCAGTATCTGCTGCATCATCTGCCACACATGGATCTAATCCACAGCCAGAGGGGGACCCCTCGGTGGTGGACATGACCACACCAATCCTGGCAGCCTTAGACAGCTGTAAGGCGGCCCTAATGCTGCGCATTGATCATCTAGCCTCTGAATGCACCCTTATCAGACAGGATTTGGACAAGATCAGGGGGCGGCTGACGGGAACAGAGGAGCGAATATTCGAGGTGGAGGACACCACAAATACCCATTCTACTCAAATTGCTGAGTTGCAAGCCCAGGAGAGCAATATGGCCTGTAAAATAGAGGATGCTGAGAATAGACAACGCTGCAACAACATCAGAGTGGTGGGCCTTCCTGAAAAGGCTGAGGGGAATCATCCTGCTTTATTTGCTAAACAATTTTTCCAAGATCTTAATCTGACAAATGTGTCCATCACATATGTAGTAGAAAGAGCTCACCATGTGCCAACAGGTGCGCGGCCCCCGGGGGCCCTACCCCAACCATTGCTGGTGCGCTTCCTGAATTTTTGGGATCGTGACATGATCCGGACAGAGGCCCATAAAAAGAGGAGCTGCAATATGCCAATGGGATGATGATGATGTTGTTTCCTGATTTCTCTGTAGAAACACAGAGGAAACGCCGCTCATATGTTGAAGTCCGGAAGCATTTGCGGGCTAAAAGCCTGAAGTATGGTATGCTATATCCTAGCAAGCTACAGGTGAAATATCAAGGTACTCTAAAGTTCTTTGAATCTGCAGGAGACGCCACAGATTGGTTTCCATTTAATCTTACTTGAATACAATTATTTTTGTGTCGCAAGTCTTTGGATATCTCGAGGCTGGAATGAGGGCCTACTGGGTCCTTGACGCAACACCTTTGCAAGAATGTTTCCTTTGTTTTCTTTAATGGTTATATGGATTTCTCCTTATGTATACCACCATTCTCAAAAGGGGCGACATAACTGTCTGTTTTGGATTAGAGCTGCTCTCCTTGCTGGAAATATATGCTGACTGTCCTGTACCTTTTTGGAGTATTTACATAGGAGCTCCTAGACTGGTCCGCAGTTTTTGAAATTCTTATTTCTCTTTCATTCATTGGTGGGCACAGCTCCTGATTCTTCTTAACCATTGGGTTATATTGCCCCCTACAGGAGTAGGACGCTAGGCAGGAAAAAGCTTTAGTACCCCTATGAGCAGTCTCAGGGTGTTTACACCCACTCTCAGCTATAGGCACACAGTTTTTTTCTGCCTAGTATGGAGTAAGGACCTAGTTCCTAGTTGGGATCTATGATCCTGGCAATTTTTTCTTTTTAGTTTGAATTTTTTTCCTCTTTTTATTATTTTGTTCCTGTGTTGTCTACGACCTCCCCTGATTGTTATGTTTTCCAGGTGAGCTTAGTATATAGCAACCCTATTGGGTCTGCGTCCACACCCTGAATGCTCAGATAGTGAGAATGTTTCCTTTGCTCCTTTAGCCGCGCATGAAAAGGCGCTGGTGGATACACTGTTTGTGTCAGTGCATGACACTTTAGAAAAGGAGGTTGTGGCTAATGCTGCATCAGAGGTGCCGGTCCTTTTGGCACCCACAGGCCCTCCAAAGCGGCAATGGCTTTCTCTTTTCCGCTTACTTTGACAACATTGTCACAAAACACTTTTTGCTTGCTGTGTCCTTATAAGGATTAACTGCGTTAAAGGTGGAATAAAGCTACCTTCATTCCGATTGAGGAGTCCCTGGCCTTTAAATACCCAGCTGATAGGAGGATGGAGGCTCTTGCCCGCCATATGTTCGCTGCGGCTGGTTCGGCACTTAGACTAGTATTTACTATTGCCTTGGGGTCGCAAGCTCTGACCGAGTGGGCTAAACTTTTACGCTGGGAGCTGGAGGGGAAACAGCTTCCCTGTCTTTGCCGAGCTGGTGGATCAGTTGGTCCAGGGGCTACAGTTTATCTGGGATGCCTATTGGATGCAGCTCCTTTGATTTCTAGGCTGTCTGTATCAGCAGTGGTCCTTCAGCGTATTATCTGGCTAAAATGCTGGTCTGCGAATCAGACTTCTAAGAAGGCCTTATCTGGTCCCCCTCTTGTAGGGGATTGCCTGTTTGGAGGTTCCTTGGATGACATTGTTAGGGGTCCTACAAGGAGGAAGAGTACTCTTCTTCTGCAGGCTACCAAGGGCAAGGAGCACCATCGTAGACGTGGGCCATTCTCCTCAGCTCAGGTTTTTCCTTCTCTCAAGGTCTCAAGCCAAGGGATCAAAAGCCAGGGTCTCCACCAGAGGTTCCAAGAGGACCTGGTCTGGCAAGCCACAAGCGGGCTCTTCCAGACATGCGAACATGGCTGCCTCTGCATGAAGGGGCGCCCTCACCCGTATCTAGGGTGGGGGACGTCTTCGCTGGTTTCCAGATCCATGGACCTCCCTGGTATAGGACACGTGGGTCCACAAAGTTATTCGGCCAGGGTACAAGATCGAGTTTTGGTCTTATCCTCCGGAAAGGTTCTTCCCTTCCAACCTGCACTTGCCTCACTTACAGGTCTCTTTGGGATAGTGCAAGACTTGTTCCTTCAAGGGGTGATTGTTCCAATTTCAGAACATTTTCAGGAGTTTTTTACTCAAACATCTTTAAAGTTCCCAGGAAGGAAGGCAAGGTACGTTCAATTCTGGACCTCAAGGCGCTAAACTGCTGGTGTGAGTACAGAAGTTCCACGTGGAGTCCAATCACATGGTAGTGGCGTCCCTATGTCAGGGGGATTTTTGCTTGTTTCTGTCAAAATCAAGGACACCTACCTGCACATTCTAATATGTGCCGGTCACCAACGATTCCCCCATTTTGCTGTGAGTGAGGAGCATTACTGGTTTGTGGCATGGACCTTTGGTCATGCCTCCGCTCCTCGGGTCTTCACAAAAGTGCTGGCATTGTTTGAGTCAGCAGGGGATTGTGGTACTGGGGTACCTGGACAATCTTCTTCTGTGAGCGGAGTCTCCAACTGCTCTGATAAACAACTGGAGATTGCTCTGCAAACTCTGAGGGAGTTCGGTTGGATTCTGAACCTTCAGGAGTCTGCTTTGATTGTGTCCATAAAAACTGGACTATCTGGCTCTGACTCTGGACTTGGCCTCAGTCAGAGTGTTCCTTCCTCTGGAGAAACGCCAGACATTTCAGGAGGCAATTCGACTTCTGTTGTTCAGCAGACGGTCATCCCACCAGGTTGCATGCTGTTGCTGGGCCTGATGGTGTCCACCCTCGAGGTAGTCTGTTTGCAAAGTTCCACACAAGATCTCTGCTAAAGAGATTCTGGTGAAATGGGACAAGGATCCACGGTCTCTAGAGGTTGCTTTTTTCTCTGGCACTTCGACAGGGAAAATCCTTTCTCCCCCTGTACTGGACAGTTGTCACCACGGAGGCCAGCCTGTCTGGGTGGGGAGGCATCCCCAGCACAGATGTGCTCAGGGGGTCTGGACTCTGGCAGAGTCCAAACTGCAGATTAATGTTCTGGAACTCCGAGCGATCAGCCTTTGTCTGGCTCACTTGACAATTCGTCTTCAGGGGTGTCCGGTACTAATTAATTTGGATGATGCCACGGCCATGGTCTATGTCAATCACCAAGGGGGCACAAGTAGTGTCCTTGCACTCGGTAAGTAGCTGGAATTCTAAGGTGGGCTTACCGATTCCAGCTCTTTCAAATTTCTGCCACGACTCCTGCGTAGGATAAAAGTAGATGGGGTTCTGTACACTGACCTCGCCGGTCTTGGTACGCCGATCGTTACGGCTGGTCGCACCTTAGGGGAGGATCGGCTGTCCCAAGGACCGATCTTCCATCCTGCTTTATAGTCGTTGACTTTGCGGCTTGACTGTTGAATGCCAGGTGCTGAAGGATGAAGGTTTGTCTGAGTCGGTGATTCCTACGCTGTTAAAAGCTAGGAAATCTACTTCTAGGAAGATCTGCCAACGTACGTGGAAGACGTACATTGTGTGGTGTGAGTCTCTTGGGGTTCATACTCGCTCCTTCTTGGTGGGGTGGATCTTAACCTTCCTTTAACAGGGGGTTGAACAGAAATTGGCCTTGAGTACCATCAAGGGCCAGGTATCGGCTTTGGCGGGGTTTTTTTCCAATGACCTTTGGCCTCACACTCCCTGGTGCTTACTTTTCTTTAGGGTGTCCAACATTTGGTTCCTTTAGTGCAGGCTTCATTGCCGCCTTGGGATCTTAATGTGGTGCTTTCAGCTCTACAAAAGCTTCCCCTTGAAAATATTCAGGAGTTTTCCCTGCTTGCGCTGCCCCGGAAGGTGGCCTTTTTTGGTGGCTTTCACTTCTGCGTGCAGGGTGTCGGAACTGGCGGTGTTATCCTGTCGTTCACCTTATATGGTGATTCACAAGGATGGGGTGGTGCTTCGCCCCTGTTCGTCATTCCTTCTTAAGGTAGTCTCTGACTGTCATTTGAATGAAGACATTATGTTGCCTTTGCTGTGTCCCAAGCTAAACATCTGAATGAAAGGACCTTGCATAACTTGGATGTGGTCTGGGCAATAAGGGTGTACCTCGCAGCTACGGAATCTTTTAGGAAGTTAGACTCTCTATTTGTGCTCGCAGACGGACCTCACAAAGGGTTGCCTGCTTCTTCTACGACCATTTCCAGATGGATCAGACAGACTGTGGTTCAGGCATATTGCATCATGGGTTAGGTTCCTCCTTTCCCTGTCTAGGAATACTCTACTAGGGAGCTTAGTGTCTCCTGGCCTTTACGTAATCAAGCGTCAGGGATGCAGGTTTGCAAGACGGCCACTTGGTCGTTGGTGCACACTTTTACAAAATTTTTATAAAGTGGATGTGTTGGCATTTGCGAATGCTTCTTTTGGCCGCAAGGATTTGCTGGCTGCTGTTTAAAGGACCTGGTCCTCTTTGAGGGTGCATTGTTTTTTTCAGATGAGCTCCAGTTGTATATGGTTGAGCTCCATGTTACCTGGTTGGCTATGGTTAGCCTTGGGAATTTTTTTCTGCTTTTTTCCCACCCCACATGTTTAACACTGCTTTGGCACGTCCCAATGGTTAAGAAGAATTGGGAGCTATGTCTGTCAATGAACGAAAGAGAAAATGGGATTTTTAAATTACCGTAAAAATCCACTTCTCTGATGTTCATTGACAAACACAACACCCACCCCTCTGTGTTGTTGGTTTTCTTCTGACACTGCTTGTAACAAAAATGAGTGCCCTATAGCTGAGAGTCGGTGTATACCCCCTGGGACTGCCCATAGGCATAGTCAAGCTTTTTCTTGCCTAGTGTCCTACTCCTGTAGGGGGCAGGATAACCCAATGGTAAAGAAGAATCAGGAGCTGTATCTATCAATGAACATCAAAGAAATGGATTTTACGTTAAGTCAAAAATCCCCTTTTATTTCTCTTTTACTACAGTTTTTTTGTTCTTTTCTGTTGGACATTTTTCCCACAGGACGATTGCAGATGATCAACATCTGCCAAAGTGCAAGCTACTTCCGGTGACTGTTGTTGTGGGTTTTGGGTATAAGCTGAATGCCAGGTTTCTAAGTTGTTTTGTTATTAGGTATTACAGCAGGGTCAGTTTCTCCAGGTTCCAGGCGCCACCATGTGGGGATATTCTGCAACTCCGTCTTACTAATCTTATTTTTCTTTGCAGCTTCTTTGGAATACAGAGGCAGGACTGTTGACCTTACTCTGTCTTCCTGGATAAGTCGCCATATAAGTTAAAATATTATTATGGCTAAGTCAGTTAAAATACTATCCTGGAATGTCCGGGGACTTAATGATAAAGTAAAAAGGGCAGCCATGTTTAGCTATCTAAACGTAGTCAGACCGCAGATTATCCTCTTACAGGAGACGCATTTGGATGGGAGCAAGGTGTTATTACGTAGGCCATGGATACAGCATATGTTCCATGCCGCTTATTCCTCATATGCCAGGGGAGTAACTATTTTGTTCAGTAAGTGTATACCTTGCTCCATTCGGAAGGTGATCTCTGATCCAGGAGGGCGATATGTTATTCTAGTACTAGATATGTATCAAACAACAATGGTGATGTCTAGCATTTACTTACCACCACCCTTTCAGCTGCAAGTATTATATGATTTATTAGTGACGTTAGCTCCTTATACCAGTATGCATCTTCCTCTTCTCCTAGCTGTTGACTTTAATGCTATTCTGCACGGCGGACTAGTTACCTCTAACCTGCAGCGACTGGCTTCCACTGATCTCCTCTCCTGGGTATCTGCTGCTCATCTTACTGAGCTATGGCGGTGGAAGAACCTGGGTGTTCTGAGTTAATCATGTTTGTCTCGAACACATAAAACTGAGTCCAGAATTGATCTCGCCTTTGCTAACACCAGTTGTTTGCATTTAGTTTATGCTGCCTTCTATCTGGTGGGTGGTTTGTCGGATCATGACCCTTTATTGATGACTCTCTCGTTGACAGCCGGGAGTGGAGGAAGTGCATGGCGCTTGTCGTCTGGTTGGTTGCAAACGGAGCAGGTGGTACAGAAGGTACGATCTCCTATGTCGAATTTTTGGGATGAAAATTCTTCCTCTGCGGCAGATACGGTGGTTTGGGACACATTCAAAGCTGTAATGCAGGGACAATACACATTGGCCATTAAGGCAGTCCGTAATGACTATAATGCGGAGAGTGAGGCCTTGCAGACAGTGGAACGTAGGCTGGAGGGGGAATATGCAGCTGCCCCGTTTGATGTAACTTATGCACTCCTAGAGGGAGCCAAATGTCAACTTTCCTTGTTTGCTACTAACTTGCCACATACTACCTTGCTTCATAGAGCGAGGTCCCTTTTTTAAAAGGGTTACAAAAATGGCAAGTTATTGGCATTGCTTGTGGCGGATCAGAGGGCACCGGTTACCGTTCCCTATATTCGTTCCCAAGCGGGGAGTTGGTTAAGGATCTTGACGCCATTATGAATATCTTTGTAGAGTATTACTCAGGGGTATATTCTCCAATACCCATAGAGGATGAGGCAGAGTTGATGGGTTCTCTCTCTGATCTTCCTATGCCTGTTTCGGAAGCTGATGACAGTGCCTGGCTTGATAGGAATATTACTCTTAAAGAAATAGAGGCAGCTATTCTTTTGTTCCCCCTGTACAAATCTCCTGGCCCTGATGGGTTCCCGGTAGAGTGGTATTGACAGTAGTCTGATACGCTAGCACCCAGATTGCAATCACTGTGCTCTCATTACTTTGAACGTGAGGTGTTGCCATCATCTATGTTGGAAGCATATGTGGTTCTCCTGCCTAAACCAGGTAGGGATCATACATGCTGCTCCTCCTATAGGCCAACAGCCCTCCTTAATGCTGATCTAAAAATCCTTATGAAGGTCCCGGCTACTAGGCTGTCAGTGGTGCTTTCAGCCCTAGTAGATATTAATCAAACAGGCTTCATGCCATGGAAGTCCACTGACACTAATTTCCATCGTATTGTTACTCATAAGACACTGGGGACTAGGCGGTCATAGCCAAGGCCTTTGATTCTGTGACTTGGGGGTATATGAAGGCAGTGTTGAAGCGTGTAGGATTTGGTCCGAGTTACTGTAAGTGGGTGCCTTTATTGCATAATGAGCCCTGGATGGCGTTAAAAACAGGGTCCTTGATATCGCCTTTCTTTAAGGCTGGCAGGGGGACCAGGAAGTGGTGCCCGTTGTCGCTCTTCCTGTTTTCTTCGATGATCGAACCAGTGGCTGTGGCGTTGCACTCCTCCCCTGAGGTAGGTGCATTGGAGGTTGGGTCTATCAGAGAATGCCTGGCATTGTATGTGAACGACATGTTATTATTTTTACAGGATCCGGGTCCATCTCTGTGGCCGGCCTTTCCGGCTTTAAAGTGAACTGGGACAAATGGACCATTCTTCCGCTTGACCCGGGCACTAGGGCAACGGTCGATGCAGCGTTGCCACTGCAATGGGTTACTAGCTTCACATGTTTGGGGGTTTGCATTTCTGCAAGGGTGGCAGATTACCTTAATCTGAATCTTCTGCTTCTGCTTGACCTCCTTTAAAGAAGGGCAGAGGTATGGAAGAATCTCCCTTTGTCGGTTTTGGGATGAAGAAACCTCTTAAAAATGAAGATCTTCTCTGTTTTTTTATATTTTCTCCGCAATTCCCCTTGGCTTAATTGGTTCATTCATATGGGGGAAACTCACCACCCAGGATAGGTCTCTGGGCTTAAGGGGGTTAAGACCTTGAGTGAAATCACCAGGGGTGGTGAATTATCTCAATTTGCCAATCTTAAACAAAGATTTAGCTTGCTCAACCCGTATCTCTTCCATTACCTGCAGCTGAGACACGCATTCATCTCCCAGTTTGGCACCACCAGGGTGGAAATTAAGCCCTCCGCCTTGGAGAACGTCATACTGGATGAAGCCATGAAAAAACTCCTATCGGAATTATATAAGGACTTCTTCCCTGTTTCAACCCCCTCAGTAGCCAGTTGTAGAGAACAATGGTTAATTGAGGTTTCTGGACTTGGGAGGAGAGGATTGGGATGATGTATGGAGTTTCCTCTTTGCACATTTAGTATTTGCAATTCAGTTTAAATTCCTGCATAGGATATACTATACTCCTGCAAGACTAAAATTTACCCAGGGACCTCGGCAGAGTGTTGGCGCTGCTCATATGCTCCGGCTAACTTTAGTCATATATTTTGGCACTACCCCATAGCTCAGGAGTTCTGGACTGCTGTTGTGCGCTGTGTCGTGGAGATCACCTCTGTGCCGGTGCCTATGACCGTGTCCACCTGTCTGCTTGGTCTAGTGGAGAACCTGGCACCAACTAGGGCCCAGTGTACCTTACTTAGTCTGTTTCTATTCTATGCCCTCAAGGCACTGATCCTCTATTGGAAAAAGCCAATGACACCCTCTATGTCTTATTGGAAAGGACTTGTGAAAAAGGTGACTCCATTCTATAAAGCCACATATTTGAGCAGAGGCTGCCCAAAGAAGTTTGATAAGGTGTGGAGGATCTGGCTGAAGAGCCCTGCCTCTATCACATAAGGTAGTCTGAATAATGGATACTTGGGAGAAAATTGGATTGAAGGTGATGTAGGAGGCGCCTGGCATTGTGCTCAATCACATTATCATCCTAGAGGCTGCAAATGTATGTGTTTTATTGTATGTACGGGTATTATAGCATCGGTTATTCACGTCTCCTAAGGGGGACTTATATCCTGGGATGGTGAAGTTGCCTGCAGGGTGGTGGACCTGGTTGGAGAGGAAATGGGGGGGGGAGGGTGCTTTTGATGATTTTTTTCGTTTTGCTTGTTTTGTATATTCCGCCCTGCTTGACGAGTTTTTTTTTTTTTTGTATGTTCCGACCTGCATGGTGTTTTTTCTCTTTTAAAAGCAATAAAAAAAAAATTGACAAAAAAAAAAAGTCGCCAGTCTGTTAAAAACGTTCCCACTTCACTCACTTCTGCAGCCTGTTGTGTATAGCGATTGGCCTAATCTGGACAAATGTTTACTTCTCCCAAACGCTTTGTCCAGGAAAATCCTATTGAGGAGGGGTTCCTTAAAAGTGGGTCCTCCTTGTAGTGGATCCAGGCTATTTTCTGTCTTAACAGATCTGTAAATATTCCTGTGGAGTACCTCATGGTGTTTAAAGATCATGTGCATACAAGGCTAGAAGCCCTGTTCAAGGCATTATTCTCCCTCTTGGGCCCTGCACTGCAACCTGCCATTATGGCCATGTCCATCTTCTAGACCTTGAGCACCTGGTCCAATGATATCTCTAGATATCCTGATTCTATCATTATGGATACTGCAGTTCTCCAACAACTGGCGCTCATGCTTGTGGACAGGCTGTTGAATATTGTATGCCAAATTTCCAGAATGGATTTTTTACCGGTGGTATACAAAGAACCCTTTTATTCAAATGGAAGTCCATGGAGCATTAGTGCTTATTCTGTATGGCCTTCGATGGGAGGCACCAGCCTCCACTTGTCAGAGTGTGGGGATGTGTGGTAGCCTTTGCATCCACCTGGTCCCTGGACATTTTAGATGCTTGAGTCCAAAACATGGTATCCAGGTGCTACAAGGAAGAATTTTAAATGCTTCATGTTGTGAAATCTACCAACATCCCCACAAAGACTAGCAGACCTCCACAATGCTCTGGTACAGCTTCTTTGTCAGGAGGAGCCAGAAAAGTAAAGATTCCAGGGTTTCTTCTCAAACACGTTCTCTGTTCTCAAACCCAAAGAAGGAATTCGCACAATATTGGATCTAAAGGTTCTTTGGGTACAAAAATTCCCCATGGAAATTACAAGGTCAGCCATTTCTCCCCACTTAACCAGTAGACCTGCTCTCTGTGGACATTAGGGATGCCTACTTGCATTTCCCTATCTTTCCAACTCATCAAAGCTGTCTGTGTTTGATGGTGGGCACAACACATTACCAGTTCATTGCCCTTCCTTTTGGTCTGTGTACTGTACCTTGCTTTGTTCACCGGGCACTCCAATTGTGGGGTACCAAGGTGACCTTCTTCTAAGGAAACAGTCAGCACAGATATCAGTTAATGTCCAACAGACTGTTCTGTCAGTGCTGGAACCAACTCACCACTTGGAGTGTCTAAGCCTTATCCTGGCTTCTGCTCTGTCCTGACCTATTACCACATTACCAGTTCATTGCCCTTCCTTTTGGTCTGTCTACTGTACCTTGCTTTGTTCACCGGGCACTCCAATTGTGGGGTACCAAGGTGACCTTCTTCTAAGGAAACAGTCAGCACAGATATCAGTTAATGTCCAACAGACTGTTCTGTCAGTGCTGGAACCAACTCACCACTTGTGGCGCTTTTCCACTGCATGGAACCGTACCGGTTCGGCACCCTTTTGTGCTTTTCCACTGCTGGTACCGCATGGTATAGGGTCGGAACGGTTCGGTACGGTATAGGTTTGCATTTCCACTGCATGGAACCGAACGGTACGGTACGGTACGGCCCTGAAAAAACAGTACCTACTCGATTGTGGTTCCAACAGGTACCAAACTGGTACCATATCCCACAATCCTTTGCATGCAGTCACTACTAGCCACTGATTGGTCAGAGAATCCCACCCACCCCGTTGTTATCCCACCCACTTAACTTTAGTACTGCTTTAGTGGAAAAGCAAACCTATACCGTACCGTACCGAACCGTTCCGACCCTATACCATGCGGTACCAGCAGTGGAAAAGCAAACCAGGCCAAGCAGGGCCGAGAAGAGCCGAGCCGGTACTAGCCGGTACTTGCAGTGGAAAAGTGCCATTGGAGTGTCTAAGCCTTATCCTGGCTACTGCTCTGTCCTGACCTAATGGTGGCTTTGTTTGAGGAATTTCCATATGATTCCATTCCAAGCCATTGTGACTCAATATTCCGGCTTTGTGGTATAAGAAGGCACATTCTCTGGACTATCACATTCACCATACCCCCGAAACCAGACAAGCTCTGAAGTCAGAGAAATCCTTCCTTCCATTAGTCTGGAAGGTTCTCCTGAGGAGTCCTCGAAACTCTATCAGTATAAAAAACCTAGTCAGTGGAAGAAGCTCGTCTCCTGATTGACTTTCTGGAGCTCAGAGTGATTTGGTTATCCATTCAAAACTGGACCTCTTGTCTGCATGGTTATTTGACCATGATTCAGGCTATTTCTTCCTTTCACCACAACCAGGACATTGTTCTCCCATCTCTCTGTATTGCTCCTAGACATCCTAAGGAAATTCCAAAGAAAAAGAAGGGGGGATTTACTGTAGTTTGGAACTAAAGGTAGGTATCATCCCAGGAATTTTAAGAAAAGAAAAGAAAATTCCACACTGATTGAGACTATAATAACCTACATACAAAGTATAAAGAGTAAGTATAGAAAAATTGTATAAAAAATTTAAATTTGTTATTAATAAATAATGATAAAAATGTGTGTATATTCAACAACGTATTGAACGTGGTTGTTCATACAGCAAAGACATTAACATGTCTAATACAAAAATGCAAAACATAATTCTCCATATAAGGTAATGGCTAACACAAAGATAAAAAGATGTTGCTCAAAGGCTAACAGACAAACCCAATTTTCTATGGAAATTCCCCTCCACTATCTGGATGCCGTATGCTATTTGAGTCTGTCTCTCAGTTACAGTTTCCCTAGACAGACTTTTTTTATCATCATTCCTCAAGATCCCTGTACGGGAAAGCCTGCCTCGATTTCATCATCATGCAGGTTGAACTGATGCAATCTCTTTCCAATTGTAGATTAAAACACCTTACAATGAAATTTAGGGGAGTCAGCCAGTCCTGGATAAATTAAGTATTGTTTGAAATCAATGCCACTTTTAAATTATTTTTTCCTTACTGTGGAATGATTGAAGTTAAATAATTTGGTGATCTGTTTAAATCACTTTTTTGTTTTTTTTTTGCATGCTAGTCATTTATGTAAAACGAATAGGTTACTAATGTTAGGAAAATTCTCGTAAGACAGAATACAACAACCCTTGATGATGTAATGTATTGTACTGTATTTTTTAATTTCCAAACACGCACGATCTTGGTCACTCGATTTTTTATGAGTGAATACTGTACTGATTAACCACTTTAGGACCAGACCTTTTTCTTATACTGACACTTCTGTTTACGTGTAAAAATCTGTAATTTTTTGCTAGAAAATGACTTATTACCCCTAAACATTATATATATTTGTTAAAGCAGAGGCCCTAGAGAATAAGTTGGTGCCATAAGTTTTATGTCACATGGTATTTAAACAGCGGTTTTTCAAATGCAATTTTTTAGGGAAATTTTTTTTTTTTAATTTTTTCATGTACAAGAACACAATATAATACTCAATTGTTTGGTCAGATGTGATAGATGATGTGAATAAATAGATCCCTAACATGTCACACTTGTAAATTGCGCACACCCATACAACGACGGCAAACAATGTAAATTTTACTATCCATAGGCAACGATTTAAAAACCTTTACAGGTTACCACTTCATTTACACAGGAGGTCTGGTGCTAGAAATACTGCCCATGATCTGATGTTCGCGGTGATGCCTCACATTTGTGGGTTGATTGCGGGACCAACTTGTGTGCTTGTCTTTGTACACAGGGATGGGGGCACTCATCTCAATTTTTTAATTACTTTTATTGTATCCCCTGTCATAGCTATAGGTAGTGACAGGTACTCTTTATGGAGAGATATGGAGTCTATTAGACCCCAGATTCTCCTCTGCCCTTAAAAGCATTTGATCACACCAAGATCAGTGTGATCAAATGCTTTTTCTTTTTACATCTGGCGTTGGGAGTGATGTATGCTCATCACTTCACATTTTTTATATCATACAGGTAAACAGAGCAGATCTGGTCTCTGTTTGCCTCTATGATCAGCTGGCAGAAGCGCCAGCTAGGGCTCCCATTGGCACGAGAGACCACGGGAAAGCCATGGAAGGTAAAGTGAGGGGGACATCCTCTCCCACTGCTTGTAAAAGCAATCCAGCAGCTAGTTAGCTGCTAGAATTGCTTTTACAAGAAAGCTAATGGCCGGCTCTAAAAAAACAATACTGCAGGCATCATCCTGGTATAGTCACTTGCAGTCCAGTGATGTGCCAGTGGTTAAACTTTTCGTTCTGTTATTGTATGGTAAACGCTTTCGTGCTTGTCCCTTCAGATAATTTTACTAGCAATCAGATTAACAGACGATTGCTCCAACATCAGTAAATTTCATTCGATTTTGTTATCCTGTGTACTAGGCATAACACTTTTCTGAGGGCGTTGGAGAGCTCAATTGATATTGGAATGATGACATATTATGTGTCAATAGCAGAGAGAACACCACACCCTAGATGTCTGAGGTTTGGATGATACAGGATCCACCTGCACTCTCCCTAAGGAGGTTCTAATCACTGGCACCTAATCGGGAACACTGGATTCCAATTTTATGGATTTGATGTGGTTGTAAACATAGGGTTGTGCTTACTTTTTCTATGGGACAAGTCTGCATTTTTGTTAATTTAGATTAATATCAATTTTATGTGTCATTTGTTCAAGTAAATCACCTTTAGCTGTAGGCACTATGTGACTCAAGATTTAATTGCCTATTCAAAATACTGTATGTGGAAAAAGTCATCATATTCCTTGAGATGTACTTATCTTTTTTTCACATAGCTGTATAATAGTCTGTATTGATTTCCAGTTAGCGATAAATGTTTTTGTATTCTTGTGAAAGCTCCTCTTCATAGCATTACCATTCTCACGCTGTTTTTTCCGTTAATCTTTCAGTTTTCCCAACTAGTGCGTCTGCATAAGAAGCTGGGTCCAGAGGAATTCCCTCTAATAGAGCAAACATTTTACCCCAACCATAAAGAAATGGTGAGTAACATGATGGAAATTTTGTCTAGAGCCCACCACAATGTTTGACTTTACTTCGGGGAGTTAGTTCCAGTTTGTACCTGTTCGTTTGAGGGTCTTGTCCTGTACTGACCTCATACTACAGTAGCATACATTGCATGCTATCAGGTTTTGTCTGCCCCCCTCCTCCTCCTCTTCCAGAAGGATGTTACGAGTAATGGAACAAATTTAGAAACCTTGCACGGAAAACCCTTAATCTGAAACAGATGGCTATCTATAGAATCCCTTATTTAGGCACAAATTCACTTTCTGCGTGATTTAGTGAGATAGATTTATTTTCCACTGTTAGACATAAGACATCACTCTCCAGACTTATGTCCTATTCTTCCATAAACAGGATTACTTTTCCTACTATGAAAATGTATGTTCCAAAATAAAAAAGTAAAGGTGTTCCAAGGGTTGACATTATACCAAGTTAAAGTGAATGTCAAATCCAAAAATCTTTTTATTTTTCATCTATTACATTGCATCATGCCCCATTGTATGCAGTTTTCTTAGGAAAATTGTTTTACCAATTTATTGCAAAACTTCTTACCTAAAGATCTTGCGGATAACAGCAGTTCCTGTTGCAGACTGACAGTGCTAAGCCATTGTCCTGCAGGTAGCATCAGCGATGTCTCCCCGTTGTGTGTTTTACAGTTTGCCTTTAAGCTGTCTATCTAATAGGCAGCCCAATCACTAACTAAGGGAGCATTCACGGCAGGTTGAAAATAATGATACGGAATGTTTTTTATTGTCAGCCTGCACGAGGAAACGCTGCTACTGGCAGATATTCAGATAATAAACTTTGCAACAGATTCACTAAGACCGGCGGGTGGCAGGAAAGAAATTCACTCAATTCCCCCCTCAACACAGACAGGGTTGAAAAGGGGAATCCCTCTTGCCAAGCCATTGTGTTCTCCTGGTGGGGATGGCTCCCTGGGATCCTCGTGGTGCCAAACAGGGCCGCCATTTTGCTGTAGCCTTGTGTGCTCAATGCACGGCGGCCATGTTTGTGTATTCCAGTGGCCATTTTGCGGTGGTTTGCTATTGAAAATAGCGGCGGGCATGACAGTGGAGCCCTGTGGACGGCGATTTTGGCAGTGGGAGCCCCTTCTCATCCCCTGGTGCTCACTCCTGGATCTTTTCACTTCCTGATCGCCGCACGTGGAATGCAGATTATCCTGGTGGCTGCTGGTAACTGTTTCTGCTGGGTGGTGAGTCTGGTGGGGTCCTCTCTGCAGAGGATCGCTTGGTACTTTATGCCTGCTGACCGGGTGGTGCTGCCGGCGCGGTGGGGGTTGTCCCTTCGCAGTGTTGTACACTTTTTGTGGGGTTCCCCTGATGACTCATGGAGTCTTTGGAGCACATCTCACCACCTGATCCCCTCTCGGAGGCTGCAGGGCCCTCTGGGTCCCAACCAACCATTGATGCACTGACTACCTCAGTCGGCAGGTATTGGTCCAAGGGGAATGGTCCCTTCATCCTGAGGTGTTCATCAGTTGTTTTTCCGGTGGGGCATCCCCGAGGTGGATCTGTTGGCGTCTCTGCTCAACAGAAAGATGCAGAGGTTTGTGGCTCGGTCACAGGATCCTCTTGCGGATTCCGGTCATCTTAGTGGCCCGGACTGGCCTCGACTCGGGCTGGTCGTCGACTTCCCTTGGAAGCTTCCTCTCAGGATCTGCTGCCCCAAGGACCAATCTTTCATCCTGCTTTACAGTCGCTGTCTTTGACGGCTTGGCTGTTGAATGCCAGGTGCTGATGGATAGAAGTTTGTCTGAGTTGGTGATTCCAATGCTATTGAAGCAGTAGTATACAAATTTTTGTGACTTTTACCTACAGGTAAGCCTATAATAAGGCTTACCTGTAGGTACAATTAATATCTCCTAAACCTGCATGGTTTAGGAGATATTTGCCCTGCATTCAGCCGCTGACACTAGCGGCGCATGCGCTCTGAAGGTCCGGCGGACCTTCAGAGTTCCATGCCGGGCAGTTTCCGGAAAATGACTCCCGCGCGCATGCGCAGGAGTGATGTCATCGCAACTCTGGGAACTCATAGCGCCGAAGCCGCTGAACCCAGAAGAGACGCAGAGGGAGCATGTCAGCTCCCACGGCGGTGTCCGGGGGTCCGTGTCGGGGCTTCATTTTAAGGTAAGTATTTCATAATGAGCTAGTATGCAATGCATACTAGCTCATTATGCCTTTGTCTTGCAGGGTTTGTTTGTTTTTTTTCAGTATACAACCGTTTTAAAAGCTAGTAAGATTTACCATTGTACATGGAAGATGTACATTGCGTGGTGTGAGGATCCTGGAGTTCATCCTCACTCTTTTTCGGTGGCTCGGATCTTAACCTTCCTTCAATGGGGGGTTGAGCAGAAGCTATCAAGGGCCAGGTGTTGGTCTTAGCAGTCTTCTTTCAATGGCCCTTGGCCACACACTCCCTGGTGTGTACTTTTCTTCAGGGAGTTAGGCACTTGGCCCCTCCAGTGAGGTCTCCGTTACCACCTTGGAACCTCAATTTGGTACTCTCAGTCATCCAGAAACCTCTTTTTGAGAATTTCGGGAGATTCCCCTGCTTATGCTGTCCCAGAAGGTGGCCTTTTTGGTCGTTATCACCTCTGCATGCAGGGTGTCGGGATTGGTGGCGTTATCCTGTCATTCACCTTACTTGGTGGTTCACAGAGATAAGGTGGTTCTTTGCCCCTGTCCGTCGTTCCATCCAAAGGTTGTCTCTGATTTTAATTTGAATGAAGACATTGTGTTGCCTTCCCTTTGTCCCAGGCTAAAACATCCAAAGGAAATTGCCTTGCATACCTTGGATGTGGTCCGGGCAATTAGGGTGTAACTGGCAGCTACGGAGTCTTTTAGGAAGTCAGACTCACTATTTGTTCTCATGGATAGGCCTCAGAAAGGGTTGTTCGCTTCCTGTGCGACCATTTCCAGATGGATCAAAAAGACGGTGATTCAGGCCTATTCCATCAATGGTCAGGTTCCTCCTTTCCCTGTTAAGGTGCACTCTACTTGGGCGCTCACTGCCTCCTGGGCCTTCCGTCATCAGGCATCAGTGACGCAGGTTTGCAAGGTGGCCATCTGGTCGTCGGTGCACACTTTCACAAAATTCTATAAAGTAGATGCTTCTTTTGGCTGCAAGGTTTTGCAGGCTGCTGTTGAGGTCCTATTTGAGGGTGTATTGTTCTTTTCAGGTGGGCTCCAGTTGTTTTGGTTAAGCTCCTGTTTACCTGGTTGACTATAGTTTAGCCTTGGGAATTTCTTTTTCGCTGTTCTCACCCCTCATGTTTAACCAGTGGCGGCCCGTGCATAGGGGGCGCCAGGGCGCCGCCCCCTACCCCTAAAAAAAAAGAAAAAAAAACAAAACGAACAAATAAAGTTGTTCAAAAAGAAAATTGGGTCCGCCGGCCTTGCCTGAAGGAACTGGTGGCTGGGGGGAGGGGGGGTTACGTCCCAGAAGAGGCGCCGATTGGCTGCCTTCTAGGGGGTAGGGGGTATCCTGGGCGCAAGTCTTTGCGGTTGGACACCCCCACTTTCTGATATCCTGGCTGTGATTGGTCCAGTCTACAGCCTGGACCAATCATCATCCAGGATATCGCTGACGTCGCAATGGGGGCGGTGCCGGTGCGTGCGTCAGTCACTCACCGTCACCGCCGCTCAGAGAAAAGGAGAGGCCTTCCGCCGGTTCCTGCCGCCGAGACGAGGGAGAAGGACCCGCCGCAGAAGAGGAGGAAGAAGCTGAGCCGCGCCGCCGCCAGGTAAGTTTGAAGGGAGCAGGCCGTCCGCCGGTTCCCGCCGCCGAGACGAGGGAGAAGGACCCACCGCAGAAGAGGAAGAAGCTGAGCCGCCCCGCCGCCAGGTAAGTTTGAAGGGAGCACGCACGCTGGCACTCTGCAATCATTGGGGGACAATGCTGGCGCTCTGCAATCATTGGGGGACAATGCTGGCGCTCTGCAATCATTGGGGGGCAATGCTGGCACTCTGCAATCATTGGGGGACAAAGCTGTGGCGCTCTGCAATCATTGGGGGACAATGCTGTGGCGCTCTGCAATCATTGGGGGACAATGCTGGCGCTCTGCAATCATTGGGGGGCAATGCTGGCACTCTGCAATCATTGGGGGACAAAGCTGTGGCGCTCTGCAATCATTGGGGGACAATGCTGTGGCGCTCTGCAATCATTGGGGGATAATGCTGTGGCGCTCTGCAATCATTGGGGGACAATGCTGTGGCCACTCTGCAATCATTGGGGTACAATGCTGTGGCACTCTGCAATCATTGGGGTACAATGCTGTGGCACTCTGCAATAATTGGGGGACAAAGCTGTGGCGCTCTGCAATCATTGGGGGACAATGCTGGCACTCTGCAATCATTGGGGGACAATGCTGTGGCGCTCTGCAATCATTGGGGGACAATGCTGTGGGCACTCTGCAATCATTGGGGGACAATGCTGTGGCGCTCTGCAATCATTGGGGGACAATGCTGTGGCGCTCTGCAATCATTGGGGGACAATGCTGTGGCGCTCTGCAATCATTGGGGGACAATGCTGTGGCGCTCTGCAATCATTGGGGGACAATGCTGTGTCGCTCTGCAATCATTGGGGGACAATGCTGTGGCGCTCTGCAATCACTGGGGTACAATGCTGTGGCACTCTGCAATCATTGGGGACAATGCTGTGGCACTCTGCAATCATTGGGGACAATGCTGTGGCGCTCTGCAGTGATTGGGGACAATGCTGTGGCGCTCTGCAGTGATTGGGGACAATGCTGTGGCGCTCTGCATTGAAAGGGGCTCGCACGCTGAACTCTGCATTGATGGGGGCACGGAACAGTTGCATTGAAGGGGGCACGCACGCTGAACTCTGCACAGTGTTTATTGCATTGAAGGGGGCACAGCACAGTTGCATTGAAGGGGGCATGCACGCTGAACTCTGCATTGTGGGGGCACAGCACAGTGTTCATTGCATTGAAGGGGGCATGCACGCTGAACTCTGCATTGTTGTGGCACAGCACAGAGTTCATTGCATTGAAGGGGGCACAGTGTTTATTGCATTGAAGGGGGCACAGCACAGTGTTTATTGCATTGAAGGGGGCACAGCACAGTGTTTATTGCATTGAAGGGGGCACAGCACAGTGTTTATTGCATTGAAGGGGGCACAGCACAGTGTTCATTGCATTGTGGGGGCACAGCACAGTGTTCATTGCATTGAAGGGGGCACAGCACAGTGTTTATTGCATTGAAGGGGGCACAGCACAGTGTTTATTGCATTGAAGGGGGCACAGCACAGTGTTGCATTGAAGGGGGCATGCACGCTGAACTCTGTATTGTTGGGGCACAGCACAGTGTTCATTGCATTGAAGGGGGCATAGCACAGTGTTTATTGCATTGAAGGGGGCACAGCACAGTGTTTATTGCATTGAAGGGGGCACAGCACATTGTTCATTGCATTGAAGGGGGCACAGCACAGTTGCATTGAAGGGGGCATGCACGCTGAACTCTGCATTGTGGGGGCACAGCACAGTGTTTATTGCATTGAAGGGGGCATAGCACAGTGTTTATTGCATTGAAGGGGGCACAGCACAATGTTCATTGCATTGAAGGGGGCACGCACGCTGAACTCTGCATTGAAGGGGGCATGTACACTGGTCTCTGCATTGAAAGGGGGCACGCACGCTGAACTCTGCATTGAAGGGGGCATGTACACTGGTCTCTGCATTGAAAGGGGGCATGTACGCTGGTCACTGCATTGAAAGGGGGCATATACCATCTCCTGTACCATGACCTGTGACATGCCTATACCATATCTGTGCCATGCCTATACCATCACCTGTGCCATGCCTTTACCATCACCTATGCCATGCCTATACCATCACCTGTGCCATGCCTGTACCATCACCTATGCCATGCCTATACCATCACCTGTGCCATGCCTGTACCATGACTTCAAAGTCACGCAATTTTTTACTGCGTTTTTTGACGCGAAGCAATACCTATTACATTTTTCTTTTTGCGCCCCCCCAAAAATTTTGAGCACCAGCCGCCACTGTGTTTAACACTGCTTTGGGACGTCCCAATGGTTAATAAAATCAGGAGCTGTGTCTGTCATTGAACAAGAGAAAATGGGATTTTTGACTTACTGTAAAATCTATTTCTCTGATGTTCATTGACGGACACTGCACCCACCCCTCTGTGAAGTTGTAATTCTTCTGAGATCCCAGCAAGGAACTAGGTCTTTACTCCTGACTAGGCAGAAAAGAGGGAGTATACCCCCTGGGACTGCCCATAGGCGTAGCCAGATTTTATTTTTGCCTAGTATCCTATGCCTGTAGGGGGCAGTATAACCCAATGGTTAAGAAGATCAGGAGCTGTGTCGTCAAAGAACATCAGAGAAATGAATTTTACGGTAAGTTAAAAATCCCAATTTTTTTTTTTTTTTTTTGAAAGAGCAGTACTTTTAGAATTAAAAGATGGTGCTGTTAATTGTTTTACTGGGAAAGTCATGCAAATGTATATCAAAAAGATATTTTCAATTAAAGTATCTTAAAATCATTATTTTTATATACAGAAATTAAACCTTAAAGTGTTAAACTTTAGCCACGTCTAAAAAAATCGTATGGAAGTTTGCAGGGCATATATAGCATGCCTTGCCCCTCTCCCCTTTCCCACCCATCATCTCCACTCTTCTTTTTTAACCATTAATAGTTAAATTTTTTTAAATTTGTGTTTTTAATTTTTAATTTTAATTTTTTTTACTCACGCTAAAAATGTTTTTGAAAAATTGAAAAAAAAAGCATGCCTTCATTTAATGTGTAAAAAACTTTGCAATGTTTTTTTACCATAATCTTAAAGTGTTACTAAATCCCCAACAGTAAAATCAGTCTGTTTATGCAGTAAAGCATGCTTGTCATACTCACCTAAGGGGTTAATCCTCTTCATTGTGTAAAAAGGCTGTTTGATCCTGTATGCACAGATCCTCCTCTTCTTGCATTGTTCCCATAACCTGTCCTGATAAGACAGAGTTTCTGGAGTCAGGCTGCACATGCTCAGTTTGGTGTATATTGCTGGAGAGTTTCTTTTTATCTTTGGAGGGTGTACGTGATCAGCACAGGGCCAATCAGCACTGTTCAGACAGAGCGTCAGGGGTCCTACATACTGATAGGACAGCCAGTGCAGTATGAAAACTCCTCCTACAAGCTTTACCAGGCTCTGATAGAAGTCACAAGATTGCTATATACTGCTGATGGGAAAAGGTATTTAGCAGTTTATATTTACTAAAATAATTGCATTTCCATGTTCTGTGTACTGTGGGAGACCAGGGTCCTGGGTTTAGTAACACTTTCATTTTAACCACTTAAGCCCCGGAAGATTTTACCCCCTTCCTGACCAGGGGGTTTTTTGCGATTTTTTACTGCGTGACTTTAACGGACAATTGCGCGGTCGTGCGACGCTGTACCTAAACGAATTTCACGTCCTTTTTTTCCCACAAACAGAGCTTTCTTTTGGTGGTATTTGATCACCTGTACAATTTTTTGATCATGCGCTATAAACAAAAAAAGAGCTTAATTTTTTCAAAAATAACAATATTTTTCACTTTTTTTATAAGAAATTCCCCCAAAAAAAATGTAAAAATCAAAATTTTTTAACATTTTCGGCCAAATTGTTTTACGCTACATATGTTTGGTAAAAAAAATCGCAAAAAGCGCATTTTGATTGGTTTGCGCAAAAGTTATCGTGTTTACTAACAAAGGGAAAGATTTTTGTCATTTTTGGTGTTTTTTTTTTTTAACGAGTAATGGCGGCGATCTGCGATTTTTTTTGCGGTACTGCGACATTGCGGCGGACAGATCGGACCCTTGACTGACATTTTTGACACTTTTGGGGGTACCAGTGACATTACTGCAGTAATCAGTGCTATATATATATGCACTGTTACTGCAAAAATGACACTGGCAGGGAAGGGGTTAACTGTATTGGACAGGGAGGGGTTAAGTGTGTCCTAGGGGCGTGATTCTAACTGTAGTGGGACAGGTCTCCTAGTGTAAAAACAAAGATCAACGGTTCTACATAGTAGAACCGTCTGATCTTCATTTTTACACAGGGGAGAATGACAGGCGGCTTGTTTACATAAGCCGCTCTGTCTTTCTCCCGTTGGACATCGGGTCCGCCGGTCACACGCCCGCACTCCTCTGTGAACGAGCCTCGGCGGGCGCGCGACTCGGCGGGCGCGCGCTCGTCCGCTATTGGCTCTAAAAGGAGTGACAGGCGAGCGACGTAGACCTACGTCACTCTGCCTGGCCGGGGCTGACTGCCGCAGTAAATATACTGTGAGCAGTCGGCAACCGGTTAATGTCATTATAAAGGGGCAAAATTATAGAATTAAATTCATACTTTTATCTACATTAACACTTTTTTAACTAACACTTTTTTGTTAGCTTCTTTACATTTTTTTTTTTTCTGTAAATTGCATAGAAAATACAATTATTTTTCTAAGACAGCTTTACCAAAACCTTGGTTGTCCTGAAAATAAAAAAATAGGGTTGATTTACTAAAACTAGGGAATACAAAATATAGTGCATTTGTCATAATGATAACGTTATTTCTGAATAAACAGGCTCATACAAAAAAGTAAAAATTGCTCTGACATACAGGTGCAAAAGCTGCAGTGATAACAAATATTGAAAATTTTTAAAAATTAGAAAATTCAAAGACACCTAAAATTTACACTAAAAACCTTTGTTACTTTGTTTCTTTAGTCATACTAAAATTAACCCCCTAAATTCTTCCTAAACCTCCAATACAGTGTTTTTCATTCAAGGTACCCATAGCACAGCAGTGTGAGAGCTCATTCACACGAGGAGGTGAATCCGAGTGCACACGCTTTTTTTGCCTGTTCCTGCACATCACATTTTTTAATGGGCTGCTCTATGTGCGTGAGCCATGCAAACAGGTTCCAGCATGATTTTTAAAGTGGAGTTCCAGCTGTGGAAAAAAAAATTAAAAGTCAGCAGCTACAAATACTGTAGCTGCTGACTTTTAATATGTAGACATTTACCTGTCCAGGGAGCCCATGATGTCAGCACCCCAGCCGATGTTTGGATCGGCTGCCGCCGCCATTCACTCTTATGGAACTTGGCAATGAAGCCTTTCGGCTTCACAGCCAGTTCCCTACTGTGCATGCTCATTGGCTCGGCGGCGAGGGAAGGATAAAGGGGACGGAAAGTCAAAGGGATGGCGCCTTGGCGCTGTCTCCCGGAAGTGGGGAAGGGTACCTGTCAGAAACAGGTACCCGTTCCCCCCTCCCCCCTGAAAGGTGCCAAATGTGGCACCGGAGGGGAGGAGAAAGCAGATGAGTGGAAGTTCCACTTTTGGGTGGCACTCCGCTTTAACATTGTGCAGCACCAAAATGCATGGTACTGCAGTACCAATGCCTTTTAGCAGGCGTGAATATAAATGCATTTGCCAGATGCTTGGAGATGTCATTAAGAATTAATGGCACCTATGCATGTCTGCAAAAAGCAGCACATTTTTGTGCGGTATGGGAAAACGCGCAATTTTGCACGTTACCTTGGTGGGACCAAGCACTAAAATGTAGTCTGTGGGGCAGAGTTCAGTGATCTGTAGGTTGTAAATCTTCTCCTCCAAACCCCCCCCCCCCGACCCCCCCATCTAGCACAACTTCCTCCCAAACCCCCCCCCCCCCCCTCCCCCAATTCCCCCTCCTAGCACATATTCTATCTATCTCATCACTACAGGAGTAGTGACAGCGAGAGCTGGGAGGAGGTATGGCCTTTGCTCTCCCCAACCCAGCTCCTCTCCCTCCTGTCTGTATGCAGGAGTTAACACAGAATTACTATCAGATCCACCTGTTCAAGGTTTGATTACCTCCCCTCTGCTGCCTAGACAGGAGCAGTGTGAGGAGGAGGCGGGATGATAATCAAACCCTGTTCATTGGGATCTGAGAGCGATCCTGTGTTAACTTCTGTGTACAGACAGGAGAGAAAGAGAGCACAGCCCGCACCTCCTCCCAGCTCTTTCCCCTCTGCCTCTTTCTGTACTGTTGCTGGTAAAACAGAAAGCTTTGTGGGCTGCCCGACATGTCCTTAGCAACTGATGACCTCATTGGTTGGTAGGACGTGGGTGTGCACCCTGCACAGCTTCCTGTTTATCCGACAATAGTACAGAGAGGAGGAGTGGGCTGTGTTCTCTATCTCCTTTTTGTACACAGTAGTTAACACAGAATTGCACTAAGGCGGAGCTGTTGCCCCGGCAGCCCGGTAGAAAACCACTTCTCGAACATATGCAGGATACCAAATATGCATAGTACAATGGGTCTCTTGCATATCAGTGCATCCTAATTATTTGAATGTGTACAAAGTGTGCATTAGGGCTGTTTATTTTTTTTTTTATTAAATTTTTTTCACTTCACTTACAAGTCCCCTAGTGACAGTATATAAAGGTGACAATATTTTAGCTAGCAAGATTCTCTGGGCTATGCTGCATCACCAAAGAGACCCACTCCTACCATTGCTTTCCTCGTAAAAGTGCAAAAAAATTTAAAATGTATACAAGGAGAGTAATTTACTTTCCTTATAAGAGGGCTGATGGGTGGAGCTGGGTGCTCAACATAAAGAAAAGTGTGACAACCCTGGAGCCAGGTTCTTTTAAAACAATTAAGCACTGATATCTATTATATTTTTATCCTAACAGATTCCCTTTAAACTTGCTAACATTCACCTGAAACTAAAAAACAGGTGTAGGTGGATGGACCCTTTAGAGCACAGGTGTCAAACACAAGGTCCGTGGGTCAAATCCAGTCCACCAGGCCTTGTCATGTGGCCCACGCAGCGGCCACAAGCCACCATCTAGTGTTTCCATCACTGTTCCTTCTGCTATCACGCCAGGTCTCCAAGTCATCATGAGTAAACATTTCCGGCTCTATTCTCTTCAGTCCCGCAAGCGGCGCCGGCTTTGTGTGAGCTGAGTGCATGCGCCGCTAGTCAGTCTCCTAGGCAACAAAGGTAAACATTTCCCGCTCTATCCACCCCTCAGTCCCTCCAGCTGTGTCGGCTTTGTGAGCTTAGCGCATGTGCGGCCAGTCCGGCATAGCTGTCAGTGGAGGAGGCTCCTGACAGCTCTGGTGGCTGTGTTTCTTTTCCATCCAGTGCGCTGCATCCTGAGGCTGGGCTTTTGGGGACTTGCTTTTTCCAATAGGGGCAATGAAGAGAGGGAGTGTTGTAAAAGCCTTGTACATCTTACATATAAGTGCGGTTGCTGTTGAGCTGATGATTTTGATAGCGAAATAACACATCTAGGGCAAAACTGAATACTGGTACTGGAGCTGAACACACAGATCTGCCTACATAAGGAGGTACTAACTATAGCCCAATATGCAGGGAAGGAGTCACCTTTATGGGGAGGTACCAAAGCTGGGCTTGTTAAGAAGGTGGGATAGAGTATAGATGTGAGAAAGCTTTGGGGGGGGGGGGGGTTTGGAGGGAGTCAGATGCACCCCTGAGCTTGCACACATCTGTACATAGGGCACCCCTAAACTCTGCATTCTGTACATAGCACACCCCTTAACTCTGCACTCTGTATGTAGCACAGCCCTGAACTCTGCACTCTGTATGTAGCACACCCCTGAACTCTGCGCTCTGTATGTAGCGCACTCCTAAACTCTGCACTCTGTACATAGTGCACCCCTAACTCTGCACCCTGTATATAGCACACCCCTTAAGTCTGCACTCTCTATGTAGCGCACTCCTAAACTCTGCACTCTGTACATAGTGCACCCCTTAACTCTGCACGTAGTGCACCCCTGAACTCTGCACTCTGTACATAACGCAGCCCTTAACTCTGTATGTAGTACACCCCTGAACTCTGCACTCTGTATGTAGCACACCCCTGAACTCTGCGCTCTGTATGTAGCACACTCCTAAACTCTGCACTCTGTACATAGCGCACCCCTGAACTCTGCACTTTGTACATAGCGCACTCCTGAACTCTGCACTTTGTAGATTGCGCACCCCTGAACTCTGCACTCTGTAAGTAACATACTCCTGAACCTTGCAATCTGTATGTATCGTGATCCAGATACAAGCGGCCCTTTGAGGGCAACCATATTGCTGATGCGGCTCGCGATTAAATCAATTTTGACACCCCTGCTTTAGAGAAACTATATTAATCCCCTATCCCACAAAGAAAAGAAAAACGCTTTTATATACAAAAACAAATCTAAAAAATATTTATTTAAACAAAAAAATCCCATACAAATAAAAAGCATTTATAGCACATCTAGAAAAACATCTGCCCCTGGTTCTAACAGTACATATAAAATTAGCTCGTGAACAAAGCTCACTCTTAGCAGAAGACACAAAATAGTTTGATTTTAATTTATCCTTATATTCCTCCAGAGGTGCCCCCTGCTGATTAATTTGTCCAGTGAGCTGTGGAGACCTCAGGTCCGGTGACAGTGCCTTAGCGAGGATCTGGAGTGGCCAAGTGTGTGCTGAGGTCATACCAGACCTTACTTGGTAGCAGATTTGGTAGACATAGAGTAGAGGCGGGACTTAAGTGAGTCCCAAATGCACAGGCCATTGCCGTTGTTGACGCAGGCGAAATTGGCAGCCTGGTGTCCGGAGTAGGTGCGCTTCTGTCTGATCAGGTGGTCTGTCCAAAGACACTGGCGGTCATCATCTATCTCACATGGTGGAAGGGAGCACTGCTTGATCTGCAATTAAAGATATTATTGTTATTATTTTGTATTTTTAGAAGATTTTTGGGGGAAAAATGGTGAAAGACGTACTCAACTATTGCATGCCTACTCTTGACATAACAACTATGTTGTAATCACAAACTAACAAACAATTCTGAGCATGAAACTGACTTCCTCACTGTTCCTCAGCTGATGAATTGAGACATAAACGTTTTAGTAGATTTCAAGAGAATTTCCACTTGTGGTGACTTTAATAAAAAAGAGAACAAACTTAACAGATCTTACTACATTTTCTATAGCTTAGTTCTATATTTTTGAGCATGTATTTTATTTCTCTGCAACATGTGTTTATTTCCATGCTCTAACGAGCAGGGCCCTCTGATTCCTCCTGTATTGGGTTTGTATTGTAATTGATACTGCCATCACACTGTAAAGCGATGCACAAACTATTGGCGCTATATAAATCCTGTATAATAATATTTTCTCGGATATAAAACAAAAATGTTTTCTTAAAACATAGGGTTGAAATGCTAAGCAGAGAGGACAACAGAACTATGGAAATAAATATTAAACAGAAGCAATTTTTTTTAGTAAAATAGTGGATTATGTACAGTTTGTGGAATAAGGAATTGCAATTAAAGGAGATTTTTCCTGTGTCAAAGCTGTACTCACTCAACTGTAAATGAAAATGATTACACAAGTGCCTGAAAACATGTTAGACTGACAACACCATGCAGGCAGCTTAATGTCTAATGGTGCAAAACCTTCCACTGTCAGTCTGATTTTCATTGAGCAGGGGATTGTGGGAAGAGCATAATAGGGTAGATATTGGTCAACTGTATTAGTGGTAACTTAAGTTTACCTTTGTAAATAAAATAAATGCACATCTTTTTCCAAGTAAAAGAAATGTGCATTTATTATGTTTTACCCTGCTGCCTGTAAATTATTGCACCCTCACTCAGCAGATGGTGGGTGCAATGCCAGGATCCTGCAGGCTCTCACTCAGCTGTCTGCCTGTACCTCCCGTACAGGCAAACAGTTACTGAACTGCAGGAAGAATCAATAAATTATGAGAGCGCTCACCAGTGGCCTTGCAGTTTGAGAACTACAAGCCAGCTGCCGCAATGGAAGATGGTAGTTGTAGTTCATTCTTACACAGGAAATTACCAATCAATGATGAGAGAAAGCTTGTTTGTTCTTCAAAAAGGTAAAACAACTACCTGGAGAAATCCTTTGTGTTGGCCTCTCTGGGAAAAACTATAGCAATCACTGAAGGCATATTTATGCTGGTAAAAAGATGGACACTTGAGTTTGGACACAACTTCTTGGTAATGTTGCTTCATTAGGGATGTAATACATCATTGTGTATATCAGGGTGTTAACACTGTAATCTCTAGATAATGTTTATGTCACTATTTTAAGTAAGTAAAGTCCAAGATTCTGAACCTTTCTTAGGTTAGGTTCACACTTCTGTGCTGTGAGAATGAAAACAAAATTCAACGCACAAAAATTCCTAAAGCAGTAGTAAACTTTCGGATAAAAAAAAAAAACATGAGCCCTGGGTGGTTTAAGCCATGAAGTTACATAGTTAGTCAGGTTGAAAAAAGACACAAGTCCATCTGGGTCAACCAATAAAAAACAGTAAAGAAAACCCAACCATACAATCCCATATACACAATCCTATACCCGCAGTTGATCCAGAGGAAGGGAAAAAAAAACCCAGCAAAGCATGATTCCAGTTTGCTATATCAGGGGAAAACAAATCCTTCCTGATCCCCCAAGAGGCAATCGGATATTCCCTGGATCAAGTTTACCTATAAATATTAGTACCCATTTATAATATGTACACCTAGGAAAGAATTCAGACCTTTTTTAAAGCAATCTACTGAGCTGGAGGGAGTCTATTCCACCTCTGGAGGGAGTCTATTCCACATTTTCACAGCTCTTACGGTTAAGAAACCTTTCCGTATTTGGAGACAAAATCTGTTTTCCTCTAGATGTAAAGAGTGCCCCCTTGTCCTCTGTGTTGACCTTAAAGTGAGTAACTCAACGCCAAGTTCACTAAATGGACCCCTTAGAAATGCATACTAGCACATTATGGCATACTTACCTTAAAATGAAGCCCTTCAGAGGCACACTGCCACCACTGACAGGGCCTCCATCTTCACCTGGTCTTCCTTCTGGGTTCATGGGTTCTGGTCTTTTCAATGGCTGAGCCGTGATAACGTCACTCCTATGCATGCGCACTGGAGTCACAGCCACGACACAGAGCTCTGAAGTGATAGCACAGGTATGCCGTCCTATCAGAGTGTATGTCACTGGTTGCAGCCTGTGTGAATATCCCCAAAACACCTTATGTTTAGGAGATATTCACTGTACCTATGGGTAAGCCTTATTTTAGGCTTACCTGTAGGTACAAGTCCAAAGGCGGAGTTTACTACTGCTTCAATGGCACCCCAAAACATGCATTTCTTTTCTGTTATTTTTGCTGGTTTTGAAAACTGTAAAAACTGTTATGTATCAGCACCGATTGCGATCTTACCTTGCAGTCACAGTTCTTGGCATATGCGTGCGTGAAGCCCCTCTTCTGGCAGTAAGTCAGGGAAGCCCATGGTGCTATGAAGCTGCAAGAGTTGATGAACACATCGTCGTCCACAATATGTCCTGTAAATGGAGGGTAAGAAACATTACAGAGGGGCAGATGGTGAAATAAAACAGAGGAGAGCAGAAGATGAAATAAACAGCAGGCCTTGTTTATCTGAAATAGTCTATGTTGCCCTAATTTGGATACAAAACGTTTAATAAAAAATGAAAGACTCTGGTTGCTGTGGTGCAGTGCAGATGGTTCTTATTCCAGACACTTTGATAGACGAGGCCCATGTTATTAGAGTGCTGCTTCTCTATCCTTTAGAGCAGCGGTCCTCAACTCCGGTCCTCAGGGCCCACTAACAGGCCAGATTTTAAGTATTACCTTGGGGAGATGCAGACTAGAGTACTGCAATCACTGAGCAGCAAATGATATCACCTGGGATGTATTTCAGTTATCTTGCAAATCTGGCCTGTTAGTGGGCCCTGTAGGCCAGGGTTGAGGACCACTGCTTTAGAGGGTTCTTACTAACTCCCACTAAATCCTTACAGAAGGGGGCAGTGAGATGAGTTGTCTACTATCTCAGCTGTCAACTAACCCTTTTTAGACCCTTTGTCTCTTTCCCAGGTTTAACATTCAGATTTAAGTGTCAAATGTGTTCTTTACAGTACGGTTCAACCTGCAATCTATTTTTTTTTTTTATCTTTTCAAGCACCAGAATAATAAAAGGAAAGTGTGTGATTTAAACAAAACCAACATGCATACTCACCTAGGTGGATGCGGCATTGGTCTGATGCTGCATTTGTCTCCCACCACCTCTAAGACCTAAAACTAAGCAATCAAAGGACATCTCATCGGTCAGTTCTTGGTCATCAGTGAGCAGAGAGCCGCTTAGTGGAGGGCTGGACTGTGGAGGTAGCGAGAGTGGCTGGCTCAGGCTCTCAGCAGTGAGCTGAAAGACGGAACCAGCTGCTTTTCAGGCATCTGGGTGGATACCAGCATTAAAGTCAGGATCTCTCCAGAGCCTGGATTGGCTGAGAGATGTCAGCTGAAAGCATACTTTAGCCAGCTGTTGGCTTAATACAGGTCGCAGGAGTGCAGAACTAAGTGTACTCCTATGACTCACAGCAGAAGAAGGCTGTGGACTGTGGATATGGCGAAAGTGGCTGGCTCAGGCTCTCAGCAGTGAGCTGAAAGGCTGAACCAGCTGCTTTTCAGGCATCTGGGTGGATACCAGCATTAAAGTCAGGATCTCTCCAGAGCCTGGATTGGCTGAGAGATGTCAGTTGACAGCAGACTTTAGCCCGTTGTTGGCTGAATACAGGTTGCAGGAGTGCAGAACTAAGTGCACTCCTATGACTCACAGGAGAAGTGGGCACAAAAGAGCATTGGCTGCATTTCTCCTTTAAGAAATAGTGAATGGTCATAAATTTGTTTTAATTTTTGGGCTTGGAAATTATAGAATTTTCTTGATTTTAGAACGACAAGCTGTTATTTTTTAAAGCCCACTTCCAACCAAATTTATTTTTATCTTGGATAGAGTGGAGAGAGGTTACAGGCTTTGTCAGGTTTTGATTGGCACCTGTGCCTTTTTTGGGGAGATTTACCCTCACTTCCACACTTCTTCTTACCTAATGGGCCATACACACTATAAGATTTTCTGAAGACTTTTTCCTTTAGACTTACCAAAACCATATAATATGAGGTCAAACCTAAACACTTTCAATTTGTATGCAATCAGGCAGACCCTTGCACTACATAGAAAAGGTAAATCTGAAGGAAATCTAACCACAAAAGTTGGATAGTGTGTATCCAGCTTAAGGTTACACAGACAGAAACTAAAATACGTTCTTAGCGAAATGAGGAAGGAGTTAGGCTGGAGTTCACACTGGCATTAAAAGCAGACGTTTGAGAGGCCTTAAAAACGTCCCTCAAACTCCTGTGCACAAGATACAATAGACAGCATATTGTGCTGTTCACACTATCAAAACATAAAGCGTTAGCCTTGATTCGCTTCATAATTAAAGCCTCATGTCGAGTCAGGAGGTGTTTGAAGCCTTTCATTCAAGTCTATGGTAACGCTTAGCAAACGCTCTGGCAGGCGTTTGCGGTGCAGTTGCGGCGCTTTAAAATGAGTTTATTTCTCTCCTTCTCCATTGTGGAGCAGTTTTAACGCTCATCAAACGCGCTGAAACCACACACAGGGCGTTTATGGAGAATTTTTAACACTTGTAAAACGCCCCATACTAAAGCTCATTGACGCCTGTCTGACGCCCATACTGATGCCATACAAACGCTATAGGAGCGTTTGTTGAGCGTTGGAAATTTAGTCAGTGTGAACAAGCCCTTAGAATGTTTTTATTTCTGTTCATGTCTTCCTGTCTGGGTAATAACCACACTGCATGTGGTCAGACAGTTTGGAAAGAAGATCCCCCAAAACACACACACACACACAGGATTTAAAAAGACATTGATTTAAACTTTGATACATTGGTCTAAAACCATTATAATCCCCCTTCAAAGATTTCTATGATCACAGCATACACTTTAATTTTATTACATCAGCATTGTACTAGCATTACCAACACTATTTATTTTTGGCAATCCAATATAATCTTACTTGAAAAATCTCCTTTCACAATGTTACTGCTGCCGGTCTGCTGCAACTCCCTGGATTCCCTGCATGCTTTGCAGCCATAGATAGATCTTAAGTGATTTATTGCAGTATTCTGTTTTCCTTAGACTGATCTTTAATGGCGTCTGCTACATGTATCTTAACCCTTTGGAAGCATGGCTAAGAGTGTGGAAGCTTGGGTACTAAATGCAATAAAGTGGTGGGTGGGACCAATAGAGAAATGCTAGAATACCAACATCCCTAAAGTTAAACAGAAAAAGTACTTGGAATGTGGGACTTTTAAGGTACTCAAAGAGTAAAAGTCCCACATTCCAAGTACTTTTTCTCTTGGGTACTAAATGTTGTCCCTCTGTGTTTTGCATGTGTGTGGGTTGAGGCAATGTAGAATTTATACTGACCAGCAACGATAAATTCTTCGCTCTTGTTAGTTGAACTGTGCTGATAGCCACACACACTCTCAGAGATGGCAGTGTACAGGTCCTGGATGTCATCATATCCTTTAGGGGCCTTGAAAACCTAATGGAGAAATATATGTTGTTTTCAGTATTGCAAGTCACAGTGCAGTGTAGAGCTGTACTCAGATCTGAGTTTACTTAGTTGCAATTCATTAGGGTTGATTTACAAGAGCGTGTTCATTTTGCAAGATGAATGAGATCTAAGCAAAAATTCATATAGGCAAAACTTTAAAAAAAAAAAAAAATTCATAACCCCTGTTGGTTTATTTTTTTGCCATCTGTGCACATTGGGGGAGATTTTCTGTCACTTCCTGTCCCATAGCCAAAACAGGAAGCAAGAGGAAATCCCTGCAAATTAAGGAAATACCTTGGCAACCCCCAGACCACCAGAACTAGTGTCCCCATTGGAAGATTTCCCCTCTGTTACTTTTCTGGGGACAACCCAAATTTGGGATTTTCTTTTACTTTCACTTTCAATGATAATGATAAACAGGACAAATAGAGAGGGTGAATCTGCCTAATGGGAGCACAAACAGCTATAGAAACCTGACAGGTGTTCTAATTCTCTCTACTCTATCCAAAATTAAAGAAAAAGTTTTGCCTTTAGTTATACTTTAAGCTGGCCATAGATGGATCGAAGTTTAGCAGGGAATGACTGATATTCGATCCATCTATGGGCGATCCTGCTGAAGAGTAATTGATCTAATGATCGGCTGCTCTCAAGCAGGACTGTTGATTTATTTTTGTTTGATCAGCACTTGCAGCCAATTGGCTGCAGAGCTGATCAGTGTATTCTGGCAGTGGAGGAGTTTCACTGTCAGAATACAAAAGCACAGCGGGAAGGAATACCTTGTCCACCTCGCTTGTGTGGATGGAGGAATCTGCTCAGTTTTATTTTTGATTAGCCCACTGGCTGAATTATCTATGACCAGTTTAAAATACGCTTGAAAATCATATAATCTTACCTTTGTAGTCTTAATCTGGTACTGCACTCTGTGGCTATTCTTTTCACTGACTTTCTGCCCAACGAACTTCGCCCGGATCACTGTAATGAAAAATATTGTAATCAGCACTGGCAATCGCAATAAAATATTTCATGTACAATTCGTAAAACCTTTTTTTTTTTTTTTTTATATATAATCCTTATTTTGGTTTTGCAAAAAAGGAAAGGCTCATAGAGAACAGTGTTATTGTATTGCAGTTAGTAGAAATACTCATTACAGTAACTAAAAGGTTTATAGCCTCAAAATGCACTAATGCAGGGGTCTCCAAACTATGGCCCTCCAGTTGTTCGGGAACTACAATTCCCATCATGCCTAGTCATGTCTGTGAATGTCAGAGTTTTACAATGCCTCATGGGACGCGTAGTTCCGCAACAGCTGGAGGGCCGTAGTTTGGAGATCCCTGCACTAGTGGGACCATGGGGACATTGAGCAAGAAGTGGGCACGGAAAACCTTTATTATTATCTCCACGTCTAATGTCAACTTACTATTTAAAGGGAATGTATAGTTTTGCTCAAAAATAATAATGTATGTTACAAGTCTACAGGTGTGGCAACTGTATTAGTTTCTTTTTTCAGGCTCTTTTTTTATTTTTATTTTCACCTGGTGATCCTGCCAGTACTACTTCCCCTCTCCTAGGGTGACGACACTTATGGCACTTTTCCACTGCAAGTACCGGCTCGGCTCTACTCGGCCCTGCTTGGCCCGGTTTGCTTTTCCACTGCTGGTACCGCATGGTACTGTGTTGGAACGGTTCGGTACGGTACGGTATGGTTTGCTTTTCCACTAAAGTAGTACTAAAGTTAAGTGGGTGGGATAACAACGATTCTCTGACCAATCAGTGGCTAGTAGTGACTGCATGCAAAGGATTGTGGGATATGGTACCGGGTATGGTACCTCTTGGAACCACAATCGAATTGGTACTGTTTTTGAGAGCCGTACCGTTCGGTTCCATGCAGTGGAAAAGCGCCGCCGTACCGTACCGAACCGTTCCTACACCGTACCATGCAGTACCAGCAGTGGAAAAGCACAAAAGCAAGCCGAACCGTTCGGTTCCATGCAGTGGAAAAGCACCGCCGTACCGTACCGTACCGAACCGTTCCTACACCATACCATGCAGTACCAGCAGTGGAAAAGCACAAAAGCGAGCCGAACCGTTCGGTTCCATGCAGTGGAAAAGCACCATTACTGCACTGTACTGTATCTATGGAGAAGCAGAGTTCTTACTCTAGGCTTCCCATCTGATATGAGCTGCAAACACCTCCCCAAATCCTCATCCCTAAGGGGTTAGTTCACAGAAGATAGCTGGGAAAAGTAATAACATTGTTTGAGCTTTCAATTCAATGCACAGCAAGTTGCAAGAACACTAGAGTTGTGGCAGGATCGACAAGTATTTTCTGTACTTGCAGAAAATGTTCTTAGTCAGAAAAGGAAAAGCAATGCAGCCACCACATCTAAGGGCTGGTCAGCTGCAATACATTTTATTTTTGTTCTTGGGTTTAAATATATTTCAGGCCGGAAGATTTAATGAGGTTGCGTCCAATACAAAGCTCTCATCAGTGTTTAATTTATAAATCTTATTATTTAATACAAATATTACACAGCTAGCATTTACAAATTGGAAGTCTTGTGCCTGCGTGGGTTTCCTCGGGGTACTCCGATTTCCTCCCACACTCCAAATACATGCAGGTAGGTTAATTGGCTCCTGTCTAAATTGGCCCTAGTATGTATATGTATGAATCTGAGTTAGGGACCTTAGATTGTAAGCTCCTTGAGGAAAGTGACTGATGTGAATGTACAATATAATGTAAAGTGAAATAAAGTAAATTGGTGGCGCTATATATAAGTACCTGTATTAAAAAAATAAACTAATAACCATAAAACAATACAACAAATAAATACTCAGTAAGAAATACTCTTTACTTCCCCTTCAAATATTCTTAGCTTTGATGGCTTTGTGACACCTTAACATTATTTGTCAGTGAATTTAAATAAAAGCTTGGTGTGTCTTGTAAAGTGAATGACAGCATGGTTATACCTACTGTATAATTAGACTTCCTGCACATGTTTTGACATGAGCTGTCCTTCTGCAATAATAACTATGAGCCTTAAACTGCCTAAAAAACCACCCACCCTATAAAAGCCAAATGACAATATTATGCAAATGTTGTAAAACTAAGCGTATATGTTTCTATATTTGTTTGGAGTCACAGCACTTGCTGATTCAAGGCGTACCTTCAAAAGCCAAAAACTAAAAAAAGAATTGCGTCTCCCTTTGAGGAGATTTCTCTCACTTCCTTTTGTGTGTCTGGGAAACTAAGTGATGGAAAATCCCCATGGACATTAAAGAAAAAAAAAATTGACGAGTTTTAACTATTTCCATACAAACAATTTGACTTTAGTTATATTCAAGTTTAATCATTATAGTTCAGGAGAATTTTAAACCTTTTTCAATTTTTTGTTGCAGTCTGCTTCATCGTTGGGGAGATTTCCTCGGTGAAACCCTGACATAAAGGCTTGTCAGCAAGACAGGAAATTAGGGAAATCTCCCTTGTGGGCACAAGGTAAACTTTACCAACACTGTGCTTGTTCATTAGAAAACTATAGTAGTGACCAACAAGGAGACAGACATTTTGGCTTTTTGGCATTGGTAAGCCAGAGCAGCCAACCAGCTTCTGGTTTACTGAAGTCAGAACAGTGAAGAGTGAATCCTTAGGGGAGATTTACTAAAACTTGTGCACACAGAATCTGGTGCAGCTGTGCAAAGTAACCAATCAGCTTCTAGGTTTAAGCCTTTCACATTGGAGGCAGGTTTGAAATCGTTCAAGTTCAGCTGAACTCGCATGATTTCAAACCCGCATTTCATTGCGACTTCGGGGGCGACATGCACAAATGTCTATTGAAATTGCCCCCAAAGTCGCCAAAAGTAGTGCAGGAACAACTTTTGAAAATCGGTGCCGGCGTCGCACCGATTCGGACAGTGTCGGCAATAGGTTGCGTTTTGGCATGCGATTTGACATGTCAAATTGCCCCGATGTGAATGGGGGCTTATTATCAAAGCTTTATTGATCAAGCTTAAAGCATAACTAAAGGCAAAGCGTCTTGTTTAGCTTTGGATAGAGTGGAGAGGGATTAGAACCCCTGTCAGATTTTATTGCTGTCTGTGTCCCCGTCAGGGAGATCACCCCTCTCAATTTGTCCTATTTACCATTATCATTAAAACTGAAAGTAAAAGAAAATCAAAAATGTTGGGTTGTCCCCAAAAAAGTAATAGAGGGGAAATCTTCTAATGAGGACACTAGTTCTGGTGATCTGGGGGTCCTCCAGAGATTCCCTTAAATTGCAGGGATTTCCTCTCACTTCCTGGTTGGATATCGAATAGGAGGTAAAGGTAAATCTCCCCAATAGGACACAGATAGCAAAAATAAACCTCACAGGGGTTTCTTACCCTACCTTACTCTATCCAAAATGGAAAAAAAAAGTTTGCCTATAGTTCTACTTTAAGTTAGAAGCAGATTTCGTTACTGTGCACCGCTGCACCAGATTCTGTGTGCACCAGTTTTAGTAAACCTCCCACCTTGGGGTTGATTTACTAAAACTGGAGAATGCAAAATCTGGTGCCGCTGTGCATAGTAGCCAATCAGCTTCTAACTTCAGCTCATACTATTAAGCTTTAACAAATAAACCCGGAGGCTGATTGGTTTCTATGCTGCACCAGATTTTGAACTCTCCAGTTTTAGTAAATCAAACTTGTGTCTACATGTTCCTGTCTTGTACATATCGCTATTTGCTTTGTTATACATGCTAAAGCTATTTGTGCCCATACAGGAATTTCTGCCATGTTGGGTGTACGTGTAGGCCAGCTGACATCTGGATTGGGTGGCAAACAAAAACAGTTATTTGGAAATTCTTTAAACTTTTCGGGAGGAGCTTTAGCAGTTCCCTGTGATGTGGTCTCACTACCTTGCTGAATTCTGAATGAGTTTTTTGTTTCTGACAATCCTGTCTGCATCCGTGGGCCTGCTCTTTCTCACTCGCTCTCTCTCTCGCGCGCGCGCGCGCGCTCTCTCTCACATCAGAAGAAAGACTGAACTTGATGGACCTATGAGTTTTGTTTTATTATAACATTTTACTATTTGATCTCTCTGGCCCCCGACTATTAGGTCCTTCTCCCTCTGATGTCTTAAGGTGCACTGAGAAAATAAATGATCTTCCTACTGTAGTAGGCTATATATTTGCAAATCATTGGCCTTCCTAGGTCCCATAGTCTTCCTTGAAGAATCAGTTGACTGGATCGGGATGTTTTAGCTGATCGCTACATAATCCAGCAGCAAGGGTGTCTAGTGTTACTCCATTTTCCACTTCTATTAACATGAACAGATATATTCTGCTGATCTGAACATAAATGTTTGTAGAAAGGTCAGATCGTTGGATCATCCAGCACCTGACGCCTGCTGTTATCTTTCCATTTTAGGTGTCAATGATAATTATCTTTTCTGACTGTCTCATCTAGCTCCTCTACTCCTGTCATGTTTTAGGCTCAGTTCACACTGCTGCGACATGGGATTTGACTTCAAGTCGCATGATATGCCAAATTCAATGTTTCCCCATATGAGCCGTCTTAACTGATACTACACAAGTCGCTCTTACTTTAGAAAAGTTTCCTGCACTACTTTGGTCTGACTTGGGTGCAATTTCAGCCCTTTTACAGGTTCCTAAGTAGCTTCCAAGTCAGGTCAAGTTGAAAGGAAGTCGCAGGCAAAGTCGTACGAATTTGCCGTTGCAGCAGTGTGAACCAAGCCTTACCTAGGGATTTTCTGTTAGGTCCTTGCTGTTTCTTCAGACTAAGGCCCCTTTAACACAGTCCGCTCTGTCGGCGGACGCCGTTTATCTCAGCGGGGGTTCGATTCGCCGATCCCCCGCTGGGCCGGAGGATGACAGCTGTTCTCCGCGCTGTCAGGTCCCCATGCTTATTTATGGGGGAATTGGATGGGAACGGACCGTCTGTCTCATCCCATCCCATCCGCTGGACGGATGGAAAATAGGGTTTCCATCCGTCCAGATTTGACGGATCGGATCGGATGTCAGCGGACATGTCTCTGCTGACATCCGATGCCCCATAGAGATGCATGGGGTGACCATTCAGATCCGCCAAAAAAGCGAACAGGCGGATCTGAATGGTCCGCCTGTGTGAAAGGGGCCTTATAGCTTCTGATTACTGCTGTACACATGATAATAATAACCTGATCCAGTTGGCAACATTCAGATCAGGAAATTATCTCGTGTCTTTGGACGCTTTGCAACTTATGCAGACCTGGCAAGCCAGTTTCAGGGGAAAAATCAATTTTCCGGTTACAGCTATTTTCCTCTAAAATAAGCCCAGCGGCTCAGGCATAAACATACACTCTAGGCAATCTGTGCCTGAATGTTTCTGAAAAAAACTTTCACTAAAAACGTCTTTCAGTGGTTGTGTCTGCACATCTGTGCACCCACTGATATTTGTAGGTAAGTTCACTCCCAAAGTTTTCTTTCTCTGGTCCCTCTTGTCACCCAGAACTCGGTTTGTCATATGCACCTCCTGAAATGTCTTGTCCCTCTGACACCTAACAATCTATCAGGTTTCAGTCAAAGCAGCAAAGTTTGTAGTGCATGCAATAGTAAATAGATGAACAGTATTATACTATTATTATTTATCTGAAATTCTCAGAGCTCTTACCGATAGCAGAGTCACAGTACACAGACTGAGGGTGTCTGAGGCCACATGAACAGGACCAGGCTTCCTGGCTGAGACATCCCAAAACTAACAGTACCACGAGGGAGAACATTGTGCAAACTGCTTGCTTCTCTGAGCTGCAGAAAAAAGAAGGCATGAAAGGTACACATTAGGGATTATATCCCACAGTTTGAAACTGTTCTTGGCAGTAAGTAGTTTATATTAAAAATATGTCTAGTAGCTCTATGGTGCAAAGAACAGGTCAGAGATTTTTAGGAAACCCATACAGAGTGTGGGCAGGACAACAACTATATAAATGTGAGTTATTTGATACTGTGCTGGGCTGTGGAAATAAAAGGGGTAAATGATGCACCTATGGTTGTAGCATACAAGGGGACAGGGGTTAATTGATGCTGTGCTGTACTCAGTAAGACAGGGGTTAAGTGATGCTGTGCTGCGCTCAGTAAGACATGGGTTAAGTGATGCTGTGCTAAGTAAGACAGGAGTTAAGTGATGCTGCGCTGCACTCAGTAAGACGGGGGGTTAAGTGATGCTGTGCTGCGCCCAGTAAGACGGGGGTTAAATGATGCTGTGCTGCACTCAGTAAGACAGGGGTTAGGTGATGCTGTGCTGCGCTCATTAAGACAGGGGTTAAGTGATGCTGTGCTGCGCTCAGTAAAACAGGGGTTAAGTGATGCCGTGCTGCGCTCAGTAAGACAGGGGTTAAATGATGCTGTGCCGTGCTCAGTAAGACAGGGGTTAAATGATGCTGTGCCATTCTCAGTAAGACAGGGGTTAAATGATGCTGTGCCATGCTCAGTAAGAGGGGGGTTAAGTGATGCTGTGCTATGCTCAGTAAGACATGGGTTAAATGATGCTGTGCAGTGCTCAGTAATACAGGGGTTAAGTGGTGCTATGCTCAGTAAGACGGGGGGTTAAATGATGGGCTGTGGAAATAAAAGAGTTAAATAATGCATCTATGGTTGTAGTACACAAAGGGACAGGGGTTAATTGATGCTGTGCTGCACTCAGTAAGACAAGTGATGTTGTGCTGGCCTTTGTCAGATGAGGGCTTGCATATCGCTGTGATGGAGTTTGGTGGGTGAGCTTATACAGGCAGTTAAATGGTATGGTGATATAGCAGTAGCGCAGTAATGCCTCTCAGAGTCGGAGAAAGATGAACCATGGGGTTCTTTGAAGGGAGGAGATAATAGATGCTAAGAGAAAATATAAAGCCCTTCTCACGTCCTTCAGCCTAGCAGCACACAGAGAGTTATTGGAGCTCTGTTAGGATGGCAGGGTACCAGCAGCAGGGAGAATGAATGCAGATGGAGCTCTCCAGCCACTTACCTGATCTCAGGATTGTCAGTGCTTCTGTAGCTCTGTGCTGGATCTCTCCATGCCACGTTTGGAATTTAAAGCTCCTCACGCCCCCTCCCTCCTATGCTATGATTGGCCAAGAGCCCAGCCCCAGACGCCATCCCTATTAGTCAGAGATTTCAAAACAGGAAAAGATCATGCAGGCAGCTGGGAAATGAGTCTGGTCACTTGCAGGGTTAAGGCACCGTGGGTTAATGTTACCAGTTCATTCGGGTAAAATCAGGCACAGACTGCTTGGGAGCCCCGAAATCCCCTCAAAAATGAAGCATGCCTGCCATATAACATTATAACAGCCATGCAGCCAATTTATCTTATAGTTGTTGATTTTACTTGTTTCTAGATCAAAACCTTCAGAATCCTCACTGTTTTTCCCCTGACAATTGCAGATTTTAAAGATGTGTCCCCTATGTTTCGGGTATACTGTAATATCTTTTAGCAACTTTATTATCCTCTATTAAAATTCTGTGCAAATGTGTTGTAAATATCAGAGAAGAACATTTAAAATGTGCACAGATTATATTCTGGTATAATCACTATGACAGTTTTTTTAGGTTTGTTTTAAAGGCAGTGTATAAAATTTAAATGATTTTTCCGAACTATGAAGCAATCAATTTGAATTGAATAATGTTATCAATGTTTGTATAATTTGTAATTAAATTTGCAAATGGGGTCAGCCATATTTGTTTTTTATCTATTCAGTATATTAAAGCAAGTATATGTTGTTGGTTTATTAGAGACTTTTCACCTAGCTTAGTGAATTAAAAATGTGAAAATCACATAAAGAAACACTGCAATAATAATTCAAAGTATATGCCTAAAATACAGAGCAAATTTAAAATTCATTGAGTGTTTCCACCCACGCCACTGAATGCCAACATCCCTAAGTTGTGATACACAGCAAATAAACAATGTGGATTGGGACTTGTAAGGCATTTTCCAACTACCGAGCTATATAAAAAGACACATTTTATTTATCACACATTATGAGAAACATTAAAAGGCATATGAAATTAAAACTAAAATTTAGTGATCACACCACACCTCGGGTACACGTTTCTTATATATCCAACGTGTTTCTAGATATTCTCTTCAAGGAAACTGAAAAGGTACATAAGAACCCAATAGATCACTTAGCATGCAGCTAAAAGAACGCATCACACTAGAGCAGTGTTTCTCAACCTTTTGACAGTCAAGGCACCCTTTAAAGTTATGCACAATTTCAAAACGCACCCCATTCCTAAATGCAAAAAACCAAACAACGTTACATAACGTAGCAACATCCACACACATCGGACACTCAACATTAGAGGTGATTTATTCTTCCAAAGCAAGCACACCGGTACTGCTTAGTATTCCAATGTTTCTCTTCTCCCTCAGTTTCTCTCACTCAGCTAATGTGACCCCAGTGCTAACAGAGAGGGGCAAACAAGGATGCTGGGCAGGTTCCTGACGTCCTCCTTATTAACCGATGATGTCATTGTAATGGTGCACAATGAAAACCTGTGGCTTTGTGTAACTAAAATCTAAAAGACAGGCTTGATCCACCTGCTGGCTTGTATAACATTTTTGGGCAATTTTTAGGTATTTTGCCAAGGCACCCCTGAAGAAACCTGAAGGCACCCTGGTTGAAAATGGCTGCACTAGAGGGATTCACCACCATTACTCCTCAGTAGGCCCAGGTTCATTTCACTTAACATGGTCCACAGATGCTAGTCTTGCAAATAATTGGGGGTGTTGGGACCCTACTGTCCCACTGGTTAGAATGAGGGCCAATAGGTAGTCACATGTGGACGGACATTCCCCAAGTGAATACAAAAAGAGGTAGTTGGAATGCCTTAAAAGTCTCAATCCTTGTTTTTTCCCTGCTGTAAAATACACCGAACTTTCACTTCTATAAAGGGTAAATTGCTCATTTGGCCCAGGTCCATTGGAGATTAGCCAGGATTCTTTTTGGCACATGGTATTTTGCAGTGATGACCAGAGACTTGCACTGCCCATCTAATTATAGTCCCCTTTAACACTGCCAGCTAGGGACCTATATAGGAAACCTAGAAAATAACCCCCCACCACCTTCACCATATACAGTATCTTGAAAAAGTATTTATATCCCTTGAAATTTTCCACATTTTGTCATTTTACAACCAAAAACGTAATTGTATTTTATTGGTATTTTATGTGATAGACCAACACAAAGTGGCACATAGTTGTGAAATGGAAGGAAAATTATAAATGGTTTTCAGATTTTTTTACAAATAAATATCTGAAAAGTGTGGCGTGCATTTGTATTCAGCCCCCTTTACTCTGATTCAACTAAAATCTAGTGGAACCAATTGCCTTCAGAAGTCACCTAATTAGCAAATAAAGTGCACCTATAGTGCACAGTTACCCATGTCATGTGACGATACTCTTCACAGTATCAAAGGATTTCATCAATGCAGTGACAGTATCTGTTATATAAGCAGAGGGGAACTTTTCAGAGACTCCAACAGGGCCCAATCCCACCCATTTCCCCAGACCCCACAGCAATTACCTGGAATGCTAGGGCTATAAAGGTGGTCCCCGGGTTACAAACAAGATAGGGTCTGTAGGTTTGTTCTTAAGTTGAATTTGTTTGTAAGTGGGAACAGGTACACTTTTTAAGTGTAGCTCCAGCCAAAAAAATAATTTTTAAGTTTTTTCGATAGCATAGGGAAGGGTTAACACCCATGTACCATTTGTTTTGCTGTCTGTCCTCCCCGGTTCAGAAGATTTCACCTCACTTTCTGTCCCTCTGACAATTGGATTTTGAAAATTTTGGCTTGTTGTGGAAACAAGGATTGGTGATAAAGCTTCAGTGGAGACATCTTTTTCACATGAGAACTCTTAGAGGAGTGAATTTCCCTGCCTAGAGGTAGATTTCCTCTCACTTCCTGTTGTCTCCCTCCATTTGTAAGTAGGAGTCATTTGTAAGTCGAATGTTTGTAACCCGGGGACCGCCTGTTGTTGTATTTGTTAGCTTAATTCGATTTGATAAGGATGTAGTAGAACTTATCTTATAGTTTTTGATACTCAGCCATAGCCACATGACCCTTCCTTTTAAAATAGGTGACCTCTCATAAGATCACTGTGATCAAATATATAAAATGTGGCATAGATAGAAAGATAAAAGGATTTTACTTTTTAAAGGTTGTATTTGCTTGAATTATTCCTAACGTATTTTTCCTGCAAATAATTAGTGGCAGTGTTTCTAGTTAATATCAGTTACGCACTTTTTTACGCACTGTTTTCTTCCTGTTCCCTATTTTTTTTTCAAGCGAAATGAAGGATACTTTATTCTGAAACTGGACATCCTAGTTTCCACCTAGGTGTGGGAAGTGAAAAGTGCAGTTTTTTGTGTAAGAATAGGGCCATTTAGGGAAGTGTTGCAAGAATACCATCATCCAAAATGACGTAGAAAGATGCTTTTCTGTTTGGATTTTGCTGCATCATTAGTTTCTACCTACATATTACTGAACAATGGTAACTCAAATATGAGGCAATCACTAGGCCATCATCCGTTTTGACTATATAGAAATAGCAGGGGTTTTTTATGGGTCGGACTATACAGGCCAGAAGGAGTACTCGCACAAAATATAAATATAAATGAATTAACATTTTATTACGCATATAGCTAAAAAACATGGAGGCCAACATGCATCATCTCATTTATTGCACATGATCCCAAATACAAACAACGACATGGATATACGTCATGGCTATGAGATAAGCACCATACATATAGGTCCCTCATAGGTCTTTGAGGAACTTATATGTATGGTGTTTATCTCATAGCCATGACGTACATCCATGTCGTTGTTTGTATTTGGGATCATGTGCAATAAATGAGAAGATGCAGGTTGGTATCTGTTTTTTAACTATATGTGTAATAAAATGTGGATTAATTTTTATTTATATGGTTTGCGAGTACTCCTTCTGGCCTGTATAGTGCGACCCAAAAAAAAACCCTGTTGTTTCTAGATACTGTACAGTGGGTTTGCTGGATACTATTAGGAGGGCTTTAACTAACTAACACTATTTCTGATGAAATGCTGTCTCCTTGTCTAGAACATTCCACACTTTCTGCTTGCTGTGCTGGAAATCTTGGCCTTTAAGTCCATTTTGCAACTCATACATGAACCAGTTTTTCAATCAGCCAGTGGGGTGGATGGGGGAATCTTCCCACTGAGCTATTGTATTCTAACAGTGGAGACTTCCCCATTATCAGAATACACTGATCAATGCTGCCGGCTATAGCCTGCGGTGTTAATCGAGCAACAAAGTCCAAAAGGACAGCTGTACAGATGTCAATCGGTAGATCAACTTCTGTACAACCACCCTGCCTATACATGGATCAAAATTTGGGCAGTCCCTGCGGAACCCACTGAATTTTCATTATTGTATGGCCGGCTTTAGAGAAATTAATAACCAGTGGGTGGTTTAGAGTCTATCTGTAACAGAAATTCCACGACCCATTTTTATCTCAATGTATAGCAGGGGTTCCTAAGCTTTTTATTCTGATGACCCAAAAAAGAAAATTGTTACCTAATTGGGCTCCAAGAAGAGAATTATTATCTAAATGTCAGCAAAGGCAAAGAAAAATACATTTTCAACTAGCACTGCGGATAACTTTGTCTGCTCTCTAGTCCCCAATACTTCTGTGCGATCAAGTAATATTAGTTTAAATGTTTCACAAGTTTTGAGAGGGGTGATAGTGCAAGAGGCAGGATCACGTAATACATTTTTTATCATATAGAAACAGTCACTTTCTGTGAATCATTAACCACAGTGTTTTTAGGCTGCGTCTCAGTTTGCAGTAGCATGCAATTTGTAACATAGATCAAATGCGCTACATCATTCACAACAGATTTTGCACGGGACAAACTAGGCTACTTAACTACACTGTCATGTGGTGACCAATCACAGACAGGTCCGCAACCCAGTTTGGGTTCTCACCTATAGTTGAAGAAACCCTGATGTATAGCATGAGATGTAACACTGAAAAAAAAAAAAATCTGTATTCCAAATCCATATTATCAATATTCCTAATTCCAAGGAATGTTTGTAAGGATAAGTTCAAGGGACAAATCCCCCAATTCTTGTACCCTTTGTAGGAATTAGTGACAGCTAGGAAGTATAGTGCATATGAGATCCTATGTCCGTTTTTTTTTTTTTTTGTAAATTCCACCTTAACCTTTGAGAAGGAGGTCATACTGCTGTTTTCAGTTTTTCCAGCTAAATAAACTCTCGGGATTGCCAAGATTTACAATGATAAAGTCAAAATTGAAAACTAAAGACTCTTTCACACCAAAACTGTGAAGCTTTTTCAGGTTTAGGGTGGAATCCCTTTCATGCTATTTAAAGTACTTTTGAAGACTTAAGTTTGAAAGTTTTTTGAAGAATTATTTGATGCATTTTTCAAGAGCCCTTTTTTGCTCCCCATTAACCAGTTGCCGACCACCCACCGCAGATTTACTACTGGAAGGTGGCTCGGTTGCGCGAACCAGGCAACTGTACGTCGGTCGTACACAGGGCTAGGAGGCGCGTGCCTGAATCGGTTCAGAACGGATCAGGTCCAAGCCAATGATTTTTGGCCTGGACCTGGTGATCGGTTCTGACCAAATGCAGAGTGTCCTGTGCCTGTGTAATGTAAACACAGGCACAAGAAACAATGCACTCTTCTCTTCTAGAGCCCTTTTCATTTCCAGTGTGAGAGAAGAGAGCATCAGAAAGTGAGTATACAAGCACTACACTGACACCAGAGCACATAGGCACAAATTTAACTCCCCGATCACCCCCCAGTTATCCCTTTCACTCCCTGTCACAGTATACAGATAATTTACTGATCACTGTATTAGTGTCACTTGTGACTTCAGTTAGTGTGAGAGACAGTTAGTGGTAGTTAGCAGCAGTCCCAGATATGTTTATGGTACCCGCCATACATCCCCTAATAAAGATTTGACCCCCTGATCACTCCCAGTTAACCCCTTCATTGCCCTGTCACAGTGTCGCTATTATAGTGTACAGATCTTTTTTCTGATCACTGTATTAGTGTCTCAGGTGACATCAGTTAGCATTAACGTTAGTTAGCATCAATACTGGACAGCGTCAGATTGCCCACCGCAATTTTAACCCTTTGATTACCAGTGACACACACACTAAACACCTCTATTACTAGTATAGTGTCTGATTGGATCAATATCTTTGATCTGATCAGAACTATACTAGCATCCCCAATAGTTTAGTATTGTGTTCCCAAAATGCAGCGTTAGCAGGATCAGCCCTGACATCTGCCAGCACCTGCGTTTAGCCCATCCCCCAAGAAGTGCAGTATCAGCAAATTACTGTCACTTCCAATGCACAGCACACTAAACCGCAGCTTTAACAGAGTCCGGCCTGATCTCTGCTAGCACTAGCAGTTAAATTTTTTGGTAGCGGTTCAAACAGTCCTTGACAACCAGGTGCTATTTTACCTGTGAGTGACACTAGGTACATATAAATTTATTGGCCAAAATGTCCAAACAGAGGTACACTAGTGAAGAGGCCTACACAATGCTGAGCATGACAGAAGAGATTGATTGGGAAGCCTCACTGTCAGAATCAGGCTCAGTATTCAAACTTGTAGAGAGCACCCTGACAGATAGCTCTGACGACAGAGTAGTGGTCCCTGCTAAGGTAAGGCATACCCAAACCCATTTTTCTGTTGCTGAGGTGCAACAATCGCAGGGTTCTTGTATACAGCAGAGTGTCGGTACTAGTGCCGCTCAACCTTCTGGTGAACTGGCTAGCACCAGCGGCCTAGTACATCCTGGTCATAGACAAACCAGCACTGCAGTAACACTTGGTGACTTGGCGAGTCCCATAAGTGCAGTTCTAGCTGGTGCGATGGCTAGCACAAGTAGTGTCCCACGGCCACCAATAATTCGAAGACAGACCCGTAGAGCCTATAGTGTCCTTCCTGATGCGCTTGCAAATTCGGATTGGGAGCCCACCACTTCTGCAGCGCACTTACTTCCCCATTTACTGGCCAACCCAGTCTCAGGTGGAAACAGGCGATTTTACTCCCCTTGGTTTTTATGAGCTGTACAGATCTATTGTGGACCAAAATAATTTATATTCCGATTATTTAATCGCCACAAATCCAAATTTGACCCTTGCCAGAGAATTTGCATGGAAACATGTCACTGTTTCTGAATTTAAAACCTTTCTGGGTTTATCCCTCCTCATGGGCATTACTAAGAAGAGTGAGTTGCGGTCATATTGGTCCAATAACCCAATTCATCATATGCCCGTGTTCTCTGACTAGATACGAGCAAATCTTGCGGTTCATGCACTTCAGTGACAGTGAACTCTGTCGTCCTTGGGGTGACCCTGGATATGACCGGCTCCACAAAATTCGGCCCCTCGTAAATCACTTCAACAAAAATTTTGCAGCCTTGTATATGCCCCAATAAGCTGTCTGCGAAGATGAGTCCCTGATTAAGTTTTCTGCCCGCCTTGCTTTTAAACAGTTTCTCCCCAGCAAGCTTGCCAGATATGGGGTCAAGATGTATAAGCTCTGTGATAGGGCAACAGGCTATACATGTCTGTTCCGGAGCCCCCCAACTGTGCAGACTACATGGGGAATAAGATTGGGACTTGGTGTCACCCTTATTTGGAAAGGGGTACCATTTATTTGTGACAATTATTACTCAAGCGTGCCACTTTTTAGTCACCTTTTTGATTCTGGATTTGGCGCATGTGGCACCGTGTGACCTAATTGCCGGGGCTGCCCCCAACAGCTTGTAGATTCCCAACTTAGACGGGGGAGAGAGCCTGCATGAAGTGTAATAAATAGCTTGCAGTGATGTGGAGGGACACACGGAATGTTTTTGTTCTTTCCTCCATTCACGCAGATACAACAGTCAAAATTGCATTGGCAACTGGTGTTGTTGAAAAGCCCCTCTGTGTCCACGAATACAACCTTACCATGGGAGGTGTGGACTTCAACGACCAGATGATGGCGTCATGGTTGCCCATAAGGCTATATATATATATATATATGTATATATATATATATATATATATATATATATATATGTATATATATACACACATATATATATATATATATATACACAACATATATATATATATATACATATACACAATATATATCTATATATATATAGCTATGTATATATATAAAAAGGCCTCCTGAGAACGCAAGCGCTAAACGCGGGTGAATGCGTTCGGTCGCATTTTTGCGTTTGAAACGCCGGTAAACACATGTTCTGAACTTCCTGAACGCAAATAATTGCTTTCCAAAAAACGACACTGAACTCAACTGCCTGTAACTGACTGTAAACGACCCGGTGTACATGGACAGATAAGATAACATAGAGGTGGGTTCAGGGGCTTCTGAAAAAAACGCCTAACTGCTCATAAATGGCCGTTTACAAGTTGCAGTGTACATGAGCCCCTAGAAAGCCTGAAGGCTGACTGCCAAAAAGTCTCACACATGGGGTATCCCCATACTCAGGAGAAGCAGCAGAATGTATTTTGGGGTGTAATTACACATATACCCATGGCATGCGTGAGCAATATATCATTTCAATGACAACTTTGTGTAACAAAAAAAAATGTTATTTATTTTTTTCATTTTTCAAATACTCGTGACAAAAAATGTAATATTCAAGGCCTCATCTGAAATTCCTTGGGGTGTCTACTTTCCAAAAAGGGAAAAGGGGTAATTTGGGGGGGGGGGTTGTACTGCCCTGCCATTTAAGCACTTCAGGAACTGAGATAGGCAGTCAGAAAGTAAAAGCTGCGTAAATTCCAGCATATACTGTACACCATAGTTTGAAGACGCTATAACCAATAAATATACGCTTAATTAAATTTTTTACCAAAGACATGTAGCCAAATACATTTTGGCCTAAATGTATGAGAAAAATTTAGTTTATTGGATATTTTTGTAAGAAAAAGTAGAAAATTTAATTTTTTTCTCAAAAATTTCGGTCTTTTTTCGTTTATATTGCAACAAATAAAAACCAAAGTGTTTAAATACAACCAAAATAAATCTTTATTTGGGTCCAGCATTGCATGACTGCGCAATTACCATTTAGATCTCATGCACATGGCGTTTTTTGCAGCTGCTTTTAGGAGCGTCAGACGTTTTTTTTTGCAGCTTAAAGACGCCCTTCATGTTATCCCTTGGCCTCATGCACACACAGATGTTTTGCAGCTGCGTTACTTTAACTGACAACTGCGCGGTCATGCCACGCTGTACTCAAATAAATTTTGACGTCCTTTTTTTTCTCACAAACAGGGCTTTCTTTTGGTGGTATTTTATCACCTCTGTGTTTTTTTTTTTTGGTTAGGCTCTATAAACAAAAAAGAAAAAGAACGCCAATTTTGAAAATAAACAAGTATTTTTCACTTTCTGCTATATAACATTCCCAAAAAAAATAATTGAAAAATCTAATTTTTTCATAATTTTTGGCCAATTTGTATTTTGCCAATAGGTAAAAAAATCCCAATAAGTGTATTTTGATTGGTTTGCACAAAAGTTATCACGTCTACAAACTAGGGGAAAGATTTATGTCATTTGTATTTATTTATTTATTTTACTAGTATTGGCGGGGATCTGTCATTTTTAGCGGGACTGCGACATTGTGGCGGACAGATCGGACCCCTAACTATCATTTTTGACACTTTTAGGAGGACCAGTGACATTACTACAGTAATCAGTGCTAAACAATATGCACTGTTACTGTAATAATGACACTGGCGGGGAAGGGGTTAACACCAGGGGCGATGAAAGGGTTAAATGTGTACCTAGGGAGTGATTCTAACTGTGGGGTGCCAGACTTGGTGGATGGAAACAGGGCTCCTGTGTTCCGAAATAACAGGAACACAGGAGCCCTGTTTCAATCAGTGACAGATGAGCGGTGTGCCATGTTTACAACGGTACACCACCTTCTGTCAGTCCCTGCAGCGATCGCCGGGATCCCGGCGGGCATCGCGGCCACCAGACACGTTGCTTAACTGCAGGGCTAGAGAGTGATCGCGCCGCCAGCGCCGCGCGCGGATGCGCGCCCGTGAACTCTCTCCTGCGAGCCACAGTACGGGTATAGTGGTTTGCGCAGGAGAGCCAGCCTGCCGCAGTATATTGGCGGCGGCTGGTCGTTAAGCAGTTATATATATATATTTTTTTTTTTATGTGAAAATCAAGGGTTCCCTATGGGAGCCTATTGATTTGAATTAAAGTTGCATCCAAGTCGGATCAGGATGATCCAACTTGTGGTGCGACTTGTGCTCTGAGGATCTTGAGGGCGAACTCCACGCCAAAATGGGAAAAAAAACGGCGTGGGGGTCCCTCCCCCCAGGTTCCAAACCAGGCTCTTTGGGTCTGGTATGGATTTTGAACTGAACTGGTTAAAGCGGTTGTATTGTCACAAAAAACAAACAAACCCTGCAGGACAAAGGCATAATGAGCTAGTATGCATTGCATCCTAGCTCATTATGAAATACTTACCTTAGAACGAAGCCCCAACTTGGTCGCCTGGACACTGCTGAGGGAGCTATCATGTTCCCTCTTCGTTTCGTCCGGGTTCGGCGGCTCCGGTGCTGTGAGTGGCCGGAGCTGCATTGACGTCACTCCAGCACATGCGCTCGAGAGGTCTCTTTCTGGCAAGGAGCCGGCAAGAAGCTCTGAAGGTCCGCTGGACCATCAGAGCGCATGCGCCACTGGTGTCAGCAGGTGCATGCAGGGTGAATATCTCCTAAACCTTGCAGGTTTAGGAGATATTAATTTTACCTACAGGTAAGCCTTATTATAGGCTTACCTATAGGTAACAGTTAAGTATACTCCGATACTACCACTTTAAGTAAATATGTAAATGGCAAATTATTATATTATATTCTTATTTCTAACAGCAGGCAGAGTATTTTCCATTTTTATCTCCATGGCCTCTGCTTTCAGAAAATAAAAAATGTTTGGGGGTTCGAAGTAAGTTTCTAGCAAAAAAATGCAGATTTTACCACGTTTGTGAAAAAATTCCAGAATCCCCCCAGTAGGCAAGTGGTTAATGACACACTTAAAAATGTTACATCTGAATTCCAGGGACTGAAAACATTCACCCTATCAGTGGGCCCACCTCCCCACTGCAAATGTTAACTGCCCCTTTTGTCTAGAGCAATGGTCTCCAATCTGCGGATCAGGGGCTGGATGTGGCCATTTGCTTGCCTTTCTCTGGCTCTTGGGACTCTTTTTCATCCACAGATACCAACAATGGGACACAATTCCCCCTACTGCCACCAATAGAGGTGCACAATTCCTCTCAATGACACCAACGACGGGGCACAATTCTTCTCAATGACACCAATGATGAGGCACAATTCTTCCCAAGGACGCTAATGATGAGGCACATTTCCTCCCTAGGACACCAACAGCGGTGCACAATTCCTACTTATGACACCAAAAATGGGGCACAATTCCTCCCACTGACACCAATGATGGGGCATTGTTTATTCCCACTGATATCAGGATCTTTTTTGCTTCCACTGGCCACAGTCTGGCCCCCCTAAAGTCTGAAGGACAGTAAACTGGCCATTTGTTTAGAAAGTTTGGAGACCCCTGGTCTAGAGGATGATAAATAGGTTGATATACGTAACTTTTTTTTTTATTTTGCTCTCCTGGCAGTATTTCTCTGCTGTCTGATGCTCTGGAATATGGGCAGGCCCTTGGCATTTCCCCATACAGTGTTGGACCAGCAGTCCTGCATTATAGAGCATAAAATTGGAGAGTTGCAACCACTCAAGCAGTGAAGGTAAGTCGCTTCAGGGGACTGGTGACAAAAAGAAGAGGAAGCCTGCAGGAGCGAAGAATAAGGTAAGTTTATCCCCTTATCCATCATCCCCTAGGGAAAACAAGCAGTTAACCCTTGCAGTGCAGAGGGGGACCCACTGGAAGGGTAAATGTTTTTAATCCCAAAGTTCAACTTGAACGCATTTTTTCCATAGCAAGTAAATACGCAAGAATAATCATTTCCGTGGAACCTTTTTTTTTCCTAGGGGCGAATAGTGGAAAGCAAAAACGATTTTGGGCGTGACCTTAAAGGTACTGGTGATCGGGGTGTGTTTGCTAATGCTTCAGATCACCATCTGCATTTGGCATGACCCCAGACTCAACCACAAAGCTAACACAGAGTGATGCACTGCACAGTCTGCAGAGACCCCAAATGTTATTTTAAACATTTTCACATAGCATCAAGCATGCTTTTTAAAAGTGATTTCCCACAAAAATGTTCAAGGTACTCCACCGACCGTATCCTTTATACAAAAAAAAAAAAAGAAAGTATAGGAGGTGTAAAAACAAGCTTTGAAACTGAATAATTGATTGCTGAGTTTTAAATCCCAGAGTGTACTCCCTGTGGATTTGTATACACCAGTCCTTGTGTACACCATTCTGCCTACTGAGTTGATCTTTCTTCATATCCCGCTTTTATATCGTGCCAACAAATTCCACAGAACGCTATAAAATGTCAAACTGTTTCCATCAGTTCCTGCTCCAAGCTAACAGACCAAAGAGAAACTGTCATTTTGTTGACAATTTTGTTTTTTGTATAAGTTTTTTACCACTTGACCTCCAGAAGGTTTTAGAGTCGGTTCACACTAAGGCAACACGACTCTGCACGACTTCAGGGGCGACTTGTGCATTACCATACACCACGACTTCGGAGCGACTTGCAGGGACTTCACATAATGGAAGTCTATGCAAGTCGCACCGAGGTTGCCCCGAAGTAGTACAGGACCCTTTTTCTAAGTCGGAGCGTCTTGTGTCGCTCCTATTAGAACGGGTCCTGTAGCGGTCGAGGGAGCGCGACTTGTCAGGCTGACAAGTCGCAGCAATGTGAACCGGCTCTTACCCCCATCATGACCAGGGCCTTTTTAGCTATTCAGCATTGCACTACTCTACTTTACTGTTAGGGCTACACGATTGTGGAATTCTCTACCACAAGAGGTGGTTTCTGTGGGAAGTATGGCTATATGGCTACTTTCAAAAGACACTTGGACGTACATCTCAAGGATCAGAACATTCAGGGGTATGAGAGATGATTACGGCCACACACACCTACACAGGTTGAACTGGATGGACTATTGTCTTTATTCAACCTCAACAACTATGTAACTACTCTAACTGGCAATTGCGCTGTTATGCAACACTATACGCAAATTCAATTAATATAATTTTTTTTGCACAAATAGAGCTTTGTTTTGGTGGTATTTAATCATCACTGTTTTTTATTAATTTTTTGCTAAATGAACGAAAATATACCAAAAATTTTGAAAAAAAAAAAACATGTTTTTCTAGGTTTCTCTTATAAAATTTTACAAACAAATAATCTTTCTTTATAAATTTAGACCAAAATGTAGTCTGCTACATTTCTTTCATAAAAGTAACCCAAATCAGTGTATAATATTTAGTCTGTGTGAAAGTTATAGTCTACAAGCTATGGTATATATATTTGAAAATGTATCAATCCTGATGTTCTCATTTCTTAAGGCCCTAAAATGTCAGGACAGTACAAATACCCCCCAAATGATCAATTTTTGTGTCCTCTGTGCATAGCAAACCTCTGAACCCTGTACTCTATGCCTAACACCCTCCTGTATATTATGTAGCCCTGTGCCCAGCGCTCTGTGTATCATGATGTTCTGTGCACGGCACTCTGTGTATTATGTAGTCCCGTGCCCAGTGCTCTGTGTATTATGTAGTCCTGTGCCCAGTGCATTATGTAGTCCTGTGCCCAGCGCGCTGTGTATAATGCAGTCCTGGACCCAGCGCTCTGTGTATTATACAGTCCTGAACCCAGCGCTCTATGTATTATGTAGTGCTGAACCCAGCTCTCTGTTTATTCTGTAGTCCTGTGCCCAACGCTCTGTGTATTCTGTAGTCCTGTGCATTGTGTATTATGTAGTGCTAATCCCAGCACTCTGTGTATTATGTAGTGCTAATCCCAGCACTCTGTGTATTATGTAGTGCTAATCCCAGCACTCTGTGTATTATGTAGTGCTAATCCCAGCACTCTGTGTATTATGTAGTCCTAATCTCAGCACTCTGTGTATTATGTAGTCCTAAACCCAGCATTCTGTGTATTCTATAGTCCTGTGCCCAGCACTCTGTGTATTATGTAGTCCAGTGCTCTGTGTATTATGTAGTCCTGATCCCAGCGCTCTGTGTATTATGTAGTCCTAAACCCAGCATTCTGTGTATTATGTAGTCCTGTGCCCAGCACTCTGTGTATTATGTAGTCCTAAACCCAGCACTCTGTGTATTATGCAGTCCTGTACCCAGCACTCTGCGCATTATGCTGTCCTGTACCCAGCACTCTGGGTATAATGTAGTCCTGAAAGTAGTATGCTTTGGCTCTGAGGAAGAGGGTCCTCCCTTGAAATGTGTCAGCCCAGCCAGACTGTTGCTGATACCAGCACGTGATCCAATACAGGGGTTCCCTGGTTATTTTGGAGATGACCAGTTCCACTGCGTTTTATGTGCAATATCATCACTCGTTTGTGAGTATATTATATGTTGTTTTTGGATTAATAAACCTTTTTAGTGGTAATGCACGAGGTCGGTGGGTCCTTCTTTTGTTGTTGTCTTTCAGGGTATTTTGGATACCCTTGGTCCTGAGGGGGCAGCAAGACCTAGAGTGGTGCATACAAAGACCATATAAGCACATTCATCCTTTGGTACATACCACCCGAGCGCAGGAGAGTTTTATGTTTTTTTGTTTATAATGTAGTCCTGTGCCCAGCGCTCTGTGTATTATGTAGTCCTGTGCCCAGCGCTCTGTGTATTATGTAGTCCTGTGCCCAGCCCTCTGTGTGTGTTATGTAGTCATGTGCCCAGCACTCTGTGTATTATGTAGTCCTGAACCCAGCGCTCTGTGTATCGTGCAGTCCTGTGCGCAGCACTGTGTATTATGCAGTTCTGTGCCTTTTGCCAATAAAAAATAAAAATAAGTAAGTCCCCGGATTTCATTTTAAAAATCTGGTCACCTTATTATTAATTTACTTTTACAGTTTACCTTAATTGTTATTTTTCTTTTGTTTATTAATAGACGCAGTCGTGTATTGAAGATAAACCAGAAATGAGCGGCAATGCTGCTCTTTTAAATGGCAGGATATCCTACTTATTTCTGACTGATCTTCTATGAACAACTATGTCTATCAATGAAAACAGAGAAAATTATTTTATGATAAACCCATATATCCTGTAGTCACTATTGCTCATTGAGAGACTTAGTCATTGAAAAAGTGGGTTATGCTGCCATCTAAATGAGCAGGATTTGATACTAGTTTATGGTTTATCTTCAATAAAGGGTACTGGCTTTTAAATAAAAGAGAAGTATAGGAATCAACAAAATAAAATAATACTCACCTAGATGGCTGCAGCATGGATCCGACTGTGAGTCACTGGCTCTCTGCTCTCCCCTCCAGTGCTCACTGGAGCCCTGGGCTGTGGAGGGAGCAGGAGGGGCTAGCTCAGGCTCTCAGTGTATAGTTGTGTGGCTGAGCCAGGTGACGGTCCAGGCAGCTGGGTGGATCCTGACCATATGGGTAGATCTTTCCCAAGCCTAGATTGGCATAGTGACATCATCCGACAGGGGGCTTTAGCCCTCTGTAGGCTGTAAACAGCTCATAGGCGTGCAGAACATACTGCACTCCTGTGATCTATAGGAGAAGTATAGCCAAACAAGTATTGGCTATATTTCTCCTTTAACTCAGGAAATAGAATTTTACAGTAAAAAATTATTTTTCTGTGACAAATTAGCATTATCATTTGTGGTTTAAAGGCATATTTGACTATTAAACACACTGCTGTGCAATCACACATTACTATGATCCCATATCAGACCTACTACACATTATCAGGTGATAAATGATCGCATAGAGTGAGGCTGGGTTCACACATATGCAAATTGAATGTGGGTTTTCCCGCATTCAATTTGCATGACTGGAGAGTGTGAGCGGCTCTCAATAGAGCTGGTTCACACAGCTCCGGGGCAGCTGCGGGCTGCATTTGGAAAGGGTCCTGTGCTTCTTTGGTTCCAATTCAGGTGTAAATTCAGGCAGAAATTACTGTATATTAGTTCATATTGAAAAACTTGAAATCTAAAATATCAATTATGGTAAAGATTTTTTTTTCATAAATATTTTAGGGAATATTTTAGCATCAAAATACAAGCCTTGGACCCTTAACATTTAAGTGCCTCCAGCAAAACATAGACAGGTCAACAGCTATTAATTAACTATATATAGTTATTGCTGATTTTTTGGTGGTTACTTTATACCAGGTTTCGCCAGCAGGTGGTGCCACAGGGAAAACTGCAACAAGAACATCCTGGCACCTGTGGTACACCATTATGTTTTACGGTCATTAAAGCAGATTAGCCTTATTAAGGTCCCTCGCACTTGAATCCAAGGGTCACAGAAACAAAAACCATTTGCTGACATGGCCATACTTGGTGCGTCAATTTAAAATATTTTTTTTCAAAGCATCTTTCATTGTGTAATGACGTCTGTCTTACATTGTTACCGGTAAAACGATCAGTGTCAAGTGCAGTCATTTCCTGGGGTTTCCCCTTTAATCTGCCTCTTTACTGTACACTCCTTCCACCAGTCTTGTGCCTTTCTGATAAACGCCCTGAGATATTTCTGGAACTCTCCCAGAATCCCACAGACACTCTCTTTGTAAAATATTCCAAAACAGTCTGGACTTTCAAGGCGGTCATGTGATTTCCTGAGAAGAACATTATGCTTTTATAGCATGAGCGAAGCTTTTCAAGACGTGCTATATTTTAGTGCACAAAGGCTCAAACATACCAGGGGTCACAGTTAAAACCCCTTCACACCACACTGATATTGCTGAAATAAGATCTTTCCATTGCAGCCCTCCGGCTTTCCTTTACTACATACTGATGTGCTATTTTTACCGCCACCGCTGCCCAACTCAACAGCCACAAGCCTGTGATCCATTATCCACCAGGGATTCATGACAGCTAAAAATAAGACTTTGGTAATGAAATAATGGTTATAACAAGGCAGGAAGTGGCCACGTGTGGGTTTTAAATGAAAAAAGTTCACGTCGCACTGTGTTATTTGCAGCCGCAAAGGCAGCCGCACTCTAACCTTTTGCAATCAGATCTTACAAAAAGTGAAGTCATTATGAGCACAGTGTTATCTGAAGTGTTTACATAAGGTATAGCTGGAACAGATCGCCCGGCGGCTTCAAATTAAACACTGAAGTCACTGCTCAATTTACATTACTAAAATGTTCCCTCGCAGATTCTCTGTTTGGAGGAGGATGAAGATGAAGCTCAGTTACACCAAAAAAAAATAGAATGAGGCAGTAGAGAAAGAATTTTGGAATAACTTGGAAATTTTCCATGTATGTAGATGTCTTTTGTGATGTAGTCTTCCGGCTGTCGTATTAAATCCTCATCCTACAGGTTTTATATGTCTGATCATTCGTCATCTTGGTTTTAGCAGGTCATGAGGTAGACAGGCAACTATTATATCCGTAATTAGTGCTTTTCAAAGCAAGGCTCATTGGTCTAGTGGAATTCAGAATGGTAATTTTGCCATCATCCTGGGACACAAGGCCAGTGCTTTTCTTACAGTATATCTTAGCCTGGCCATACACTGGTCATTTTCAAAACATTCATACAATTTTCTATTGGTTTATTGGGGCAAATTATTGTTCGTTTTCAACCGTATGGACTAGAAAGTTTGAAGGCCCAGGATGTTGTTGTTTCCTATCTAAAATAACGATTTTTCTAACGGTTTTCTGAAATCTTTTGTACAGCCATGGCCAAAAGTTTTGAGAATGAAACAAATATTAATTTTTACAGTCTGCTGCCTCAGTTTTTATTATGGCACTTTGCATATACTCCAGAATTTTATGAAGAGTGATCAGATAAATGTAAATTAATGGCAAAGCCCCTCTTTGCCATAAAGTTGAACTTAATCCCATAAAAAACATTTCCACTGCATTTGTGAAGAAGGTTTCAGGGTGCCCAAGAAAGCTATCAAGCGGCATAACCGTCTCCTACAGTTAATTAAGCTGTGGGATCGGGACACTGCTAATGCAGAGCTTGCTCAGGAATGGCAGCAAGCAGTTGTGAGTGCATCTGCACGCACAGTGAGGCAAAGACATTTGGAGGATGGCTTGGTGTCAAGAAGGGCAGCAAAGAAGCCACTCCTCTCCAGGAAAAACATCAGGTATAGACTAATATTCTGCAAAAAGTATAGGGATTGGACTGCTGAGGACTGTGGTAAAGTAATTTTCTCTGATGAATCCCCTTTCTGATTGCTTGGGGCATCCAGAAAAAAACATGTCCGGAGAAGAAAAGGTGAGCGCTACCATCAGTCCTGTGTAGTAATGAGCCAAAAACCCCCCTGTTTGGTTCGCACCAGAACATCTCGAACAGGGGAAATGTTCTAGCGAACATGCAAACTCCATTAAAGTCTATGGGACACAAACATGAAAAATCAAAAGTCTTCATTTTAAAGGCTTAAATGCAAATTATTATCCCAAAAAAGTGTATGGGTACCTGGGTACTGCCCTAGGGGACTTGAATCAATGCAAATTAAATGTTTAAAAACAATCGTTTTTACAGTACCTTTATCTGAGTGCACAGCCTGGCTGGACAGGATGGGGGTGGGGATGGGCGAGCGTCCCCCCACCTCCTGAACTATACCAGACCATATGTCCCCCCCACCCCAAAACACCTTGCCCCCATGGGGACAGAGGTCTCTTCCCGACAACCGTGGGCTGTGGTTGTGGGGGTCTGCGGGGGGGAGGCTTATCAGAATCTGGAAGCCCCTTTTAACAAGGGGGCCCCCAGATCCCGACCCCCCCCCATGTGAATGGATATTGGGTACATCATACCCCTACCCATTCACCAAGAAGGTGTACAAAAAAAAAAAAAGACAAAAGCCAGTTTTTGACAAAAATAGTGTCCCCCGGAGTAAATCTATTGTCAATCACGTCGCCCGCCACACCCGAAAAATAGAAAAAAAAAAAGAAGCTCCTGCTTCTCAAGGCACCTCCCACGCAATGATCTGTTTGAGTTTGACAGCTCTTTTATAGAAATCTGACGTCACGAGCGCCCATAATGCACTGCTCAGGTGCAGTGAATAAATTACTGACGTCGTCAAAAGGGGCGGTGCCACTGGGTGGTGTCCTTGCCCCTTTCCTATAAAAGAGCTGTCACAGCTCCCACAGCTCATTACGCCGGCGGCGTCTCATTAGCCAGGAGCGTGTTTTTTTTTGTATTTTATTATATTTTAAGGGGAACTGCCCACGAACAGCCCCATTTGTTTGTCTGTTCAGCGAACACATGAACACCTGATGTTCGAAGCTCATCTCTAGTCCTGTGTCATGCCAACAGTAAAGCATCCTGAGACCATTCATGTGTGGGCTTTGCTTCTCAGCCAAGGGAGTGGACTCACAATTTTGCCTAAAAACACGGCCATGAATAAACAATGGTACAAAAACATCCTCCGAGATCAACTTCTCCCAACCATCTAAGAACAGTTTGGGGATGAACAATGCCTTTTTCAGGCAAAAGTAATAAATAAGTGGCTTGGGGAACAAAACATCACATTTTTGGGTCCATGGCCAGGAAACTCCCCAAACCTTAATCCCATTGAGAATTTGTGGTCAATCCTCAAGAGGCGGGTGAACAAAAAAAAACACAAATTCTGACAAACTCTAAGCACTGATTATGCAAGAATGGGCTTCTATCAGTCAGGATGTGGCCCAGAAGTTGATTGACAGCATATATATATAAATGGTTTATTGTAAAAAAAAAAAAAAAAAGTAGCTTTTTATATTCAAAATGATAGATGTTATCTGGGTTTTAATTTCTATTGTTGCAGTTTCATGTCAACAAAATGTACTATTTAAAGGAGAAGTCAGAAGCCAAAGCTATTTTGGCTATACTTCTCCTATGGATCACAGAAGTGCAGTTCCTGATGTCACTCAGCGGTCCAGGCTCGGGGAAGATCCCAACTTTACATTCAAGATCCATCCAAATGCCTGGACCAGCAGCTGGCTCGGCCTCTTAGCATGCCACTGAAAGCCTGAGCCAGCTCTTTCTGTCCTCTTCACAGCCCAGCACTCCAGTGAGCACTGGAGGGGCAAGCAGAGAGCCAGTGACTGCTGTCTGCTCAGAGCAGAGGAGGAGAACTGAGCGATCAACAGTGTTTATTCACTTAGTTCTCAGGATGGAGCCAGTGGTAGACAGTTGCAGCTGAGATCGGTGCTGTAGCCATCTTGGCAAGTATGAGTTTTTGGGTTTTTTTTTCATTCCCATACTTCTCTTTTAACTGCTTTTCTACTGGGGCAATATTACATTTTTTTGAACTTTTGTTCATTGACGAACATAGCTCCTGACCTTCTTAACCATTGGGTTATACTGCCCCCTACAGGAATAGGACACTAGGCAGAAAAAGTATGGCTACACCTATGGGCAGTCCCAGGGGGTATACTCCCTCTCTCTGCTATAGGTACTCTGTTTTTTTCTGGCTAGTCAGGAGTAAGGACCTAGTTCCTTGCTGGGATCGGGAGCTGGCCTGTGAGTAAAGCGTCTCGCGAGGTCACATACGACCGGGTCTCAGGCCGAGTCGCAGCATTCGATTTCAGGAGTGGGAGCCCCTCCTCATCCCCTGGTGTTGATTCCTGGATCTTTTTGTTTCCTGATCGCCGTTCATGCAGTGCAGTGCAGATTCTCCTGGTTGCTGCGGTGCCTGGTTAATGCGGGTGGTGAGTCTGGTGGGGTCCTCTCCCTCTCTACTGAGCTCTGTGATGCTCGGTGCTCTGTGGCTGGCAACCGGATAAGCTGCCAGATAGGTGGGGGTTGTCCCTTAGCAGTGTTTTACACTTTTTTGTGGGGTCCTCCTGGTGATTCATGGAGTCTTCGGAGCACATCTCCCCACCTGATCCCCTTTCTGAGGCTTCGGGGGCCCTCCTGGTCCCATCCATCCATTGATGCACTGACAGCGGTCCTGGAGTGGTTGGTGTCCCAGATGGAGGTGGCTTTTGGGCGGCGGGCTGGCAAAAAGCGTCTCAACCTTCCCCTGCCTCATTTGTCTCATCAGATCCTGCATCTAATTCGGCCGCCGCAGGGCATAGGTCACCCTGCTGGGTCTGTGACCACACGCCCTAAATCCTCAGATAGTGAGGAGGATTCCTCCACTCCTGCAACCGCGTAGGAAAAGGCGCTGGTGGACGCACTGATTGTAGTTGTGCGTGAGACCTTAAAGATGGAGGACACAGCTCAAGCTGCTGCAGAGGCGCAGATTCCCTTGGCATTCACAAGCCATCCAGAGTGGAAAAGGTGTTCCCTTTCCCCTCCTTTTTTGACAGAATTGTTACTAAATAGTGGGGATGACCAAAGCGTTCCCTTGGGGTCCCTAAGCGATTTTGCTAGGCGTTACCCCTATGAGGAGTACCTTCTTAAGTAGTGGACTGTTCCACCAGTGGTGGACCCTCTGGTTTCCAGTCTGAACAATCCAACCATGATTCTGGTTGAAGAGTCCCCAGCCTTTAACCTCCCTGGCGGTATGATTCTGTCAGGAATTCTGTTCCAAAAGCGGTACAATTCTTTTCATGGAAATTTGGCGTTATGTATTATAGGCCTACAATTCTTAGTAATTACTGACTTAAACCTGACCAAAACAAGACTCTAGTAGACATCCCAGATGTGGTAAATTTGAAACACAAACAAGTGAATTATAATCGAATCAATAATATTATTTTATTATTTAATATATAATATATATAATAAAATTATATTATTGATTAGATTATAATTCATGTGTTATATATTATATATATATGTGTGTATATAGATATATATATATGTGTGTGTGTGTATATATATATATATACGCATGAATTATAATCGAATCAATAATATAATTTTATATATATATATATATATATATATATATATATATGTGTGTGTGTATATAGGTATATATATATATATATATATATATATATATATATATATATATATACATATATATACATATATACATATGCATATATATATATATATATATGCATATATATATATATATATATATATATATGCATATATATATATATATATATATATGCATATATATATATGCATATATATAATATAAAATGTGTTATGTGTTTTGTGCAACGTTTTTTTTTTTTTTTTTTTTTGACTTTCCCTCCCTAGTTCCGCTCCCATGCAGCATTGCTGCTGCAGGGAACGGAACTAGGAAGTCCTCCTACCGACAGACGAGCGGCGGAGATCTCACTGGCGGTCACAGCAATGAGAGCTCATCGCTGGATCGCCAGGATAAGGTAAGAGAAGCTCCGCTGCGCTGTCTGCACGCTCTGCCCATTGACCCCGAGCGTGACTCGGGGATACCGCTAATAGCAGAAAATTCCTACCCCGAGTCACGCTCGGGGATACCGCTAAGGCGGTTAAGGACCCGGCTGACAGGAAGGCGGAGGCTGTGGCCCGCAATATGTACACCTTGGCTGGTTTGGCAATATTCACACCCTAGCTGGAGGCCAATTACCCTGGTGTCGCAGACTCTGACGGAATGGGCTAAGCTTTTTCGCCGTGACCTGGAGGGGAGTAGCTCTTTCTGTCTTTGCCGAGCTGGCCGACCAGCTGATCCAGGGGCTGCAGTTTATCTGTGATGTCTCTTTGAATGTGGCTCCCCCACTGACTCGACCAGACTTATAAAAAAGGCCTTGACTGATCTTCCCTTTCAAGGAGATCGCCTGTTCGGTGCTACCCTGAAAGACATTATTAAAGGTCTCAAAGGGGGGAAAGAGTGCCTTTCTTCTGCAGGCTACTAAGGGCAAGGACCCTCATCGTAGAGGTGCGCCTTCCTTCTCAGCTCATAGGAATTTTTTCCCGTCCCCCAGGGTCGACTGACAAGGGATCGGAGTCCTTCGGGGCCCCCTCTGGAGGATCCAAGCGAACTTGGTCTGGCAAGTCAAGAGCGGGCTTCTCAAGACCCATGGACAAGGCCCCTTCAGCATGAAGGTGCACCCTGACCCGTATCTGGGGTGGGGGCTCCATCTTTGCTGGTTCCCAGACCCGTAGACTCCCCTGATACAAGGTAATTCAGTCCAGCTACAAGCTTGAGGTTCATTCTTACCCTCCGGTAAGGTTCTTCCTTCCAATGTGCGCCTGCTTCCGGTCCACTTACAGCCTCTTTTTGGGACGATGCAAGACCTTTTACTTTAAAGGGTGATGGTCCTTGTTCCGACTTCGGAACAATTTCAGGGGTTTTTACTCAAACCTGTTTACAGTCCTCAGGAAGGAAGGCAAGGTGTGTCCAATTCTGGACCTCAAGGCGCTGAACTGTTTTGTACAGTTGCAGAAGTTCAGAAAGGAGTCCTTTCGCACGGTGGTGGCTTCCCTATATCAGGGGGATTTTTCTTGCCTCGATCCACATCAAGGACGATTGCCTTCACATTCCAATATGTGAAAAATAAATCAGCGCAGGTTTGCACTCCCCTAATTGATGAGAGATACTCTCTTAGTGTCTAAACCTAAAATATTAGTGCTACTGAAAAAATGTATTATTTCATACAGAGATGTGATGAATAGGTGCAGCCAAGTAATTGTTACAGAATAGTTCAAATAATCAATACTTATAAATTCATATAATTCATAACCTATATATACTGTGTAACCAAAAACAACGAAAAGTCCAAAATCATAACAATGGTCCCATGATAAAAAAAAAGTCCTAGATAAATTTCAAATATGATTGAAAAATACAAAAAAGTGCATTAAACATTAAGAATTAAAAATCATAACAATTGTCCCATGAATAAAAAGCCCCAAATAGATAAAAAAAAAAAAAAAAAAAAAATTGCCAAAAAGTGCATAAAAAGTGTCTGTGCAAAATTTTCAAGAATTCTGTGCGGTCACCCTGTGCAGTTCTTCCACCGAACACCCCAAACATTCCAATATGTGTCGGTCTCCAGCGCTTCCTCCGCTTAGCCGTGCGAAAGGAGCATTATCAGTTTGTGGCATAACCCTTTGGTCTCGCTTCTGCTCCTCAGGTCTTCACAAAAGTGTTGGCCCCGGTGCTAGCATTGTTACGCCAATGGGGGGATCGCGGTACTGGGCTACTTGGAAGACCTCCTTCTGCAAGCGGAGTCTCCTACTGCTCTGGTGGAAAACCTGGAGATCACCATACAAGCTTGAGGGTGTTTGGCTGGATTCTGAATTTTTAGAAGTCTGCTCTGGTTCTGTCCACAAAGCTGGACTATCTGGGTCTGACTCTGGACTCCAGCCAGAGTGCTTCTTCCTCTGGACAAACTCCAGAAACTGCAGGCTGTAATTCGTCTCCTGCTGTCCGGCAGATGGTAATCCCTCCGGACTTGCATGCAGGCGCTCTACCCTTGAGGTTCCGTTTTTACAGTTCCATATGAGGTCCCTGCAAGGGAGATTCTGGCCAAATGGGACAAGAATCGGCAGTCTCTGGACAATCAGATCCGGCTGAGCCAAGGAACGAAAGAGTTCTTTGACACTTCAGCTGGGCAAATCCTTCCTCCCCTTGTAATGGACAGTTGTCACCATAGATGCCAGCCTGTCCGACTGGGGAGGTGTCCTCTGCAAAATTTCTGCTCAGAGGGTCTGGACACTGGAAGAGTCCAGACTACCGATCAATGTCTTGATACTTCGAGCGATCAGACTGTGCCTGGAACATTGGACACATTGTCTTCAGGGATGTCTAGTGTGCATTTAATTGGACAATGCCACAGCCGTGGCCTATGTCAATCACCAGGGGGGCATAAGAAGTGTCCTGGCGTCTCTGGAGGTAGCCGGCATTCTAAGTTGGGCAGTATGGTTCGTTCCAGCCCTCTCCGGCATACACATTCCCGGGGTGGAAAACTGACAGGCAGATTACCTCCGTCGGCAGGCGGGGAGTGGTCCCTTCACCCGGAGGTGTTTCATCTTTTGTGTCTTCCATGGGGCATCCCCAAGGTGGATTCTTAGCATCCCAGCTCAACAGAAAGGTTCAGAGGTTTGTGGCTCGGTCATGAGATCCTCTGGGGGGCGCCACTGATGCGTTGGTGGCCCTGTGGGGTCAGTATCGTTTAATTTATGCCTTCCCTCCTCTCAAGCTTCTGCCAAGACTTCTACGCAGGATTGAGGCAGAAGGGATACCAGTCATCTTAGTGGGCCTGGATTGGCCTCACCGGGCTTGGTACGCTGATCTGGTGCATCTGGTCACCGACGTTCCTTGGAAGCTTCCTCTCATGGGGGATCTGCTGTCCCAAGGACCAATCTTCCATCCTGCTTTACAGTCCCTGGCTTTGACGGCTTGGCTGTTGAACACTAGGTGCTGATGGATAGAGGTTTGTCTGAGTCGCTGATTCCAATGCTTTTAAAAGCTAGGAAATCTACTTCTAGGAAGATCTACCATCGTACGTGGAAGACATACATTGCGTGGTGTGAGTCTCTTGGAGTTCATCCTCACTCTTTTTTCAGTGGCTCAGATCTTGACCTTCCTTCAATGGGGGGGTTGAGCAGAAACTGGCCTTGAGTACTATTAAGGGTCAGGTGTCGGCCTTAGCAATCTTCTTTCAATGGGCCTTGGCCACATACTCCTTGGTACATACTTTTCTTCAGGGAGTTAGTCACTTGACCCCTACAGTGCGGTCTCTGTTGCCGCCTTGGGACCTCAATTTGGTGCTCTCAGTTCTCCAGAAGCCTTCTTTTGAGAATCTTCGGGAGATTCTCCTGCTTATACTGTCCCAGAAGGTGGCCTTTTTGGTGGCTTTCACCTCTGGGTGCAGATTGTCGGAATTGGCAGCGTTACCCTGTCGTTCAACTTACTTGGTGGTTCACAGTGATAAGGTGGTTCTTTGTCCCTATCCGTCGTTCCTTCCACAGGTTGTCTCTTATTTTCAGTTGAATGAAGACATTGTGTTGGCTTGCCTGTGTCCCAGGCCAAAACATCCGAAGGAAATAGCTTTCCATCCCTTGGATGTGGTCGGGGGCGATAAGGATGTACCTGGCAGCTACGGAGTATTTTAGGAAATCAGACTCATTATTTGTGCTTACGGATGGGCCTTGGAAAGGGTTTGTATGCTTCCTCTGCAACCATTTCCAGATGGATCAGACAGAGGGTGATTTAGGCCTATTCCATTAAGGGTCAGGTTCCTCCTTTCCCTGTCAAGGCGCACTCTTCTCTGGCGCACGGTGCCCCCTGGGCCTTCCATTATCAGGTGTCAGTAACGCAGGTTTGCAAGGCGGCCACCTGGTTGTCGGTGCACACTTTTTACAAAGTTCTATAAAGTGGATGTGTTGGCATCTGCGGATGTTTCCTTTGGCCGCAAGGTTTTGCAGGCTGCTGTTTAGAGAATTGAGAAACCAAGTAATGGGCCCTCTAGGACATTCTTATTCAGTAATTAATTATTTGGCATGTCAAGTGCCAAAAAAAGAAGAAAAGGAGAGGGGGGGGGGGTAAACCGGTAAATGTTGATGAGAAGACTATATAATAAAAGAAACTGGTTTGATATACTACAACCACCCAATCCAAATAAAAAATTCACTGCATTAGAAATAAATCATTTACTGAAAAAGAAAAAACTCATAAAAATCACAGAACATGTATCAAAAGTCTGGCATGATGAAAAAAATACACCAAGAGACAAACCACAACACATACAAAAGACACACATGAATAAAATCATCCAGCATTACCATTCCCCCCACTATTCTTATGTCATGTAAACCATATGTGAAAATATACATAAATATAACCATTGGTAGGAAAAAGGGGATAAGAGGCTGGTTTGGGGTGTATATATTTTTTTAATATATATATATATATATATATATATATATATATATATATATGTATATATATATATATCCTTATAGGTTATTCTCATAGGCTAGTAGCAGGTAAGAGATTGGGACCTCAATAATGCATTAAGTCTCCTGTTAGATGATCAGACAGAGATTCGATCCGCATCAATGGAATAAAGCATTTTTGAGTGCACTGGAACAAATCAAGCAGCACATGATATTTGCACAGCTGTTTATGGAATCTATATCTTCAGGAAAAAATACTGGTAAAATGTGTTATGGTCTGATAAAACCAAGGTTGAACTTTTTGTCCACAATTCCAAAAGATATGTTTGGCGCAAATACAACACTGCACATCACCAAAAGAACACCATACCAACAGTGAAGTATGGTGTTGGCAGCACCATGCTTTGGGGCTGTTTTTCTTCAGCTGGAACAGGGGTTTTTGCAAAGAAGAGTGGGTAAATATTGCCAAGTCAAGATTTGACATGCTTATAGACTCATACCCAAACAGACTGAGTGCTGTAATAAAATTAAAAGGTGCTTCAACAAAGCAGTGGTGGCTGGTGCTCAAAATTTTTGGGGGGGGGCGCAAATAGAAAAATGTAATAGGCATTGCTTTGCGGCAAAAAATGCAGTAAAAAATTGCGTGACTTTGAGGTCGCAAAAGTGTGAAAGGGGCCTTCAGTAATTAGTGTATAGTGTGCCCCCTTTCAATGCAGAGAGACCAGCGTGTCCTCTTTCAATGCAGAGAAACCGGTGTGCCCCCTTTCAATGCAGAGAGACCAGCGTGCCCCCCTTTCAATGCAGAGAGACCAGCGTGCCCCCTTTCAATGCAGAGAGACCAGCATGCCCCCTTTCAATGCACAGTGACCCCGGTTTCAATGCACAGTGACCAGCGTGCCCCCTTTCAATGCACAGTGACCAATGTGCCCCCTTCAAAACAGTGAGCAGCGTGCCCCCTTCAAAACAGTGACCAGCGTACATGCCCCCTTTCAATGCAGTGACCAGCGTACATGCTCCTTTCAATGCAGTGACCAGCGTACATGCCCCCTTCAATGCAGTGACCAGCATACATGCCCCCTTTCAATATAGTGACCAGCATACATGCCCCCTTTAATGTAGTGACCAGCATGCATGCCCCTTTCAATGTAGTGACCAGCATACATGCCCCTTTCAATGTAGTGACCAGCATACATGCCCCTTTCAATGTAGTGACCAGCATACATGCCCCTTTCAATGTAGTGACCAGCGTACATGCCCCCTTTCAATGCAGTTACCAGCATACATGCCCCCTTTCAATGCAGTTACCAGCATACATGCCCCCTTCAATGCAGTGACCAGCATACATGCCCCCTTTCAATGCAGTGACCAGCATACATGCCCCCTTTCAATGCAGTGACCAGCGTACATGCCCCCTTCAATGCAGTGACCAGCGTACATGCCCCCTTCAATGTAGTGACCAGCATGCATGCCCCCTTTCAATGCAGTGACCAGCGTACATGCCCCCTTTCAATGTAGTGACCAGCATACATGCCCCTTTCAATGTAGTGTACAGCATACATGCCCCTTTCAATGTAGTGACCAGCATACATGCCCCTTTCAATGTAGTGACCAGCGTACATGCCCCTTTCAATGTAGTGACCAGCGTACATGCCCCTTTCAATGTAGTGACCAGCATACATGCCCCCTTTCAATGTAGTGAACAGCATACATGCCCCTTTCAGTACAGAGACCAGCGTGCGTGCGTGCCCTCTTCAAAGCAGTGTGTGCCCCCCCTGAGGCCTCACTTCATTTACCTCACACTGGTGCCGTCACCGCGCCTGGCGTGCTGCTGCTGCTGATGGGAGTCGGGACTCGGGAGATTTGGTCGGACTCTGCTCTGGTCTCTGGACGGACGTCTTCTTCCTCCTCGACCTGCATGCGCGCCGCTGCCCTCCTCTCTGACGGCAGGTGGGAAGGTGACGTCGGGACGGTGCGTGACTGACGCACGCACCGCCCCCCACGCGACCTCACCCGGGATGTCCTCTATGATTGGTCCAGGCTGGAGTCTGGACCAATCACAGCCAGGACAGCGCCACAGTGGGGAGTGTCGGGGCGCATTGCTCTGCGCCCCGATGACACCCAGAAGGCCGCCAATCGGCACCTCTGCGTGACGCATGTGGGGTGCAAACAGTAGGTCCGGCGCCCTTAGTGGGCTGCAATAAACCCCCTATAAACCGGCTGCCACTGCAACAAAGTATTATTTTAAGGGTGTGCAAACTTATGCAACCATAATATTTTAGTTTTTATTTTTACTTCCCTCCACCGAAAAGATTTCTGTTTGTTGTGCAACTGAGTTGTACAGTTTATAAGTCACATTAAAGGTGGACAAAGTTCTGAAATGATTTATCTTTGTCTCATTTTTTTACATCACAGAAACCTGACATTTTAACAGGGGTGTGTAGACTTTTTATATCTACGTACATTGGTAGACAAGAGTGGTTTAAACAACTTCAAGGGTAACCCCTGACAATTTTTATTTCCGCATCTGTGGGACATTTACCCGGAGGGGGGGGGGGGGTAGAGTTTTCTTTGAACCTCAGCTGTAACAGATGCTGTGGATGCTTACAATTCACAGATCGAATAAAGAAACTGAAGGAATTTTGTAAATCTCCTTAATATAAACTGGTGAATATATTGCCAAACAGCTATGAAACTACAGTGTAAGATATCTAGCCCTTTATAAGTGGCTTCTATTTTGCTTTAGGGTGTAATGACGACAGAACAATCAACCTCCACGCCATCATTTTTGACATTTTCATTTTCTGTTCATGTATGAGAACTTAGCAGACCCTTTATGTGTTTATAAGTTCATTTTTTTGTGTAGCTTTACTGGCCCCTAAGTGATGATTCTTCCGGTCTGTGAGGTTGACAGTTTACAGTCCCACCCTTGACCGCAAAAGGGAGAGTGAAACCACAGGAGACTGTGAGACGGAGAGGGGGGGCACCTTTCTCCCAGCTTGTTGAATTTCCTCACTCATCATACATTAAACCCACTAACCTCACATACTACGGATGAGGGGAAGTGAGCAAGAAGTGTGTAGGATGTCAGAATGTTGATTGTTCTCCATAGAAAAATAAACGTCTTTGGTGATCCTAATCCTTTGTTCTGTTCTAGCCACAGTCTTCTAATTTAAATTTTCCCCTGCTGATCTGTATGACATCTCAGGAGGTTCCTCCGAGCTGTACAATTGCTGGGAACTTACAACAAAATATCAACAGATAATTTATATGCGCAGTATATTATTGTCAAGAACTAAATATATTTTTTATTTACTTTGTGTATTATTTATACTCGAATATTTATTTATTGCATCTTATAATATCCTTATTAACGTATGGTAAAGAAAAAGTACAGCATTTTCTCAATAAAGTGTCAAGTCAAAAAATTGCTTTTTTCTACTTTTAGGTAGAGTGAGTTAAGGTTAGAACCCCTGTCAGGTTTTCACTGCAATCCAAGGCCCCAGAGAGCTTTCTTTTCTTTCACTTCTTGTCCCACTGAGAATGTTTTACTAGGCAAGAAGTGAAGGGGAACTCTCCAACACCAATACATACAGAAGTATAAATGTTTTTTCTAAGTAGAGGAAAGAACGGCTAGAAAGACTGCCTGTGTCCCTATTGCAGATTTTCCTTTACTACCTGTCTTTCGAAGTCATAGTCAGCAGGACTGGAAGTGACAAATCTCTCTAATAGACCTCCGGATAGCATTTAAACCAACAGTTCTAATCCTTCCCTACTATATTCAAATCTAGAAATTTACCTAAGGCCTCTTTCACATGGGGTGGACTCTGCCAGGACTCCACCTGCTCAGCGAGGAATCTGTCCACTGATCCCTTCTCTGGACACAGACACAGCACATTGTCCTATATGGGTGGTTGGATGTAAACGGACTGCCTGTCTGTTTACATCCAACGGCCATCAGATCCATTCCGTTTGATGGATGGGAAAACGAATACATGTCCGTTGACATCTGCTGCTCCATAGAGGGCAATGGATGGTCTGATCGGGTCCACCTAAAAAACTGACAGGCAGACCCAATAGGTCAACCCATGTGAAAGGGGCCTTAAGCATATAGGATCGCAGAATAAAAGCAAACCTATGATTTGCCCATGCATGCCCCTCACTCCACAGCACATATTCCCCTAAGGCAGGGGTGCTCAAGCTTTTGAATAGCAAGGACCACTTAAGTAATTTGGTAACCAGTCACGAGCCACAATGAAATGAAATAGTTCAGAATTTCGCATTTTTAGTTTTGAATAGCATAATGAAGATTTTAAACAACAATCAGGATCATCATTTTCTGTCGGACCAATCTCTGTTGGATGTTTACCTAGTGTTTAATCATAACCACAAAAGAAAACGGACGGGTGGCCCTGATTGGGCTGATCATGTGAAAGGGGCCTAAAGCCTCGTACACACGCAATGATTGTTGGCCAACCGATCGGCCGTCTTTTGTCCAGTGTTGTGGTGTTGGTTGAAATGTGCTCTAGACTGCACACGAATTTTCTCGGCCAACAACAACCAACTTCAGAAGTGATGTCATGTGCTGGTTAACTTTCCGTGTGTTTTTTCTTCTCTGAGCATGCCCAGTCTTGCTCATCGGATGTTTGTCTGCCGAAATCTGTACTGACTGCACGAAAATCGGCTGTTCTGTTGACGGCCAACAAAAATTTTATAGCATGCACACCAGATTTTGTTCGGCCGAAAAGTCGCAGTCGGTTGTCGGAATCATCATACTAACAAGCCGATAATCGGCCGATCGGACGTTGGCCGAAAATTCACGGCCAACAATCGTTGCATGTGTACGAGGCTTTAGGCTGCTTTCACACTGATGCTCTGCAGTTGCAAGAAAGCAGCAGGTGCACTCTGCTGCACCTGCAGATCAGTGTGAAAGCAGCCTAATAACTGTTGCAAAACTATTGCTCATATATGCCCAAACTCTATTATGCCCATTGCTGTGATGCCCAAACTGTGATTTTTCATAAACTGACATTCCTTCACTTCTTGCATCTGCAGAAAACGCCACTTTCTGCAGGCATCGCCCACTGTAGAAAAGGTTGCTGTCCCAGGCGAGGTGCATTTGGTATCACTCTACCTGGGACAGGAGAAGGAACTATAGAGGAAGCATCAGCTTATGTGGCTCTGCTCCCTCCACAGCCAACTGCTTTGTCTACCTACAGCTCTATCCACAACACTGTGGGATCGTAGGTTGGCAACCCACGATCTGGGCATGCCAACCCGCCATCCCAGATCAGGAGGTTGCAGGTCACATCAGAGGGCTCCCAGTTGGGCACCCCTGCCCTAAGGCTAGGTTCACTCTAGTGTTGCACAGTAAAAAGCTTATTTTTACTGTGCACGCTAGAGTCAGCGTCGGCTATGGTAAGGAGCAGTGTAATATTTTTTTAAATGTTATTTTAAGTGACACGTCATTCGTGTCCCTGCACAACAGCTCAGGGTGTTGCTCTGCTGTGAGGTGACAAGTGGTGCCATCCAGTGTGCTGTGGAAAAATTTAAAAAATGCTTGATTTGTACGCATTCCACCACACCACACATCACACCAATGTTTTAGTGTCAACGGATAACAAAGAAAACAGATGGTTTCTTTGTACCCTAGTGGTGACTTGCATTTCTCCAGTGCAGAAAAATGAAGGTCACCACAGACCTTTCGAATGAGACCTTACTTTGCAAAACCCCTTGCTCCATTCAGCCATGGTCCAAGTTGCTATAGTCAGAGTTTAGACATGGCTTGGGACTCTCTTCCTCCCCCATGTGAAAGAGCTGGGTCAATCCCCAAACACCAGCATTGTCACATGAAAATAGGGAAAGTGAGCCAAATGCCCTTCCATAGCTGAAAGGGTAGCACAAGGGATTTTTTCCCCATGGCGTTGTATGCCCTTTAACACAAATTGTCATGTAACTTATTTATTTTTTATACATGCAATCATATGACTGCAAAGTTCCGGATCCCCTCTGTAATGGGGAGGTCAACAACGGAGATAAACTGAAACAGGCAGTGATGTCCCCTACCAGCGTTCCTTGCCCTATATATTGTCAAGGGGGAGAAGGGTCTCCTCCCACCAGCTGCTACAGACACAAGGGGAGAGGACCTTTTGCTATTTGCATACATGTGCCTTGAGTAGTAGGTTTATGAGCCCCCAGGTAACAGGGTTGAAAACTGGTAGCATTGTAAAGAATATAATTTGATAATGCTTGCGGAATTCATGAAGCAAGAGAAGGAATCTGATAGAACTGACTTTTTCGGGGTCCATTTAGGGTTCCTGTTTTTGGAAAAAGGGGGGGGGGAGAGTGTAAGAATGACTGCACTGTTATCGGAACACATAATATGTTTGATTACTGTGCAAGCAGCCGTATGTTAGAGTGCATCAAGAGGATGTGGTCAGTTCTGAAGAAGGACTTGTGAGTGGGAGAGTGGAAGGTATTTTACTTTTGGGATGGATGAAGTTCTCTTCAAGTGTCCACTAAGATGTGCTGCTTGTTACCTGCTCTGAACTTCCCTTCCCTCAAGTGAATTGGCCTGCATTCATTTTCCCCACAACCTATATACACAGTTGCAGTGCAGTAGTGCTGACTTTAGGGGGTTAAAACAGGCGGTAAGAAGGTGACACATTGTCTCATCACCGCCTGCCAAATCCAGGAAAAGTCATCTGAGTGTGGATCGCTTCTCTGCCGCATGTGTAAAGGAACCTTTAGGGTGTGAAGTGCTAGATAATAAACAATACAATGATACAAAAAAAGTGCGATAAGTTTGTTCTTTGCTAAGGCTCAGTTTACACAAGTGCGACTTGCGACGCAAAATCACATGACCAATCAAAACTCATTTTTATTTCAATGGCACCCGTTCTAATCTATGCAAATAAAGATGCAGTGTCTTTAGAAAAGGTTCCTGCACTACCTTGATTTGACTTTCTTGTGACTTGAGTGCCATAGAGTGTGATAAGTCGCATGAAAGCCGCACTGGAAATGGCACGCCTTTAGAGTCGCAGTAGTGTTAACCAAGCCTAGGGGTGCATTAAGGGCATCTGTGTGAACTTTATCCCAGGTGGCCTAAGGTAGGCTATGATCAGAAAGAAACGTTGAAGGATGGTCGCAGTGTCTGCCTCAAGGTACAGACATTGCACAATAATACAAAACATGTTGAGAACTGGTATTGGTATATAAAGCTTTTCAAACCTAGTGCAAGAAATGTAGAAAGCAACATTGCTCAAACAGTAGGCCTACCCGTTCAATCTGTGTTAATACAGATCAGACTTGGGAACATACATCAGGGAAAGAGTGAATCTCACAACAGGAAGGCACATTCTCTGTAGGGGACAGCCATGTTAATGGATAGGTACTGCCTTGGTGGACAGCTAAGTTGTGGGTAGGGGAAATTAACGGGCAGGCTGATATAAGACAAGGTATATTAGACTGTTCAAGTGCCTAACAAGAAAGCAATGTGGTACCGATACCACACCATGGGCCAGTTTAAGCGGCATTGCCTTGGTGTCCTCAAGGCAAGAGGTGAGCATCTGCCCGCTAAAGCCCCGTACACACGTACCGATTGTTGGCCGAACGATCGGCCGTCTTTTGTCCAGTGCACACAAATTTTGTCGGCCAACAACAACCAACTTCAGAAGTGATGTCATGTGATGGTCTACTTTCCGTGTGTTTTTTCTTCTCTGAGCATGCCCAGTCATGCTCATCTGGCTTTTGTCGGCCGAAATCTGTACTGACTGACGAACAATCGGCCGTTCTGGTGACGGCCAACAAAAATTTTATAGCCTGCAGATCAGATTTTGTTCGGCCGAAAAGTCGCAGTCGGTTGTCGGAAGCATCATACTAACAAGCCGACAATCGGCCGATTGGACGTTGGCCGAATATTTACGGCCGACAATCGGTACGTGTGTACGGGCTTTTAGTTGAAAATCTGCTGGATGATTTCCTGGATCTGCTTGGACAGATGATCAGTAATTTCCCTGGATGTGGAGTAGAGAGCTTTCTGCAGCATTACATAAAGGTTCCCATATACAAGGTTGTATAAACCTTGTTTCCATATATAGTTTGTACCGTATATACATTGGGCAGCCATATGTACCCATGCATATATGCAGTTGCTTTTCCTGACTGACTGTACTAATGCTTTTATCCAAAAATCTGTCAAATGGTAGACCCTGATTGAAAACAACAGACTGTTTGCAGTCTCTAATGAGGCAAACATCAACAATGCTTGTACTTCCCACAAGCCATGTGACTTTGGCTGTTTAGACTGTAGGTCAAATCAGGATGTGGGTCCTTTTTTATTAATGGCAAGGAAGCAGTTTTTACTCCGTAATGTGATCTTGTAATTCATATGTCAGATTTAAGAGTTTAGCAAAACTTGACAGGCGGGGGGGGGGGGGGGGGAGGGAGAGATATTAAAACTGTTTTTTTCCCCAATTTGCATTGTGCAGAAACCTCACAGCTAATACACCACTTGTTTTCTTTATTGCAGCTGACAGCCTCTAAGTTTCCAGTGGTGATCAAGATGGGCCATGCACACTCTGGCATGGGGAAGGTGAGTGAAGGCCACGTCGTTCTATAAAATGAGGTCAGGGTGGGGACAGGAAGTTTATTGTGAGGCCAGATACAAGTTCATTGTGAGGCCAAGACACGGGACCGTTCAGATGAACATTACACAATTGTTAACTTTGCGTCTTTCCTCTCTGAGTGATGCACTAAGTTCAGGTCATATTCTTCCTGCTCCTGTGTCACATTACCCTTTCTGTTTTTCTTTTCCCCTTCCATAGGGTAACCAGTCAGTTAGACAGTGCAGCCATTTTTACCTATTATATAGGCAGGCTCTCTGCCCTCGTTGTTTCATGCTGATGCTCCTGTCTCTTTGTAAATCTGTCAGACTGAAATTAACAGTCTCTTTGCAGCCACTAATGAAGTGAAACATGATGCTTGCATTGGCCATTTTATTTAGAGATGCTTAAGCTTTAGGTCAAATATTTATGGCAAGAAGGTAGAACCTTTATTCCATATTATGGTCTGGTAATGCAGATATGTTGATTTGTCACATTCAAAGATTTTTAAAAAAACAGGTTAATCTTGGTCTCTGTCATTGCTAGCATTTTGCTGGTCTTTGGATGTCATTCCCTCATGGTTATCCCAACTAAGTGAAACAGTAAAGTCAGTATATCCTAACCGCCTACATGCTGCTTCCCAGGCAGTAGCTCACCAAGGCTGGCCGTAGACGTAGCAATTTTCTTTCCTGCAATTATGGGTTGCAGAAAAGAAAATCGATTGATTCCCCCCACTAAAACAGTCATCCCTCCCTCACACTAAAAAACCATTGTGTTCTCCCGACAGGAGGGCGGGGGAAGCCGTCCCCGCTGGGAGAACACAGTAATTATTGCTAGTGGCTATTATCGCCACTAGCAATAATCGTATGTAAAATTTGACAGGCTGGTTGTACCCAAGTTGATCGATTGATCAACTTGGGTACATTCAGCCTGCCATACATGGTTTGAATCTCGGGCGTTTCATGCCATCTATGGACGGTCTAAGCAGTAATGGCAAAGCAATAAGCAGGGCAGCCAGGCAACTAGAAAGATTGACCTTCTGCTTTCTTATTATTGATGTCTTCTATGTGGAAATTCAGCCCACTTTCCTACGTGGCTATGACAAGCCAGCATTGGCTTTCCAGTCATTCTCCTTTTGTCATGAGCTAAAGTGAGACCTCAAGCCTTATAATTCCCTGACTCTCTCTGAATTCCTCGTTGTAGAAAAACCCATCCATAAAGATCTCTTGTTCCTTTTTTTTTTTTTAATTAGTCCTATTGGGCAAACAATGGAGGGCTTATACTTTTCAGGGAAAGGGATTTAGAAGTGCACCATACCCTCATGGATCCACAGAAAGCTAAAGTCCATCAACTGCACATTTATTCCCTGTCTTCTGAATACAGGAGTCCTGTTCTAAATTGTAGGTAAGCTGGCCCACACTCCTTCCTCTTTTGCTCTTTTGTAGGGATTGTGGCCAATGTGACAACTTTCTCCTGTATATGGTGGGATTGTCCTAAAGTTAAATCCTATTGGGACGCTATATCTGAGCTCAGAAGAGCTCGGCATACTTTGATTGAAATTTGGCCAGTCCAGCACACACTAGACAAATTTTGACCAATGTGTTGGCTTCACTGCTAGACAGAAGTCTATTGTTGACTTCTATCGAAGGGACATGTTGGAAAATTTTCCATCGTTTAGCAGTTGTAACCAGTTGGCTTCAGCCACTAATCATTGCATTCTGACACTGGCTGGTGCCCACTGTCAGAATAAAATTTTCCAGTGGGAAGGATTCCTCCATCCACCTTGTTTGTGTGGTTGGGAAATCTGTTGTTTTTTTTCTTGTTCATTTAGTGGCTGAACAAAAATAACTAACTGTTTATGGCCAGCTTGAGGCTGAAAACATTCACAAGAATTTCCAGAAAAGTATAGGGCAGCTGTTTATACTCATAGTTATGATTCTGAATACTCAGAATGATATTAATATTGCATAAATGTTCTCTATTTGTGGCAGCACTTTGTCACATTGGTCTCGGCTATGTTTCCATTATGGATAGTGTTTGAAAATTATTTTGTCCATGGAAATCAAAATCTAAGGCTTCTAACAACATCTATCTGGTTTCCAGGCAGCATCTCTCTGGGTGTATAGACCTCCTCTGGAGGGGGCATAAATACCTATATGAAGGGACACTGCAGTGTCAGCACCCAGCAAGGATGTCTTGTCTTTATTCTCTGACCAGGTCTAAAAATATAAGGTGTGAATTGGCAGTGCAGGCTTTTTTTTTTTTTTTTACCACTTCGCCTCTCATTGTCTTGCAACAATTATTTTTTTTATTTTGCAATCCTTAGAGAATAAAACGCAAAAAAACTAAACAAAATCTTTTTTTTTTTTTTTAGGAGTGTTTAGTTTGTTGTGGTACCACACATTTTATTCTGTAATTTGTCCTGTTTAAAATTACACTAAAATTATTATTCTGCTACAAAGCAATGCAAAGTTACAGTGGCAAGAAAAAGTATAAACAATTCTAATCTCTCGAGTCTTTATTGAACATACTCAGTGAACATTCAAAGAGTTGGAGGAAAAACTAAGTGAATCCTTGGAGTTAATAGCTGGTCGAACCTTATTTGACAGCAATTCTTCAAGCAAGCGCTTTCAGTTGCTCTGGATAAGATCTGCATAGGGTTCAGGAGGAAATTATGACCATTCCTATTTACAAATCTGCTTCAGCTCAAAAACATTTGTAGGGTGTCTGGTGTGAACTCCCTGGGACCATTCCACAGCATCTCTATGGGGTTAAGGTCTGGGCTCTGACTGGGACACGCCAAAAGATGCATATTTTTTTCTGAAGCCAGACTGTGGCGGATTTACTTAAATGCTTCCTGCTGCATCACCCAACTTCTGTCAAGCTGCAGACAGCCACCCTGACATTATCCTGTAGGACATTTGTGTCTGTCGACTGATGGATGCCTAAACACTTTGAGATTGCTTTGCATCCATTTCCAGCCTTGTGCAGATCAACTGCTCTTAAGTACTGTCTTCAGAGAGCTGCTTTTTGCAATGCAAGGTTCACAACAGCTGATACTTCTTATGAACAGCAATCTTAAAATGTCTGAGTATCTTTTATCAACCAAAGTAGCTCTAAACTACACCTTCAAACTCATTTTATTAATTTGACTCCAGGTATGCAAACTACTGACTCCAAATAGATTTTGTTGATGTTAATTAGTCTCAGAACAAGGGTTCAATTATTTTTTCCTGCAGCACTGTGTTTATTGGGTGTGTTCAATAAAGACACAAGAGATTAAAGTTGTTTGTGTGTTATCAGCTTAAGCACATTGTGTTTGTCTATTGTGTTATTTTAAATGGAAAATGTGTAAATAAATATTGAATAATACCAAACAAAACAAAAAAAAAGTTTAAATGTTAATGGTTAATAAAAATAGAAACAAACTAAAAAATAGCATGAAAATTATACCTGAAGGGATGAAGGAGAATAAGAAGTTAAAGAGGAAGTAAACCCTCATAAAAAAAATGAGAAAAAAGACAAAGGCATAATGAGTTAGTATGCATCGCATACTAGCTCATTATGAAATACTTACCTTAAAACGAAGCCCTCACAGTGCCGCCCGCTCAGCGACAGGACGGCCAACATGTCCAGCCGTACTGCTTCCTTGTTCGCATCCTCCGGCTAGCTGATTGGCTGGAGGCGCGTTTACATCACTCCCGCAAATGCGGCGGGAGCCACCGTTCGCGGTATAGGGCTCTGAAGGAATGGCACGGGTGGCTGTTCCTTCAGAGCGCATGCGCCGATGACGTCATCGGCTGCATGCACTGTAAATATCTCCTAAACTGTGCATGTTTAGGAGATATTTATAGCACCTATAGGTAAGCCTTAAAGCGGAGTTCCGGCCACCAAAAAAAAATTTCAATGAAAATACCCCCGGGACAGTCAGGGCTAGTACATTCCACAATGGATAGCCTCTGATCTGTCCCGGTTCGCACTTACCGTTTAGAAGAAATACTTACTTTGAAAATTTCTTCTCCAGCGCTGCCATCTCAGGTGTGGGCAGCTGAAGCCAGCGCGATCCTCTTCTGCGTCCTCTTCGGTCCCACGATGCACTGCACCGGCCCCGCCGTCACTTCCGGGGCTGCAGCGTCATCCCTGCAAAGCTTCTGGGCATACCCAGAAGCTGTTTAGCAATGTATGACGCGCCTGCACCATAACTGACGTCGGGGCCGGTGCAGGCGCAATGATTCCTGGGAGCGATGACGTTCAGCTCCCAGGAATCATTGCAAAGCAGGAGTGACGGCGCGGGGGGAGGAAGTGGAAGAAAGGTGAGTATATTTTTCTGCAATTTCAAGGTAAGTAAAAAAAAAAAAAATCATAATTATCCATTTCTGTTTCAGGTGACCATAAGCAAGCGGATGGCCCAAAATCGACTATGTCGATTTTGGGGCCGGAACTCCGCTTGAAGTGGAGTTTCAGTAGCAGGGCAGAGAAACTAGATGTGCTTCACACATCCTGTGTACAATGATGAAGTGAAGTTTTTATTTTTTTCTGGGCATGTGTAGCACACCCAAAGTCGGAAACTAGTTAACTAATATCTGCTTATTATTATTTATAAGGTTTACCAGAATAACAGAAGAAAAAAGTTCCATTGGTAGTCATTTTAAACCTTGTTCACACCATATGTGCAGAAAAACTGATGGAAAAACTGCAGATTTCAGTTACAGAGACACGAGTTTACATTGGTTTTTCATGCACGTTTAAGTGAGAGATTTTTTCATGCATGTTTTTTATGCACAGATAGACATAACACCCTGTATCATTCCATTCTCTTCTGTCCTGTTCATACCACAATGTCGATGTCACATCAGTTTTTTTTTCCACGCAGAAAACAACATACTGTACACATTGCAGATTCCTGCGCAGAAAAAAATCTGCGCATGATACCAGTTTTGTGGTGCAAACAGGTCACATAGAGAATAGTTGTTTTCTTTGTGCTCTTGCATTTAAGTCTCTGCACATGATGTGAAAAAGTATAAAAAGAGGTATATGATATGCTTTGTCAGTGATGGGACCAATGAAGTTAGTCACGTACAGATGGACATAAATTTACAACCCAAAATTTTTTTTCCAAAGTAGCTAAATGTAGGACATCGCTGAATTAAAGTATAACTAAAGGCAAATCTTTATTTTTAGTTTTGGGTAGAGTGGAGAGGGATTACAACACCTGTCAGGTTTTATTGCTGTCTCTTCCCCGTTAGGTAGACTCACCCCCTCTATTTTTTCTGTTTACCGTTATCATCAAAAGTGAATGTAAAGGAAAATCCCAAATGTTGGGTTAACATCGGAACACTAATAGAGGGGAAATCTTCCAATGGGAACACTAGTTCTGATGACTTTGGAGGGATTTCATCTCACTTCCTGTTTTGGCTATGGGACAGGAAGTGAAGGGAAATATCCCCAATGGGACACAAATAGCAAAATAAAAACTGAGGGGGTTATAACCCTCCCTTACTCTATCCAAAATTAATAAAAAAAGTTTTTCCTTTAGTTACACTCTAACAGTGAGGCGAACATTGGCACCCCAGATGTTTTGGAACCACATTCCCATGATGCTCATGCACTCTGCATTGTAGTTGAGCATCATGGAAAATGTAGTTCGAAAACAACTGGGGTGCCAAGGTTCGCCATCACTGCACTATAAGAAGTTAGAGAAAAGAGAAGCTTAAGGGGAAAGAAAGACAAAAAGAAGGGGTAAGGAAAGAGAGGGGGGCAGTTTGGGACCTTGTACTCTTACAGGACAATTAGCAGTCGAGTATACGGACACTGTGTATGGGACAGAACACAATGATGACAAAGTCTAAATTGAGCCCAGAGGGATATGTTAATAGGTCTTTTAGGTTAGCAGCATTTGAAATGTAGGGCTATCATAAAACAGCGGCAGTGCAGACTTTTCACATCTCAGCCCCAGTTTACTACACAAGTCTTAGTTTTTCAAGGCCATAACATCTTCTCCTCTTCCCTTCTCTAGGTGAAGGTAGACAACCAGTATGACTTCCAGGACATTGCCAGTGTGGTCGCCCTAACAAAAACCTATGCTACATCTGAGCCATTCATTGATGCCAAGTATGATATCCGTATTCAAAAGATAGGGAACAACTACAAGGCCTATATGTAAGTCATCTCCATTTATAACAAACCTGTACTTCTTTGCGCTAGAGCAGCCTTTTATCCACCTGTTACGTTGTAGTAGGTAATGAGCTAACATCATGAAAATGTCTGAAATAATCACTGAATATAATTACCCCACAGCAACAAACCTTTTTTTTTTCTCCCACCCCCCAAACACTAATTAAAACAGCTGGGATACATATACATTAGAGCTGCATGAATCTGGATAAAATGAGAATCCTGATTTTTTTGCTTAGAATAAAGATAACGGTTCTCTCGCAATTCTCGGCGCAACATCATCTTTCACATTACTGTATACAAAAAAATTGGGCTAACTTTTCTGTTTAGTTTTTAATTAATTAAAGTGTATTTTTCTCTTTCGTTCATCGATGGGCACAGCTCCACAGCTCTCTCTACTATAGGTTTCTGCCTAGTGAGGAGTAAGGACATAGTTCCTTGCTGGGATCTATGGTACTGACAATTTTTTCTTTTTAGATAGAATTTTTTTCTCCTGGTTTTTTTCCTGTGAGATCTACAATTAACTGCCAGACTTGGCAATGGGCTTGGATAATCTAGAGCCAGTGGTCACCCCAGTCTGGCCAGCAAGCCCACGCAGATGTCAGCTCCGCGCTAGTTCGGCCGTGACATAGCCCCACCGGATGGGGGCTGGCCTGTGAGGTAAACGCCTCACGAGGCCACATACGACCGGGTCTCGGCCAGAGTCGCAACTTTTTTCCTGGCCAACAGCCCCCCATTTCGATAGAGAGGAGGTTCTGTGTGCAGCTGTGCCTGCTTTGTTCCTGGTATGGTAAGTAACTGCCCCCCTCTCCCCATGGAGGGTTTTGGAGTGGACGTGGGCCTCTCCATGGGACAGTCGGACCCCTGGGTTCCCCTCCTTCCAATTAGGCACCCCCCTCATCGGTTAGGTGGTCCCTGTGGACCATCTCGCCCCCCCATCTGCCCCCCCCTTCACTAATGCTGGGGCTGTGGGATGGCCTGGTTCACCGCCTAGGGTGGGGGCAGGGTGCTGTTCTGGTGATGGGGGTGCGCTGCCGGAGACTGTGTGATTGGCTGTGGGGAGGGCTGTATCTGGTGGGGGCTACTGCCAGGGGCCCCCTTCCTGCCTGTGCCATTTTTTTTGAGGCCTAGGGATCCCTTCTGAGTCCCTGGGAGCCTAGTTGTGCCACACGGGGCCACCATTTTCTTTAAGCCTGTGTGCTTAATGTACAGTGGTCATGTTTATGTAGTCCAGCGGCCATTTTTCGGTGATTTGCCATTGAAAATAGCAGCGAGCATGACAGTGGAGCCCTCTGGGCTATTTCGGCGGTGGGAACCTCTCCTCATCCCCTGGTGCTGACTCCTGGATCTTTTCATGCAGTCGTGGATCGCTGGATCGTTCGTGCAGTGCAGTTTCTCCTGGTAACTGCAGTGCCTGGTTTCTGTTGGGTGGTGAGTCTGGTGGTCCTCTCCCTCTCTACTGAGGATCGATTGGTGCTCTGTAGTTGGCAACCAGGTGGGCTGCCAGAGCGGTGGGGGTTGCCCCTTGGCAGTGTGTTACACTTTTTTGTGGGGTCTCCCTGGTGACCGGGAGTCTTTGGAGCACATCTCCCCATCTGATCCCCTCTCTGAGGCTGCGAGTAGCTATCTTCCACAGGCTACTAAGGGCAAGGACCCATGTCTCGGCTCATAAGAAGTTTTTTCGTCCCTCAGGGTTGACTGACAAGGGATCAAAGCCTTTCGGGGCCTCCTCTGGAGGATCCAAGTGAACTAGGTCTGGCAATTCAAGAGCAGGCTTCTCCAGACCCACAGACAAGGCCCCTCCAGCATGAAGCTTTTTGGGACGGTGCAAAACCTGTTACTCTAAAGGGTGATGGTTCCGATTCCCACTTCGGAACTTTTTCAGGTGTTTTACTCAAACCTGTTTACAGTCCCCAGGAAGGAAGGCAAGATGCGTCTAATTCTGGACCTCAAGGTGCTGAACTGCTTTGTGTGGGTGCAGAAGTTCAGAATGGAGTCTGTTCACACGGTGGTGGCTTCCCTGCATCAGTAGGATTTTTTCTTGCCTCCATCGACATCAAGGACGCTTACCTTCACATTCCAATATGTGTCGGTCTCCAGCTCTTCCTCCGCTTTGCCGTGGGAGAGGAGCATTATCAGTTTATGGCGTTACCCTTTGGTGTCGCTTCTGCTCCTCTGGTTTTCACTAAGGTGTTGGCCTCAGGGCTAGCATTGTTACGCCAATAGGGGAACGCGGTACTGGGCTGCTTTGACGATTTCCTTCTGCGAGCGGTGTCTCCTACTGCTCTGGTGGAAAATTTGGAAATCACCATACGAGCTTGAGGGTGTTTGGCTGGATTCTTAATATTAGAAGTCTGCTCTGGTTCCATCCACAAAGCTTGACTATCTGGGTCTGACTCTGGACTTGGCCTTAGCCAGAGTGCTCCTTCCTCTGGACAAACTCCAGAAACTGCAGGCTGTAATTCGTCTCCTGCTGTCCAGCAGGTTGTAATCCCTCCGGACTTGCATGCGGGTGCTGGGCCTGATTGTGTCTACCTTCAAGGTGGTTCCGTTTGCACAGTTCCATACGAGGTCCCTGTAATTAGGGTGTACCTGGCAGCTATGGAGTCTTTCAGGTGGTCAGACTCTTTATTTGTGCTCACAGATAGGCTTCATAAAGGGTTGCCTGCTTCCTCTGTGACCATTTATAGATGGATCAGACAGACAGTGATTCAGACCTATTCCATCAAGAGTCAGGTTCCTCCTTTCACTGTTAAGACGCACTATACTCGGGCGCTTAGTGCCTCCTGGGCTTTCCGTCATCAGGCGACTGTGCCTCTGGTTTGCAAGGCTGCCACTTTGTCGTCTGTGCACACTTTCATAAAGTATCATAAAGTGGATGTGTTGACATCTGCCGATGCTTCTTTTGGACGCAAGGTTTTGCAGGCTTGCTGTCGAGAAGACCTGATCCTCTTTGAGGGTGTATTGTTTTTTCAGGTGGGCTCCAGTTGTTTTGGTTGCGCTCCTGTTGCCTGGTTGGCTACTGTTTAGCCTTGGGAATTTTTTTGCTGTTCCCACCCCTCATGTTGAACACTGCTTTGGGACATCCCAACGGTTATGAAGATCTGAAGCTGTGTCCGTCAATGAACGAAAGAGAGAATAGGATTTTTGTCTTACTGTAAAATCCATTTCTCTAATGTTCATTGATGGACATAGCAGCACCCACCCCTCTGTGGAGTTGTAATTCTTCTGACACTGCTTGTAACTAAACTGAGTGCCTATAACAGAGAGAGGGAGTATACCCCTTGGACTGCCCATGGGCAAAGGGGGGGCTGTACCTGGTGGGGGCCCCTGCCAGGGCCTCCTGTCCTGCCTGGGCCTGTCCCTGAGTCCTAGGGATCCTTCCTGGGTTCCTTGAAGCCTCGTGGTGCCGCGTGGGGCGCTATTTTGTTGTAGCTTTGTGCTGCAATGCACGGCAGCCGTGTTTGTGTCGTCTGGCAGCCATTTAGCGGTGGTCTGCCATAGAAAACAGTGGGGTCATGTCTGTGGAGCCTTCTGGGTGGCGTTTTTGGTGGTGGGAGCTCCTACTCATCCCCTGGTGCTGACTCCTGAAACCTTTTGTTTCCTGATCGCTGCTCGTGCAGTGCAGATTCTCTTGGTGGCTACAGTGCCTGGTCTCTGCGGGGTGTTGAGTCTGGTGGGGTCCTCTTCCTCTCTGCAGAGGATTGATTGGTGCTCTGTGACTGGCAACCATCCATCAATTGATGCACTGATGGCAGTTCTGGAGTCCTTTGTGTCCCAGGTGGAGGTGGCTTTTGGGCGTTGGGCTGTCATAAAGCACTCCCTGCTTCCCCTGCTTCATCTATCTCATCAGTTCCTGAATCTGATTCGGCGACCACGTTCCCTGAATCCTCAGATAGTAAGTAGGATTCCTCCACTTTTGCAACCGGGTACGAAAAGGCGCTGGTGGACGCACTGATTGTATCTTAGCTTGAGACTTAAAGTTGGAGGACGCAGCTGCGGCTGCAACGGAGGCGCAGGTTCCCTTTGGCACTCGCAAGCCATCCAGAGCATCAAATCTGTTCCCTTTACCCTCCTATTTTGACAGAATTGTCACTAAAGAGTGGGGACAACCAAAGCATCCCCTTGGGGTCCCTAAGCAAGTTGCTAGGTGAAACCCCTATGAGGAGTCCCTTATTAAGAAGTGGACTGTTCCACCGGTGGTGGACCCTCCGGTTTCCAGATTAAACAAGGCAACCATGATTCGGGTTGAAGAGTCCCCGGCTGATAGGAAGGCGGAGGCCCGCTGTGCGGAGCCCCGGCTGTGGCCCGCAATATGTGCACCCTGGCTGGCTCGGCACTGAGGCCGATATTTACCATTGCCCTGGTGTCGCAGACTCTGACTGGGCTAAGCTTTTGCGCCATGACCTGGAGGGGGAATAGCTCCCCCCTGCCTTTGCTGAACTGGTGGACCAGCTGGTCCAGGGGCTGCAGTTTATCTGTGTCAGGCGTAGTCAGACTTTTTTTCTGCCTAGTGTCTACTCTTGTAGGCGTCAGTTTAATCCAATGGTTACGAAAATCAGGAGCTGTGTTCATCAGTGAACTTTAGAGAAATGGATTTTACGGTAAGTCAAAAATCCCATTTTTGAGTGTCGGTCCCCTCTTGAACACACATTTGTTCTCTAGGAATTGGGCCAAAACAGATATACAGATCAAGGAAGTCGGAAGCTTTTATCAGCACACATGCATTCCCAGTTATAATAATCAAGCCAGAGGCTCAGCAATACAGCCAGGCAGCTGGCATTTTCACAAGGAGATTAACAATAAATAACTGTACCGTCACTGCAGCCTTTGAAGGACCTCTGTGAGAATCAGTGTACAGACCTTGGCTAGCCCAGACTGTTTATTATACTGCTGAGTTTTCCTGTTACGCTTTAAATAGATCTTGCTGTTTACCTTTTACTAAAAATAGCCCTTCTTGTTGGTCTTGCTCTGTGTCTCATTTTCTCTGTGTATGGTACAGTTCTCAGTCTCACCCCTGTCTGCCACTCGTGTTTTTCTGGTTCCCGAATGGTATAATATCAGCCACACCCTACTGGTATGAGTTTACAAAGTTTTGGGAACACCTTGATAGTTCTTCCCACCCTACCAATGAAGATTCAGATCCCAAGAACAACCCTTGTGTCCTGTTTAGCAGGTTTTCAAAATGATCTGATTTATTATTTTCAAGAAACACCTGATGTCTACTCTACATTCAGAAATATGCAGTCATAAACTATTTCAGGGGTAAAAGAAGACCTCCAAGCAGTACTATGTATATCTACGTTGTCCTCTTAACAAAATTCTATTGCAGTTTCAGTGATCCCCCAACCTTCTCATTGTTTTTGAGGTCTAGATCACACTAGGGATGGGCTCAGGTGTGTTTGAAATGTAGTCCCAACCCACCTGAGCAATCCCACCAGAAAGCCAACACTGCACTTCGCCAATCATAGGCAGTGAGACATTTCCTGGCCCGCAGCTGCACATACACACGCTGCCTATGATTGACGGTGTGCAGTGAGGGCTTCCTCGCGGGATTGCTCAGGTGAGTTGGGACTACGATCCGAACACGCCTGAGCTCATCCCTACCAGACAAAGGAATATCAAAATCTGTAAATATTATTTATCCTCCTTTGCACATTATCGGTTTAAGGTGGAACTTCACTCTCCCAATCAACATTGACTATTTTTAATCCTCATGCTGCTGACATTATTAAATAGATAGGAAAGTATATCATATTTACTTGTTTTGAGATTTTTTTTTACATTTATTTTTACCCTTACTTCCTGGTTTCTTGCTTTGGCAAATTAGGTCATACATCCCAGGAGTCTTCAGGAGGTTTTTTTTTTTTTTAGCTAAGCACACTCTCCTGCATGCATGCTTGAGCTAAGGGCAGATGGATTCACAGAAGTAAATGCTACATGAATTATCTGCCCTTACTCAAGATGGCCACACCCAGAAATGCTAGGGGTTGTTTTTCAAAGCGACATCGCAACAAAATAAAGCATAGAGACATGTGTGATGGATGGAGAGTTTGCTTTGAAGAATAAAAAATAATCAACAGGAAATACTGTATACCACTCATCCAGTATGAATAGGCTGCACTTTAGCCACTGGATGGTGCTGTTTATATATCTAGTATATCGCATTATCTAAAAAAACGAACAAGATACAGTGGGGAAAAAGTATTTGATCCCCAAGGAAAACATGACTTAGTACTTGGTGGAGAAACCCTTGTTGGCAAGCACAGAGGTAAGATGTTTCTTGTAGTTGGTGACCAGGTTTGCACACATCTCAGGAGGGATTTTGGTCCATTCTTCTTTGCAGATCCACTCTAAACCCTAAAGTTTCTTGGCTGTCACTTGGCAACTTGAAGTTTTAGCTCCTTGCATAAATTATCTATAGGACTGAGGTCTGGAGACTGACTAGGCTTCTTCATGACCTTAATGTGCTTCTTTTTGAGTCACTCCTTTGTTGCCTTGGAGGTTTTGGGTCATTGTCATGCTGGAAGACCCATCCATGACCCATCTTCAGTGTTTTGGCTGAGGGAAGAAGGTTCTCATCCAAGATTTTACAATACATGGCCCTGTCATAGTTTTTCATATTTAGTGAGGTGGAAAAAAGACATCAGTCCATCCAGTTCAACCTATGATTTGTGTGTGTCCTGTACCTTTAGCAGAAAAACAAAGCATAATGTTTCCACCTTTGTGCTTGACTTTAGGGATGGTGTTCTTAGTCAGCATTTTTACCAAACACAGTGTTAATCGAGTTAATGCCACAGAGCTTAATTTTAGTCTCATCTGACCACAGCATTTTCTCCCAATCCTTCTCTGAATCATTGATGTTCGTTGGCAAACTTCAGATGGGCCTGTACATGTGCCTTCTTGAGGAGGGGGACCTTGCAGGCGCTGCAGGATTTTAAACCATGGCGAGGTATTGTGTTATCAATGGTTTGGTGATTGTGGTGCCTACTGCCTTGAGATTATTCACAAGCTCCTCCCGTGTAATTCTGGGCTTATCCCTCACTTTTCCTATTATCATCCTTACCCCATGAGGCAAAATCTTGCATGAAGCTCCAGACTGAGGGCGATTGATGGTTATTTTGTATTTATTCCATTTGCGAATAATCGCTCCAACAGTTGTCTCCTTCTCACTAAGCCTCTTGCTAATGGTCTTGTAGCCCACTCCAGCCTTGTGCAGGTCTACAATATTGTCATGGACATCCTTTGACAGCTCTTTCGTCTTGGCCATGATGGTGAGTTTTAAATGGAAAAAAAAAGATTCTGTGGACAGGACTAATCTGTGCACCACATGAGCACATACTGTAGCCAGTTTGTGGGAGCCAGAATTATTGTTGGTTGGTAGGGGATTAAATACTAACTTATTTCTCTTTCTTTCATTGACAGACACAGCTCCTGATCTTCTTAACCATTGGGTTATACTGCCCCCTAGAGGAGTAGGACACTAGGTAGAAGAAAAGTTTGGCTATGCCTTTGGGCAGTCCCAGGGGGTATACTCCCTCTCTCTGCTATAGGTACTCAGTTTTTTCTTTCGTTCATTGATGGACACAGCTCCTTATCTTGTTGACCATTGGGCTATACTGCCCCCTACAGGGGTAAGACACTAGGCAGAAAAAAGCTTGATTACACCTTTAGGGTAGACCCAGGGGTTATACTCCCACTCTCAGCTATAGGCACTCACTTTTTTTCTGCCTAGTCAGGAGTAAGGACCTAGTTCCTTCCTGGGATCTCTGGTTCTGGTTTAACTTTTCTATCTTTGGTTCCTGTGAGAATCTACAGTCAACTGCTGGACTGGGCGATGGACTGGATAATCTAGATCCAGAGAGTCCCCCCAGTCTGGCCAGCGAGCGCATGTAGGCCTCAGCTCAGCACTAGGTCAGCCGCGACATAGCCCCACTGGACGGGGGCTGGCCTGCAAGTTTCGGTGGTCACTGTCAGACCTGCGGACAAAAATTCCTCCGCATGAAGGGGCACCCTCACCCGTATCTAGGGTGGGGGGAACGTCTTCGCTGTTTCCGAATCCTTGGACTTCCCTGATCTAGGACAGTTGGGTCCACAAAGTCATTCGCTCCAGCTACAAGATCGAGTTTTGATCATATCCTCCGGAAAGGTTCTTCCTTTCCAACCCGCACTTATCCCCAGATCGCTTGCAGGATCTCTAAACCTGTTTACAGTTCCCAGGAAGGAGGACAAGGTGCACCCAATACTGCACCTCAAGGCGCTAAACCGCTTTGTGTGGGTATAGAAGTTCCGCATGGAGTTCATGCGCATGGTGATGGCGTCCCTACATCAGGGGGATTTCGCTGTTTCCGAATAGTTGGACTTCCCTGATCCAGGACAGTTGGGTCCATGAAGTCATTCGCTCCGGCTACAAGATCGAGTTTTGATCATATCCTCCGGAAAGGTTCTTCCCTTCCAACCTGCACTTATCCCCAGATCGCTTGCAGGATCTCTAAACCTGTTTACAGTTCCCAGGAAGGAGGACAAGGTGCACCCAATACTGCACCTCAAGGCGCTAAACCGCTTTGTGTGGGTATAGAAGTTCCGCATGGAGTCCATGCGCACGGTGATGGCGTCCCTACATCAGGGGGATTTCCTCACCTCCATCGACATCAAGGATGCCTACCTTTACATCCCAATATGTGTTGCCCATCAGCGTTTCCTCCACTTTGCTGTGGGCGAGGAGCATTATCAATTTGTGGTGTTACCCTTTGGTCTCGCTTCCGCTCCTCGAGTCCTCACGAAAGTGTTGACCCCGGTTCTAGCATTACTGCGTCAGCGGGGGATCGCAGTACTGGAGTACCTGGGCGAACTGCTTTTACAAGCATAGTCTTCGTCCACCTTGTGGGACAACTTGGAGATTACTCTGCAAATGCTGAGGGAGTTCAGGTGGGTTCTGAATCATCAGAAGTCTGCACTGGGTCTGTCCACAAGCCTAGTCTTTCTGAGTCTGGCTCTGGACTTGTCCTCAGCCAGAATGTTTCTTCCTCGGGAGAAACTTCAAAGCTGCAGGAGGCAATCGGCTTTTGCTGACCAACAGACGGTCGTCTCTTCGGACTTGCATGCACCTTTCTGGGTGGGGAGGCATCCTCGGCACAGATTTTCATCAGGGGGTCTGGTCTCAGGAAGAGTCCAGACTACCGATCAATGTACTGGAGCCCTGAGCGATCAGACTTTGTCTGGATCATTGGACAAGTCAGCTCCAGTGGTGTCCGGCGAGGATGCAATCGGACAATGCCACGGCCGTGGCCTAGGTCAATAACCAAGGGGGCACAAGGTGTCCCGGCGGCTCTGGAAGTAGACGGCATTCTAAGGTAGGCAGAAAGATTTGTTCCAGCCCTCTCTGCTGTCCACATTCCAGGGGTGGAAAATTGACAAGCGGACTATCTTAGTCAACAGGTGTTAGACCAGGGAAAATGGTCTCTTCATTCAGAGGTGTTTCATCAGTTGGGTCTCCAGTGGACTACTCCAGAGGTGGGTCTATTGGCCTCTTGCCTCAACAGGAAGGTTCAGAGGTTTGCGGCACGGTCTCGGGATCCTCTAGTCGCCACAACAAACGCTTTAGTGGCTCCTTGTAGTCAAGTATCATCTGATTTACGCCTTTCCTCCTCTCCAGCTTCTGTTGAGACTACTATGCAAGATCGAGGCAGAAGGGATTCCGGTCATCCTAGTGGCTCCAGACTGGCCTCACCGGTCTTGGTACGCCGATCTGGTACGGCTGGTTGCCGATGCTTCTTTGAGACTCCCTCTCAGGGAAGATCTGCTGTCCCAATCTTCCATCTTGTTTTACAGTCGTTGGTTTTGACAGCTTGACTGTTAAAAGCCAGGTGCTGAAGGACAGAGGGTTGCCTGACATGGTGATTCCTACGCTGGTAAAAGCTAGAAAATCTACTTCTAGGAAGATTTACTATCATATGTGGAAGACGTTATGTTGCGTGGTGTGAATCCCTCCGGGTTCACCTTCTTTCCTTTTCGGTGACTCGGATCTTGGCTTTCATCCAACAAGGGGTTGTGCAGCACCTGGCCTTGAGTACTATCAAGGGCCAGGTCTTGGCCTTGGTGTTTTTTTTTTCAACGCTCATTGGCCACACACTCCTTGATGTTTTCTTTTTCTCCAAGGCGTGGGGCACTTGGTTCCTCCAGTACGGGCTCCATTGCTGCCATGGGACCTCAATTTGTCCATTCTACAGAAGCCTCCCTTTGAAAATATTTGGGAGATTCCACTGCTTACGTTGTCTTAGAAGGTGACCTTTTTGGTGGCCATTACTTCGGCGCGCAAGGTTGTCTTGTCGTTCACCTTACTTGGGGGTTCACAGGGATAAGGTGGTTCTGTGTCCATGTCCATCGTTCCTTTCCAAAGGTCGTCTCTGACTTTCATCTGCATGAAGACATTGTGTTGCCCTCCCTGTGTCCCAAGTCTAAGCATCCTAAGGAAGTTACTTTGCACTCCCTGGATGTGGTTTGGGCAACACAGGTGTATCTGGCAGCTATGGAGTCTTTTAGGAAATCAGACTCACTATTTGTCCTCACGGATGGACCTCGCAAGGGGCTGGCTGCTTCTGCTGCGACCATTTCCAGATGGATCAGACAGACTGTGATTCAGGCTTATTCTGTTAAGGGTCAGGTTCCTCCTTTCCCTGTCAAGGTGCACTCTACTCAGGTGCTTAGTGCCTCCTGGGCCTTCCGTCGTCAGGCGTCAGTGATGCGGGTTTGCAGGCTACCTGGTCGTCTGTACACACATTCACAAAGTTTTATAAAGTGGATGTGTTGGCATCTGAGGATGCTTCTTTTGGCCGCAAAGTTTTTTGCCGGCTGCTGTTTAAAGGACTTGTCCTCTTTGAGGGTGTTTTTTCAGGTGAGCTCCAGTTGTTGACAGTTGAGCTTCAAGTTGGCTATGTTTAGCCCCTGGGAAGTTTGTTTTTTCTGCTTTTCCCACCCCTCATTTTTGACACTGCTTTGGGACGTCCCTATGGTCAAGAAGTTGAAGAGTTGTATCGATCAATGAACAAAAGAGAAACTGGGGTTTTTGTCTTACCATGAGCAGAAACTGGCCTTGAGTACTATCAAGGGTCAGGTGTCAGCCTTAGCGGTCTTCTTTCAATGGCCCTTGGCCACATACTCCTTGGTGCGTACTTTTCTGCAGAGAGTTAGGCACTTGACCCCTCTAGTGCGGTCTCTGATGCCGCCTTGGGACCTCAATTTGGTGCTCTCAGTCCTCCAGAAGCCTCCTTTTGAGAATCTTCGGGATATTCCCCTGCTTACGCTGTCCCAGAAGGTGGCCTTTTTGGTGGCTTTCACCTATGCGCGCAGGGTTTCAGAATTGGCGTTACCCTGTCGTTCACCTTACCTGGTGGTTCACAGTGATAAGGTGGTTCTTCGCCCCGTCCGTCGTTCCTTCCTCAGGTTGTCTCTGATTTTCATTTGAAATAAGACATTGTGTTGCCTTTCCTATGTCCCAGCCCAAAACATCCGAAGGAAATTGCTTTGCATGCCTTGGATGTGGTCCAGGCGATTAGGGTGTACCTGGCAGCTACGGAGTATTTTAGGAAATCAGACCCACTATTTGTGCTTACGGAAGGGCCTCGAAAAGGGTTGTCCGCTTCCTCTGCGACCATTTCCAGATGGATTAGACAGACGGTGATTCAGGCCTATTCCATCAAGGGTCAGGTTCCTCCTTTTCTCAGTCAAGGCGCACTCTACTCGGGCACTCAGTGCCTTCTGGGCCTTCTGTCATCAGGCGTCAGTGACGCAGGTTTGCAAGGCGGCCACCTGGTCGTCGATGTACACTTTCACAAAGTTCTATAATGTAGATGTGTCGGCATCTGCAGATGCTTCCTTTGACTGCAAGGTTTTGCAGGCTGCTGTTTAGAGAACCTGGTCCTGTTTGAGGGTGTATTGTTTTTTTCAGGTGAGCTCCAGTTGTTTTGGTTGAGCTCCTGTTTACCTGGTTGGCTTTAGTTAGCCTTGGGAATTTTTTTCGCTGTTCCCACACCTCATGTTTAACACTGCTTTGGGACATCCCAATGGTTAAGAAGATCTGGAGCTGTGTCCGTCAATGAACGAAAGAGAAAATGGGATTTTTGACTTACCGTAAAATCAATTTCTCTGATGTTCATTGACGGACACAGCACCCACCCCTCTGTGGAGTTGTAATTCTTCTGACACTGCTTGTAACAAAACTGAGTACCTATAACAGAAAGAGGGAGTATACCCCCTGGGACTCCCCATAGCCATAGCCAGACTTTTTTTCTGCCTAGTGTTTTATTCCTGTAGGGGGCAGTTATAACCCAAAAATTAAGATGGTCAGGAGCAGTGTCCGTCAATGAACATCAGAGAAATGGATTTTACAGTAAGACAAAAATCCCATCTTTACCCACTGAACTGCAACTCATTTTATAACATTTGTATTGTGTTTTTTCTGGATTTTTGGTTGTTTTTTCTCATCATTTAAAATACACCTATGATAACAATTATAGACCCTTTGTTTCTTTGTAAGTGGGCAACCTTACAACATTTGCAGGGGTTCAAATAATTATTTTCCCCACTGAAAGTCTTTGTGACAGGGATGCTGAGGATTCCATAGCTTTCAGAACTTCCTTCCTCTCCTTGACTGTGTTGTGTGACAAACCATTTCTCATTAGACCATTGAATATTGTGGTTTTGGGGTTTTTATTTTCTGTTTTTGTTTCAGCAGACAGTTCTTCTTGTAAAGGGTCAGTCTTGACTTTCTGGTTATGGAGAAACGCCAGCAAGTTGAGTTACCAAATCGCTGCTTATGTATCTTGGAGTTGGCAGCATTAAGGGTTTAATCAGTACTTAGCTCTGTCCTGCTGACTCAGCCATTATTAGGGGTTTCTGTCTCGTTGGTGCAATATCAGACTGTCAAATTACCCAATAATAATGTTTACCAGAAAGCAGAAGAGTAAATAGGCTTGCTGTCAGCTATTGCAATATTTTTCTTTTTTTTCTTTTGGTAAATTACAACAAAAAATGCTGCAATTCCAATTGTTACACTCTGTAAATTCTTCAAAAAAATGTATTAACCATCAGCATAAAAATAGCAAAATCTATTGAAAATGTACGTAGCATAGCGTTACTTCTGTTCAAACTATTGTTGAAATATTAATTACTCATGAAGGGAGTTTTTTTTTAAGTTTCACGGTGGCCAAGTTGTCTGAATGGCAACAGGTTCACTTTAATGGTGTCCACATTCTTTGCACATACTTCCCTTCACTTCACTCCCTCAGCACTCTGTCCAGGAGAGTCAACCAAGTCACAGTTTGAAGTTAACACATCAGGGTTTCGGACCCTCTCCCCACCCCATGTGTCACATAGGATGAAAGTAAGTGAGTCACAAGCTGCCCCCTATCTAGAAGTACCAGGTATTTTAGCTGTGTGGTCCTGGCAGCGTAGGGGAGCGTAGGAAACCTGATGCTTTGTCCATGGTTTGACTGAGTTACTGATGCAGGAAGAGGAACAGGTATGCAAATAAAGATGTCTAACTTTTCTTGGAATTTCCTGATCTCCATACTTGCTTCATGTTAGTAATCTGAAAAGTCTCAAGGCCAGTGGATCAGAATATACTGGCCAAGCAAGTGGAACTTTTAGGAGGTCAGAATGTTTGCCCCTCAATATGTCTTTTAAAAAAGAACTAAAGGGAAAAGTTTTTTTCATTTTGGATAAGTAAAGGGAAAGTTAAAACTGCAGCCACTTTTATTTTTTCATCTGTGTCCCATTGAGAAGATTTCCCTTAACTTCCCGTTCCACAGCCAAAACAGGAAGTGGGTGGAATTTCCTCCAAAGTGAGGCAATCCCTGGTTGTCACCAGGATCACCAGTATTAGAGTCCTCATCTATTACTGATCTGGGGACAACCCAGAATTTGTGTGTGTAAAACACAGGATGTAGCTCTGCCTATGTAAACAAGGCAGAGCGCCGTTCTGAAAAGGGGAAAGGGATTGATTTTGTGTCCCTGCAAAGCAGGGGAAAAAATCCATCTCTTCCCCTAGTAAAAGCAGTGCATACAGTACACAAAAACAATGGCTAGGCACACAGTTAACCCTTTGTTTCACCTAGATGTTTAACCCCTTCCCAGCCAGTGTCAGTACAGTGACAGTGCATATTTTTAGCACTGATCACTGTATTAGTGTAACTGGTTCCTGTAAAGTGTCAAAAGTGTCAGTTAGTGTTCGCCGCAGTATTTTGCAATCCTGCTATAAGTCGCTAATCGCCAACATTAGTAGTATAAAGAAAATAAAAATTCCTTAAATATATCCTAAAGTTTGTAGACGTTAAAACGTTCATGTAAACCAATCAATGTACACTTTTTGGGAATTACTAAACATGTAAATCTTTATTTATTAACATTTTTAACATTAAGGGCTCGTTCTTCACACCTTAACTGCATGAAAACTGATAAGAAATCTTAAATTGCAGGGACATTTAGTTTCACATCATCTGATTGTGCATGAATGCATAATAAACTGCTGCAGTAGTGCACTCGCTCACTGCAATAATTTTAAATCACTACTGCAGTGCAGTCAGTGCAAAACTGCTAGAAAAAAAGCTAGGCAACAGCTAGACAGTGGATTGGACTGGAGTCAGTGGAGTGGACTACTGCTGCAGTAGGGCAATCACAGTAACTACTGCAGTCAGTGCAACACTGCTAGAAAAAAAGCTAGGCAACAGCTACACAGTGGATTGGACTGGAGACAGTGGCCTACCGCTGCAGTAGAGCACTCACTGCAACTACTGCAGTCAGTGCAAAACTGCTAGAAAAAAAGTGGACTACCGCTGCAGTAGAGCACTCACTCACTGCAATAATTTTAAATCACTACTGCAGTGACTACAGTAGTGATTTTAAATTATTGCAGCAGTGAGTGGTGTACTACTGCAGCAGTAGTCCACTGACTCCAATCCACTGTCTAGCTTTTTTTTCTAGCAGTTTTGCACTGATTGCAGCAGATGACAGGTCAGTTTATGCAGAGCAGACACAGACACAGCCCGCTCTGCTCTATGGGTGGCCGTTTGTAAACAGATTCAGCTGTCTGCTTACACTCGGATGCCCTCTAATCTGATCTGCCTAGATGGAGGGGGACGGATCCCCTTCCATTTGTTTTTAGTGGACTGGATTGGATTGGAGGTAGGCAGGTGTAAACAGACATAAGACTGTTTACATCCGCCGGTTCATAGGGCTGAATAGAGGGTCCGATCAGGTCCTCCTGAAGGACTGACAGGGGGACCTGATCGGACGCTTCATGTGAAAGGGGCCTTATTTCCCATCGCTTGCTACAAAAGTGAACACTCACAGAGAGGGTTAGGGTTATAGGGGAACCCCAGAAAGTACCAGGCTATAACCCAGGGTCTGTGCATATCAAGCCTAGGTCCTGTACTGTACTTCAAGAGATTAAATATATAGGTAAATAATATACTAGAAACATTTTGTGGGTACATAGACTGTGCCATATGGCCATATGTTACATATATACATTATATTAGCAAAAGTATTGGGACACCTGCCTTTACACGCACATGAACTTTAATGGCATCCCAGTCTTAGTCCATAGGGTTCAATATTGACTTTGCCCACCCTTTGCAGCTATAACAGCTTCAACTCTTCTGGGAAGGCTGTCCACAAGATTAAGGTGTGCGTCTATGGGAATGTTTGTCCATTCTTCCAGAAGCGCATTTGTGAGGTCAGGCATGAGGTGGATGAGAAGGCCTGCCTCACAGTCTCCACTCTAATTCATCCCAAAGGTGTTCTATCGGGTAAGGTCGGGACTCTGTGCAGGTCAGTCAAGTTCCTCCACCCCAAACTCACTCATCCATGTCTTTATGGACCTTGCTTTGTGCACTGGTGCGCAATCATGTTGGAACAGGAAGGGGCCATCCCCAAACAGTTCCCACAAAGTTGGGAGCATGAAATTGTCCAAAATGTCTTGGTATGCTGACACCTTAAAGGGGTTGTAAAGTCAGGAGGTTTTTTATCTTAATACATTCTATGCATTAGGATAAAACGTCTTCTGTGTGTAGCAGCCCCCCTAATACTTACCCGAGGTCCCTCTCTGTCCAGCCATGTCCACGAGTGTCTCAGCCATCCGAGATTCTCCCTCCTGATTGGCTGAGATAAAGCCGTGGCGCCATTGGCTGAGAGAGGGGGCAGGGCCTAGGCGGGGCTCCGTGTCTGAATGGACACGGAATGTGACTCCGCTTGGATGCCCCAGTAGCAAGCTGCTTCATGTGGGGACAATTAACAGGAGGGAGGGGCCAGAATCACAGAAGAGGGACCTGAGAAGAGGAGGATCTGGGCTGCTCTGTGCAAATCCACTGCAACAGAGCAGGTAATTAAAACATGCTTGTTATTTTTATAGGGGAAAAAAATTAGACTTTACAATTACTTAAAGAGTTCCCCTTTAATGGAACTAAGGGGCCAAGCCCAACTCCTGATATGCAACCCCACGCCATAATCCCCCCTCCACCAAATGATTTGGACCAGTGCACAAAGCAAGGTCCATAAAGACATGGATGAGCGAGTTTGGGGTGGAAGAACTTGACTGGCCTGCACAGTCCTGACCTCAATCTGAAAGAATGCCTTTGGCATGACTTCGAGCCAGGCTTCTCTTCCACATCAGTGCCTGACCTCACAAATGCGCTTCTGGAAGAATGGTCAAACATTCCCATAGACACACTCCTAAACCTTGTGGACAGCCTTCCCAGAAGAGTTGAAGCTGTTATAGCTGCAAAGGGTGGGCCAACTTAATATTGAACCCTACGGACTTAGACCGGGATGCCATTAGAGTTCATGTGAGTGTTAAAGAGGTTGTAGACCTCAGAAAAAAAAAAAAAATTTCTGAAAACATTTTTTTTTCAGAAAATCCTGAAAGACAAAGCCATAATGAGCTAGTATGCATCGCATACTAGCTCATTATGAAATACTTACCTTAGAGCGAAGCCCCCGCAGTGCCACCCGCTCACCTGTAAGACATTTTCAGCCATCCTACTTCCTGGTTCACGTCCTCCGGCCATCTGATTGCGCACGGGAATCGCCGTTCACGGCCCAGGGCTCTGAAGGAACGGTACGGGTGGAGCACCTATTTGCCACGGCATGGTGCATTTGCTGCCTCCTTATTCCTCCACCCTCCGAGGAGGCAAGCATATCTATGGCCCTGGCTATAATAACACGTGTTCCTAAAAATCCTCATAGGAGAGTTTTAGGATTCACACAGATGAAAAAAAATAGATAATTTCTAATCCCTAATAAATAAAATTGCCATTTACCTCTAAAAATAAGTGCACAGTTGTGTGTTACAAATAATTCTGAGTTCTGAAATGAGCATCTTCAGGCTAAAAAATGACACCTCTTTGTAGATATATAAATACACCTCATAGGAGTCACACAAAACAACTCTGTCACAAGTATAAAGTGAAGACAGCGTTGTGTGTAATAACATTGCACTGCACAGTAACATTATTGTGTAGTAACCATGCATTATATGCTCACCAAAATGTTATTGCACAACTCAGAGGAGGGTCAGGACTGTAACGAGAAATTCACGTCTGTCATCTCTTAATGACCTTGTTTCAAAATAGAGAGAGGATATTATTTGAATATAATGCATCTTCACGAGTTACCCACATGTGTAAATTTCAGTTGTGACATCATCTAGGTAAGGGTGAGACACCAAATTTTGAAAAGAGAAAGAATCAGAAAAGAAAATGAGATAAGATTTTAGTAATTATGTGCATTGTACATACACAAGCTTTGCTGCTGTGGTATTGATTTATGTTAGTGTGGGCTTCCTTAGAAAGCTCATAAGCCAGCCACCTACCACTTCTCTTCTCTGGGAGATCTAGGTGTAGTACGCTGTGCATCCCAGGGATGTGATAAGGCTGTGTAGGGAATGATTTATAGTGCATTTTGGGAATAGTCAGACACTATCGTAGGTGTGCGCAGTCTATTGCATTACGGTGTGCACTAGGGATCGATCGATTATCGTCACCACCGATATATCGGTGGCCGATATGCACTTTCCCCGATATATTGGAATCAGCCTCTGAGGTTACCGATATTGCCGATATTTCTGGAAAGTGCTAGTACTGGAGGGATACCTGCAGCTAGAGGCATCACCCTGGTACCGGTGTCCATAGCCAACGGTCGGCTGTCTTGTAATTACAACCGATGCGGCTGAGAAGCCGCTCGCTGTCATTACAAGGAGTAGGAGGTGACATCCCCCTCCCCTCCAACCGCCTTCCGCGGGTCGCCTGGGTCTCCCATCCCACCGGGAGATCCGGGCATCCTACCTGCACGGCCGCCAAACAGAAGACCCGATCAAAGCCGCATTCGCCTCTGATCGGGTCTCCGTGTAAAAAACCCGGAAGTGATGTCATGGGGTTACCAGTGACATTACTACAGTAATCAGCGCTATACATAGCTCCTTTCTCTGAAGATAGCCAATCGGCGGAAACGCGTCAGGCAGGAGGCGTGCCGTCACCACGTCGCCTAGGATCCGAGCTGCAGCCGGACCCAGGCAATATTTAGGAATCCCTCAACGCTTTGTAATCCTATGTGAAGTCTATTCCTCATACATGTAAGTGCAATCTTTTATTCTAATAAAGTAATATCAAGGGTAATGCACCATGGGCAGTTATTCTTTTACATGTAATGTTGGAGCGAAACGATCCTCTTAATCACCTATAACAAGTGGCCATGAGTACTGTCTGAACATAGAAATCTACCCGACTGCGAACAGTGGAGTGGTATATGACTTCTATATCCATTGCGGCTGCCAATATCGGTTGGATCTGAGAGCAGTGAGCAGTGCATGATAACCCTATTTATCCGGTAAGAGGCCTGACGGGCTCGTGTGAATGCAGGGTGGGGAGCACTTCGTTCAGTTTGGGCACCAGGATCGTTTATTTTCACCATAGAAAAGCACTTACTTCATTCCGTCCGGTAAGGAGGAATTCCAGCAGGTGGAGGGAACTTCAACTCACTAATTGAATTAACTATCACCTGTCACCAACACACCACTGTCGGTGGTCCTACTATTGACACAGTTGTGTCTTGGGACTTCTTGCACCATATAATTTTGCACCTATTTTATTTATGTATTGATTGGTATTGTTTGGAATACATATTCACCTGTCACCAACACACCACTGTTGGTGGTCCTATTATTGACACAGTTGTGTTTTGGGACTTTTTCACCATTTATCCTTTTGCACCTATACATTTTGTTTATATTTGAGGTTGTTTTTTGTATTGATTGTTATTGTTTGGAATATACACTCAATATATTGATATAGCGCACCACCTATTATTTTATCACTTATCATTTTCATCTGGTAGCAGCATATCACAGACCAGCGCACTCTTTTCTTCACATCAGTGCTATACATATGCACTGTTACTGTAAAAATGACACTGGCAGTGAAGGGGTTAACTTTTTTGAGAGGGAGGGGTTAAGTGTGTCCCTAGGGGCGTGATTCTAACTGTGATTGGATGTGGTTTGATGTGTAAGAACAGAGATCAACTGTCCTACATAGCAGAACCGTTTGATCTCCATTCTTACACAGGGAAGAATGACAGGCGGCTGTGTTTACATTAGCCGCCTGCCTTTCTCCCGGTGTAACGGGCGATCGCGAGTGACCGGCGGACATCGGGTCTGCCGGGCACACGCGCGGGGGGGGGGGTCCGTGACCGAGCGGGAGCGTGCCTTCGGGGGCGCGCGCTCGCTCCCTAGAGCCTCACAGGCTAGCGACGTAGACCTACAACGCTCTGCCTGTGAGGGGCTGACTGCCATAGTAAATAGTCGCGCGGCGGTCGGCAAGCGATTAAAGCACCTTTAGCACCAATTACAGCCTCAAGTATTTTTAAGTATGATGCTACATGCTTGGCACACCTATTTTTGGGCAGTTTCTCTCATTCTTCTTTGCAAGCTCCATCAGGTTGGATGGGGAGCATCGGTGCACAGCCATTTTCAGATCTCTCAGGAGATGTTTAATCGGGTTCAAGTCTGGGCCACACAAAGACATTCACAGAGTTGTCCCATAGCCACTTCCTTATTATCTTGGCTATGTGCTTAGGGTCATTGTCCTGTTGGAAGATGAACCTTCACCCCAGTCTGAGGTCAAGAGCGCTCTGGAGCAGGTTTTGATCAAGGATGTCTCTGTACATTGCTGTATTCATCTTTCCCTTAATCCTGACTAGTCTCCCAGCTCCTTCTGCAGAAAAACATCCTCAAAGCATGATGCTGTCACCACCATTCTTCACTGTAGGGATGGTATTGGCCAGGTGATGAGCAGTGCCTGGTTTTCTCCAGACATGACGCTTGACATTCAGGTCAAAAAGTTCAATCTTTGTTTCATCAGACCAGAGAATTTTGTTTCTCATGGTCTGAGAGTCCTTTAGGTGCCTTTTGCCAAACTCAAGGCAGGCTGTCATGTGCCCTTTCCTGAGAAGTGGCTTCCATCTGACCACTCTACCATACTGGCCTGATTGGTGCTCTGTCAGAGTGACCATCGGGTTCTTGGTCACCTCCCTAAATAAGGCCCTTCTCCCCTGAGAGCTCAAGTTGGCTGGGCAGCTCGCTCTAGGAAGAGTCCTGGTGGTTCCAAACTTCTTCCATTTACGGATGATGGAGGTCACTGTGCTAATTGGGACCTTAAATGCTTAAGAAATATTTCTGTACCCTTTCCCAGATCTGTGCCTCGATACAATCCTGTTTCGGAGGTCTACAGACAATTCCTTGGGCTTCATGGCTTGGCTTGTGCTCTGATATGCACTGCTAACGGTGCGACCTTATATAGACAGGTGTGTGCCTTTCCAAATCATGTTCAATCAATTGAATTTGCCACAGGTGGTCTCCAATCAAGTTGTAGAAACGTCTCAAAGATGATCAGTGGAAACAGGATGCACCTGAGCTCAATTTTGAGTGTCATAGTAAAGGCTGTGAATATGTATGTACATGGGATTTTTTTGTTTTCTATTTTTTATAAATTTGCAAAGATTTCAAACCAATTTCTTTCACGTTGTCATTATGGGGTATTGTTTGTAGAATTTTGAGGAAAATAATGAATTTATTTCATTTTGAAAAAAGGCTGTAACACAACAAAATGTGGAAAAAGTGAAGAGCTGTGAATACTTTCTGGATGCATTGTATATGGTTGGTATCCTGTCCTCATGGTGTGGCTGTATTAGTTTTTTTTTTTTTCACCAGGTGATTCTGCCAGTAACGGACTTTCTGCCTTCACTTACTGTTATGTACTTATAGAGGTGCAGTCAACCTAGAACAGAAATTGTGTTAGGACTATAATGGGCCATACACACTATAAGATTTTCTGAAGACTTTTTCCTTTAGACTTACCAAAACCATATAATATGAAGTCAAACCTAAACACTTTCAATTTGTATGCAATCTGGTAGGCCCTTGCACTACATAGAAAAGGTAAATCTGAAGGAAATCTAACCACAAAAGTTGGATAGTGTGTATCCAGCTTAAGACTATAGAAACAACTTCCCCTCTCCTCATCTCCATAACTTGGTAGGAACTGTTTTGTAGTCCACAGAGGATAACTGGGCAGGACTGATAACATCACTTGACATGAAAAAAATAAAAGAACAGTGCACAGGAGTTTACTAAATTTTTTTTGCAATTATCACACAGATATTAAAAAACACTTTGAGCTTAACCAAATGACAAATAAGTGAAGTTCATTGTTAATGCGGATCTTCACAGCATCTGAGCACCAAAAAACAAAAACACAATTTACATCATTTTTAATATTAAAAGCAAACTCTCCCATCCATCCATGTCTCCATGCTTTATTTTGTTGAGAAGTCACTTTGAAAAACAACCCACTAGCATCTCTGGCAGTGGCCATCTTGAGTAAGGGCAAATGATTCATGTAGCATTTACTTCCTGGAATTCATCTGCCCTTAGCTCAAGTATGCATACAGGAGAGTGTGCTTGGCTGAGAAAACCCCTCTTCCTCTCCTCCCTTCCTGAAGTCTCCTGGGATGCATGATATCATTTGCCTAGGCAAGAAACCAGGAGGTAACTGAAGAACTGTAAAAAAGAAAAGTTTAAAACAAATAAATATGATGATTTTTTCCTATCTATTTACTTATGCTAGCAGCATGAGTATTAAGCATTATCAATGTTAATTGGGAGAGCGAAGTTCCACTTAAAGGATAACATACAGCTCTCATTTCAGTCAATCAGATTTGCAGTGCATGCTGTAAATAAAAGGTACAGAAACTCTAACAATGAACTTTTCCTTATTGGTCCCTTTTAGTCTGTTAAATAAATCCTTGAATGTGTTTTGTTATATCCATTTGATAAATCAAAAAAAAATAATTGTTGATTTTGCCAGAATTCTGAGCTAATAACTTTGTGTCCTGTCTGTTATCAATTACATTGTCGTCATATATCTCTGAGGTTTCACTACCACGCCAGTGACTTAGGCCCCTTTCACACGGGCGCACCGCCCGACGGAGTCTGTTCTGCTCAGCGGTGGATCGATCTGCCGATCCCCGCTGAGCAAGCGGATGACAGCTCATTGTCCGCTCTGTGTACAGAGAAGAAGCTGTCAGATCCCCGCTGTCCTCTATGGGGAGATCGGATGAGAACGGATCGCCTGTCCGTTATCATCCGATCCTCCAGACGGATGGAAAATAGGGTTTCCATCCGCCCAGATTTCACAGACAGGATCAGGTCGGATAGCAGCGGGTGTCAGCGGAGATTTCTCTGCTGACACCCGCTGCCCCATAGGGATGCATGGGGCATCCGATCAGGCCCGCCTGAAAAACTGACAGGCGGATCGGATTGGATCGCCCATGTGAAAGGGGCCTAATCCTCCTCTGTGCAGTGTGGGCCGAGCACAAGGGGGCTGGGGCCCACTGTACTTGCACACAATGTGTGGGATTAAACATACCTCCCAAATTTTTGAGATGGGATTGAGGGACACCTATTAGGAAAAGTATGACGGCATAGGACACACCCCCACCCCCTGCCACGCCCCTTAAAAGAGAATTATGCAAAAAAAAAAAAGATGGGTTAAACCCACAAGTGCTTTTCTTACCACTACTATTTCTTTATACTGGCTTGCAAAACCTACAAATGCAGCAATTTAAAAATTGGATGAAAGGTTTACGACTGGGAAAGACACTTTGAAAGATAAAAAGTGTATTTTATATACAACTATATAGATCAGACCGAAATGAGGGACAAATGAGGAGGAAAGAGGGACTTTGTTCCAAATCAGGGACAGTTGAGAGCTATGCAATAAATAGTATAATAATATTGGCTGTTCTGTGTCTGAACTGCCTGTGACACTTGCACAGGGCTGGTACAAAGGCCGGCAGAAGGGGCAACAGCTGTCATTGAATGTAATGAAGCCTCCTAACACGATCATCGCCTCTGCCCCTAGCAGTTTCCGGACCTCACCCCATGCCAGGATTAGGAGATGAGAGGAGGAAGGGAAAGCTGTATCTGCTCCACATCCAATCCTCTACAACGCTGTGCTGTAAACCTGCCTTGCACCCAGTAGGCGCATGCCCCACTGTCACCTCACACTGGATGCCAATTTGACAGAAGTTTAACATTGTATGTAAGTGTATGTATGTGTGTGTGTGTAAGTGTATGGGGATGCTCAAGATTCTACTTACTGGGGCTTGTGACCTGCGATCCCAGCTGTGAAAGGAAAGAGATATTTGTTTTAAATGTGACCGCTGTTTGCAGCTCTGGTAACAATTGTTCACTTCTGAGCCTAGCTAATGTAGCTGTTAGCCATAGGGGACACGGTGTCATAATAACTGGAAAAGTGTATTGTTAGTGACGCTAAGCAGATAACCAGATCAGTCCACCTAAAACAATATATTTCATTTTTTGGTAAAAACCTGGCTTTTTAGATAATCTATGATTTTTATGACTGTGGCGCTAAACCCGCTTAGTAACAGTCCCAAATATGAGCGAAGCAGTCCATATGAGTCCGTCTCCACACTTTAAGAAAATTCCAGAGTAGAGAAAACCACCACCAGAAAGCACTCCAGCACCAATACTTCTTACCAGATGTAGTTGATCTCCATGACAGAGATCAAATTGCGCATAAACGGTAAATCTCAGAAGGCTTCCCCCAATGTAATCCGATGGGCTCACAGAGTGGTGTGGTATGCAGAAAGAAAAAGGACATCACATAGCGCAGACTGCTTTTAAGGCTTTATTCCTACTCATAAAAGGGTACTCACAGGAAGAATGAAGACATCTCGCATGTATTGCAGATATGAGACCTCCCCGATGTTCCTGGGCGTCTTGACCACGAACCACCAGAACGATGGCCGCTCTGTCTCCTCCACGCTTGCGACACGCGTCACCTAGCACGCCACCCGACGTACGTTTCGTCCTATTGGACGTCGTCATGGGGTGTGGCTACAAGGTGCACTAGTGCCTCTTATAACAGCGGAGGAGAAGCCGCTACCGGAAGTACGTGGCCTGAAATGAGGTATGCGCTCCACAAGACTGGAACCACCCCACAAACCGGAAGAAGAAAGGGAGAAAAACGACATAGGGAAAAAAGGAAATGAATCCAAAAATATCCCGGCTTATATTTCACCCTACATTGTGGATAGATTCCGAACCTGGAGTTAACCAGGAAGGATCACATAACACTATTCTGAAAAAGAATGAATATCCACTATACAATAAAAAGCCCATATCAATAATTCCTAGTTTTGGGGCCTTTCCTTTTGCTGTGCAATATGGGATATTTTTTATGCTGATTTTTTATATTTTAATAGTGTGGTATTTTAACCTTTGATGCTGGTTATTCACTGTATGTAATTTATTTTATCTGTTTTATGCATTTTTTGTGATTGTCATTTGTATTATGAGACCTCCTTGTTCTTGGGATGTTCTTGGCGGCGGGCACCGGTAGATGGCGCTGTCTCCCCCAGGCCGCGGCTTTTTATTGTATAGTGGATATTCTTTTTTAATCTGCCACATTCCGGATTAGTGTGGCTGCTTTACCCACAAATGTTTATTTGCTGATTTTATATTGTTCTTATGTTACCTTGAGCGCAGCAACAGTGTATGTTTTATGATTTTTATATATTTTCATTGGATATTGATGTCAAGCCTTTTTTTTTGTTTTTACCGAGTTCTTATCTCTAACTACTTGTAACGGCCATTTCTTTCTGAGTGTATGTGAGTATTAGTGTGTATGTGAGTGTCTTTTACTCCTGACCCATGCACTTTGGGAGTTACCCATTCCTGAACCTTTCACCCTATAGGTTACCCACTTCTGACCCCTTCGCTCCATAGGTTAACTCCTGATTCCATCACTCTTTAGGTTTCTCACTTCTGACCCCTCCACTCTATAGTTTACCCACTTCTGACCCCTGCACTCTTTAGGCTACCCATTCATGAGCCCTGCACTCTATGGGTTATTCAGTCCTGAGCCCTTCATTCTGTAGATCATCCACTTCTGAGCACTTTAGGCTACCCATTCCTGAGTCCTGCACTCTGTAGATTATGCACTCCTGACCCCTGCACTCTGTAAGTTACCCCTTCCTAACCCCTGCACTCTATGGGTTATTCAGTCCTAAACAAGCAGACTAAGGACATGGATTACTGGAGCCATGTCCTGTGGTCTGATGAGACCAAGATAAACATATTTGGTTCACATGGTGTCAAGCGTGTTTGGCAGCAACCAGGTGAGGAGTACAAAGACAAGTGTGTCATGCCTACAGTCAAGCATGGTGGTGGGAGAGTCATGGTCTGGCACTGCATGAGTGCTGCCGGCACTGGGGAGCTACAGTGCATTGAGGGAACCATGAATGCCAACATGTACTGTGACATACTGAAGCAGAGCATTATCCCCTCTCTTCGAGGACTGGGCAGCAGGGCAGTATTCCAACATGATAACGATCCCAAACACACCTCCAAGATGACCACTGCCTTGCTAAAGAAGCTGAGGGTAAAGGTGATGGACTGGCCAAGCATGTCTCCAGACCTAAACCCTATTGAGGATCTGTGGGGCATCCTCAAACCGAAGGCGGGGGAGCGCAAGGTCTCAAACATCTACCAGCTCCGTGATGTCGTCAAGGAGGAGTGGAAGAGGACTCCAGTGGCAACCTGTGAAGCTCTGGTGAACTCCATGCCCAAAAGGGTTAAGGCAGTGCTGGAAAATAATGGTGGCCACACAAAATATTGACACTTTGGCCTTTGGGTTTTGCCAGCGATTTAGACATTATTGGCTGTGTTGAGTTGTTTTGAGGGGACAGCAAATTTACACTGTTATACAAGCTGTACACTCACTACTTTACATTGTAGCAAAGTGTCATTTCTTCAGTGTTGTCACATGAAAGAGATAATAAAATATTTACAAAAATGTGAGGGATGTACTCACTTTTGTGGGATACTGTGTGTATGTATGTATATATGTATACAGTGGTGATCGAAAGTTTGGGCACCCCAGGTAAAAATTTGTATCAATGTGCATAAAGAAGCCAAGGAAAGATGGAAAAATCTCCAAAAGGCATCAAATTACAGATTAGACATTCTTATAATATGTCAACAAAAGTTAGATTTTATTTCCATCATTTACACTTTCAAAATAACAGAAAACAAAAAAATGGTGTCTGCAAAAGTTTGGGCACCCTGCAGAGTTAATATCTTGTACTGCCCCCTTTGTCAAGTATCACAGCTTGTAAACGCTTTTTGTAGCCAGCCAAGAGTCTTTCAATTCTTGTTTGAGGTATCTTTGCCCATTCTTCCTTACAAAAGTCTTCCAGTTCTTTGAGATTTCTGGGCTGTCTGTCACGCACTGCTCTTTTAAGGTCTATCCATAGATTTTCAATTATGTTGAGGTCAGGAGATTGTGAAGGCCATGGCAAAACCTTCAGTTTACGCCTCTTGATGTAATCCCCCGTGGATTTCGATGTGTGTTTAGGATCATTATCCATTTGTAGAAGCCATCCTCTCTTTAACTTCAGCTTTTTCACAGATGGCATCAAGTTACCATCCAAAATTTGATGCAAATTTATTGAATCCATTTTTCCTTCTACTCGTGAGATGTTCCCTGTGCCACTGGCTGCAATACAACCACAAAGCATGATTGATCCACCCCCATGCTTAACAGTTGGACAGAGGTTCTTTTCATTAAATTCTGTGCCCCTTCTTCTCCAAACGTACCTTTACTCATTCCGGCCAAAAAGTTCAATTTTAACCTCATCGGTCCACAGAACTTGTTTCCAAAATGCATCAGGCTTGTCTATATGTTCATTTGCAAAGTTCAAACGCTGATTTTTGTGGTGAGGACGTAGAAGAGGTTTTCTTCTGATGACACTTCCATGAAGACCATATTTGTACAGGTATCTCTTTATAGTGGAATAGTGTACCACAACTCCAGTGTCTGCCAGATCTTTCTGGAGGGATCGTGCAGTCAAACGTGGGTTTTGAATTGTTTTTCTCACAATCCTGCGAGCTGTTCTGTCTCATATTTTTCTTGGTCTTCCAGATCTTGCTTTACTTCCACTGTTCCTGATGCCTGCCATTTCTTAATTACATTCCGAACAGAGGATATTGACATCTGAAAACGCTTTTTCTCTTACGTCCTCCGACAGTCGCCGCCTCTTCATATTCGTCACATTTGGGGGTATTAGACTTTTCTCCGAAGGAGTAGCTAGGCAACAGAATATGTTAACAATAAAGCTTTTAACATATCCCACCCTCAAGGGGTGGTCCCCTCAGTCAATACCCTCCTACTTCCTGCAACCATATCTCAGTTTTAATGTCTAGCTTGTCAGGAGTGGCTGGCTCTCTCTGTGCTGGGACTTTCTGTCCCAGACTCTTTCTTCTTTTTAAAATTTTGTTTGAGTTTTCTCTCTACCTTTACTTAGCTGTTATTTTGTCAGCGTTAGTTAGTTCTTCGGATGAAGAGGATCATGCGGACTGGGTCTCGGGCTGATCCCCCTGGTCGCAGGTCGTGGGTCAGTGGCTTCCCAGTCTGCCATCGAGCGTTCAGCCAGGTAACGCTCCTGGCACAGTGAACGACCCATCCCTGTTCGGTGCAGGGATGATTGGTGAGGTGGCTACCTCACTGGACGCTGTGCGGTTTCTTAACCCCCATTGTGTGCGTCTTGAATGCGACTCTCCCTGCCTCATGTGCAGCGGTTTGTTCGCCTGTGCGGGTCCCCCACGCCATGTGAGGTAAGTGTATTTATGTGGGGACCTGTCTGTCTGGGGGGGTGTCAGTCTGGGACTGTGTAACCTGCCTCTATTCACACTGCTTGTCTCCCTATCTCTCGGCTGCATGCTGTGGGCTGCAAGGGGGGGGGGGGAGCTGTATGACACTGTGTGTGTGTCAGACTGGTCAGTGTGAGAAGCTGTGTGCTGTGGGGCATGTTTTTTTGGCATGTTTGGGCATATACAGCGATCGCTGCGGCGATCTGACATGTATTCTGATTTTGGAATATAATGTGTGTTTTTAATGCACTGTGGAGCGGCGGTTTCGGCGCCAAACGACGCCATTTTGCCTACACTCGCTCCGGCCGCATGTTTTACATGCATGGCGGCCATTTTCTTGTAGCCTCCATAGGCTTACATGGAGCGCCCTGGCAGCATCACTTCCTCTTTCCAGGAACACCGATCGAGGCAGCAGCAGCGGCGAGGGTCTCCTCAGGTTTTATCCTTCTGTTTCTTGCTATCCATTGCCTGTGTTCAGTTTGCATATTCCCTGTGGGGGTCTTATTGTGCTCGAGTGTGGTGCGGTGGGCTGCGCTTGCCGCGCTTGCTTAAAAGGGACAGTTAACCCTTTGTTGTCTGGCATTACAGGGGCAATGGATTCTCAGGAGGGCAAATTTCCTACAGCTTTGGTGGAAAGCCAGGGGACCGCTGTTTCCCCCCCAGGGGGGGATTTAGCCACTATTGTGGCTGGCCTTGCTGCTCAGGTGCAGATGCTGGTGGCTGCTCTCAATCTACTAAAAGGCCCAGAGTTGCTCTTTCCTCTGATTCTGAGGGTGAAGGTGATGGGGCTGTTATGGCGGGGGCCTCCTTATCGGGGTCCCGCTCCTCTCTTGATCTAGTGGGGTCTGAGGTGGAGGCTGAAGTTGAGGGGGTTGATAATTCTCCCCCTGGCTCGCCTGAAGAGCTTGCAATCATGGATGAGTTGATTGCTTCCATTAAGCAAACGCTGCGTTTGCAGGACGAAGTGTGTCCCCCCGCTGCCTTGGCGGCTTATGGGACGCAGAGAAAACGCAGGACGCCGCAGGTTTTTCCCTGCAATGATGATTTTCAGCGCGCTGTTAAGGATCAATGGCGCAATCTGCGCAAACCTTTTGCGGTACCAAGTAGGTTCAAGCTGCGTTATCCTTTCTCGCCTTCCACTGATGAAAGGTGGTGTGTGCCTCCCCCAGTGGATCACGCAATTGCGGTTTTGAACAAAGCCACTGCGATTCCTGCAGAGGATTCCCCTGTGTTCCGTGATGCCACGGATAGGAGACTGGAGTCTCTTGCCCGTCATACTTATTCTGTTACGGGTTCTATGCTTAAGGCTCTGTTTGCTTCTCTCATGGCGGCCCAGGCGATCGCAAGTTGGACGCAGATGCTTAGGCGCGTCCTAGTGGCCGACTCGGCCTCGCCGGCGACCCTGGATATGGTGGATCAAATCCACCAGGGTGTCATGTATCTGTGTGATGCGGACCTGGACCTGGTTCCGTTGGCTGCACGTGTGCACAGCGTGGCGGTGTTGTCTCGCCGCCTGGTTTGGTTAAAATGTTGGTCGGTGGACCAATCTTCACGTAAGACCTTAGCCAATCTACCTTATGATGGGTCTCGCCTTTTTGGGGAGTCCCTGGATGTGTTGATTAAGGGGATCACCGGGGGTAAGAGCACTCTCTTGCCCCATTTCCCCAAGGCTAAGGGGGCTTCTGGGAAGAAGCATGCTAATTTTCGGCCCCCTCAGGGGTCCTTTCGTGCCTTTCGGCCGCACTACAAGGGCAAACCGTTCAAAGGTCAAGGCTCTCAGAAGAAGCCCTGGTCTGGTAAACAGAAGTCCGGCCAATCCGGATCTGCAGCCCATAACAGTTCGGCCTGAAGGGGCGCCCTCACCCAGTTTTGGGGTGGGGGGACGCTTGCTCGGTTTTCTTCAGCCCTGGTTGGCCCGTGTGCGGGACAGGTGGGTTCAGGAAATCGTTCGATCTGGTTACAAGATCGAGTTTCTCTCTCGGCCGGAGAGCAGATTTTTTCCCTCAAATCTTCAGCTGTCTCCAGAGCGTTTGCGGGACCTGCACCTGGCGGTGCGGGACCTGAGGGCTCAGGGAGTGGTGGTTCCGGTGCCTCATCGGGACAGGTTTCGGGGGTTTTATTCCAATCTGTTCACCGTGCCCAGAAAGGAGGGCAAGGTTCGTCCAATTCTGGACTTGAAGGCTCTGAACCGCTCTGTGCGGGTTCGCAAGTTCCGCATGGAATCCCTGCGGTCGGTGGTGGCTGCCCTGGTTCCGGGGGAATTCATGGCCTCCATCGATTTGAAGGTTGCGTATCTTCACATCCCCATTTTCGAGGGTCACCAGAGATACCTTCGATTTGCCATTGCGGAGGATCACTACCAGTTCGTGGCGTTGCCCTTTGGTCTCGCCTCGGCTCCGCGGGTCTTCACCAAGGTGCTTGCACCGGTTCTGGCATTATTGAGGGCCCAGGGCGTTTCTGTCCTGGGCTATCTGGACGACATTCTGGTTCGGTCTGCGACCAGCCAGGGTCTGGAGAAGGACCTGTCTGTCACGATGCAAACTCTGCAGGAGTTTGGTTGGACGATAAATTTTCCAAAGTCGACACTGAGTCCGTCTGTTCGTCTTCCCTATCTGGGAATGATTCTGGACTCGGTGCAGGCGAAAGTCTTCCTGCCGGAAGACAAACTCAGGACTCTCCAGGAGGAAGTCAGGTCCCTCAGGGATGTTCCGCACTCGTCTCTGCGGACGTGTATGAGATGTCTGGGATTGATGGTCTCGGCCTTCGAGGCGATTCCATTCGCCCAGTTTCACACGCGGGGTCTCCAAGCGGAGATCCTGTCCAGGTGGGACGGGCGACCTCAATCTCTGGATCTTCAAATCTCGTTGAGTCCTCGCACCAGAGGAAACCTTCTGTGGTGGCTCCAGTCCCCGTTGGTGTCCGGGGGCAAGTCGTTTTGTCCGATCTCGTGGACGGTAATCACCACGGATGCCAGCCTGTCGGGCTGGGGTGGAGTTCTGGGCGTTCTGTCCGCCCAGGGGACTTGGTCGGAGGGGGAGTCTTCCCTTCCGATCAACATTCTGGAATTGCATGCGATAAGTCTCTGTCTTCATCGCTGGACGGACCGGCTGCAGGGCTGCCCGGTTCGGGTGCAGACGGACAATGCCACGGCGGTGGCCTACATCAACCACCAAGGGGGCACCAGGAGTGCCCGAGCGGCTCGAGAAGTGGCCGACATTCTGTCTTGGGCCGAGACTCATGTCCCGGCGATAACGGCAGTTCACATTCCGGGGGTGGAGAACTGGCAGGCGGACTATCTGAGTCGCCAGACCCTGGATCAGGGGGAATGATCTCTCCACCCGGCTGTCTTTCAGATGTTGTGCGCGAAGTGGGGTCTTCCAGATGTGGACCTGTTCGCGTCTCCTCTCAACTACAAGGTGAGGAGGTTCGTGGCAAGGACGCGCGACCCTCGGGCAGACGCGTCGGACGCGTTAGTGGCCCCGTGGCAGTTTCCACCGATTCAGTTGCTGTCCAGGTTCCTTCGCAGGTTACACTCGGAACGCAACACGGTGATTCTTGTGGCACCGGACTGGCCTCGCCGGTCCTGGTACGCAGACCTCGTGAATCTGGCGGTCGACGCCCCGTGGCGTCTGCCTCTTCGAGACGATCTACTGTCTCAAGGACCGATATACCATCCTGCTTTACAGTCGCTGGCTTTGACGGCCTGGCTGTTGAGACCGAGGTCCTGAAGGAGAGGGGTCTCTCTCCAGAGGTCGTTCATACTTTGATCAATGCGAGGAAGTCTTCCTCAGGGAAGGTTTATTACCGTACTTGGAAGGCCTATTTTGCCTGGTGTGAGTCCAGGGGGTTCTCACCCCGCACGTACTCGGTTTCCCGTGTGCTGTCTTTCCTTCAAACGGGTGTTGATCAGCGTTTGGCGCTGGCTACGATAAAGGGTCAGGTGTCTGCACTGGCCGTTCTGTTTCAACGTCCCGTGGCTTCCAATTCCTTGGTTGGCACCTTTGTTCAGGGTGTGCGGCATCTGGTCCCCCCTAGGCGGGATCCTCTGCCCCCTTGGGACTTGAATCTCGTTCTATCTGTGTTACAACGTGCTCCTTTTGAACAGATCAGGGAGATCTCGTTGTCTATGTTGTCCAAAAAGGTCGCCTTTTTGGTGGCGATCACTTCGGCTCGCAGAGTGTCGGAGCTGGCGGCTTTGTCCTGCAAGTCTCCGTACCTGGTTATTCATTTGGATAAGGTGGTCTTGCGACCTAATCCTTTGTTCCTTCCGAAACGAGTTTCGGAATTCCATCTTAATGAGGATATTGTCTTGCCTTCGTTGTGTGCGAAGCCTAAACATCCAAGGGAGGTGAGATTGCATTCTCTGGATGTTGTTCGGGCGATAAGGGTTTACCTTAAATCGACTGAGTCTTTTCGAAAGATGGACTCCTTGTTTGTTCTTCCAGAGGGTCCTCGGAAGGGCATGGCGGCTTCGGCCTCTACCATCGCCAAATGGATCAGGCAGACCATTGAACAGGCCTATGCTTTGCAGGGGAAGGTTCCCCCTGTGCCTGTGAAGGCGCACTCTACTAGATCTCTGAGTACGTCTTGGGCCTGTCGTCATGGGGCTTCTGTAGCCCAGGTGTGTAAGGCGACGACTTGGTCGACCGTGCACACTTTCACAAAATTCTACAAAGTAGATGTTCAGGCATCGGCGGATGCTTCCTTTGGCCGCAAGGTTCTTAGTGCGGCTGTTCCCTAGGGTCCCTTGTTGGGGACTCCTGGCTGTTGGGATAAGTTTTGTATCCCCTGGTTTTTTGTCTTTTCCTGGGTTGTTGCTCCTGTTGAGCACTTGTTTTTTGCTGTTGCCCAGCTGGTTTCCTTCCTTTGGTAAGGTTCTTTTCTTTGATGCAGAGACTGCGTTGCCTTTCGGCGCGGATGCGTTTCCCACCCCTCATGTTTGCACTGCTTTGGGACGTCCCCATATGTGACGAATATGAAGAGGCGGCGACTGTCGGAGGACGTAAGAGAACACGGAATTTTTGTAAAATCTTACCTGTAAAATTCCTTTCTCTGAGTCCTCCGACAGTCGCCGCCCCCGCCCCTCTTTTGGGGTTTGATTGTATACTCTACTGCTATTCCACTAAAACTGAGATATGGTTGCAGGAAGTAGGAGGGTATTGACTGAGGGGACCACCCCTTGAGGGTGGGATATGTTAAAAGCTTTATTGTTAACATATTCTGTTGCCTAGCTACTCCTTCGGAGCAAAGTCTAATACCCCCATATGTGACGAATATGAAGAGGCGGCGACTGTCGGAGGACTCAGAGAAAGGAATTTTACAGGTAAGATTTTACAAAAATTCCGTTTTTATCTTCTTATAGCCTTCTCCAGCTTTGTGAGCGTCAACTATTTTCAATTTCAGTTTTCTAGACAACTGCTTAGAAGATCCCATGGTGCTGATTGTTGGGGCAAGGTCAGATGAGTCTGGGCATTTAAAACTTTTGAGATTGACATCACCTGGTCTTCCCAGACGATGATTGAGAACAATCCATGACACTGGCAGGTCTCAGCCTTGCAAAGGGGGCAGTGCATGCTATAAACTTTTGCAGATGCCATTTTTTTGTTTTCTGTAATTTTGAAAGTGTCAATGATGGAAATAAAATCTAACTTTTGTTGACATATAAGAATGTCTAATCTGTAATTTGATGCCTTTTGGAGATTTTTCCATCTTTCCTTGGCTTCTTCAAGCACATTAATACAAATTTTTAACTGGGCTGCCCAAACTTTCGATCACCACTATATATATATATATATATATATATATATATATATATGTATATGTGTGTGTGTGTGTGTGTGTGTGTCTCTGTGCGTGTGCCTCTGTGTGTCTGTGTAAATCCAGGAAGTGAACAGTCAGCAGCTGCCCAAAGTTAAAATGGCTGCAGCCAGATCTAGTGGAGGGAGATTTCTTCAGCATATTTGGCAAGTACAGAATCACAGTATATATAAAATAATATGCAGAGTGGTTGGAGGAAAGCTTCAGAATGGCAAATATGTTTTTATTACAAATTATGTGAGCAGACTGTAGTCCCTCTTTAGGAGCCGCAGCATGTGGAAAGCCTTGGTGTAACCTCAGCCCTCTGCTCACCTAGGTGGTGAGGCTGGTAGCAAGACTAGAAAGTGACAAAATTCACCAGAGAACAGGTAATCAATAGAGCAGGAAAAAAGCTTTTCAAATGAGAACTGAGCTCCACAGTGTGTCACCCCCTCTTGTTCAAGCAAGAGTTATTAGTGATGCTAGGGACAGTTAGAGCATCACCTATAATCTATGTTCAGCTAATCGGTCAGTGTTTATGCAGCATAACGTCCAATATTCAGCACAGTGAAAACCACGTCCACTTTTGCTGTGCCACATGAGCGCACTGGCTTTTCTTCAATCTCTTCATTTAAGTAAAAAACTTTCAAGAGCAGCCCCCTCTTATACACTTACTGGAGTCTTCTCTCGGTCCAGCGCTGTCCTGTATGCAGCAGTTCTTCTCCCCTCTTCCTGTATTCACGGGAGGCTCTGATGGCAGCGGGAGCCATCGGCTCCTGCTGCTCATGTGGGATGGGGATGAGCCACGCTGTGTGTCTATGGATGCACACAGACTGGCTCCAGAACGCCCCTATAACAAACTGCTTGCTATGGGGGCACTCGGGGAAGAGGAAAAGCGGAGAGTGCCAGCGGGGGACTTCACAAGAGGAGGTAGGGGGCCACTCTGTGCAAAACCATTTCACAGAGCAGGTAAGTATAACATCTTTTTTTAATTTAGGACAACCACTTTATCTCTCTAATTGCTACATCTGCAGGACAGTGTGTTCTTTTAAAAAACAACAGACTTACTAACCAGGTCATCAGGTGAAAATACAAGAAAAAAAAGGCTAAAAAAAAAAAGAAAATAAATGCAGTCATCACATCGAATGATTGGTATGCCACAATATAATAAATGTTAAATATCCACCCTAAAGCCTATTACACACTATAATTTTTTTTTACCGTTGGACCCAGTGGGCTGGATGGAAAAAAACTAGGGAGCTCACTGTACTAATTATCCAATGTTAGTGATTTCCCACTGAGCTATTGTGTTCTGATAGGGGGACAGCCTGCCAGCGCCAGAGCACACTGGTCAGCGCTCTCACCCATTGGCTGCCAGCGATGATTATATGCCGGTCAGATGCTAGTTTTCCAGCATGCCCATTTGGCTGGCTTCTGTTGTACAGACTGGTGTATATACAGGCCGAATGTCGGCCGGTTTCTGTTGTATCAGCTAAAATATTGGGCCTGTGTGTACCAGGCATAACATGTGCGCCAAAGAAACATACAGTATAATATACAAGGAAAAACATTTTTTTACATAAAACAGCAGTTGCAAAAAAAGACTGATATATAAAGCATCTATAAAAACACATTGTTTTAATAAACCTATATCGAATGATCTGCAGTATCGTCTTTTTGTTTTGCTGATATTGGTTGTTTGATGCAATGTTGGAGGCTGCAAAGGTGGCTGAGGTCCATTCCTAATCCTGTATGAGAATAGTTCCATACCCAGGCAAATACTGACCTCTAGGTTCTGGAGGTCCACCTTTCTGATAAGCCTCTGCTTCAAAGTTATTAGTGGTAGATTATATGGCACCTGTAGAAGTCTCCGTTTTGATGTTGGGACCAGGGCTGGCCCCAAGACATTGTGCTGCCTGGGTCCAAGAATGAAACACTGCCCTTCCCCACCCCCCTCCAAAAAGAAATCACATCCACCGAAAGACCCCCCACATCCATTATTTTATATAAATATAACATTTAGAAAAAATTATATATACTGTTATCTTCTTCCATAACTCACCACCGGAGCGGTCCACCAAAGACCCACTGTCTGTCCTCAGTCCTCCTGTCACTCCTGTGTCTGCCGCGCCCACCGCCCTAGAAGATCCAGCCTGCCCTGCGTGAGAAGGAGTGCTCTGATGTCTGACGTCATTGCACACACCATGATCACATACCAGATCTTCCACGGAGAAGACGCTCCACCTCCTCATACTCATCAGTTTGCACTACGGGCGGCAGTATGAGATGGGGAAATGCTGCCCGTACCGCGACGCAAACTGATGACACACAAAACTGCTGGAAAAAAAATCCTGGGAGTCAATTTGCCTCCTCTCTCCAAGTGCCGCCTGGGTCCAATGGACCCAGCGGGACCCATGGTAGGGCCGGCCCTGCATGGGACATTGTATTTCATTTAAAACACAGTGGTAGAAGAGTCATAAGTATATACTGTATATTTTTTCCACAGAGTCTCATCACAAGAACTGCAATTCATATTTGGTATATAAGTATATAAACTTTGTTAAAGTGTGAAAGAAAAAAAAATAAATAATTCACAATACTGGGTGAAGAATACAGTTAAACCTTATCTGAGATCATTCGGGTCATAAAAACTCATGTTGCTTGCAGACATTGCCACTATGAAGATATCATATTTTAATAACAGTTCCCACTTACAAAGCCGAAAACTACTACTGTACACGGAATCCAATTAGCCTTTTACAGACTCCATTCCTTCGACTCACTCAAATGTTACACTAGCCTAAGGCAACACTCAGTTGCTCCATCTATTTACAGTTACTATTATAGAAAAGTCGAGTATTTGTCACACAGAAAAGCAATGAATGCAATGTCGTCTCATTATGAAGGATTATAGAATGGGTGGAAACCCCAGTTTGAGGTCATTCAGTTTAAGTTCTGCTTATGTTGAAATAGTTGACGTTCATATCTGTGTCATGGTTGTAAATTGCCACTAGATGGCAGTGTGCCAGGCAGTATCACTTTCTTTAGACCACATAACATGGCAGTTCATGAGACTTTTCCGGGTTAAAATTACCGCAAACAGGTGACGAATCATAAATCATAAGCAGCTGCGCTGAGTGACACAACAAAGGTGTCAAATGTTCAAGATGCTTGGACCAGGGAGGAAAAAAATCTAGGTAAATGAAGCAATTATGCACATACAATTATGTCCTATTATTTTATTTATCACAGGTACTTATATAGTGCTGTCAATTTATTAGAATATTTGAAGGGGAAATAAAGAGTATTTCCTAATGAGTATTTGCTGTATTGTTTTAGGGTTATTTATTTATTACAGGTACTTATATAGCACCGTCAATTTACTCAGTGCTTTACATATATATTGTACATTCACATCAGTCACTGCCCTCAAGGAGCTTACAATCTAAGGTCCCTAACTCACATTTGTTCATACAGTACATATACTAGGGCAGATTTAGATAGGAGCCAATTAACCTACCAGCATGTCTTTGGAATGTGGGAGGAAAACGGAGTACCTGGAGGAAATCCACGCAGGCACAGGGAGAACATGCAAACTCCAGGCAGGTAGTGCCATGGTCTGGACTCTAACGTCAGTGCTGCTAGGCAGAAGTGCTCACCACTTAGCCATCTTATATTTTCACCCTTCCCTCTTGTCTTTTGAGAGCAGTCATCAAGATTCCTATCAGTTCAATTTCCTTTGAAGAGGAAGTAAACCCTCCTCTGCAACTTTTACCTATAGGCAAGCCTATGATAAGGCTTACCTATAGGTACTGTAAATATCTCCTAAACATAAACCGTTTAGGAGATATTTACCTTACATGCAGCCAGTGACATCACTGGCGCATGCGCTTTGAAGGAACGGCCGCTGGTGCCGTTCCTTCAGAGCCCCGTGCCGTGACCGTCGGCTCCGCGCGGGAGTGACATCACCGCGGCTCCGGCCAATCAGATGGCCGGATGCCGTGATCCCGGAAGATGGGCGACTGAACATGTCGCCCATCATAGAGTTAAGTGGGCGGCACGGCAGGGGCTCGTTCTAAGGTAAGTATTTCATAATGAGCTAGTATGCTCATTATGTGTTTCTCTTTCAGATTGAAAAAAAAAATTTGGGGGTTTACAACCTCTTTGACTACTTCTGGACCGGAAGATTTTCCCCCTTAACCTTCCTAGCGGTATTCCCGAGTGTGGCTCGGTTAATATTTAGTGCCAAAAGTGGTAACCCCGAGTCACACAAGTAGGCAAGTGGTTAATATACACTATATTGTCAAGAGTATTGGGACACCTGCCTTAGTCCGTAGGGTTTAATATTGAGTTGGCCCACCCTTTGCAGCTTTAACAGCTTCAACTCTTCTGGGAAGGCTGTACACAAGGTTTAGGAGTGTGTCTATGGGAATGTTTGACTATTCTTTCAGAAGCGCATTTGTGAGGTCAGGCACTGATGTTGGACAAGAAGGTCTGGCTCGAAGTCTCCACTCTTATTCATCCCAAAGGTGTTCTATCGGGTTGATGTGCAGGACAGTCAAGTTCCTCCACCCCAAACTTGCTCATCGATGTCTTTATGGACCTTGCTTTGTGAACTGGTCCAAATCATTTGGTGGAGGGGGATTATGGTGTGGGGTTGTTTTTTCAGGGGTTGGGCTTTTCCCTTTAGTTCCAGTGAAGAGAACACTTAAGGCCTCAGCATACTAATGGCCGGAATACACGATAAGAAAATCGGCCGAAAATCTCCGTTCAGCGAAGGATCGGCCGATATTCTACTCGTTAATGCCCAGCCATCAGTGACCGATATCGATATTGTGAACGAAAAATCCCGTTTGAAAAGACCGAAAAATTATGTCGTCTCGTTTGCGAACGAACGATATTCTATACGTTGGTGTTAAGGTCGTTCATTTAAAATCTGTAGAACATCATCATGCATGCACTGTTTCGATGGTCGGCGGTCAAACGGTCGGGCGATATTCGGCCTGTGTATGTTGGCAACGTTTTCGACCAAGGAAGACTTTTTCATAAGTCGGTGGTCGAATGATCGGGCGATATTCGGCCCGTGTATTTCAGCCATAAGACATTTTAGACATTTTCATGCTCCCAACTTTTAGGTAACAGTTTGGGATGGCCTCTTCCTATTCCAACAGGACTGCACACCAGTGCACAAAGCAAGGTCCATAAAGACATGGATGATCGAGTTTGGGGTGGAGGAACTTGACTGGCCTGTGGACAGCCTTTCCAGAAGAGTTGAAGCTGTTATAGCTGCAAAGGATGGGCCAACTCAATATTGAACCCTACGGACTAAGACTTTGATGCCTTTAAAGTTAATGTGCGTGTACAGGCAGGCGTCCTAATACTTTTGGTAATCCTAGTGTATTATTAGTCTAAATATTGGCAGATCACATTATACTATCCTGTTCAGTTGTTTGGCAGATTTTCTTTCATTTTCAGTATTTTTCAGGATTTATTTTGTTTACTTTGAAGTAAACCTGTCATAAAAGGTATACAAAGTTTCAATTATTTGCCCCCCATCACAAAAGACCCCTGGCACAGTTAAGGAGGGTGACAACATTTAACCACTTGCCGACCGCCGCAAGTACATATACTGCGGCGGTCAGCCCCGGCCAGGCAAAGTGACGTACTGGTACGTCACTAGCCTGTCACTGGCTTGTGAGCCAATAGCGCCGGCTCGTTCCCTAACAAGTCAGTGCGTGTGACCGGCGGACCCGATGTCCGCCGGTCACTCGCGATCGTTCGCCGGGAAGGGAGAAAGGCAGGCGGCTAATGTAAACAAGCCGCCTGTCATTCTCCCCTGTGTAAAAATGGAGATCAGACGGTTCTACTATGTAGGACCGTTGATCTCTGTTTTTACAGTAGTAGCCATGTCCCATCACAGTTAGAAACACACCCCTAGGGACACACTTAACCCCTCCCTCTCCAATACAGTTAACCCCTTCCCTGCCAGTGTCATTTTTACAGTAACAGTGCATATATATAGCACTGATTACTGCAGTAATGTCACTGGTAACCCCAAAAGTGTCAAAAATGTCAGTCAAGGGTCCAATCTGTCCGCCGCAATGTCGCAGTCCCGCAAAAAAAATTGCAGATCGCCGCCATTGCGCATTAAAAAAAAAATGGCAAAAATGTTTCCCTTTGTTAGTAAACGCGATAACTTTTGCGCAAACCAATCAAAATACCCTTTTTGTGTTTTTTTTTTACCAAACATATGTAGCATAAAACAAATTGGCCGAAAATGTTAAAAAATTTAGATTTTTCCATTTTTTTTGGGGAATTTCATATAAAAAATGTGAAAATATTGTTATTTTTGCAAAATTGACGCCCTTTTATTTGTTTATAGCGCATGATCAAAAAATCGCACAGGTGATCAAATACCACCAAAAGAAAGCTCTGTTTGTAGGAAAAAATGGACGTCAAATTCGTTTAGGTACAGCGTCGCACGACCGCGCAATTGTCCGTTAAATTCACGCAGTAAAAAATCCCAAAAAACCCCCTGGTCAGGAAGGGGGTAAAATCTTCCGGGGCTTAAGTGGTTAAGAGCCTACAGTTCTGTTCTATGGTAATGCCCCACCTACAGCCTGCTCTTTGAATTTAAAAAAAATAAATAAAGGAAATCACCGCATTGCAAAAGCTCCTCCTACCTTTCTACCCATTGACATACTGTATATTGAGTAGGCACTTCATTTTAAACTTTAGCTTGCCTCTGACACCTCAATTTAAAAACAGTTTTCACCATGCTGTTACCACACCCCATTTGAATGAACCCCAACTCCTGCTCCATTTTGGTTTTATCGCAGCACACATCTTATGAGTGGTACACTGTAGTGCAGGTGCATGCAAGAGATTCGTTTGGGTACCATTCAAAATGATTGGCACTGCACTTTATAACACTATATTTGATGTGGTACCATGCATTGCCAAAACACGTGTTTTCAAAGGGCTCTTACTCTATGTAGATGAACTTAAAGACATTTTAGGAAATCCTTAAACAAAAAAGGTAACATATTTTAGCAGATTGTTCTGTGTGACCACACCATTGTAGACTGCCAATTCTCCCACCATAAAAATGTCTGGGCCCTATTTATTAGAATTTTCCTAAAATCCTTTGCAACTGTTGATAAAGAGAGGAAATATGAGAACAAATTGTTGCATTGTTCACTAGGAATTTTCCCTCTCATATGCTTTACATATGGTCTTTGTGGTTGTGTAATCTATACTGACTCACGGTGTCGGTGCTGTGTAGATGTGTGGATTGATGATAGGATGAGGGTGTTTCCCCTTCACAGGACAGTTATTGGAGTTTCCCAGCGCAATTTAGATGAGTCATTGACAACAAATAACAAGACAAATTTGAAATTATGTAGTGACTAGCCATGGACAAGCAGATGCTCACGGTAAACCCAGTAGATAAGATCCCATACGTATATACGTAGATAACAGAGCCACAAAAAGCATGGTTAGTCAAGTTGAAAAAAGCGCACACGTCCATCAATTGCAGCCAATAAAAAAAATGAATAAATAAATCAAATGAGATTTTTGCACATTTCTAAAATGATAATGGGGGTTTTGTAAGGTATATTAGGTCAAATACACAATGTAAGAACCCCTCTGCAGTTAGGTTGAAGCGAACGTCACCCAAAAGGGGAAGTTCCGCTCTTCCTCCGTCTTCCCCGCATTTCTGCCATATTTGGAATCTTTTTTTTTTTTTTTTTTGGAAGAGGAGCTGGTACCTGAATTTTTACACGTACCCACTTTCACTTCTGGTCAGATTATAATGGAAGATCCACCAGAAGTTTTCCTCCCCACCCCCTCCTTGCCCACAAACTTCTGGGACAAATCACAGGTCCCAGATGGCTGCTGGACAATTCACAAAGCACAGCACAGCTCATGCATGCACAGCGGGAAGCCCGCTGTGAACCCATAAGGAGTCACAGCTGGCTGCCCACTGTAAACACACTGGCACTGTGGACCCAAAACTTTAAAATTCCCTAAATAATATCAGTAACAGTTTGTATTTAGACACAGAAAAAAAAAAATTGTGTCTAAATACAAACTATATTATTTTGGGGATTTTAAGGTTTTGCACTGGTTGTCACATTCTTTCCATTATTATGCAGATTACCTGCAACTAATTAGTTGCACTTCCCTATTCCCTGATTAACTTGCCTTGGAGTCCTAGGTGTTTGATTATCTTAATCCAATTAACTGTGGACCCAAAGACCGGTGAACTGGCTCAGGTGAGGATGGCGCTGGATACTAGGACAGGTGAATGTCTGTTTTTTAAAAGTCAGCAGCTACCATTTTTGTGGCTGCTGACTTTTTATTTTTCCAGAACTGAGAGTTCTGGAAGAGTGAAGCGCCTATTTAAATTCCTTTTTTGACAGTTGGCACCAAAATGGGTGCTCATGGGTAGATTTTCGCTGACCTGCTCCAAAAACAATGGTCGAATTTTGGGTTTCCCTTCATTTGTGTTCTGGTAACAGTGGTTACCAGGACAAATAGAGAGGGCAAATTATTATTATTTTACAGGATTTATATAGCGCCAACAGTTTATGCAGCACTTTACAATATGAAAGAGAAACAGTATGGTTACAATACAATAAAATACAAGAGCGTTAAAAAGGCCCTGCTCAAAGGAGCTTACAATCTAATAGGGTGGGGCACGTGATATAAAAGGTTGTAACTGTGGGGGATGAGCTGATATAAGTAAAAAAACATTAGTGGGAAGCATGATAGGCTTCCCTGAGGAGATGTGTTTTCAGCAATCACCAGACAGATTGGAGTAGAGAGTGCCAGAGGATGGGAGAGGCTCTGAACAAGTCCTGAAGACGGGCATGGGAGGAGGAGACAAGGAGCTTGAGAGAAGGAGGTCTTGGGAGGAGTGGAGAGGAGGGTTTGGGTGATATTTGGAAACAAGATTGGTGATGTAGCTCGGGGAGTTGTGAATGGCTTTATATGATGTTGTTAGTATTTTGAATTTTATTCGCTGGGCGATCGGGAGCCAGTGTAGGGATTGGCAGAGAGGGGTAGCAGACACTGAGCGGTTGGTAAGGTAGATGAGTCTGGCAGCAGCATTCATGGTAGACTGAAGAGGAAATATCGCCAATGGAGAGGTAGGCCTATGAGAAGGGAGTTGCAATAGTCAAGGCAAGAGATAACAAGGGAGTGAATGAGTAGCTTGGTGGTTTCATTAGTTAAAAAGGGGTGAATTTTAGAGGTGTTACGGAGATGAAGTCTACAAGCTTTTGACAAAGATTGTATTTGGGCCTGAAAGGACAGGTCAGAGTCTAGGATTACACCTAGTACCCTGGCATGAGGGGAGGGATTGATGGTTGCATTATTGATCTTGATGGAAAATACATGGAGGGGGGCATGGGTGGGGGGAATATTATCAGCTCGGTTTTAGAGAGATTCTGTTTAAGGAAGTGGTGCGACATCCATGCTGATAGGTCGAGAGGAGATTGAAGGAGTGAGGTGAGGAGTAGAGAGATAGATTTGGGGGTCATCAGCGTAGAGATGGTATTGGGGGCCATGATAGGGGTAATCTCCCCCAGCGGGGTCACAGACAAGCCTTTGCCAGCAGATGCCTTTTGTTTGTAACTCAGAGGAAACATCAGCCTTAGTTCTTTAATAAACAAAGAGTCCAATCTCCTATGTACATGCAGTGTTCAAAGCCCTGATGAAGGTGGATCGTCCCTAACGCCCAAAACAAGTGTCTATTCTGCAAGACACAACAGTCCCAAACCAGTATTCTTGAGAATCATAATGTGAACCTTACTTCTGTTGTATGTAAAACAAAATCTGTATGTAACCATCAGTGGAAGTGGAGGCAGACATGACTTGGAGCTTGTTTGCGAACCTTAAAAAGAGTGAAATGTGTATAATATATAACATTTGCCTGCACTATGAATACTTAAGCCCTTCTCGGCCTTTTGGCTAAGATCAAGTGTAGTATCTGTTCTTATCAGTTGGTATGGGCCTTAGCTAGTACCAGTATGACCGAAACCCGGAGCGCTCTGAGTACTGAGGTATGGGGAGTAGGTCATCTGGGAAAGCATGTGGGGCCCGCCGCCTTCTGATTCGAATGGGTTGAACTGTCCTAACCAGTTTGAAGGGGGCAGGAAAGCCAGTTCAGGGGGCCGGTGGAACTGTTCCTGGATGTAATGGGCTGAGGAACAGGATGGCGAGGGGAGGGCTTTCTCTCCTGGGTTTTGATCTGGCCTTGCAAAAGGCCTGTCCCCAGTGGTAGGCAAGCTCTCTCTAAGCTGTCCAGGTTCTGATGTCTGCTGGTGGGGATAGGCTACACTCGGTCTGGCCGGGGGCTGAGATAGAAAAAGCCCGTAGTGTATGTGCCCCTGGGGTGGCAGCCCAGGGGTGCCTTAATTTCTCACTGGTGAGGGGCAGCTCGCTGTGAGTTTTTTCGGCACCTTGGTCACTGCACTATGCACACCTTTTTCGCACCTGCCTCTTGGGACAGGCCTTTTGGCTTGCACCAGAGGAATTTTTTATTCCGGCTGGAAGGCCTGCCTTGGTTCCTCACATGGCATCATTGCACTTTCCCCACTTCCCCTTCCCCCACTTCTTTGTTTGCTTGTCCTTTTCTTTGGAGTTTGTCACTGCACTTTCACCTTTTTTTCTTTATTTGCACGACTGGAGTGTGCGGGTCCTCGGGCCCAGCCTTGAGTCTTGGGAAGGGGTGGATATGGCCTTTTGGCTTAGTTCGCCCTCTCTCATGGGGTCTCCCTTCGGGGGAGCTCCACTTAGTACTTGGGGAGGGCTGTTTCGGCAGTCCCCCTGAAGAACGGGGTCAGTTTGGTTTCGGCCGACTGACCACAAGTACCTTAAATCCCTGTCAGGGGTCTTGCGCCCCGGGGGATCGAGGTTTTGGGTCCTACCTCTTCGGAGGGAAGACCATACGATTTCGCACACCCTGTGCTTTTTTGTGTTCTCACTTTGTGTGTGTGCACTTTTTTATGCACCGGGTGGAGTCTTTTGGCTTAAAAAAAAAAAAAAAATGAATACTTAAGCCCAGAATATTGTCAAGGTAAGGGTCCCTTTAAATGTCCTTCTTTTTGTATATTACAGGAGAACTTCCATTTCTGGGAACTGGAAGACTAACACAGGATCTGCCATGCTGGAGCAAATTGCTGTGTCTGAGAGGTAAGGTTTCATCACTGGAATAGCACAGGTGCATGCATCATTGGGCAGTATTCACCAACTAACTAACAATGGAAACCAAATCTAACTCATATGTAGCCTAGCAGAAACATCCATGCATGGATCACTGGCAGGCAGCGGCATTAGTGTGCTCAGTACTGTAAATCCTAGTGGTTGCAAATTTAGCATCCCGATTATACAAGGTATCTAAAGCCCAACTCCAGCTCTTTACATTTTTTTTTTTTCATAAAGTGGGTGGGAGTTGGGCTCCCTAATTAATGGTTGTATAGTTTGATGACTAACTTAAACAATCCATTCAATAAAAAGAAAAGTAAAAACAAAAACCTTCACCCCGAAACACTTAGACAAACACCCCACCCCCTTTTTCCCACAGAAACCCTAAAACCTAACCTCTAATTCACACCTAACCTGGCTCTAATAACCCTTATCCTTCACCTGACCTCAACCTAATGCTACAAGTTAACACTTAACCTTAATCCTAAAGCATTTAACTCCTTTTCAGTTCGAACCTTAACTCATGATAACCTTAACCCTAAGGCCCCTTTCACACATACGGTCCGTTCAGTTCATCAGTTCAGTCACGTCAAAATGTATCAGTTTTTCATCCGTCTTTCATCCATTTTTCATCCGTTTTTCATCAGTTGTTATCCGTTTTTTGTCAGTTGTTATCTGTTTTTCATCCGTTGGCATACGTTTTTCATCCGTTGGCATACGTTTTTCATCCGTTGGCATACGTTTTCATCCGTTGGCATACGTTTTCATCCGTTGGCATACGTTTTCCGTCAGATCCGTTTTTTTGACAGATGAAAAATAGGGCATTCATCCGTTCAAAAAAACGGACATTGACGGAAGCGGATGAAAATGGATATTAACTGATGATCATCCGTTGTCATCCGTTTTTACATAGAGAAATGCCTCGTACACACGCAACGATTATCGGCCAACCGATCGGCCGTCTTTTGTCCAGTGTTGTTGTGTTGGTTGAAATGTGCTCTAGACTGCGCACAAATTTTCTCGGCCAACAACAACCAACTTCAGAAGTGATGTCATGTGCTGGTTTACTTTCCGTGTGTTTTTTCTTCTCTGAGCATGCCCAGTCTTGCTCATCAGATTTTTGTCTGCCGAAATCTGTACTGACTGAAGGAAAATCGGCCGTTGTATTGACGGCCAACAAAAATTATATAGCATGCACACCAGATTTTGTTCGGCCGAAAAGTCGCAGTTGGTTGTCGGAATCATCATACTAACAAGCCGAAAATCGGCCTATCGGACGTTGGCCGAAAATTCAAGGCCAACAATCGTTGCGTGTGTACGAGGCAATACATTGATGTCCGTTTTTCATCCATCAACGGATGGATGATAAACTGACAAACGGACAGCATGTGTGAAAGGGGCCTAAGGCCCCTTTCACACATACGGTCCGTTCAGTTCATCAGTTCAGTCACGTCAAAATGTATAATTTTTCCATCCGTTTTACATCCATTTTTCATCCGTTTTTCATCCGATCCGTTTTTTTGACGGATGAAAAATAGGGCATTCATCCATTCAAAAAAACGGACATTGACGGAAGCAGATGAAAACGGATGTTCACTGATGATCATCCGTTGTCATCCCTTTTTACATAGAGATACATTGATGTCTGTTTTCATCCGTCAACGGATGGATGAAAAACGGACAAACGGACAGCATGTGTGAAAGGGGCCTAAAGTGACTCTGTAGTCTCCTAGAAAATAAGTCCCTACAAAAGAAAAACTACTAATACTTTCCTGCCTCCATGCCCTATGTCACTATCACAGTACTGGAATAGCAGTCAGCAGATGGAACCAAAGCACACAGACAACCAACATACCCGGACGTATGTGAGATGCAGATTTTTTTGGACAGTAGAAAGCGCAGATCCAAGACACATGCAGCAGGTCAAGTAAGTATAAGTAGCCTTCTTTTGCATAGACTTTTTTTTTTTTTTTTTTAGGCAGCAACAGAGTCACTTTAACCTGACCTAGAACATAAAGTTATTTCCTTCTAATACGTATGTACTTGTGTCCATGGAGTGCTGACATCCAGGAGCCAAAAATGATTGTTTTGTATCATAGTATACATGAAACAACCTCTACAAAGGGGCCTATTTAACATCTACTGGGCAGTTTTGATGGAGCCAGTCCTGGACAGACACTGAAAGCAAAAGTGTGACTCATCACATTGAAATTTTCAGTTTTAGTAAATACCGTAATTCTTTTTAATACATACAACGCCCCCAGCTCTTGGTCAATATTTCACGTTCACGATTTTGAACAGATGTCCTCTGTTACCTCTTTTTCAGGCATGTCAGACACAACTGGAAAGCTATGTGTGTATTTGTTCTTAGGAAATCAGTGGGACAGATCATACTTCTCCAACGTAGCTATTGATTTAGCAATAATGTTGTCAATATATATATATAAACACACACACACACACACCAATTATACAATTTACTCTTCAATTGATTTTTATTTGGTTTTTCACAAAAAGGAAACAAACATATGGGAAACATAATAAGTTAACGTAAAATAATAATAGAAGAGGGAAAAAAAAAAAAAAAAAAGAAAAAGGGAAAGAAAGAAAAGAGAAAATATTGATATAATATGTTGATTACAGTACATTATGACATTATATATAGCAAGAACAGGAGACAAAGAAGTCCAATACTGTATACATTCAAGACCCATTTTTAAATTATACAATTTAAATTGACCTTTTTATCTATAATATCACTAATCTTTTTAAAACCTTTTTTTTTTTTTTTTTTCCCCCAGTAGAAAACAAATGTGTGTGTGTGTGTGTGTGTGTGTGTGTATATATATATATATATATATATATATATATATATATATATATAAAATCTAAAACAAAAAAAAATAATTTTAAAACAACTAGTGGAAGTATAGGTACTAAAATATAAAATTACCAGTATAAATTTTGGCAAAGGTATCTTGAAATAAAGGTGTTTTTTTTTTTTTTTGTTGCACGGCTTCTTTACACTATAAAAAGTAAATAAACAATATGAATGAGAACAAAAAAAGTTTACATATGCGTTTAAAAAAAAATAAAAAAAAACAATATTGAAGGGGAATAAGAAGTTAATTAGGACTGATTACTGTTAAATTAGGGCTTAACCAGGGCAATTTTTTAATTTTAGCTATAAGCTGAATTGATTTAGCAATATTGTTGTCTTTACTCATGAGCAAAAAAAAAAAAGTGTATATATATATATATATATATTATGTACAGTATGTGTTTATGTAAATATACTGTATATATATATATATATATATACACACACACACACACACATACATATTTGTTTCCATTCCCTACATGTTAAAAAAAAATAATAGTAGTATTTTTAAAACATGAAATAAAAAATTAAATACTACAAAAGTAAATCAATGAATGAAAACAAAAAAAAAGTTTACATATGAATGGTAAAAGCCAAAAAAATTAATTAATTAATTCAAAACAATATTGAAGGGGAGGAAGAAGTTAAAGCGGTTGTAAACTCTATAAAAAAAAAAAATAAAAAAAAAAAAACCTGCAAGACAAAGGCATAATGAGCTAGTATGCATCGCATACTAGCCCATTATGTGTAACTTACCTTAAAACGAAGCCCCGACAAGGACCCCCGGACATCGCTGCGGGCGCTGCCATGGTCCCTCGTCGTCTCTTCCGGGTTCGGCGGCTCCGGCGCGCTGATTGGCTGGAAGAGACGGCTCCGGCGCGATGATTGGCCGGAGCCGCGATGACGTCACTCCCGCGCATGCGCGCGGGAGTGATTTTTCCGGCAAGCTCCCGGCAACTTAATTGAAGGTCCCCCGGACCTTCAGAGCACATGCGCCGCTCGCGCGAGCGGCTGCATGCACTGTAAATATCTCCTAAACCATGCCGGTTTAGGAGATATTATTTGTACCTACAGGTAAGCCTTATTATAGGCTTACCTGTAGGTAAAAGTGTCAAAAAGCGGGATACTACCGCTTTAATTAAGACTGACTACTGTTAAATAAGGGCTTAAAGGCATAGTTCACCTTTACCAAAAAACTACCTATGGAGATAGGGGGCATCTGTAGATAAAAACAAGCTGTACAGCTGTGACTGAACTTGGGAAAGAAACTGGCTGCACACCTCCACCAGTCCAATAGATTTATTGAAACATGTAGAAAACTGCCACCAGGACAAGGACACAAACCATAGAAAGGTTGGCGTGTTTCAAAAAGAAGCAGGTTGTCAGTGTGAAAATGTGTCAACCTTTCTATGGTCGATGTCCTTGTACTGGTGGCAGTTTTATATATGTTTTAATTATTATTATTATACAGGATTAATATAGCGCCAACAGTTTGCGAAGCGATTTACAAATTGAGGGAAGACAATACAGTTACAATACAATTAAATACAGGAGGAGTTAGAGGGCCCTGCTCTTTAGAGCTTACAATAAATCTATTGGACTGGCGGAGGTGTGCAGCCAATTTCTTTCCCAAGCTGTATACAGGGATGTGAGCCGGGGGGGGGGGGGGGGGCTGCACCCAGTCGCACCTATCCTCTGGATTACACCTCACCTGGAGCAGCGAATTGACCTCTCTGTTTTTCCAGCTGTGACTGAAGTTGAATAATGTCATTGGTATAGGTGTGGGACATTTACATATCTCATGAAGCCTGAAAACTTCCAGGACGTTGCTAAGGCCATTGTTAAAGTGGCACTAAAGGCAGTTTATACTTACCTTTCCTCCAATGGTCCCATCCCTTGCCAGTGTGTGCATCTTCTCCTGTGTGCTGGTTTTTGGGCAGCTTCATTGGAGGGCACAGGAAGATGTCACTCTTGCACATGTACAGGAGGCAGTCGTTCTGGCACAGGGATCAGGCTGGCCTGCATGCGCAGCTCAGTTTACATGCTGGGGGACACTACAGACAGGTAAGTGTAAAATCTTCCTGCTTGCAGCAAACAATAGCAGAACTTCCAAAGTTCCAAAAGATGCCCAGCTGTTACTGTTCCTCTTCGCCATCACAGAATTGAGCACTTTCTCTGATTCAAACCCCTCACATGCAATTTCTCTCTCCTGATACAGTAGCTGTAAACTTTTTTTAATTTTTAAACTTGTACATATAATGGAAGAAAAAGAAGACCAAAGACAACCAGCAAAGATAAGATGGCAGATGTACCATACTCAACCCTGATGAATAACATCCATGATAAGTTATACAACAGATAGCATCAAATACCTCCACTGGGCACAACTTGTGGGTTAGAGTGGTATCAATTATCATATGCAAACTTATTAAATCATATTGCAGAAAGCGTGGATGAGGGTTGCCCTGGAAATCTATAGAAAATATATGAATGGCCTTTTAACAGGAAATAGGCGATTACTGGTTCTAACCCTATTACAGCATTTTTCCTAATAAAGACAAGTTTTGAAGCAAGTACACACATCAAACCAGGTATGGTAATAAATGAACAATAAACATCGCTATTTGTTTGTATGCTTGGAGTTCAGCTTTAAGGACTTGTTCACATCTGAGCAACGAAGACTTTGACTGAAAAAGAGTTACGCTTTTCCAAGCACAGTTTAAAAGGCCAAGTCCATTAAAAAAAAAATAATAATAATGCACATGATTTTGCAGGAAAAAATCTGCATTGCACCCGTGATTAGTGGACTGTGCAATCAACGTCAGGCTCCTGTACACACTCCCTTCAGCTTTCTGCCCATGTCTGCATACAGGTTTTCAGTTAGAAAGCTGGAGGAAGAATAAATTAACTACATACGTGCTGTTCTCCGTTTCAGGTCCGAATTTTTGCCTGATTTTGGACCTGAAACAAAGCCAAAGACGCAGAGATGTGTGAACCGGCTCCATTAAAGGAGCCAGTCACACTCTCCTGTCATGAGAATTGGATGGTGGGGAACCCGCATCCAATTTGCATAAGTGTCAACCCAGCCCAAGTGTGGTTGTGAGGTATCCCAGGAAGATATCTACCACATGTAAGGAGTTCAAAGAGCACTGTATATAACTATATTGGTTTTACTTGAGCCACTGAATAAAATGGTTAATTTTTCTTATTCTGTTATCATACAGTACACTGCTGCACAAAACTGCTTAGATGTGGTCACCTAGTATTGCCAGTAACAGCCATTCTGAATTCATCTTGCACTGATCTGACTCTACTCTGGGTCATTTCTTTTTGCATGTCTTCATCATATAGACCAAATAAGTACCCTATATCATATGCCTGCAGAGCAGCGATCCACTTTAAAAAAATACCTTTGATACTATTATTTAAGGTTCTTATCAGAAGATAAACAAGTTCTTGCCTTCCAGGTACAAACTGTGGGTGGATTCTTGTGCAGAAATATTTGGTGGTTTGGACATCTGCGCAGTGGAAGCCCTGCATGGGAAGGATGGGAGAGATCATGTTATCGAGGTAAGCCATGGCTGGGTGCCTTGTGAAAAAATATTAAAAGGGTAATTCACCTGACTGACTGCCACTGCAGACAAGATGCAGAAATGTAGCCTGGTCAAAGATTTACTTTAAAGGGTATGTAAACCCTAAAGGGCTCTTTCACACGGTCCGCTCCGTAGGCGGATCCGTGTTGCTCAGCGGGGATCGATCCGCGATCCCCGCTGAGCCTGGCGGATGACAGCTCCGTCTCCGCTTGCAGAGCGGAGAGGGAGGTGTCTCAGCCCCCGCTGCCCTCTATGGGGGATCGGATGAGAGCGGACCGCTTGTCTGCTCTCATCAGATCCGATCCGCTCCGATTACTGAACAGATGGAAAAATAGGGTTTCCATCCGTCCAGATTTCAAGCACAGGATCGGATGCGGATGGCAGCGGGTGTCAGCGGAGGTGTCTCCGCTGACATCCGCTGCCCCATAGAGCTGCATGGAGGATCCGATCAGATCCGCCTAAAAAACTGACAGGCAGATCTGATCGGATCGCCCGTGTGAAAGAGCCCTAACACAGCACTTCTCTTTACTTTTTTTGTCTATTTATGAGAGAGTAAACTCCCTTGGTTGATTTTTACCTATAGATAAGCCTATAATAAGGCTTGCCTATAGGTACAGTAAATATCTTCTGAACATACCCATGCCATTCCTTCAAAGCCGTGTTCCGTGAACAGTGAGTGTCATCATTGCGCCTTTTCTAATCAAAGGACCGGGACTCGCTAACCCGAAAGGAAGAGCGTGTGAAGATGGAAGCCCTGTCAGCGGTAACAGCAGGCCACTGGAGGGCTTCATTTTAAAGTGGTAGTATAGTAAAAAAAAAAAAATAGGAAAAAAAACCCTGAAAGACAAAGGCATAATGAGCTAGTATGCATTGCATACTAGCTCATTATGAAAAACTTACCTTAGAATGAAGCCCCGACACGGACCCCCGGACACCGCTGTGGGAGCGGACATGATCCCTCGGCGTCTCTTCCGGGTTCGGCGGTTCCGGCGCTGTGAGTGGGTGGAGCCACGATGACGTCATCCTGCACATGCGCGCGGGGGATTAAATTTCCGGCAACTTCCCGGCAAGGAACTCTGAAGGTCCGCCGGACCTTCAGAGCGCATGCGGCGCTAGCGTCAGCGACTGCACGCAGTGCAAATATCTCCTAAACCGTGCAGGTTTAGGAGATATTAATTGTACCTACAGGTAAGCCTTATTATAGGCTTACCTGTAGGTAAAAGTCCTAAAAATCGGTATACTACCATTTTAAGGCAGGTTTCACAAAATGTGCTAGTATGCAATGTATAACATTGTCTTGCATGAGGACATTGTTTTTCTTCACCGAGTTTACTATCGCTTTTTTTTTTTTACTATCAGTTTTTTGCTAGTGTCCTAGGAGGATGGACATTTTTCTGCAGCTCTGCTATGTTAAACACCAACATTTATGAACTAGCACCTGTTTTCTTCTTTGTTTTTTCTTCAGTAAAAACTCCTCCATACATTTCAAAGCTCTGAAAGTCTGCATTCAAGTCCAAAAAATCTGAATGAAGTGTGCCAAATCTGTCATACCTCCCTTTACAAGGGAGACTTGCTTCCGTGAAAAAAGATGCTTACTTAAATCTTTCCAGTGTTTATACTCTCTGCTGTGTTTGGTTTCTCATCCACACCTCAGGTATTCACCAAGGTGCTAGCCCTAGTGCTAGCCATGCTGCGCTCTTGTGGCAACTGGAATGTTTAGTTGACCTCCTGTTGAGGGAACAGTCAGCACTGGCTCTGTTGGACAAGACATGTTCCTTTCACAAAAAAAGATTCTCAGTAACACTCCAATTACTGATTTAAATTCTCCATTTCCAGGAAGTACTCAACTCTCCGCTTTTTCATGAGAGTCCTAGGTCTGATTTTTTTTTTTAGGTGTTTCCATTTACACAGTTCTATCCTATCACTGGAAAGACTGATTCGTCTATCACCGAGGACCAAGTTGTCCCAGGCCTGGTGGCTCATGATTTGAGAAACTCCTTATTTCCCATCTTTTGAAGGATCTTCATGATCGACCTCAGACTGTCGGGCTGGAGAGGAGTCCCGGGCTACTACTTCGGGGCGACCTCGGAGCGACTTGCATAGACATTCATTATATGAAGTCCGTACAAGTCGCGCCGAAGTCGCGCTGCACGGGACTTCACAAGTCGCCCCCGAAGTAGTACAGAGTCGTGCCACTTCAGTGTGAATGGGCTCTAAGCGAAAAAGTCCAATTTGGGCCCAAAGTGTCAATATTTTGTGTGGCCACCATTTTTTTCCAGCACTGCCTTAACCCTCTTGGGCATGGAGTTCACCAGAGCTTCACAGGTTGCCACTGGAGTTCTCGTCCAATCCTTGATGACGACATCACGGAGCTGGTGGATGTTAGAGACCTTACATTCCTCCACCTTCCATTTGAGGATGCCACACAGATGCAGGGTTTAGGTCTGAAGACATGTTCGGCCAGTTCATCGCCTTTACCCTCAGCTTCTTTAGCAAGACAGTGGTCATCTTGGGGGTGTGTTTGAGGTCGTTTTCATGTTGAAATACTGCCCTGCGGCCCAGTCTCCGAAGGGAGGGGATGATGCTCTGCTTCAGTATGTCACAGTACATGTTGGCATTCAAGGTTCCCTCAACATTCATGCAGCCCCAGACCATGACACTCCCACCACCATGCTTGACTGTAGGCAAGAAACACTTGTCTTTGTACTCCTCACCTGGTTGCCGACACACGCTTGACACCGTCTGAACCAAATAAGCTTATCTTAGTCTCATCAGACCACAGGACATGGTTCCAGTATTTCATGTCCTTAGTCTGCTTGTCTTCAGCAAACTGTTTGGGGGCTTTCTTGTGCATCATCTTTAGAAGAGGCTTCCTTCTGGGACGACAGCCATGTAGACCAATTGGATGCAGTGTGCGGCATATGGTCTGAGCACTGACAGGCTGACCCCCCCACACACTCCTTCAACCTCAGTCTACAGCAATCGTACGTCTATTTCCCAAAGGCAACCTCTGGAAATGACGCTGAGCACGTGCACTCAACTTCTTTGGTCGACCATGGCGAGGCCTGTCCTGAGTGGAACCTCTCCTGTTAAACCGCTGTATGGTCTTGGCCACCGTGCTGCAGCTCAGTTTCAGGGTCTTCAAACCAATTTGATGCAGTGTGCGGATTATGGTCTGAGCACGGACAGGCTGACCCCCCAGCCCTTCAACCTCTGCAGTAATGCTGGCAGCAATCATACGTCTATTTCCCAAAGACAACCTCTGGATATGACTCTGTGCACATGCCCTCAACTTCTTTGGTTGACCATGGCAACCTGTCCTGTTAAACCACTGTATGGTCTTGGCCACCGAGCTGCAGCTCAGTTTCAGGGTCTTGACAATCTTCTTAGCCTAGGCCATTTTTACGGTATGTAGAGCAACAATTTTTTTTTCTCTATTCATCCTTCATTGATGGACGCAGTCTCTGATGCATACTGCCCCCTACAGGAGTAGGACACTAGGCAGAAAAAAAGTTCTGGCTATGCCTATGGGCAGTCCCAGGGGGTATAGCCTCTCTTCCTGCATAGGATGTCAGTTTTAATCTGCCTAGTTAGGAGTAAGGACCTAGTTCCTTGCTGGGATCTCTGGTCCTGGCAAAGTTTTTTTCGAGATCATTTTTTTTTAGTTAGCTTTTTCTCCAGATTTTTTCCAAGCACCTATGCCGGATCTGGGCGACGGACTGGATGTATAGATCCAGTGGTCACCCCAGCCGGCCAGCGTGCGCGCGCAAATCTTAGCTCCGCTCTGGGTCATCCACGAGATAGTGTCACTGGACGGGGACTGGCCCCCGTGAGTTAAACGTCTCGCCAGGTCGCATACGGCCGGATCTAGGCCCGAGTCACAGTGTTCCTATTTGGCCGACAGCCCCCCACTTCGGCGGAGAGGGTTTCTGTCAGGAGATGCCCGCCTGTTCCGGTATGGTGAGTTAATGTTCCCCCCCCTTCCCCTGACGGATTTTGGGGTGGAAACGGGCCCCTCCTTGGGACAGTCGGACCCTCACATTCCCAGGTTCCCCTCTGTCCTGTCACGCACCCCATTTTCTACCTGCCCCCCCTCCCTACCTTACACTGGGATTGGGCCTACTCCCGGGGGCTAGGACCATGCTGTGGGCAAGAAGTGGGGGGCGGGGGTGCGCCGGCGGCACCAGACGAACGATCATGCAGGGGGGTCTCTACCTGTTCCTCCAGGGCCCACCTGCCGATCAATCCTGTTTTGGAGTCTGGGGGGGGTCCCCACGAGGGTCCTCAGCTGCTCTGCAGGCTGCGCAGGGGCCGCCATTTTCTTTTAGCCTCATGTGCTGAGGAGATTGGCGGCCATCTTGTTACACCCGGCATGGCCATAATGCAGTGGTTCTCTTTATAGGAATCAGTGTGAGTTCCTGGAGGCGTTTTTTTGTAGGTGGAGCCCCTCCCTATACCTTGGGCTGTTTCTCAGATCCTTCTTTGGATCGAGCTGCTGCTGACATCTGCTGTGCAGACATTCTGGGCTGCCTGCTGCATCTGGGAACAGTGAGTCTGGGGGTCTCTCTCTCTCTGCTGGGGGGTCTCCAGTGCACTTGCCTAACCTTCGGGGGCTCTGTAGGACTTTTTGGGAAAAAAAATAATACATTTTTGTGTCACTTTTTTCAGCCTTTGCTGACGGGATCCCCTGGTGCAACATGGACCCTACAGACCTTGTGTCCCTTCCTGACCCCCTCAGTGAGGCCACAGGGCCCTCCGGACCCCAGCTATCGACAGTACAGATGCAATTTTGGCATTCCTGGAAGCATTTGTGTCCCGGGTACAGGTGGCCTTTAAAGGGCGAGGTGCTAAGAAACTCCCTCCGCCTCCCTCCGCCTACCCCTGCCTCATCTGATGTCTCAGGTTCTGAGTCCAATTCAGCCACTGCAGATGTGGGTCACCCTGCCAGGTCCGCTACCTCGCGCCCTGTCTCCGCTGATAGTGAGGATGACGTTTCTACCTCCACTGTCAAGATAAGGCACTGGTGGACGCACTAGTTGTTTCTGTGCGTGACCATCTAAAAATGGAGGACACAGCTGTGACTGAGGCGCAGGTTAGGTTTGGCACTCCCGCGTATTTTGCCACCATGCTCAAAAAAGAATGGGACCACCCAAAGTGTTCCTCTGGGGAGCCTAAGCAGATTGCTAGACCCTACCCTTTTGAAGAGTCCCTGAAAAAGAAGTGGACTGTGCCACCTACGGACTCCAGGCTGAATAAAGCTACCGTGATTCCAGTGGAGGATTCCCCATCCCTTAAGGATACGCAGGATAGGAAGGCGGAGTCTGTGGCCCGCAATATGTACTCCTTGGCGGGGTCTGCACTAAGACCGGTGTTTACGGTTGCCCTTGTCACACAAACATTGATTAAATGGGCTAAGTTACTACGCCGTGACCTGGAGGGGAGACAAGTCCCTCCTGCCTTTGAGGAGCTGTTGGACCAGCTGGTGCAGGGGCAGCAAATTGTTTGTGATGCCACGCTGGACACTGCTCCCATATTGAGCCGACTGTCAATTTCGGTAGTGGTCCTCCAGCATATACTTTGGCTAAAGTGCTGGTCCGCGGATCAGACTTCAAAGAAGGCCTGCCCTTGACTGATCTGCCTTTTCAAGGAGATCGCCTGTTTGGAGCTACCCTGGATGACATAATTAAGGGTCTCACAGGGGGGGAAGAGTACCTTTCTTCCACAGGCTAACAAGGGTAAGGACCCTCATCGCAGACGGGGTCCCTCCTTTTCAGCACACAAGAAGTTTTTTCGTCCCTCTGGGTCAGTCGATAAGGCAAAGCCCTTTAAGGCTCCCTCGGGCGGTTCCAAGCGACCCTGGTCTGGCAAACAAAAGTCTGGTTTCTCCAGACCTGCGGACAAGACCACCTTGGCCTGAAGGTGCACCCTCACCCGTATCTGGGGGGGAAGGAGGGGGCGTCTTTGCCGGTTTCCGGAGCTGTGGCTATCCCGGATAGCAGACACATGGGTTCAGGAGGTCATACGGTCTGGATAAAAGATCGAGTTTCGATCTGTCCCTCTGGTAAGGTTATTCCCTTCCAATGTGCGAATGTCCCCGGATCGTTTGCTGGCGCTCTCTGGGGCAGTTCAGGACCTGGTACAACAGGGGGTAATTGTTCCAGTTCCGTGTGCGGAACATTTTCAGAGCTTTTATTCAAACTGGTTTACGGTTCCCAGGAAGGAAGGCAAGGTGCGTCCAATCCTGGACCTTAAAGTACTAAATTGCTTTGTGGGAGTTCAAAAATTCAAGATGGAATCAGTTCGCACAGTGTTGGCCTCCCTACATCAGGGGGATTTCCTGGCCTCCATAGACATCAAAAAAGTGTAATTTCTTCAGTGTTGTCACATGAAAAGATATAATAAAATATTTACAAAAAAGAGAGGGGTGTACTCACTTTTGTGAGATACTGTATATTGTTCGGAGGACTACATGATCCCACCCATCTATGTTTGTACAAGACAACAGTACAGATAACAGTTTCAGTAGTTTGATCTGGTTTCTGTCGTCCTGATACAGTAGGGTGAGTTAACGTCATCCTAGGACTGGAAGTGTGTTTCTGGCAGTATCACCAGGTAAAAATAAAGAAAGAAAAACCCTGTAAATGAATGTAGCCACCACATCTGGTGAACTGCAATAAAGTACATTTTTGTTTTTGGGTTTAGATACACCTTAGGCTTAGCTCTACCGCTAATGCTTTATGCTTAGAACAGCTACTCTTCTCTTCCAGATTAACAATTCAGAACCTGTTTAGCTGTGATTTGTTTATGACTGAAAGACAGTAAATGCCAGCCACTAGTGACCAGTGTTGCCCAAAGCACTATTCCAAATTCTAATATCTCAAAATATTTTTTTTGCGCTTTTTGATATCTGATTGTCATTGGATTTATTTGTGACTACACTTTGTCAATTATGATTTTTCTTTGAGATGTTATATGATGTTTATTGATAGGCACCGCAGATATGATTTTACTACAATGAAACTGACAAATGAAGCATTTTGGTGCACAAGGCTGGCTTGGATTGGATTGGAACAGCTACTGAACTGTGTCTGTGTATACCTTACACGATCTTCCTCTAAAGACCCAGCTTATCACTGCCTCTGTCTTTTAGGTTGTTGGCTCATCAATGCCTTTGATTGGAGACCAGCAAGAAGAAGACCGTCAGCTTATAGCAGAATTGGTGGTTAGTAAGATGGCCCAGACTCTGCAAAGTGGCTCATCTCCCAGCCGCTCTGTTCATGGACAGCAGCCCCAGGTACAAGAAGAGATTCTGCTTCATTTTATTTCTATGTACTCAGCCCACATTACTCCCTCGAGTTGGATTTGCTAATATGCACCTTCTGTTTTAGGCTCAGCCTGTTCACTCTCGCTCTCCCACTCCTGCACAACAAAGACCACCTCCACAAGGTACATGTATTGCTTTACTTTTTCTACTAACGGCTTGGTCAGCTACCAAGAACTGAGCTAGTTTTATTACGCAATTATATCAATTGCTTACTCTGGATTATTCATTAATCACAACTAAGCTACAGCATTCCAGTTTTAAATTCAAGGTCCCCCCCCCGTGTATAGACCACCCTCTCTTAAAGAAGTGTTGAAATAACAGAGTCTCAAATACCTTGACGTATTACTGACGTTGTTTCCACATACCGTATCATCTATTCACACCCTTTGCCCGTGTTAGTAGATTGTTTAAAAAAGCTTTTAGAACTGATAAAGTTGCAAACAGGGAAAATGGCAAATGGCAGACAATTTAAATACTGAACTATTTTGGCTTTTAAAAACAGTGGTAAAACATTGTGGTATTCCATTGGCGATTGCTTCTCTAGTTTCCAAAATTTTATTAGAGATAATAAGCATTTGGGTAAATACTATGTTCAGTAAAAATTAGCATATAAACGTGGTTTCTGGAAGCAAACTTCTTTGCACTTTACATAATATAGATCAGGGGTAGGCAACCTTTGAGAGGTGGAGATCTACTTGAGCAACATGGAAGAGATCAAAGATTACCGAGGTGCAGCGACCTCTTTTATCCCTTTTTTTTTAACTAAATTAACTAGTAAAGCCCAAATAAAAGATGTCATGGAGAAAACTTATAAAAATATAAACAAATGTCACTATAAAAAAAATGTATATACTTACCTATTTCCAGCCTGCCCTGATCCGGTCAGGTGATCTTCCCTCTATCAGTCAGTGGTGGCAGCAGAAGAGAGCGCAAAGACAACGGCTAAAACCTGGAGTGGTGACATCACCTATAGTTTCCCATGTCCAAGCATCTGTTGGTGCTCTCTCCTCTCCCCTACACACACCACTGTCACACACAGGTAAGATAACGTGACCTAATTGGAGTGGCCTGGAAATAGGTTAGTCAGCAGGGGCATTTTTTAAGGCTAGTTAGGTTGAAGCTGGTATTCTACTTTAAGACCGGTATATTTACGTTGCCGGTTTAAAGTGGTATACTGGGATGATGCCTGTAGCTACAGGCATCTTCGCAATATTGTTTTTTCGGGCAGGCGATGCTGTTTTTTTTTTTTTTTTTTTTGTAAAAGCAATCCTAGCTGTAATTAGCCACTGGATTCCCCTTCCACCACCTCTCTATACTGATGGTCAGTGTTGAGGCAGTGGGTACTGGCAGTTAATAAACCCCTTTGTGACGCATTAGTAACCAGTGTCAGTGTTATTACCCCTTTATGCTGCATTAGTGGTCAGTGGCAGTATTGAATAATACCCTTCATTCTGCAGCATAAAGGGGTTAATTAACACTGACACTGGCGCCACAAAGGATTAATTAACTGCTATTGGTCAATAATGCATCAGTGACAGCACATTAATCCCTGCATGTTGCACATTTCTATGAAATTATTAACCCCTACGCCCCCCCCCCCCCTCCCCCAACAAAAATTATCCTTGTTACTTGCATTCATTATGCACCCTCTTCTCCCACCTCCCAACCTCTGATTGACAGCAAATTAGAGGCCGGGACTAGAAATCATCTGTTGGATGGAGATCACTCCGCCCGACAGAATGTAAGCCTTCTACATTAGTGTCAAGTGCAGGAGCGCACCCGGTACCCCACTGCAGCTCTGCATGTGTGATCTAATCTGGGCAATAGCTCAGCTCGGCTGTTGCTGTAGCTCTGATGTGACAGGTAGCAAGCTTGATCAGAAGCTGGCGGCATGTCTGGTCGCAATCAACCTGTCAGATAGCCACGATTGACAGGTGGATCTTGGTCGACAGGTTGGTGACCTCCGATATAAAGGTTTAGGCCTAGCTCTAGTCAAATTCTTTTTTTTTTTTTATGGGTGGGGGAAGGTGGGAGAAATTTTTGCAGCTTTATTTCTCTCTGACCCTTATTGTGGAAATTTTACTCAACTTTCCCCGTGACACCCGCAATAGAAATGGGAGTGTGGTTGTCAGTGGGACAGGAAAGCACAGACATAAAAATATTGTCAAAAGGTTTAACCCTTCCTCATTCTACAAAAAATGTGTCTTTGTCATTGTGCCTGTCAAAGATTTTTCATCACTTCCTGTCTTGAGAAGTGACGGATACCCTCCCCAATAGAGGACAGAAATTACGATAAAAAAATTGACAGGCTCTAAACCTTCCCTTCTCTCCAAAAGCAAAATAAAACATAATTTCCTATAGTTGGGAGCCGATATCTGGGTCCTCCACCTTATTTTCCAAAAGGGAACCTGTCAGATACAAATATAGTAATGGCCTTTACTGGCTTGTTTGACCTGCAGTGTATGTCCCATCGTCTTACTGACTGCATGCAATTAACCCACCAAGTAATCAAGGATGGATAAGGATGACACTCCTGGAGTTTGTACATTCCAAATCTAGTCAGCAATGGTGGATCCTCCATTTCTATACCCAAGGTTGTATTTTTATGGAGAGTAGAATTTGAAAGTCCAGATGTTCACAAGATGCTAGGTCAGCCTTTTTCAACCAGTGCATTTAGGTTTCTTCAGGGGGGGCCAAGGCAAAATGCCTAAAAATTGATCTAAAATTGTAAAAAACCAGCAGGTGGATCAAGCCTGCCGTTTAGTTACACAAAGCCACAGGTTTTCATTATTCACCATTACAACTAGACACTGGCATCCTAACAACCAATGACGTCATCAGTTGATAAGGAGGATTTCTGTTGCCTCCACAGCATTAGGGTTTCTACTTTTACTTCAAGCCAAACCCAAACACTTTAGCGTTGAACACCAATTTTTTATTTTTTTTTAGTATCCAATATAGGATAACAGACTTGGGACACCTTTGGGGGCTCCAAAGAGAACAGTAATGTGGCATGCATAGTGTCCCCTCACCCTCCTGTCAGGCCCTGTTCCCAGCCACATTCCTGTATGAATAATATGTCCGGGTTTCAGGGGGACTAAAACCTGGACACAAAATTCAAATCCTAGACAGGTGGCAACACTACACAGCATCCTTGTTTGATCCTCCTCTGCCCCTCTCCCTCAGCACTGGGTTCACATTAGCTGACTGATGGATAGGAATTGAGGGAGAAGAGAAACATTGGAAAACTAGTCTATACCAGTGTGCAAAAGTATATTCGCTTTGAAAGAATAAATCACCACTAATATTGGGTGTCCTACGTGTGAATGTTGCTGTATTGTGTAAAACTGTTAGAATAGTTTTTTACATTTTAGAATGGGGTGCCTTGAGACTGTTTATAATTTTAGAGGGTGCCTTGACTGAAAAAAGGGTGCTAGATAAAAAAAAAAAAAACAGAAAAGATTACAAATGATGCATTTCTTTCTTGGTCGGTCTTTGTTTCTGACAGTTTAAGGTATGTGACTGGTCACAGGATTGTTAATAATTAATAGAGAGTAACTTATTTCATTTTAAGACTAACTAAAGTTATGTAGGAAAGATATATGTGTTCAGGCAAATCAATCAGGTGCGATTCTAGAGCAGTTAACTATACAATTAGTTTCCTGCAATCTGACATCTATCTTCTCACATATACCGTATATCAATCTATACTGCAGTATTGTTGCCCTTGTATTGTGTGAAAACAGAAAAGAGCAAGATAGACTTCTCCCATTAAGAAGCACCGAATAATGAGCATCCATTGACCTAATCAAAGATTAAGTAATTTAATAGGAGAATTGGCATTGGCCCAGACATGATTGATGACTCCCTTAGTAAAATCGTAGTAGAGTCAGGTAGGGTGTTAATAAAAAAATATGAATTGCTTTATAAGAAATTGATTTATAAGAATGCCTCTAGTTTACATTTGAGCTTTAATGGTACTTTTAAGGTAGTTCTTCAGGGGGTCTTGTGTTTCTCAATAATTGGGCAAATGGATGGACCATCTAATATCACAGGGTACCGATTCACATTGAGTGATTGTAAAGTCTGCTGTGTCTCAGCCAATCAGGAGAGAGAGAGTCCTGGATGGCAGAGGCACTCCTGGACATTGCTGGATAGAGAGGGGGCTCATGCAAGTATTAGGGGGGCTGCTGCACACAGAAGGCTTTTTATTTTAATGCATAGAATGCATTAAGATAAAAAAAACTTCTGACTTTACAACTCCTTTAGGCTTTACCTATCCAGTTCCACCCATATTCAACATGTTTATTTCATTTTGGTGTGGCATCCATTGGTACAATATGAATACTAGAATTCCCATTTCTATGCAGCTGCTTTGATCACCCCAAAGCCAATTTTGCCTCCACAATTCTCTTTAAAGTGGACCCAAACTCAAAAGGTGAAGTGAAAATGAAGATTTGTTATGTGATAGAGAGCATTTAAAAAATGTTAATTGTGCCTTCCAGCAGCACCCTGAAAGAAAGGTACCTTTTGTCTGAAATATCTCCTGATAAATAGCAGTGCACTTCCTGTATGGGAGAGTGCCCAGGCCTCAAAGCTCTATATCAGCCTCATAGTTGTATATCTGCGGTGTCTAAGGGACAGCTTGCAGTTCCAGTGCCCAATGTGAACAGATGCTGAACACTGAAGCTCCAGCCTACCACTAATCTTCAGAAATTCTAGTAGCCTGAGAGGACACCAGACAATATCAGTGTCAGGTGAACTCAACAAACTTATACTGCCCCCACTCGTGAATGTAGGAATTTGTTTTCAAAACCTCTCTGCCAAAGTGAACAACCCTGAAGACTAAAGCCCCTTTCAGACAGGTGGACTCTGGCAACAGATCTGCCTGCTCATCAGGGAATCTTTCACTGATCCCCACTGAGCAGACAGGTGACAGGTCTCTGTCCACTCAGCTTATGTAGAGCAGACTGGGACACAGCCCCGCTGTCCTCTACGGGTGGTCGGATGGAAACAGACAGCCTGTCTGTATACATCTGACTATCAACCGGTCCGCAAGACAGATGGGGAACAGATCCCCATTCATCTGTTTTTAGTGGCCAGGATCAGATGTCGATCCATGGAGGGCAATGGATGGTTTAATCGGGTCCACCTAAAAAACTGACAGGCAGACCTGATTGGTCCGCACGTGTGAAAGGGGCCTAACAGCTGCCCTTGCTCATCTAAGACGACGGACAGTGAACAGACATCCTCACAGGGAAGCTCTCTCGAACTTCTAGTACCCTTCTTTATCGACTACAAACTACTAACAGATGAGGTTGCTGCACATCTCAAACCTGATCTCACCTCTTCAATTCAGGAGCTCCTCTCCCAACAACTGCAGGACATTAGGGAACAACTCATTGCCAAAGCCTTGTCGCAGGGGGTGGGCAGCATCAATAACAGCAAGGATTCTTGCCAAATCCAGCTCATAACTCTCCACAGATGACAGGCAGCATTGATTGACAAAATTGAAGACCTTGAGAACAGATCACGAAGGAACAACCTTCATCTGATAGGCATCCCTAAAAGGCTGGGCTTTTTAGAACCTCACAAGCTGTATACCCACGATGTCCCCGCAGCACTGGGTTCCTCCAGTCTGATAAAAATGGACCATGTGTACAGATTTTGCCCTCAAACAAACTCATCTTAACCACAGCCTGTCGTGGTGGTATACCGTGACTATGCTGACAAATTCTTCATTCATTGGGCATACAGAACACAAAAACACCTCACTGTACAGGGCCAAAAGATACTACTCTTCTCTGACTTCTCTGAAATTTCAAAACTCCATAGAGCTTTTACTCCATTATGTAAAACTTTGATAGGCAAGAGGATCAAATTATCTCTCATGTACCCAGCCACCCTCAAGATCTTTATGCCCATAGGTGTGTGCACAGGGTGTGCTAGGTGTGCCTAGGCACACCTTAATCAGATTCCCCCAGTTTAGACTCCTGATATTTCACCAAAGCCCCCTAACGAGCTCCTAAACAAATTGTAAAAAAAAAAAAAATTTGTAAAAAAAATAAAATTGTAAAATAAAAAAAAACTACTGACACCGTCCACTGCCCTACTGACACTGTCAGTATATATACACATGCACACACACACACACACACACACACACACACACACACATATGTGTTCGAGCTTTGGGGTGCACACACTAATGCAATAGGCTGTGCATACCTACTGTATGTTCATGCCCAATGACAAAGTTCACTCATTTGTGGATCCAGAGAAAGCAACTCATTTTCAGCAATCTCTTGACACAATCCCCCGACTAGGTCATTACCAGCTGACAAAATAGGAAGCCCATTGAACTTGCACGCTAAGACTCAATGTACCATAAATGACAATATGTGATCACATCTCTTAAAATCTGGGGGTTACAGCTTTCAGAGTTACTAAGACACCCTCCCCCCCCCCCCTCCCCAAACTATTAATTTTCTGAAAGCATAAGACCAGTAGAAAAAAAACAAGGTGCCAGTGATTTTGTAGGTCCCTCGATAGTTGCGCAAATGTTTTTTCAAATTATGCTTTTACTAAAATTTGCATTAAAATAATTATTAGTATATAGTATAAATTCCTACTAAGTATGAAAAATAAAACTGTGTTGACTTAAAAAATATTTGGGAATTTTAAATTGTGCCTCTTTGTGAAACAGTCAAAGCAATCTGGAGGCTGGCTTTCACCTACTCCTTTTACTAATGCCTAATCGTAGTGCCATGTGTGCGCAGCCTTGGTGTACATTGGCATAAAATGATGAAGGCATATACAGTATTTAATTGCAATGCAGTGCTTAACAATGTGCCACCGAGTGTTGAAACAAAATCAAGCACTGCAATGCATTGTAACAATAGACTGCTTGAGTACAGCACATACCAGAGCAATTAGATTAACGTGTGCCCACTAATGTGAATTGGCCCTTAGTGTGTTAGTGTACTGCAGTGCACCCACACACAAAGGGTATCACTGCTATTTTTTTAGTTCACGTGTATGGTATGTGTGTTTGGGAAGGGGGTATTATAGGCTTCATTCACATGACCACAAGGGGCCTACAATAGGTAGCGTATTTCTGTGCCCAAGAGTCAAAGGTGTTTGCGTACAGCTGTGGGCAGCAGGCTGACAGACGGCTTGGCTGTATGCTTGTAACCGCATATCTAAGTGTGGGTCAGTGTATTGCTGCCTGCGGCTGTACACAAACATCTGTGACTCATAGGTGCAGAAATACGCTCTGTGTGTGAATGAGGTCTTGATGCTCATTCATGCCTGCGGCTGTACACAAACATCAATGACTCGTGGGTGCAGAAATACGTTCGGTGTGTGAATGAGGTCTTGATGCTCATTCATGCCTGCGGTTGCTGCCTCCGGCTTTACACAAACATCAATGACTCGTGGGTGCAGAAATACGCTGTGTGTGAATGAGGTCTTGGTGCTCATTCATTCCTGCTGTTGTACACAAACATCTTTGACTCATGGGTGTAGAAATACGCTGTGTGTGTGAATGAAGTCTTGGTGCTTATTCATGCCTGCGGCTGTACACAAACATCTATGACTCGTGGGTGCAGAAATACGCTGTGTGTGAATGAGGTCTTGGTGCTCATTTATGTGGGTGCTGTGGCCTGTTCAACATGAATTAGTAGTTTGTTTATACAGCTGGAGTTGCGGGAGCTGCAGGTGGGCCTATGTTACTCCATGGGATGCAGTGGCTGTATGAACACAGCCGCAGGTCCTAATTTGACAGGAATGTGGGTATGGATGCTTGGCCCCGAATGCAGACAGTGTGCATTCCGGGCCCTTCACCCACGCGCCTGTTAAACTAGGACCTGCAGCTCTATTTATACAGCAGTCACGTCTCCATGGAGTAACAGAAGATACCTATATGCAGCTCCAGCCGCATGCACAAAGTTCTAATTGCTCAACTTTTTTTTACCATTTTTAACAATTGTATTTTTTTTTTTAACAGCCCTGTTAGGGAAGGGCTTTAGTGAGATACCAGAGGTTTAAACAGACCCCTGATGTCTCACTTTTGAGACAGATAAAAAGATATAGGACACAGATCCACAATATCCTTCTCTGTACTGAATGAATGAACAGGAAATGCTCTGTACAGAGGCTTTCTTTTCATTCAGAAACTGAAAAGATAGTAAACACCGGTAACTATGCTTCAGTTATAAATGAACACAGTAGTGATCAGTACTGATCACTTATACCAATAACTCACTGTGTTCATTCAGAAAAGGAATAGGTTGGTAAACATGATATATTTATCAGCCCCCCACTCTCCATCCTGAAACCAATCTTCCTATGCCCAAGCAGCAGCTGACAGCTGATGGAAAAGAGAGAAGGAGAAGCTGGCAGTACTGTGAGGGAGGGGAGAGTTGGGGATCATATATGTTTGTCAGTGAGGATGGGAGAAAACTTTAGAGCAGCAAGGAAGAGGAGGAAACAAGATAGGAGCAGTGCAGTGATGGTAACACCGGGGAAAGGGGGGCACATTTTAAATGAAAGGCTGCTACTAACAGCTATTATTTTGTTCAGCAGAGTCTGCTGACCGGTTCTGCTATAAGTTCATGGTCACTGAAGTGACCGTAGGATTATAGCAGAAGGTGAAATGCAAGCAATGTATGGCATACTAACCTGGCCAACCGGAAGCAATTTTGTGTCATCGTATGCCATACATGACTTGGCTGGCAGGAAGAGGGTTAAATAAGAATTACAACACAAATAACTCATCTTTCCATTAGGAATAGCTTGTTTTAATTTGTTTTTTGTTTTTTTATGTTTTTTTAGGAGCACCCCCTCCAGCACAGGCTGCTCAGCGGCAAGGAGGTCCTCCACCCCAACAGAGACCTCCACCCCAAGGACAACAGCTTCAAGGTCTTGGTCCTCAGCCATCACAGCATTCACCAAACCTTCCAAGCCCTGGTGCACAACAAAGGCAGTTGATTTCTCAGCAACAACAACAGCAGCAGCAACAGCAGCAGCAGCCCCAGCAGATGAGGCCACAGCAGGGATCTCCCCGCCAGTCTCAGTCCCCTCAAAGGCAACCAAGCCCTCAAAGTGCGCAATCACCCCAACGCCAGCAGCAAGCTCCTCCTATGCCAGCAGGCCCAAAGCCAATGGGTGTCCAGCCTCCTCAACCCCGCCAACCTGGCCCTCCAAGACAGCCAGTCTCTGGAGGCCCTCAGCAGAAGCCACCACCACCAATTCACCAACAGCAACATGGCATCCGTCAGTCAGGACAGCAGCCACCACCCCAGCAACGCTCATCAGGACCTGGTGGTCCCCAGCAGCCACCTCCTCAACAGCAGCCTCCACAGCAACAGCCACCACACCAGCAACAACCGCCACAACAGCGACCCATGACCCAGCAACCCAGGCCCAACCCACAGGGACCTGGGCAGGGTGCGGCACGTCCTGGTGGGCCACAAAAGCCTCAGGTGGCTCAGAAGCCTGGCCAAGAGCTGCCCCCACCCCAGCCGCAGCTTAAGTAAGAGCCCTTGAGGTTCTGGGTGGGCCACACAGGTTTCAGCTTCACGTACTACCTTTTGCATCCCTTTGTTGCATGCCGCTTAGGTAAGGTAGACACAGCTTTATGTCAAAGACTGGACCACCATGTGGTTTTGCTCATGGTCTTGTGTACACTTATAGCTTGGATCCTGTTGGGTCATGTGGGCAGTTCTCTTTCCCAGGTGGCACAGGGTGCCTAGAACAGTCAGGGTTCATATTAAGACACAAGGTATAGCCATTGCTGTCTGGTGGGTTCAGTTGATTTCCTGAGGTTGACTGTGTTCTGTGATTTATACCTCCTCTCCTTTTCAAGGCCTGTAGATGGTGTCTGAGACTTGTGGATATTTAAGTGTGGATGATTATTAATGCATGACTTTAACTGACCATTATTTCTCTCTCCCCCTTCCTTAAACATCCCTTCTCTTCCCCCCTCCGACAAACCAACATATATATTACATCTTCCCTAAATCTTGTGTCCCATTGTCTTCATCTCTTGCATCTCTCCTAAATTCTACCTTTTTCTGTGCTTCTTTCTCCTTTTTTTTCTTGCCTAACCCCATTTTCTTGCTCGTTCTCAATAAAACAACTTTCTCCCTTTTCATATTGCTATCTCCACTTCATTTGCATTTTTCCACCATTCCTTCCTACCTCCACACCATCACTGGTCATTGTTCTTCAGTAAGTCCCAGTCCCTCACCAACTCCTTCACCCTTGCAGACTCACCAGCTCCACGCTCCAGTCTTAGTCACGACGAGGTGAAGGCCGAAACGATCCGCAACCTGAGGAAATCCTTCGCCAGTCTCTTCTCAGACTGAAGGGGTCTTAACAGGAAAATAATCCCTTCTGAGAAAAAAATAAAAAAACTTCCACCACATCCCACTTCTACCACCCAGCATTGCGGTTGTGTGCATCACCCCTGCTCCCTCACCTGTAATGCACGGCTTAATCTACTCCTGACAAAATGCCAATGAAGAGGTAGATATGGAGAAGAGACCAATCATAAAAAAACACAGAAGGAAGAGAGAACTCTAGAGGCTTATAGACCATATTTATTTATATATATATATAAATAATTTATACATATATATTATCAAATTCCAGAGTAATGAATTATTGAGGTCTTCTCAGACTGTCAAAGATGATGAATGAGCTTAGAGGCTGCCACATAGGTGTAATATTAAGACGTGCCATCAAGATGACCCTCTACGAGGGACACTCGTTAGGGCCAGTGATTGTGTGCACAAGTCCTACGTGTGCCAGTCCTCTGTGTATATATATGTATACAAAATATATAATCATGGATAGCAGTATATATCAGAAGCTGTAGCAGTAATTTTTTATGTTTGTTTGTTCTCTCTGACACTGTCACTTCTCTATGCTCTCCTTCCAGCCTCTCTCAGTATCTACTCTCCTGGTTCTGTCCTCAGGCTCTGTTCTTCTGACACGTGATGTGTTGCCGTGTACTTTTACCGTGGTCCAATTCCCATTTATATTTTGTTGACATCTTTAATGAAGTGCCCCAGCTTTCCTCTCCCCTTTTCCCAACCTCTTCTGTCTTTATACTTCCCCCTTCCCAAAAACAAACCTGGCTGATGACCCCCTTTCCATCCCCACTTTTCCGCTTTGTGTTCCCATCCATTCCAAGTCTATTTTTGTGTGGCAGTAACACTATTGTAATGTGTGTAACCTAAAAGCTTGCTGTGTGGTACTATCGTGACCTGGTCGTTAGTGAGCAAAAACAATGTTCTAAGTATTCAGAGTTTAAGAAAAAAAAAAAAAAAAGATATATTATATTATGACTATATGAAAAAATGTATTCTATTGCCTGTGCGGAGCAGGCCCCCTGAGAAGTGTGTGTACTGTTTGTCAGCGTTTGTGTGAAAATGTGACAGCCCCAAAGGGGCAAGAAAACGTGATTTGTCCAAATAAAATAATTCTCTGGAAGCAAAAATATTTGTACTTTGCCATGTCTGGGTTGTAGGGCATTACTAATGCGGATATCTACAAACTGAAAGTCTCAGCATGCCCTAGCATGTAGCAGAACGCAAATGCGTGCCTTAAAGCAATACTTCACTCTTTCAACATTGTTTTTAATCCTTATGCAGCTAGCATTAGTAAATGGATAGGAAAGTATATCATATTTTCTTGTTTTGTTTTTTTTTTTATATTTCTTCAGTTACTTCCTGATTTCTGTGCCTTGGCAAATGAGGTCATACATCCCAGGAGTCTTCAGGAGGGGCATTCTTCGCTAAGCACGCCCCCTCCTGCTTGCATGTCTGAGCTAAGGGCGGATGCATTCCATGAAGTAAATTCTACATTAATCATCTGCCCTTACTCAAGATGGCCATAGCCAGAAATGCTAGGGGTGTGGGGTTTTTTTTTTCTGCTAGGGGTGAAATGCTAGAAAGTGATTTCTCAACAAAGTAAAGCATGGAGACATGGATGGATGGGTGAGTTTTCTCTGAATATTAAACTCTTCCTGCGAATCAATGTACCTGTACGTTGGCTCAGAGAAATGGTTGTACCAGTATGATGCCTGCAGCTGCAGGCATCAACCTAGTACCGTTCTTTAGACCCGGCGGTCAGCTTTCAGAAGATAACAATGTGGCCGTTAGCCCAGTGAGGGTGAAGGGAATGTCACACCACCCCCCCGGCTCTGCCCGGGTCTCATGTCCCACCGGGAGAACCGAGCAACCAGCCGGCATGCTTTCTGGCTGGTTGGAGACCCGAACAAAGCTGGATTCGGCTTTGATCGGGTCTCTGATGTAGTAACCTGAAAGCGACGTCATGACGGTTTGCCATTTTGAATACTTTGAAGTGCAGTGAAGGGGTCTGGGGTCTTTTACCCCCAATCCCTCCATAAAGAGTATCTGTCACTGCCTATTACTGTCACAAGGGAGGTTTACATTGCTTGTGACAGCAATAAAAGTGATCAGTTCTTTTTTTTTTTTTTTTTTTTTTTAACAGTGCTAAAAATAATATAAAAGGGAAAAAAAAATTTTTTTAAAGCGCCCCTGTTGCCATGAGTTCGCACACGAAAAAAAACGCATGCGTAAGTCACGCCCGCAAATAAAAACGATGTTCAAACCACACACGAGGTATCGCCGCAATCACCAGAGCAAGAGCAATAGTTTAAAAAAAAGACCTCCTCTGTAACTCTAAACTGGTAACCATTAAAAATGTTTAAAGCGTCGCCTATGGAGATTTTTAAATACCGTAGTTTGTCGCCATTCCACGAGTGTGCGCAATTTTAAACCGTAACATGTTAGGTATCCATGTACACGGTGTGACATCATATTTCACAATATTCAAAAAATTGGGCTAACTTTGTTTTCGTTTTTTTAAATGCAGTAAAATACATTTTTTCCCCAAAAATTGCATTTGAAAAACCGCTGTGCAAATACCGCGTGACAAAAAATATTGTAACGACCACCATTTTATTCTGATTTTATGAGTCTTTGCTAAAAAAAAAATTATATATGTATATGTGTATATGTATATATATATGTGTATATATATATATATATATATATATATATATATATATATAATGTTTGGGGGTTCTAAGTAATTTTCTAGCTAAAAATACTGACTTTAACTTGTAAACAACGTGTCAGAAATAGGCTTGGTCCTTAAGTGGTTAAAAATGAATTAAACAGCATTTTTGGTTTGTGGTGCTCAGCTCAGATGCGGTGTAATTTCACTTTAAAGTAAGTACATATTTCACACATCTATCTGAAAGTCATTTTTTACAAGTATCACATTTTTACTTGCGGTCATTTTGATTGTTGTACAACATTGTAAACCTTACAAGGAACACAGTTTCTGCTCAGTACTCTGTAGTATTTTACTACAACATTGCCGTAGCACATTAGTCCTCCCAACTCACGTTTGTCAGTATTATAAGGATCTTAGAACCCCCCTTATGCAGGAGAACTGTCCCCAAACCACCCACTGCAGACTTCTTGCTGTGCCTTCTTTTGGAAAGGCTGGTGTATCAATGTGTCAGCACTTATGCCTCATCCACACTGGGAGTCAAAAACGTCACTTTTAGGGGGTTAATTTACTAAAACTTGAGCGTGAAAATCTGGTGCAGTTGTGTATGGTAGCCAATCAGCTTCTAACTTCAGCTTGTTTAACCCCTTCACGCCAACCGTACGCAAATATGCAGCCTCCCTTGACTGGGCTTTTTTCCGAGGGGCCACATATTTGCGTATCTCCCTTTTGTGCTGGGAGCGCATGCAACGGCACAGAGACCAGGGTACACTCTCGGCACAGAGAACGGGGTACACTCTCGGCACAGAGACCGGGGTACACTCCCGGCACAGAGAATGGGGTACACTCCCGGCACAGAGAACGTGGTACACTCTCAGCACAGAGACCGGGGTACACTCCCGACACAGAGACGGGGGTACACTCCCGGAACAGAGACCGGGGTACACTCCCGGAACAGAGACCGGGGTACACTCTCGGCACAGAGAATGGGGTACACTCCTGGGAAGAGAATGGGGTACACTCCCGGCACAGAGAACATGGTACACTCTCAGCACAGAGACGAGGGTACACTCCCGGCACAGAGAACGGAGTACACTCTCGGCACAGAGACCGGGGTACACTCCTGGCACAGAGAACGGGGTACACTCCCGGCACAGAGACCAGGGTACACTCCCGAATGTACAATTCACCTGATCACTGTGATAGCCTCCGATTAGCAGTAATCGGTCACTGTGAAGCCCGCCCCTGTGTTTTCTGTCTCTGTGAATGGACGAGAGAGATACATTATATCGTTCACTGTCCTTGCAGAGAGAGGGAAAAAAAAAAAGAATAATGAAAAAAAAAAAAAACTAGACCAGGGATCCTCAAACTATGGCCATCCAGCTGTTGCGGAACTACACATCCCAAGAGGCATTGTAAAAATCTGACATTCACAGATATGACTAGGCATGATGGGAATTGTAGTTCCTGAACAACTGGAGGGCCATAGATTGAAGACCCCTGAACTAGATCAAGGTTTGATCTGGGTCAGTGCCAGGATTAGTGTTTGGGTCAAGGTCAGGGTCAATATTTTTTGGACAGAATTTTTTTTTAGTATCAGCGTCAATTAGGGGTTTATTTACTAAAGCTTGAGAGGGCAATATTAGTCACAATTCTGCAGAGAAACCAATCTGCTTCCAGATTTTATTGCCAAAGCTTAATTAAACAAGCGGAGGTTAGAAGCGGATTGGTTTCTCTGCAGTAATGTGAGTAATTTTGCCCTCTCTAGCTTTAGTAAATAAACCCCTTAGTGCCGGTTCACACTAGGTCGCTCCGACTTAGGGGGCAACCTGTGAAGTCGCGTCAATGCAAGTCGCCTCCAGGTCGCCCTGAAGTAGTACAGGACCCTTTTTCTAAGTCGAAGCGACTTGTGTCGCTCCTATTAGAACCGGTCCTGTACTACTCAATGACCGCGACGGTGCACGACTTGCCAGGCTGACCAAGTCACCTGGCAAGTCATATTAGTGTGAACCGGCACTTAGTGTCGGTGTGGTTTAGGTAGGATAAAAAAGCAAAATGCACACTATTATGGGCTGTACTACAAACAAGTAACACACATATGTGGTATCACTGCAATCCTAAAGGAGCAGGAGAATTTATTTTGGGTTGTTCTTGGGTGGTAGCTTTTGGTAGTAGCAAGAAATATACAGTTATATTTAAAAAAGTTTTTTTTTTTTTTGTTTTTTTACTATTTTGGGCCAGTTTTCCTTTGATAATAAAAAATAATAGAAGATATTGATTACCATTTACCACCAAATGAAAGCCCAATTTGTCCTGAAAAAAAACAGTATAATTCACCTGGATGCACAAAGTAGCTGTGATGATATGTACAGTTTTACACATGTCAAAGTTGCAAAATTTGGCATAGGCATTAAGATTTGTTTTACCATTAGGGGTAATTAAGCTTTGACAAAAAAACCTGGAAGCGGATTGGTTTATATGCAGAGCTGCACCAGATTTTGCACTCTTTAGTTATAGTAAATTAACCCCTGGGTGTCCATGCACATGGCGTATAGAGGCAGAAAAATAAACCAGAGCCAGCGTGTTCAGGAGAGCAGAAAAAATGCCTGAAGAGCCTAAATGCATGTAAACAGCAATGAAATTAATGAACGCCTAAATGTCTGACATGCCTAAATGTGTTTACAAAAGCCGGCTTTAGGCGTGTTTTTAACACGGTGTTATTTCTGCCAGGAAAAAAGGCATTCAGAAGAGCTGGGCAAATGCCCACTGAGTGTAAGGTCTTAAATGTTTCTCGCTGCTTTCCAATCAGATTAAAACTTGTCCTGGAAATGTAAACCTGATTGGTGACATGGAGAGCAGAAAGAGGACGCTACATAGATCAGATTTAGGAAGTATGTCATAGAAGAGGGTATTGAGAGTACAGGAATGACAACGGCTGGACTAGGTGTGCAAGGTATTGCCATCTGCTATGCAGGAAATAATCATGGGAACACAAAACTCCCCAATTGGGACACAAGAAACAAAGAAAAGAGGAGGCTTCTGAGATACCTTTCTCCTGACACCCTCCATCAGTACACTCTGCAATTAAGTAGACTGGCACAAAGGCATGGCACACTGCTCTCACCAGAGGTCACAGGTTAGCTCTACCAGGCAATATCACTTATAGAGTTAGTGCAAACGCCCACACGTTCTCTTCAGATTCAGCATTCTTAAGGCTCCATTCACACCTGAGGGTATCTTTTTTAGGCATTTGGAGGCAGGCATTGACATTTAACAAAAACACTTGTAAATTGCCAAAAAAGAAGCTTGTGTACTTTTTTGAGCTTCAGGTGTTTTGCTTCAGGTGACAAAATGCTCATTTGTGAACAGGGGTAATCGAAATGAATGGGATTTTGCTTGTTGGGCGTTTTGAGACTTCAGAGATGAGCGTTTTATGACTGAAATATGCTCAGGTGTGAACAGAGCCTAAAGCCCCGTACACACGATAAGAAAATCTGTAGGGAAAATTCGTCCGACGACCGATCTGCCGATTTTCGGGTTGTTAGTATTGTGCTTTCGACAGCCGACTCCGACTTTTTGGCTGACAAAATCCTGATGTGCAGGCTATATAATTTTTGTTGTCCGTAATACGTCCGATTTTCGTCTCATTAGTACAGATTTCCACGGAAAAAAATCTTAAGAGCAAGACTAGGCATGCTCAGAGACGAAAGAACACATACAAAGCAATCCAGCACGTGACATCACTTCTGAAGTAGAATTCTGTCGTACGGGAAAATTCGTATAAATAATAACCTCTTCACTTTCCACATCAGACTAGCATGCCACAAAAAACGGACGACAGATCGTTCGATAATCTGATCGTGTGTACGGGGCTTTAGAGCCCTGGTACTCGACACATGGCCCATTGACCTTTTGTGTGCAACATATGAGCTATTGGGAAACAGTTAGGCAGCAAAGTGGGCTGGGGGCTGAAATACTCTCTGTGTTCCAGCATTTGGCACCGAAAGTAATAGTAAACTCCACCACAGTGCAGGAAGGGGGGTGGAAGGTCAACGTTCACTGCCATGACTACCAATGCAGGAGGGGATGATGGGGGCAACTTTCTCATCATTACCACCAATAAAGGGGGGGGGGGTAACTTTTACTGCCACTGACCTCCAGTGCAAGGGGGTGGGGGGATACAGTTGCTGACACTGACCGCAATTTTGGAAAGGGGGGGGTTAAATAGTAATGACACCAGTGCTGGGGGCTATTATTGAGGCCACTGACACCGATGTCTGGAGTTATTGGTTCCACTACACCAAGGCTGGGGGCTATTATTGAACTCAATGACACCAATGTTGAGGTTATTATTACATCCACTGGCACCAATGCTGGGGGCTATTATTGAAATCAATGACACCAACATTGGGGTTATTTCGTGTGTCCACTGGCACCAGTGTAGGAGGTTATTATTGTATCCACTAACACCAACGTTGAGGGTTATTTCGTCCACTGACATACAACCTCAATTCCAAAAAAGTTGGAACGCTGAGTAAAATCTACATAAAAACAGAATGCAATAATTTGCAAGTCCCATAAACCCATATTTCATTCACAATGGAGAATATAAAACCTATCAAATGATTAAACTGAGAAAATTTACCATTTTAAGAAAAAAAAACATAAAGGTAAAATTGTTCCGTGGTCAGATAAATTGAAATTTGACATTCTTTTAGCAACCATTGGCGCCGCCGCATTCACTGGCCTTAAGAGGAGAGGGACCCTCCGGCTTGTTATCAGTGCTCGGTTCAAAAGCCTACATCTGTGATGGTATGGGGGTGCATTGGTGTGTATGAAACGGGCAGCTTATACATCTGGAAAGGCACCATCAATGCTGAGATATGGGTTTACGAGATTTGCAAATTATTGCATTCTGTTTTTATCTAGATTTTATACAGCATCCCAACTTTTTTGGAATCGGGGGTTGTACATTTTGGGGGTCATTGTGTACACAGGCACCAATGTTGGGGGTCATTATTGTGTCCACTGACACCAACAATGGGATGTTATTATTGCATCCACTGACACCCATGATGGGAGGGTAATTATTGCACTCACTGACATGAATGTTGGGGGGTTTACACTCATCGGCTACTTTATTAGGTACACCGGTTCAATTGCTTGGTAACACAAACTGCTAATCAGCCAATCACATGGCAGCAACTCAATGCATTTAGCCATCTAGACGTGGTGAAGACGACTTGCTGAAGTTAAAACCGAGCATCAGAATGGGGAAAAAAGGGGATTTAAGTGACTTTGAATGTGGCATGGTTGTTGGTGCCAGACAGGCTGGTCTGAGCATTTCAAAAGCTGCTGATCTACTGGGATTTTCACGCACAACCATCTCTAGGGTTTACAGAGAACGGTCCGAAAAAGAGAAAATATCCAGTGAGCGGCAGCGTGGACGAAAGTGTCTTGTTGATGTCAGAGGAGAATGGGCAGACTGGTTCAAGATGATAGAAAGGAAACAGTAACTTGAATAAGCACTCATTACAACCAAGCTATGCAGAATACCATCTCTAAACGCACAACACATGAAACCTAAAGGCAGATAAGCTACAGCAGCAGAAGACCACACTAGGAGCCACTCCTGTCAGCTAAAAATAGGAAACTACAATTTGCACAGGTTTACCAAAATTGGACAATAGAAGATTGAAAAAACGTTGCCTGGTCTAATAAGTCTCAATTTCAGCTGCGACATTCAGATGGTAGGGACAGAATTTGGCATACATAACATGAAATCATGTACCCATCCTATCTTGTATCAATGGTTCAGGCTGGTGGTGGTGTAATGGTGCGGGGGATATTTTTTTGGCACACTTTGGGCCTCTTAGTACCATTTGAGCATCATTTAAATACCAGACTATTGTTGCTGACCATGTCCATCCCTTTATGGCTACAGTGTACCCATCTTCTGATGGCTCCTTCCAGCAGGATAATGCACCATGTCACAAAACTCAAATCCTCCCACCACTGGTTTCTTGAACATGACAATGAGGTCACTGTACTCCAATGGCCTCCACACTCACCAGATCCCAATCCAATATAGAACCTTTGGGATGTGGTGGAAGGGGTGATTGGCATCATGGATGTGCAGCGGACAAATCTGCAGCAACTGCGTGATGTTATCATGTCACTATGGGCCAGAATCTTTGAGGAATGTTCCCAACACCTTGTTGAATTTATGCCATGAAGAATTAAGGCAGCTCTGAAGGCAAAAAGGGATCCAGTCCAGAACTAGCAAGGTGTATCTAATAACGTGGCCAGTGAGAGTATATTGCATATATTAACACCAATGTTGGGGGTTATTGCGTCAACTGACATCTATGCTAGGGGTTATTATTGCACTCTCTGATATCAATGTTGGGGGTATTACTGTCACTGACACAAATGCACGGAGCCACAATTTCTGCCACTGATGAGGGTTATTGTACTCCAACTTCTTCAGTGTGCATTACAAATACGCTGCAAATAATTCAGCAGAGGACCAACATTTCTAGAGGTGTGTTATAGTGCATTCATTTTGAATGGGCTGACTAAATTGGTGCAATGCAAGAAAATGCACTGCTACTGTGCCGCCCTCTGGAATTGTCAGGCGCAGCCCTTGAAGCCTTCTATGATTTTCAAGTTGATCACCACTGCATTAGGGCATGCAAAAAAAACAGCTTATTCATTTTATACTTAAAGGGTAACTCCACTTTCATGGGGAAAATAAATAGCAAATAAAGAAAAAATAAAAAGTCATATTGTAATTGAATTAGTAGTAGAAATTACCTTTTAAATCTGCAGCCGCAATTTTAAGAAAACCCAATATGGCTACCTGGAGGTGTTCTATACAGAAAATGTATACTGACCACACCCCATAAACATAATTTCCTGCTTGTGTGATTGGCTCACCAATTTTCCCAGAAGTCTGCCTCAGAAACAAGTCGGATTTCAGGCATCCCCTGCAACACAAATGTCATTTTTGGTGAGATACTCCCAATAGGAACACATCTAAAGGGATGCAGGCCCAGCAGCTGTCCTCAGTAGTGCTCAGCAGCTGCACAGCTGATTGATAATTATGAACCCACTCCCATTAGCCCCATTCAGCACAGAGGAACAAACGGGGATTTCTTCAGAATACCAAAAGGTAGGAATCTGCAACAACATTTGTTATAATCCTTGCAATCTACATAGATCAACCAGAAGGGAATGTTTTTTTTTCTCAACAAAAGTGGAGTAACGACTTAAAGCGGAGCTCCGCCCAAAAGGGAGTCGTCCTCCCCTCCTCTTGAAGAATTGGCACTTCTGAGGAGCGGGGGGGGGGGGGGGGGCGCATGAGTACCCGATTCTGACAGGTGACTATGCAATTGAAGTGGAAGTTCTCCCTCCCCTCCTGTAGACTTTTGGGACATGTGACAATGGGCAGCGCTACTCGTGCATGTGCACTCAAGCTGTCACAGCCGGGTGCCCCTAGTGAAGATGCTGCCGCCGAGGAAAGAAGACAGCGGGTGAAACCGGCTGGGGTGAGCACACGCTGGATCCTGGAACAGGTGAGCGCCTGCTTTTTAAAAAATCAGCAGCTACAGTTTTTGTAGCTGCTGACTTTTATTTTTTTCACAGGAGACTGCAGTTCCTCTTTAATATCCCTAGGTGGACAGCGCAAATGCAGTTACGATAAACAGAAATTACAAAGTAAAACACACATGAACAAACAGTTTGGAATAAAAATGGGATATACAAACCTAAAGAAAATGGATTTCTTCTACTCTTGGAGTTGGATGGAACATGTGGACAAGGGGGACTGATAGCTGCATCTTACTAAATTAGTAGGGAGGATTTTACTAATCAAAATTGTCAAACACTCAAAACGTGTGTCCAGTTCTGAATTATGGATCCGAAGGTAAGAGTCATGGTTTCAGCTGTTGTTCTGCATGTGTGGAGATCAAATACGATTGCTTTATACCTAGCAGAGTCAGCAACAACAACAAAAAAGCCACATTATTTTCTCTCCCATGTTTTACAATAAAGCTGGCACGTTTCGAGTCCAATATCTTTATTCTGTGCAATCTTGGGCCTGCATGAAGTTTTAGAATTGTGTACTGAATGGGTGTTCTGCCTCGCCTCCGCCCCGCCTCCTCTCAGTGAGCGAGGACTGAAAGCATTATATCCTCACTGAGCTCACTGAGAGGAGGCGGGGCAGAGCACGTCCTGAATACAATGCATACATTACAACTCACTGAGAGGAGGCGGGGCGGAGGCGGGCCAGGTCACGGCTTGAATACACACAGTACAGCTCAGCTCCTGGGTAATACTGCGAGATTTCTGGCATGGAATACATCCCAGCACACACTGCGAATCGCCGAATGACGTCATCGCCGATCGGACCCGGAAGTGAGGAGAGGAGGAATAAACAAGAAAATAAGGTATTTACTAGCAAAAAAAAAGTTTCCATTGGTAAAAGTCGTTTTAAAGGGGATCACATACATCTAAAGTTACGAAAATGGGTGGAACTCCACTTTAAGCTTTATTATATATATATTAAAATGTACAAAATTGACTACATACAGTATTTCACAAAAGTGAGTACACCCCTCACATTTTTGTAAATATTTTATTATATCTTTTCATGTGACAAAACACTGAAGAAATGACAACTACTGGCAATTAGACATTAATGGCTGTCTGTTGAGTTATTTTGAGGGGACAGCAAATTTACACTGTTATACAAGCTGTACACTCACTACTTCCCATTGTAGCAAAGTGTAATTTCTTCAGTGTTATCACATGAAAAGATAGAATAAAATATTTACAAATTACAAATGTGAGGGGTGTACTTACTTTTGTCAGATACTCTATTGATCACTGTGGGTGGCCACCCAAAGTACATTGCCATAAGGAAGTCAACCAAAAGATTGTTGGAACGTTAGTGATAACACCGTAAGGCCCCTTTCACACGGGCTTTCCGATCCAGTCCGCCTGTCAGTTTTTCAGGCGGACCTGATTGGATGCACCATGTAGCCCTATGGAGCAGCAGATGTCAGCAGACATCTCCGCTGACACCCGTCGCTATCCGATCCAGTCTGTGAAATCCGGACGGATGGAAACCCTATTTCCCATCTGTCTGGAGGATCGAATCAGATGAAAATGGACAGGCGGTCCGTTCTCATCCCATAGAGGAGAGCTGGGATCTGACAGCTTTGTCTCTGCAAAGTAAGTGGAGACTGAGCTGTCGTCCGCCTGGTCAGCGGGGATCAACAGATCAATCCCCGCTGAGCAAAACTGAGTCCATCGGGCACACCGCCCGTGTGAAAGGGGCCTTATGGAAATTGGACTTGTCCTTAATCCACATCATTTGTAGAAGATCACTTTCACATGTGCTGTTTCCCCTTGGATTAATTATATTAAAACATCAGCTAGGTATCTTTGAGGGACTGCATATAGGTCTTTCTCCATATATGTTGGGCTTAGAAGCTGAGCTTGGCGATAAAGGCCAATAGTCTCATCAGCTGGGGTCTAGAGGAGTTGAACTGGGGTGTCCAACTTATTGATGTGGGGGTATCCCCATTGTATGTTCCATGTTGCCTCCCTCTCACAGATATATACGATGTAAAGCCCCAATCACACATATAGGGTACTATATAGGAGGTTAGTGTGTATGAATAGAAAAATGTCTCTCACACGGACATAATCTCCATCCCTCGCAAGTGTATCCACTCAGCAAGCTCAAAGATAGTATTCAATCCCAATGGTATAAAGATCATACCGGATCTTAATCAGTTCCAGCAGAGCAGCACATTCCCATGTATAACATCACATATGTATAGTGAAAAAGATCTAAAGGGTGTCCTCAATGTTTATCCAAATTAGACAGATTGCAGACTATATCCAAATTTCTTCCCGTGCCAGCAAATATTCATATAGGCAAGTCCGAATAAAGCAAACGATTCTTATTAGGTATGCATGAAGACATCCTTGCTGGGTATGGCCATAAGAGGTGGAAGCAGATAGCAGAGAAGAAGCCTGACCGGTTGCGCCGGGATTCCCGGCTGCTTTAGAGGCTATGGACCTTGCTTTGTGCGCTGGTGCGCAGTCATGTTGGGACAGGAAGGGGCCGTCCCCAAACTGTTCCCACAAAGTTGCGGGCATGAAATTGTCCAAAATGTCTTGGTATGCTGACGCCTCAAGAGTTCCCTTCACTGGAACTAAGGGGCCAAACCCAACCCCTGAAAAACAACCCCACACCATAATCCCCCCTCCACCATATGATTTGGACCAGTGCATAAATCAAGGTCCACAAAGAAATCGATGAGTGAGTTTAGGGTGGAGGAACTTGCTTGGTCCTGATCTCAACACAATAGAACACCTTTGGGATGAATTAGAGTGGAGACTGCAAACCAGGCCTTCTCGTCCACATCAGTGTCTGACCTCACAAATGCACTTCTGGAAGAATGGTCAAACATTCCCATAGACACACTCCTAAACCTTGTGGACAGCTTTCCCAGAAGAGTTGAAGCTGTTATAGCTGCAAAGGGTGGGCCAACTCAATATTGAACCCCTATAGATTAAGACTTGGCTGCCATTAAAGTTCATGGGTGTGTAAAGGCAGGCGTCCCAATACTTTTGAGTAATATAGTGCATGCCTCGCCAAGGGTCCTGGACCTCTATGGATTACACAGCATTTTATTAACACAGTCTAGTTGAGGACCCACCCCAGCCAGTGATTGGACTATGAAGGAAAAGCAGCATCCTTCTCAATGTAAGCAATAGAATCCTGATTGGCTTTGATGGTGTACAGAAGACACTCCTATAGTGGTTTGAGGAAAAACCCTGCCACAAAATGTTTTTCCTTTCATTATTTTTTAGCGGCCATCTTGTCTTTTCCCCGATCCCTTCCTCATTATTGGAATCTGCCATTGGTAAACCCGGTCATGGATTTAACAGATCACAACTTCCACTAGAATAGTCAATGCTATAGTAGACATCCTGTTCATTATAGTAATATATATTTGATACAGTACTGTGCAAGAGTTTTAGGTAAGTGTGAAGAAATGCTGTAAAGTAAGAATACTATATGTATTTTCATTGTTTATTCTTATCAATTTACAAACTGCAAAGTGAGCAAATAGAAGAAATATCTAAATCAAATCAATGTTTAGTGTGACCACCCTTGGCTTCAAACCAGCATCGATTCTTACACTTGCACAAAGTCAGGTTTATAATTAATCAACATACTAAGCATGTGCTAATGATCATCAATTTCATATGAAGGTTAAAACACAGTCATTAACCACTTGCCGACCGCCACAAGCACATATACTGCGGCGGTCAGCCCCTCACAGGCAAAGTGACGTATATATACATCACTAGCCTGTGAGGCTCTGGGGAGAGAGCGCGCGCCGCCGGAGGCGCGCTCCCGCTTGGTCACGGAACCCCCCGCGCGTGTGACCGGCGGACCCGATGTCCGCCGGTCACTCGGCGATCGTCGGTGCAGAGGGAGAAAGGCAGGCGGCTGATGTAAACAAGCCACCTGTCATTCTCCCCTGTGTAGGAATGGTGATCATACGGTTCTACTATGTAGGACCGTTGATCACTGTTTCTACAGCTCAAGCCACAGCCAATCACAGTTAGAATCACGCCCCTAGGGACACACACAACCCCTCCCTCTCAAATAAAGTTAACCCCTTCACTGCCAGTGTAATTTTACAGTAACAGTGCATATGTAAAGCACTGATTACTGTAGTAATGTCACTGGTACCCCCAAAAGTGTAAAAAATGTCAGTCAAGGGTCCGATCTGTCCGCCGCAATGTCGCAGTACCGCAAAAAAAAAAATCGCAGATCGCCGCCATTACAAAATGCGTTAAAAAAAAAAAAACAACAAAAATGACAAAAATCTTTCCCTTTGTTAGTAAACGCGATAACTTTTGCGCAAACCAATCAAAATACGCTTTTTGCGATTTTTTTACCAAACATATGTAGCATAAAACAAATTGGCCGAAAATGTTAAAAAATTTTGCAAAATTGACACTTTTTTTGTTTATAGCGCATGATCAAAAAAAAAAAAAAAAAAAAAAAAAAAAAATCGCACAGGTGATCAAATACCACCAAAAGAAAGCTCTGTTTGTGGGAAAAAAAGGACGTCAAATTCGTTAAGGTACATCGTCGCACAACCGCGCAATTGTCCGTTAAAGTCACGCAGTGCCGAATCGCAAAATACCCCCTGGTCAGGAAGGGGGTAAAATCTTCCGGGGCTTAAGTGGTTAAAGCGGAGTTCCGGCCTCAAATACCTTTTTTAACTAAAAATACCCCTATAATACTAATCCATCGCCCTTTACAGAACCAGTATTCTCATACTTACAAGGTGTACGGTATTGGATTTTAGTCAAAATTGTACTTTTAGAAACGCTGTCTGGGCGTGGCCATCTTGGATGTGGGCATCTGAAGCCGCAGTGTAATCTGCTGTGTCCTTCTTCCTGATTCCAGGGAGTGTTCTGGGAGTTCTTCCTGATTCCAACCTCCTGGGAGTGATGACAAACAGCTCCCAGGATGCAATGCAAAGGCGGAAGTGATGTTGGTGGCCGCAGCCACAGAGGGGGGGGGGGGGGGGGAAGGAGGAAGTACAATCAAAAATGCCCTAAAATAAGTTAAGGGACCCCCCAAAAAAATTTAAAATGCCCAATTGTTGATCAGCATAGCGAGCACTCCAGGAATCACTAAAGTTGCAAAATTGGCCGGATCTCCACTTTAACTGAAACAGCTATGTAGGAGGATGAAAACTGGGTGAAAACTGGGTGAAGAACAGCCAAACTCTGCTACTAAGGTGAGGTTGGAGGAAGACAGCTTCATGCCATGGTGTATGACCTGTGACAAGACTAAGCACAGCAACAAGACACAAGGTAGTTATATTGCATCATCCCAGGCAAATATTTCAAAGCAGACTGGAGTTTGAAGCTGTGGTGTTCAAGCTTGTTTGAAAAAGCACAAAAAAACGGGCAATGTTGAGAACTATAGATGCGGTGGTCAGCCAAGGAAACTTAATGCAGCAGATGAAAGACACATCATGCTTACTTCCCTTCGACATCAGATTTCCAGCAGTGCCATCAGCACAGAACTGGCAGAAACCAGTGGGACCCAAGTATACCCATCTACTAGAATTCTTCCCAGAAGTGGTCTTCATGGAAGAATTGTGACCAAAAAGCCAAACCTCCGATGTTTAACCACTTAAGCCCCAGAAGATTTTACCCCCTTCCTGACCAGGGCCTGTTTTGCGATTTGGCACTGCGTGAATTTAACGGACAATTGCGCGGTCGTGCGACGCTGTACCTAAACGAATTTGACGTCCTTTTTTTCCCCACAAACAGAGCTTTTTTTTGGTGGTATTTGATCACCTGTGCGATTTTTGATCATGCGCTATAAACAAATAAAGAGCAACAATTTTGCAAAAATAACAATATTTTTCACATTTTTTTATATGAAATTCCCCCCCAAAAAATGTAAAAATCAAAATTTTGTTATATTTTCGGCCAATTTGTTTTATGCTACATATTTTTGGTAAATCGCAAAAAGCGTATTTTGATTGGTTTGCGCAAAAATTATCGCGTTTACTAACAAAGGGAAAGATTTTTGTCATGTTTGTTGTTTTTTTTTTTAACGCCTAATGGCGGTGATCTGCGATTTTTTTTGCGGTACTGCGACATTGCGGCGGGTAGATCGGACCCTTGACTGACATTTTTGACACTTTTGGGGTTACCAGTGCTATACATATGCACTGTTACTGTAAAATGACACTGGCAGTGAAGGGGTTAACTTTTTTGAGAGAGCGGGGTTATGTGTGTCCCTAGGGGTGTGATTCTAACTGTGATTGGCTGTGGCTTGAGGTGTAGGAACAGTGATCTACGGTCCTACATAGTAGAACCGTATGATCACTATTCCTACACAGGGGAGAATGACAGGCGGCTTGTTTACATTAGCCGCCTGCCTTTCTCCTGCTGTAACGGACGATCGCGAGTGACCGGCGGACATCGGGTCCGCCGGTCACACACGCGCCGGGGGGGGGGGTCCGTGACCACGCAGGAGCGTGCCTCCGGCGGCGCGCGCTCGCTCCCTAGACCCTCACAGGCTAGCGACGTAGTACTACGTCTCTTTGCCTGTGAGGGGCTGACCGCCGCAGTAAATAGTCGTGCGGCAGTCGGCAAGCAGTTAAACAAGGCTAAGCGACTCAACTATGCACATAAACATTGGAATTGGGATGCAGAAAAATGGCAGCAGGTTCTCTGGACTGAGAAGTCTAAATGTAGAATATATGGCTGTAGCAGGAGGCAGATTGTTCAGGAAGGGCTGGAGAGCGGTACAATAATGAGTGTCTGCAGGAAACAGTGAAGCATGGTGGAGGTTCCTTGCAAGTTTGGGGCTGCATTCCAGCAAATGGAGTTGGACATTTGGTCGGGAATAATAATGTCATCAATGCTGAGAAATACAGGCAGGTTACCCGTCATACCATACCATCAGGGAGGCGTGTGATTGGCCCAAAATGTATTCTGCAGCAGGACAATGACCCAAAACATACAGCCAATGTCATTCAGAACTATCCTCAGTGCAAAGAAGAACAAGGAGTCATGGAAGTGATGGTCATGGAAGCGATGGTTTTGCCCCCCCAGAGCCCTGATCTCAACATCATCGAATCTGTCTGGAATTACATGAAGAGACAGAAGGATATGAGGCAGCCTACATCCACAGATCTGTGGTTAGTTCTCAGATGTTTGGAACAACCTACCTGCCGAGTTCCTTCAGAAAACTGTGTACCTAGAATTAACACTGGTTTGAAGGCAAAGGGTGGTTACACCGGATATAATTGGATTTCTCTTCTGTTTATTTATAGCATATTCTTAACTTACATCATTTTTTCAAACCTGCCTAAAACTTTTGCACAGTAGTGTATAGTTATATATATTGTATATACTCTCTCTTTTCTATAGCAAGGAATTGTAAACAAGGCATTACATATTTTCATTCTTTACCTGTGCTGGAAATAGGACGGCTGACATACGACTGATTGCGATTGTTACACAGCAATTATTTTTATAGGCAGAAGGCTCCTAAGAAAAGGATTCAAGAAAACATTTAGAAGAAGAATTGTGGCTCCCTCTGGTGGAAATTTCGAAAATATTTTAACACTAAATGCAATGGAAATTGACACTGCTGAGCTCCTCTTCTGGCAGTTGTTCAAAAAGAACTTAAAGTAGAACTATAGGCAAAACTTTTTTTCTCTAGCGCTCATTGACAGACGTAGTCCTCGGTGATACACCACCTTCGGGTTATGTTGCCTCCACAGGAGCAGGACTAGACAGGAAATTAAAAAGCTCTGGCCACACCCTAGGGGCAGTCCCAGAGGGTATATCCTCTCTCTCTCTGCCTCAGCAAATCAGTTATTTTCTGTCTAGTTAGGAGTAAGGACCTAGATACCTTGCTGGGATCTTAGGTCCTGGCAAGAATTTTTTCTTAAAGGATTTTTTAGACAGCTTTTTTTCTCCAGTGTTCCTGTGAGATCTTCAAGCAAGAAAGCTGAACTGGGCGACGGGCTGGATGTTGAGATCCGGTGGTCACCCCAGTTCAGCCTACGAGCGCGTGCAGGCCATAGCTCCGCGCTGGGTCGGCCGCGACAAAGTCCCATTAAAGGACTGTCCACGCGAGTTAAACGTCTCGCTGAAACGCCAAAGACCATGAGTCACGGCGTCCGTATCGGTCGACAGCCCTCCCGCCCCGGTGGAGAGGGGTACTGTCAGGAGTTGGTGCCCGCCTGGTTCCGGTATGGTGAGTAGTATGTTCCCCCTTTTCCCCTGACGGGTCTTGTGGTGAACGCGGGCCCCTCTCTGTATGGTAAGATAGAGTCCCTCTCTATCCTATAACATGACACAGATCCTCCTACTTTGAGTGTGATTTTATGTGCAAAAAGCCAGGAGGCTTGGTTTGGGAGCTAACAATCTAATTGTATACATGTTAAAAAGATGTAATCTGTGGCATTCTGGGAAATCTTACGGTGTTAAGAATAAGCTACCTACCAGTCAGAAGCCACGGACATGTAGACTGCCTTCCTAATCAGATCTCCAGCTATTAGCAGGCCTCCCGAATGGCCATGCGGTCCGCCAGGGCCGGTACCGCCAACCACGCCATATCCCCATGCAGAGAGAGTGTTTTGTGCCCTGCAGCACACCGCTATTCAGTACAGGCCGCCGCCATTTTTTTTGCTGGATCGCACGAGCCGCCATTTTGGCGTAGCCTCGTGTCTCCAGCATGGGGGCGGCCATGTTTGAGGTGATCCAAACACCTCGTGGAGCTTGGGGGAGGCGCCGGAAGGCGTGCAGAGGGGCGGAGCCGCCTCCTTTCTTCCTGGGCAGCCAGCCAAAAGACTTCTGTTTGTCAAGACAGCGCTGTAACCTGTTGCAGTTAAACTCTGAGCATCAAGTGGTGAGCCTGGGGGTCTATCTCTCTCTCTCTCTCGATCGATAGGGATCCCTAGCAGGTAACACTAAGGGGCTTTTGTGGCGCTGGGGGTCTGAAAAAAAAAAAAAAAAAAAGTTTTTTATTTTTGAATTATATTATCCAGGAAGTGACTGGAATTATCATGGACCCTGCCACACATATTCCCCCACCTGTTTCCCTCGAGGGGGCTACGGGACCCGCCGGTGCACAGAGTATAGAGTCATTTACAGCAATTTTGGAGTCTATGGTGGCTCGGGTGGAGGCGGCCTGTCAGGGACGGGGGTCAAGGAAGCGACCCCCGCCTACCCCTATACTATCTGACACCTCTGACTCTGATTCAGAGATGGTCACTGCAGTTGCAGGTTCCTCTGCAAGGGCTGTTATCCCAGGTAAAGCCCCCTCAGACAGTGAGGAGGACGCTTCTTCTCCTGCTATAATTCAGGAAGAAGCATTGGTGGACGCACTAGTTGTGGCAGTGCAGGAAACCTTAAAACTTGAGGCTTTACCGGCAGAGGCAACTGAAACAGAGATTCCTTTTGGTACTAATAAGCCCATCAAAACGGTGAAGGTTTTTCCTGTACCCAAATGTTTCGGTAATCAGATTAAAGGAGAATGGGAGCATTCTAAACGTACCTTTACTATTTCCAAGCGTATTGCTAGACGCTATCCGTTTGAGGAATCCATCATTAAGAAATGGACGGTACCACCAGTGGTGGATCCACCTATTTCCAGGCTGAATAAAGCCACGGTTATTCCAGTGGAGGACACTTCGTCCTTTAAGGATCCGGTGGATCGAAAGATGGAAGCAGAGTCCCGCACCATCTTCTCTCTGATAGGGTCAGCATTTAGACCAGTAATTGTTATTGGTCTAGTTTCCCAGACACTTACGGAATGGGCGAAGATGGTACGCCAAGATCTTAGGGGAAAAGATATTCCCCAGGAGACATCTGATTTGATGGAACAGATTATACAAGGGCTACAGTTTATCTGTGACGCAGTCTTGGACACTACTCCCTTATTAGGGCATGCATCTAAGTCAGCGGTGATCCTCAGACGTGTGCTGTGGTTAAAATGCTGGTCAGCTGACCTAGGTTCCAAAAAGACCTTGACTAATCTCCCTTTTCAGGGGAATCGTCTATTTGGGGCCAACCTAGATGAAATCATTAAGGATGCCACTGGGGGCAAGAGCACTTTTTTACCACAGGCTGCTAAAGCTAAGGGACCTCGCAACAAGCGAGGACCTTTCTTTACCGCCCATAAAGGGCGCCCGGCTGGTACTAGCGGGAAAGGCAAGACTCCTCCAGGAGGGTTCAAGAGGGGCTGGTCGGACAAGCAAAGGACCAACCCAGCCAAACCCGAAGCTAAGGAGTACACAGCCTGAAGGTGCGCCCCCACCCGGTTTCAGGGTGGGGGGACGTTTTCACCGGTATTCAGGACATTAGATCGAGCATCAACCACTACTACCGGTGCGATTCTTCCCTTCCAACATTTAAGTACTACAGGAAGCGGTAATTACCGTTCCCTGAATAGATCTTTTCCTTTACCTTTTCCTAAGATTAGTCCCGATACCTCACAGGAATCGGATCTGGTTGACCAGATAGGCCAAGTAGCCTCTAGTCGGGTGACTTCGGTCCCTGAGGTTCAACCAGAAAAGATCACCCTTCCTGATAGGAATCAGGTATCTGATAAATGTGTGGGAACAGAAAACGACCAGACTTTCTCGGATGGTCGGGGCCAGATACCTCTAGGGACGCCTGGTTCAGATTCTATCAGCGCCAGTGGTCCTAGAAATTCTAGGCTGGCCTCCTCAAGCCGGCCTGGCTGACTTGGACATGTTAGTCGTAGACGTTCCGTGGGAACTTCGTCTCAGGGAGTGTCTGTGGTCTCAAGGACCAATTTACCATCATGCTTTACAGTCGCTGGGTTTAATGGCCTGGCCATTGAGACCCAAGTACTGAAGGACAGAGGTTTGTCTACTTCAGTCATTCCTACCCTTATTAAAGCAAGGAAAGCGACTTCCAGCAAAGTCTATTATCACACATGGAAGACTTATATTGCGTGGTGCGAATCTTTAGGATTTCCTCCACGTACCTATTCGGTGACTCGAATATTGGCCTTTTTGCAACAAGGGGTTGAGCAGAAGCTAGCCTTGAGCACCATCAAGGGTCAAGTTTCAGCATTAGCAATCTTCTTTCAGAAGCCTTTAGCTACCAAATCCTTGGTGCGGAATTTCATCCAGGGGGTGCGGCACCTGGCTCCTCCAGTCCGCGCGCCCTTACCGCCCTGGGATCTTAATTTGGTTTTGTCGGTTCTACAGAAACCTCCCTTTGAAAACATCAGGGAGATTCCCTTGCTTACTTTATCCCAGAAGGTGGCCTTCTTGGTGGCTATTACTTCTGCTCGCAGGGTGTCAGAACTGGCTGCATTATCATGCCAGTCCCCATACCTAGTGATTCATAGGGATAAGGTAGTACTTCATCCTAAGCCATCTTTTCTTCCTAAGGTGGTTTCAGATTTTCATCTGAATGAAGATATTGTACTACCTTCCTTGTGTCCTCAGCCCAAGCATCATCGGGAATATGCGTTGCATTCCTTAGATGTGGTTCGGGCAATCAGGGTATACCTGAAAGCTACGGAATCTTTCCGTAAGACGGATTCACTTTTTGTGATCACGGATGGCCCCAGAAAGGGTTTGCCTGCATCTGCCGCGACCATTGCCAAATGGATTAGACAAACGGTGGTACAGGCTTATTCTATTAAGGGTCAGAGTCCTCCGTTCCCTGTTAGGGCGCACTCCACTCGAGCGCTCAGTACTTCCTGGGCCTTTCGCCATCAGGCGTCAGTGGTCCAGGTATGTAAGGCGGCCACCTGGTCGTCGGTACATACCTTTACAAAATTCTATAAGATTGATGTGACGGCATCGGCGGATGCCTCATTTGGCCGCAAGGTTTTGCAGGCCGCAATTTGAGGAGACCGGTGGTCTACCTCGAGGGTTTTTTTCTGTTTGAAAAAAAAAAAAATTTTTCTCTTTTTTTGTTGAGTCTCATCATTAAGGATGAGCATTGTAAACTTCTAGTTGGCACCGGTTTGGCCTTCTAGATTGGGATTTGATTTCATTTTCCCACCCCTCAGTTGTGATACTGCTCTGGGACGTCCCGAAGGTGGTGTATCACCGAGGACTACGTCTGTCAATGAGCGCTAGAGAAAAATGGATTTTTGTAAAATCTTACCGTAAAATCCTTTTCTCTTAGCTCATTGACAGACGTAGTCCCCGCCCCTCTGTTTTTTGAGTTGGGTTAAAATCTCTAAAGACTGCTTTTTCACATAACTGATTTGCTGAGGCAGAGAGAGAGAGGATATACCCTCTGGGACTGCCCCTAGGGTGTGGCCAGAGCTTTTTAATTTCCTGTCTAGTCCTGCTCCTGTGGAGGCAACATAACCCGAAGGTGGTGTATCACCGAGGACTACGTCTGTCAATGAGCTAAGAGAAAAGGATTTTACGGTAAGATTTTACAAAAATCCATTTATTTTTTATTTTGGATAGAGTAAAGGAGGGTTATAACCCCTGTCAGATTTTTTTAAACTGTTAGGAGAAAAAAATCAAGGGAATTCCTTGGGGACTCCCAGTTTACCAGAACTAGTGCCCCCATTGGAAGGTTTCCTATCTATTACTTTTCTTGGGACAACCCAAAATTTGAGATTTTATTTTATTTTCAATGATAATGGTAAACAGGAAAAAGAGAGAGAGATAGGAAATCTCCCTAATGGGCACACAGACAGCAATAAAAACTGGCAGATGTCCTAATTGCTCTCCACTCCATCCAAAACTAGAAAAAAAAAAAGTTTTGCCTTCAGTTATACTTTAGGCTGGTATATGAGCCAAGCAAACAGCATTTAACCACTTCTGGACCAGATTTCCCCCCCTTCACTACTTCCGGACCGCCCGCCGCAGTTTTACTGACATAAACAGAACTTAGGCAATAGCTCTGCTCATGCTAACCGCGAGCCAGAAACGTCAGTGTACACAAGCGCCACCAAATGCGTTTAGTCCAATAGGATGTCATCAGGTGTTTGCCTCTTTAGCCTTTTTTACTATGAGCAGGTTTAAAGAACCCTTTTCATTTATCTTGTGGGGATACTGGAAAAACTACTCCCTGGGTCAAGAGATTGTTCAAAGCATTCTGTAAATCTGACCATCTTAGGGCAGTCTTTGGTTGCTTTGAGAGAGAAAAGCAGTGAGGTTTGAATACAAAAAAAGTGCATCCATTTCAACCAACACAGGAATCCATTTCAAGGAAAAGAAGTCTTCCACAGCCTCCTCGAGCACTGTCTCTGTGTCATCTTCATTCCCTTCTGTCTCCACCTCATTCAGGTCAGGCATATTGGGATGCCACTCAAGTAGGGACCGATGAGTTGAAGAAGGGGCTGGTGTTTTGGAGCCCTGGACAGTGATGACTGTCAGGTAGGTCCGCTCGTTGTATAGCTGAAATGGAACTAGAGTCAGATTCAGTGATTGAGGTTATTATCGGGTCCTGCACTGCAGGGCCGTAGATACATTTTTGTTCTGGGGGGGGGGGGGGGGGTTCAGCAGCAGGTACTAATTTAAAGTCTTTTTAAATAAAACAAATTGAGCCAAAAATTCAAAGAAGCTGGAAAAAGGATAAACTATGTGTTGCTCATAGTAAGTACATAAAATAAGAAAGATAAACAGTACCTCCTGATCAGTTTACTGAAAAAATATCACTTCAGTAAAATTGTGAATGATCAACACACCGTGCTGGTGGTGCCCACTGCTACCAGCATGCCTCTGTGTTTTTGCTCATAGTAAGCAATTACATTCTAAATTCTATTTTCTCAAATCCTCTTGCAAATTGAGCCTGCTTTCAGTTTTGCCTTCTTCCAGTTCTTATGAACATTGCCCAGTTTAGTTGGCTATTGTCCAGTCTAAAGCTGGGTACTGGCTGAATGAAAAAACTGATAGATCACTGTACTAAAATACGCTGTGTTAGTACAACAATCTCCCCAGCTGTACTACGGAGTTTCCCCTCCCTCACCAGAACATAGTGGTTAGTGCTCTCAGCCATTAGACTGCCAACCACAGGGTGGTGCACTGTGATAGCAAGTCTTACTGGACAGGTGCATCCTGTGGAAGGCAGCACTCACTGATTTTTTTGTTAACCTGGCATACCAGACAAGAGAAGTAGTACTGTGCACAGTTCATACACACATAACATACCTCACAACTTCTGAGTTTGAAAATGAGAGACATGACATGAAGGCAGTGACTCGGGGCGTGCATGGGTGTGGCAAAACATTAGAGTGGGAGGGTCTTAAGGGACAAGGTTAAACAAAACCAGGGCTTCCTTGTACCTATAAAATATGTTGAGGCTGAGGCCTTCATAATTGCTGTTGAGTTAGCCTGTTAGGCCCTGACTGTTCACATGTAGCAATTTGGGATCGTGGGCATAATATCGCCGTGATTCTGCCCGCAATTCCAAATCACATTGCAATGCTGGCAAAATACAGCACGTTTGGGTTTCATTCATTTTAGTGGCACCAAAGCACTGTGTGGTTTTGGATGCTTGTTGTGCCAAATAAATCAGTCAACAATCACAGCAAAAAATTCACCATATTTTTGTGCCAGTAAAAATGATTGGAACACAAACACGTATGCTGCGTTTTGCCAGCATTGCAGTGTGATTTGGAATCGGGGCACATCGGCGGGTTGAATTATGCCAATATTCTGCCCACGATCCCAAATCTCTACAACACAGCAGCAATTACGGAAGACTCATCCCAGCGCCTCAATCACCAATTTTGCCAGCAGTTGTCACAATCTCAGATACCAGTGGAATGACAAGAAGAAATTCTGCAGCACTGCAGTTTTAAGCTATCCTGGCTGAGGAGGACCCAAGGTAAAAGAGGGACACACCTGGTGACCCGGGGTGGACTGGGTCAACAGAGAGCAGCAGCCAGAAGCACTTCAGAACATCATCCATGTCCACGTGGCAGGCTGGTGGCTAACAGCACCTTCAGGGGGTCCAGCTCCTTACCCAAGCGGCACCCAAAGGTGGGAAGCGGCACTGCAAGGCGGTGGAGCCAATGGAAATAAAGGACCGGTGAGCAGGAAGGTGCCAGCTGCTCCCACTCTGCTCAGTGTTGCCTCCTGTCCTGTAGGCTGCGTCTAGACAAGTCAAGAAGACATGTCATATAATAGAGCCTAGAGGCACCGAGGTGCAGTGGCAGAGTAGCGAGAGCCAGGGCCCTCTTTAAAATTCAAGTAAATTACATTATTTTATCAATCAATCATTTATTATTACTCATTGTTTTTTGATTGTTATTGTGTCTCAATCATGTTATATGTGTCTTGCAAGTCCATGCCATCATTGTCCATGGTTTTGAGCCGCCTTTATGGACATGTAGCATTGGTAGTTTACACAGGGATGCAAAGAGGAGGGCGGAGTCGGGTGAGCTCCGCTCTGTCCATGTCCACTGCTGGTCAGCACAGCTAGTGACCTGTGGACATATGGTCCGTGCGGCTCCCCGTAGTGATGGCGGAAGTGATGCGGGTGGAACGCATCCACCCGCCCTTCCGGTTTTCCACTTCCGGGTACGGGTTGGCGTGCGTCCCTAGAGAAGGGACACAGCCATCCGAATGGCGCTTTTCCAACATGCAGCGGACCGTTTTAGTCCCGGCCAGCGGCGCCCTCCTCACATTAGGATTACAGGTATCATCTGTGTGTGGAGGCCAGCGGGATCCCCGTGCACCATGCCAGGCGAGCTGTACATGTTCTGCTCCCATGGGTAGTGTCCCCCCTGCAGTGTTGCAGGTTCTTATGAACATTGCCCAGTTTAGTTGGCTATTGTCCAGTCTAAAACTGGGTACTGGCTGAATGAAAAAACTGATAGATCACTGTACTAAAATACGCTGTGTTAGTACAACAATCTCCCCAGCTGTACTACGGAGTTTCCCCTCCCTCACCAGAACATAGTGGTTAGTGCTGTCAGCCATTAGACTGCCAACCACAGGGTGGTGCACTGTGATAGCAAGTCTTACTGGACAGGTGCATCCTGTGGAAGGCAGCACTCACTGATTTTTGTTAACCTGGCATACCAGACAAGAGAAGTAGTACTGTGCACAGTTCATACACACATAACATACCTCACAACTTCTGAGTTTGAAAATGAGAGACATGACATGAAGGCAGTGACTCGGGGCGTGCATGGGTGTGGCAAAACAGAGTGGGAGGGTCTTAAGGGACAAGGTTAAACAAAACCAGGGCTTCCTTGTACCTATAAAATATGTTGAGGCTGAGGCCTTCATAATTGCTGTTGAGTTAGCCTGTTAGGCCCTGACTGTTCACATGTAGCAATTTGGGATCGTGGGCATAATATCGCCGTGATTCTGCCCACAATTCCAAATCACATTGCAATGCTGGCAAAATACAGCACGTTTGGGTTTCATTCATTTTAGTGGCACCAAAGCACTGTGTGGTTTTGGATGCTTGCTGTGCCAAATAAATCAGTCAACAATCACAGCAAAAAATACACCATATTTTTGTGCCAGTAAAAATGATTGGAACACAAACACGTATGCTGCGTTTTGCCAGTATGCAGTGTGATTTGGAATCGGGGCACATCGGCGGGTTGAATTATGCCAATATTCTGCCCACAATCCCAAATCCCTACATGTGCCTAACAGGCTAACACAGCAGCAATTACGGAAGACTCATCCCAGCGCCTCAATCACCAATTTTGCCAGCAGTTGTCACAATCTCAGATACCAGTGGAATGACAAGAAGAAATTCTGCAGCACTGCAGTTTTAAGCTATCCTAGCTGAGGAGGACCCAAGGTAAAAGAGGGACACACCTGGTGACCCGGGGTGGACTGGGTCAACAGAGAGCAGCAGCCAGAAGCACTTCAGAACATCATCCATGTCCACGTAGCAGGCTGGTGGCTAACAGCACCTTCAGGGGGTCCAGCTCCTCACCCAAGCGGCACCCAAAAGGTGGGAAGCGGCACTGCAAGGCGGTGGAGCCAATGGAAATAAAGGACCGGTGAGCGGGAAGGTGCCAGCTGCTCCCTTAATAGAATAAGCCTGTACCACCGTCTGTCTAATCCATTTGGAGATAGTCGCGGCAGATGCAGGCAACCCCTTTCTGGGGCCATCCGTGATCACAAAAAGTGAATCCGTCTTACGGAACGATTCCGTAGTCTTCAGGTATACCCTGATTGCCCGAACCACATCTAAGGAATGCAACGCATATTCCTGAGGATGATTGGGCTGAGGACACAAGGAAGGTAGTACAATATCTTCATTCAGATGAAAATCTGAAACCACCTTATGAAGAAAGGATGGCTTCGGATGAAGAACTACCTTATCCCTATGAACCACTAGATATGGGGAATGGCATGATAATGCAGCCAGTTCTGACACCCTGCGTGCAGAAGTAATAGCCACCAAGAAGGCCACCTTGTGGGATAATGTAAGCAAGGGAATCTCCCTGATATTTTCAAAGGGAGGTTTCTGCAGAACCGACAAACACCAAATTAAGATCCCAGGGCGGTAAGGGCGCACGCACTGGCGGAGCCAAGTGCCGCACCCCCTGGATGAAATTCTGCACCAAGGAATGAGTAGCCAAAGGCTTCTGAAAGAAGATTGCTAATGCTGAAACCTGACCCTTGATAGTGCTCAAGGATAGTTTCTGCTCAACCCCCTTTTGCAGAAAAGCCAAGATTCGGGTCACCGAATAGGTACGTGGGGGAAATCCCAAAGATTCACACCACGCGATATAAGTCTTCCATGTGCGATAATAGACTTTGCTGATAGTTGCTTTCCTTGCTTTAATTAGAGTAGGAATAACTGAAGCTGACAACCCTCTGTCCTTCAGTACCTGGGTCTCAATAGCCAGGCCATTAAAACCAGCAACTGTAAAGCACGATGGAAGATCGGTCCTTGAGACCGCAGATCCTCCCTGAGAGGAAGTCTCCAAGGAGCGTCCGCGACTAGCCTGTCCAAGTCGACGTACCCGGCTTGACGAGGCCAGCTTGGAATTTCCAGGATAACTGGAGTTCCCTCCACCTCTATCCTGCGGAGAAATCTCAGCAGCAATTTGAGAGGGGGGGGAAGACATATAGTAGCTGATACTGCCTTTACAGGCCGTTCAGCGCGTCTGCTGCGTCCGCTAGAGGATCGCGGGCGCGAGCCCTGTTGAGCCGACCTGCCAACAGATCCATATCCGGGGTGCCCCAATGAAGGGACAGCTGGTGAAATACCTCTGGATGAAGAGACTATTCCTCTTGATCCAGAATCTGACGGCTGAAATAATCTGCCTGTCCACCCCCGTGATAAATATCGCGGAGAGAACTGGAACAACTGTTACCCCAATAAGAATGTTGGCCACTTCTATGGCAGCCAGGGCACTCTTGGTGCCCCTTGGTGATCGACATAAGTCATGACCGTGGCATAGTCCGATTGGATCCGAACCGGGCTGCCCTGGAGCTGCTCGGTCCAGTAAATCAGACAAAGTCTGATCGCTCTCAGTTCCAACACATTTATCGGTAACCTGGAATTTATCAGAAGAAATGACTTCCCCTGGCTGAGCATCGGAGACCGAAGCCACCAGACCAGAGCCTCCCTGGTCCGCTCGCTCAATCGGATCCGATTGTCCAGGGAATCGGAATTCCGATTCCATATGAGAAGAATCTCCTCTTTGGAGAATTCGGGTATGAGACTGGGCAAACGGTACTGCCTCTAAGGAGGCGACCATCAATCCCAGCCAGTTGACGGACAGCAACATCCGAATCATTGACTGAATCTTCTGGAGTTTCTCCGCATGGAGAAACACTCTTGCCAAGGATGTATCCAAAATTAGGCCCAGATAGTTCAGTCTCCTGGTGGGAACCAGGGATGATCTTTGGGAAAAGCAACGTAAACGCTGATGTCCTGCGAAGATGGGGATATGATGATAGGCATCCTAAATGTCTATGGACGCCAGGAAATCCCCCTGATGCAGGGAGGCCACCACTGTATGGATGGACTCCATCTCTTCCAAGACCAGAATTGGAAGCACCTAGCCCTTTTTCCTGGGCATTGTGAACAAGTTCGACTAGAACTCCTCCAAGGAATGGGAACTACCACTGCTTGTTGTATCAAGCTGTCCCCCGCAAAGCTTCTCAAGCGACCCGGGGATGTCGAATATTGGAAGGGAAGAATCGCACCGGTGGAAGTGATCGAAACTCGATCTTGTATCCCGACCATATGACCTTTGCGAACCCCTTTATTCGGGATTCTGGAAAGCCCTGGATCCGGAAACCGGTGAAGACGTCCCCCCACCCTAGAGATGGGTGGGGCCCATTCTGTCAATCCAACGGGATAACAGTGGCTTTATTTAGTCTGGAAATCGGTGAGTCCACTATTGGTGGTACCGTCCATCTTTGTAATGAGGGATTCCTCAAAATGATAGCGCCTAGCAATGCGTTTGGAAATAGCAGGGGTTCGTTTTCGGACGACCCCATTTGGGCAAGGGAAACCCTTCGCCATTTTGGTAGGCTTGCTAGTACCAAAAAAAGAATATCAGTCTCAGCTACCTCTGCCGGTGTAACCTCAAGATTTAGGGTTTCCCGGACAGACACAACTAGTGCTTCCACCAACGCTTCTTGTGCTATGGCGGAGGCAGAAGCGTACTTCTTACTGTCTGAGGAGACCGTACCTGAGACAACAACCCCAGAAAAGGGACTGCAATGACCAGCTCAGAATCCGTATCTGAGGTATCAGATGACATAGGGGTAGGCGGGGTCGCTCTTCTTGACCCCTGTCCCTGACAGGCTACCTCCACCCGGGATACCAAAGACTCCAAAACTGCTGATAATGCATCATCACAAGTGGGGTACTGGAGGGTCCTGCGGCCACCCTGAGGGGATCAGGTGGGGATACATGTGTGGCAGGGTTCATGTAACAAGACACTTGCCAGCAAACACAAAAAAATTAATTGCAAGAAAAAAACATTTTTTTTTTTTTTTTTTAACTTAGACCCCCAGCGCAATAGCGCCCCTCAGTCTACCTGCTTGGACCCCTCAGAAAGAGAGAGAGAGACCCCAAGGCTCACCTGATGCACAGAATTTTCTTATCAACTTGCTTCCAGCACTATCTGTTACAGACAGGAAGTCTTTGGCTTGCTTTCCCGGGCCAAGGAGGCGGTTCCGCCCCTTTACACGCCTTCCGGCGCCTCCCAATTACTCCACGAGGTGTTTGGTCACCTCAAACATGGCCGCCCCCATGCTGGAGACCCGAGGCTACGCCAATATGGCGGCCTCGTGCGATCTGCAGAAAAATGGCGGCGGCCTGTGTAGGATAGCGGCGGCTTGCAAGCTAGCAGCGGCCTGTGTGCATTTGGCCTGTGCGGCCTGCGGAAGTGCCTCGGCCTGCGGGAGGTGTCCCCGGCCTGCGGGAGGCTGTGCGGCCTGTGGAAGTGACCGGCTTTCTGGAGGGATGGCGATCTGTGGCTGCAGTAACTCAGGCATAGGCCTGTGTATACACTATGACAGGTAGGATACCTCTATACCTCAATAGTAATGCCTTTTAGTAGTCTGCCACTGACTTCAGTCACCCTTACAGTCCTATAGTGACTTTAGATAGTCAGCTCCCAAACCAAGCCTCCTGGTTTCTATTCACAAAAATCACACTCAAATTGGGGGATCGGTGACCTGTTATAGGATAGAGGGGAGACCCAGAAACTGAGTGTCTGACCATCCCAGAGAGGGGCCCACGTCCACCAACAAACCCGACAGGGGGAAGAGGGGGAACATTCTACTCACCATACCGGAACCAGGCGGGCACCAACTCCTGACAGAACCCCTCTCCACCGGGGTGGGGGGGCTGTCGACCAATACGGACGCCGTGACTCTGTTGGTCATTGGCGTCCAGGCGAGACGTTTAACTCGCAGGGTCAGTCCCCGTCCAGTGGGACTATGTCGCGGCCGACCCAGCGCGGAGCTATAGCCTGCCCGCGCTCGTAGGCTGAACTGGGGTGACCACTGGATCTCAACATCCAGCCCGTCGCCCAGTTTCAGCGTACTTGCTTGAAGATCTCACAGGAACACTGGAGAAAAAAAGCTGTCTAAAAAAGTATTTCTAAAAAAATCCTGCCAGGACCGAAGATCCTAGCAAGGAATCTAGGTCCTTACTCCTAACTAGACAGAAAAAAACTGATTTGCTGTAGCAGGAAGTGAGATGATATACCCTCTGGGACTGCCCCTAGGGTGTGGCCAGAACGTTTTCTTTCCTGTCTAGTCCTACTCCTGTAGAGGGCAGTATAACCCGAGTTGATATTAATCAAGGAGGACTACGTCTGTCAATGAGCGACAGAGAAAAAAAAGTTTATCCTCTTAGGATACTAGCAAAAACAGAGTCATGCTGGTAGCAGGAGGAGTTATCCTGGGAGACACAGTGTAAAAACAGCAGTGCCAAAATGTATTAAAATGTAAATGGTTTAATGAAAGGCAAACAACTCACAGGATAACAGATGATAAAGCACATATCAAGTAGTGGACCTCTCTATACCAGACCCATCCGGAGTGCTGTGATCTGTGTAACCCTCAGTCACGGCCACACTGGTGGATTCCAGAGCTCCAGGGCTGTGAGAGGGACACAAGGCTGACAGCTGAGACATCAACAGTAAAAAGGCATAAGGCGTGCCAGCGCGCGTTTCGGAGCATGCGTACTCCTTTATCAGGCCATGTGGAGGCCATATTGGATGTGTTTATATAGGGCATGGGCGGACAATGCCCAGCCTTGTACACAGAGCCAGTCTAACATACATTACAGCTGCTTGTCATTAAACAATAGGTATGTACATATAGCCTTAAACCAGGGCAAATTTTATGCAGAAGAAAGACCATAAGGATCTTGTTAAATAAAAATAATAGTATGGGGGGGCAGCAGTGGGGGTATAGTGTGCCAAGAGGGGGCAGTAAGGGGGGAAGGCAGCATGATGGGAGGGGCAGTATGGAGGGGACAAAATAAAAGGAGGGGGCAGTATGGGGGGGGCAGAGTGTCAGTCACTAGGACACCAGGCTGGAACACTACACTCTGCTGTGGCAGACATTGTGTTTGTGTCTTACCAGGCAGAAGGGGCTAGGAGGTATTTCTAGCATTTCTCCCACCGTGCCCAGCGGCATTGACAGAAGAGGCGGGAGCTGAAGCTGGAGTCGGGGGGCGGAGCTAGGAGGCAGTCCTAGGTACGGATGCTTGTCACCATCGTGGATAGCTAGCAGCAGGCTGGATAGGAGGTCCGGTGGGACGGCATACACTAACAACCGATCCCGCTCCTGTAGCCACTGAAAGCCCTGCAGGAGTCAAGAAGTGAATAAGGAGATCGGTTCTACTATATGCCGCCCTGCTGGCTCCCATATCCAGCCTGATGCTAGCTGTATCATATCCACTATCCAGGATGGTGACAAGTAGTCATCTGTACCTAGAACCGACTCCGACACAGCAGTGAAGACAAATGTGACTGACAGGGGAGCTACAGGGGCCCCTTTCAGCATGGGGCCGGGTCGCACCCCCTATTGTTTTGCCACTGTGGCTGTTGCTACCTCTATAGTCCGGCTACAGCATACCTGACAGCAGGCGGCGGAGTGATATTCAGCTGTCAGTGATGCTGTAGCCGGAACTATAGAGGTAGCATCGGAAAATGCGGCCGCCTGCCTGCTTAATCCGCGGTCAGTGACTTCACTTATAGGAGGTACACAGCCAACTGACTCGCAGCACTGCCATTATACATTAGCAGAGGTGCTGAAATAGAGACTGATTCCCACACATTCTGTCAGCAAAAAAAGCCCTGGGGTGTGCCAGATGTGCCTGGGCATTAGGGTGTGCCCAGGCACACCCGGCACACCCCGTGCGCACGCCTATGGAAATGGGGTTACTTGAAACAATTATCACTAACCTAAAAATAGGTAATCATTCTTAATAGCTATAAAACGTAGCACTCAAAAAATTATTTATGACATTTTCCTAATTAAAGGGGGCCAGGAAAACATAAGCTAATAAAGTTGAAATTAAAAACATAACTTTCATGAAGATTATAATTTTGGCATAAATAACCCCATTCCCATATATTTGATCCTATGAACATTAGATATTAGAATATATTAGGACCTTCTTATGACCCAATAATTTAAAATTAGAATATATATCCATATCACTTCACCAATATCTCCCTACCCAAATTATATTATCCCCATAAATCTATAAAATTAACCTGGTCATTTAATGGCATGCCTTTGGTTTTTTAAAAAATATAAGCATATACAATTTTTAATTTCTTTCTATTAACATATATATTTTTTTTTATCTAACAGGACCCTTATGGTCTTATTTTTTTGCATATAATTCATCCTGGTGTAAAGTCTATATGTATATACATATTAAATGACAAGCAGTTGTAATGTATGTCGGCCTGGCTCTGTCTGTGTAGTTTGGGGACAACCGTGTGGGCCATTAGCTCGTGCCGCTGTCCCTTTATAACCACATCCAATATGGCCTTTGCAAGCCCTGATGAGGGAGTATGCATGCGCCAAACGTGCCACCACGCCTCTTGCCCAACTCCCGGGGACGTCTCAGCTGTCAGCCTTGTGTCTCTCCACCAGCCATGGAGCTCTGGAATCCACCAGCGTGGCAGCGACTGAGGATTACACAGATTCACAGCGATCCGGATGGGTCTAGTACAGAGAGGTTCACTGCCTGATATGTGCTTTATCATTTTTAATCTTGCGAGTTGTTTACCTCTCATTAAACCGGTTACATTTTAATACTACATTCAGATTGCCACTGCTGTTTTCCCCCCTTTGTCTGCTTAAATAGTCGCTTCTTACTCTGAGTATTCCAGGGATCCCGCTATACAAGGCTTATTCCTGCATCCTATGGACTTCCTATTACATGGACTTCATTTTTACTTTTAATCCTTTATCACCCAACCCTTCTGTGAAAGGTCCAGTTAACCCCATTTTTATTCTCACCTGCCACACCTTCCTGATATTTCTCCAAGCGCTTTTCAATGCCTTCATTCCAGAGTTATCCTGGGCCACCCTACAGTTTTTTTTTATTTGCCAGTGTTCACTCCTCCTGTAGGTGGCAGTATAGCCTGAAGTTGAAACACTTCCTGTGTCACTCAAAAGTATAGAAAAAATAAATTCTTCAAAACAGAGGCCGTTTGTTTTTTTTTTGTTTTTTACACCAAACATATTTTATTTAAAACTATATATATTATACATCCTTATATTCAAATGCAATTAAGATTTGTATATTCCCTCACCCAACAGTTTCTCAAGCATCACTTTAAGTTAACTGTCTTGTCCCCGACAAAGATTCTGACCTGAGAAGACAGTGCAGAAGGAAAAGGCTGATGGTATACAACATCTTTGAGAGATCCATATTCTAGCTGTTGAGGAACTGCAAATCTTAGTATAGGCAAACTAAGACTTTTAGTTTTAGACAGCTACAGGGACACAGGTGTTTGTTCCTGCTTGCTCTAAAGTTTCCATGATCAGTTGCAAAGAAAATTCTCCAATTCATTGACAAAAAAAAAAAAAAAAAAGTTGCTGGAGATTTAAATCAAAATCAGGCACGTCTTCAACTAGGCAATAAATATCTTCAAGACCGATGATGGCTTTTGTTGTTCAAGATCTTAAAGTCAGTTAAAAGAGTAAAATTGATTCTTAAGTCAGATTACCACTTCTGTTTTGATCCAGAATGAAATTCATGGGGCTGAATCATTCTTACTTGCTACCGAAAAAAGTCAATTTTACCTTTTCAGGAAGGAGTTCCCCCTTTTCTTCAATTTCTGGAAGGCACAGGTGTCCCTTGATGTCATGCAAAGCTCCACGTTTTACCTCCCAACATAAGTTGGAATGGGCAGTTTCCACACATGCCACTGTCACTAGAGACAAGGAGTTGTCATTTAAATGGCTAAAAACTTGCAGTCACATGATGAGAGATTAAAAAAGCGCCTCAGGGTTATCACATCTTCATGACAAACAGATAAAACAGCTCAGTTTTTTCCTTATATTCAGCTACAGAGGATCTCGTGCAAGGAATTGAATGAACTGGAAGACTGGGAAGAGGTCTTCAGGTTGACCATGCCTGAGCAGGGGAGGAGGCAAATCAATTCATAAGAGTGGTTTTAATTTGCAGGGGCATAGAAAGGATAGAGTTGAACATTCAACAGGGAGTGTAAAGTTGCATCAAGAAGAGAAACCACATGAGCCCAATGTTGAACGTCAGAATACAGAGGCCAGATTCATAGACGACAATCCGGAAATAGAAAGGCAATAAACTGTGTACACGGTGTGCTCTCCCCGTCAGTGGGGAACAAGGCGGAGAGTGCTAATCAGAAAGGGATTGAGGTCCTCAGAGTTCACAGCCCGATGCAGAGATGGTTCAGATGCACTGCGCTCAATCTTGGGAAGTGCTCGCTGGAGCAGCTCAATAGAGGAAAGGATCTGAAAAGCAAATGACAATACAAAATCAGGCCATAATAAAAAGGCATAGGCTGTTTAAATGATGCCATCAGAAAAGGTTTTAAATAACATTGGAAATATCTTATTCATAAAAGCTGAACCTCAATGTAGACTTTTATAGCTTTGAATAGGATTGGGAAAAAGTTAATACTTTGGTCAGGTTTTTTACTTCTGCCTTTGACACTATTGGGGAGATTTTCTCTCCGTTTCTTTTATAATAAATTGTCAGAAATCTTAACTAGGGATGCACCGAAATGAAAACTTTGGACCGAAAATGCACGATGCCCTTGGCCGAAAACCGAATCCGAAAATGACCTTTTCCCCCAAATAATTAAAGTATTATGCATCATGAGGGGGTTAATGTATTGTCACTGCTGGTCACTGATGCATTAGTGACCAACCAGTGGCAGTTAATTAACCCCTTTGTGCTGCATTAGTGCAACCAGTATCAGTGTTAATTAACACTGATACTGGTTGCATTAATGCAGCACAAAGGGGTTAATTAACTGCCACTGGTTGGTCACTAATGCAGCAGTGACAATACATTAACCCCCTCATGCTGCATAATACTAATACCAATGGTAAGCTGCCTCAGCTATCAACCCCCCCGCATCAGTCCCAGCGTCCTTCTCCTACTCACTCAGCTCCTCCGGTGTCCATTATTCAAAAGACGCGCCTCTGGCCGGCCGCCCGCCTCCCGGTGATGTCACTACTACTACGATCTGTCCATGAATGAAGTGACACACCGGGCGGGAGGGCGGGCGAGCAGCCGCTAATAGATATAACTATGTGAGCTTCACTTCACTTCATTTCCCTGTCAGCGGCACGATGTCCATGAATTAACTGACACTCCGAGCGGGAGGGCGGGGGGAGCGGCCGCTAATAACTATAACTATGTGAGCCTTCACTTCCCTGTCATGCATGTATCTCCTCTGACAGGGAAGTGAAGGCTCACATAGTTATAGTTATTAGCGGCCGCTCCCCCCGCCCTCCCGCTCGGAGTGTCAGTTCATTCATGGACATCGTGCCGCTGACAGGGAAGTGAAGGCTCACATAGTTACAGCTACTAGCGGCCGCTCCCCCCGCCCTCCCGCTCGGAGTGTCAGTTCATTCATGGACATCGTGCCGCTGACAGGGAAGTGAAGTGAAGGCTCACATAGTTACAGCTACTAGCGGCCACCCCCCCCGCCCTCCCGCTCGGTCTGTTAGTTCATTAATCATAGAGATCGCAGTAGTAGGGACATCACAGGGAGGCGGGCGGCCGGCCAGAGGCGCGTCTTTTCAAACCAGCGCTGCGCCCTCCTCCTTCCTCAAGCGGCCATTAATTTCGGCATTTTAACCCATTTTCGGCCGAAATGGGATAGGCCCATTTTCGGCCGAAAATTTTGGTGCATCCCTAATCTTAACTCAATAGCTTTCTACTAAAACAATCTTTTTTTGATTTCCTGTCCTGAAAGGAAGTAGCAATTTCCCCAAAAAAGAACACATGTGAAAGAAAAAAAAGAAAAAAAAACACCTTAGGGATTTAAGGTATGCCTGTCCATGAAGAACTTTGGGGGCTGCCATTGCTAGCTTTTACAAAATGCCACTTGGCTGGCTATTATGCTGACCCTCTGACCTCAGTACTCTCAGTCACTGAACCAGAACAAGTCCATCACATGTTATAACTTGTTCTACGTCAACATAGCAGCTATACATCCCACCAGCATACTCTAAAGGAGAATTCAGCAGTGACCCTGAGTGAAGAAAAGAAGGCAAAGGCTACCTTGAGAGATTTACCACCGAAGAGAAATTTGAGGGCAACCAAAGGGTGTTAATGAAAGTATGTTCCTAAACAAGGATCCAGACACAGACAAAAATGTTGTAATGAAGGGAAAATGTAAAAAAGGAATGATGTCAGGATTTGACCCAGATACCCCAGACAGTAAAAGATCAGCGAAGAAGTACAAGATGAATTTGGGATCACCCAAAAGGGTTGAGAAAATGGTTCTAAGTTAGGCTCAGGAGCTTTATAGTAAAAGGCACCCTGGAATTCGAGGATCAGGGTGTAAATAAGGGTCTAATAAAATAAATTTAAATAAACCCTATAATATTGTTACCTATAGCAGTGGTCCTCAACCCTGGCCTACGGGGCACACTAACAGGCCAGGTTTGCAAGATAACTGAAATACATCCAAGGTGATATAATTTGCTGCTCAGTGATTGCAGTACTCTAGTCTGCATCTCCCCAAGGTAATACCTAAAATCTGGCCTGTTAGTGGGCCCTGTAGGCCAGGGTTGAGGACCACTGACCTATAGGGCTGATGAAAAAGGTGAGCTTCAGGTGTTTTGCTTCTGGCGACAAATTGCTCATATGTGAACAGGGGCCATTGAAATGAATGGGATTTTGCTTGTTGGGCGTTTTGAGACTTCAGAGCTGAGCGTTTTATGAGCTGAAAAACGCTCAGGTGTGAACAGGGCCTAACATTTTAAGGCCTCATGCACATAAACAGTGAGAGGCTGAAAATAAACCCAGTGTAAAATTGTGGGAGATTTCCTGCATCCAGGAGCCACAGCATCTACAAGAGTGCAGCCGCATACAGCCATTCACTTGTATCGCCAGCTGTAAGTGGCTGTAGTCTGTGCATTGGCCTTTTCCTGCATATGTGCAGACTTCCACGCATGAAAAAAATATTGCACAGGCATAAGCAGTTAAATGCCAGTGTACAGAAGCATCAGTGTTTACTGTCATGCACTTATATGGTAGGCTGTACGTGGCACCCCAGTACGGGAAAAGGTCTCGAATTTTACACTATTTCTACCGCCCATCATCAGATCTCTTGTTTAGCCCTCTGAATGCCAGAACTCCTGACAGGGGAAAAGCTGCTTAAAAAGCACACCTACAGCCATATATTGCATTAACGCTCAAACGTGCCTAAATACGTCTAGCGTTTAGGAGTGTTCATCATTTATTCAGCTCCTTTCCTGAATTCTCCTTTGGAAGCCTTTTTTTTTTTACCCTGTAAAACATGCCTCTTCAAATAAGCCTGTAAATGCTTACACGGACAGATAGGCTAACATGGAGGTGCTTTTACAGGCAGAAAAATTTGCCAAGTGCCTTTAAAAGCAGGGGTTTTATTTTTGTTTTTTTTTTAAGCCCAGTGTGCATGAGGCCTAAGAATTCAGTGCAATCTTCTCCAAGCGTTGTATCGTTAAGCTTTCTCAAATATTTTATGACACAAATGGACACAAGACTCCTGTGCTTCAAGTCAACACTGCTGTCCACTGTGCTTGTCAGTCGAGGTGTTAAAGACAGGAGGACAGCAGCTCACCTGTGGGAACAGAGGCCTCTCCTCCCTCTTGAATTTCAAGCAATCTGATAGAAGTCTTTTCATGGCTTTGGGACAGTTAGTGGACACTTTGCTGAGGTCAGGACTGAGGTAACCACGACCGACCATGAAAATGATCTGCAAAAAGAGAATGATGCAAGTTCACTTTGTTAGTATTTCACTCAAGAAGCCATTCCTACATCAACCCTGAGTTACGAACACCACTATCCACTACTATTCAGTTGAGACGAACTTGGACAAGGATTGTGTATTTATGTCCGCTTCCACCTAAAAAGTTTTTTTTTCTCAAATACTGATAGAGGCGTAACAAGGCCCCTTCTAACCAGCAAGTCAAAATAACCGCATTCAGGAAAGGGTGACGGAGAGAAAAGTGAAACTCAGTATTCATCTGCTGCTTCTCTACTTCCTGAAATCTTTCATTTAAATGAGTTCTAGGCGGGGAAGAGGGGGAACTTTTACACCATAAGTAAGGTTTTCTGTGTACAACTTCTTGATAGGGATGCCATTCACCAAGTGCCAGGTTTCCAGTAGTTTATTCTTTAGCTGTGTGGGGACTTCTTGTACAGAGAGCCAACTAAAGGAGCAAGTAGAGGTGGATTTGGGTAAAACCCTGTCTGCCAACTAAATACTGTTGTGGTTGCACTGAAATCTTAAAGTGGTTGTAAAGTCTCGTGGTTTTTTTTTTTTTTAAACAAACATGTTAAAACGTACCTGCCCTGTGAAGTGGTTTTGCACAAGGCAGCCCAGATCCTCCTCTTCTCGGGTCCCTCTTCTGTGCTCCTGGCCTCTCCCTCCAGTCGAGTGCCCCCACAGCAAGCAGCTTGCTATGGGGGCACCCGAGTCGAGCTGCAGCTCCGTGTGTCCATTCAGACACAGAGCTGCCGTTCGGCCCCGCCCCCTCTCTCTCCCGATTGGAGAACTGACTTTAATTGACAGCAGTAAAACAATATGTGTAGCGCTAACAAAAAATTTGAAATATTACTGGCAAAAATAACTAAATCAGTGCCAAAATATACAACCATAAAATATAAAAAGACACACTATGAAAATAATCAAAGTTTGGTGCCAAAAAACATATGTGAACCAAAATTAATAGTCCATGCACTATAGAGGATATGAGAAAAATAATCAATCAGTGTCCAAACAAATTCATCAAGTGCAACATATGAAGTATGGAAGAAATTTCAAGGAACCACAAGTCCCAGCAGGTAAGTCCAATTTCCACAGAGCCAGGGATAAGAAAAAGGAAACCACCCATGAAGGATCACCAAGGAAGCAAATTACCAGCTTACCAGAGCGAGTTGGTCACCCAAACTAATGGATAAACCACTGTAGGCTGCCAACAGGAAAGCAAGATGTTGATTGAATACCGGACCTGAGCTGCTTGTCACTAGTGGAGTGACATCTGGTGGAACTTTCTAGTATTACTACCAAGCCTACAGTGGTCTATCCATTAGTTTGGGTGACCAACTCGCTCTGGTAAGCTGCTAATTTGCTTCCTTGGTGATCCTTCACGGGTGGTTTCCTTTTCCTTATCCCTGGTTCTGTAGAAATTGGACTTACCTGCTGGGACTTGTGGTTCCTTGAAATTTCCTCAATACTTCATATGTTACACTTGATGAATTTGTTTGGACACTGATTTTTCTCATATCCTCTATAGTGCATGGACTATTAATTTTGGTTCACATATAGGTTTTTTGGCACCAAACTGATTATTTTCACAGTGTGTCTTTTTATATTTTATGGTTGTATTTTTGGCACTGATTTCGTTATTTTTGCCAGTAATATTTCACATTTTTTGTTCGCGCTACACATTGTTTTACTATTGTCTTGGGGATTTTTCTATGATTCCTATGTGTGCTGCTTTCATTTAATTTACTTTATACACTCAAGAGTTTAACATATTAGCGCGGAAATCTTCCACATATACATTTAATTGACAGCAGCAGGAGCCAATGGAGCCACTGTTTTGTCTCAGCCAATCAGGGGGGATAGTCCCGGACGGCTGAGGGAATTGTGGACATGGCTAGATAGAGATGGGGCTCAGGTAAGTATTAGGGGGTACTGGGGCGGCTGCTATACACAGAAGGCTTTTTATCTTAATGCATAGAATGCATCAAGATAAAACACTTTCTGCCTTTACAACTCCTTTAAAGTAAAGCTAAAAACTTTGAGCAGGCTCTTTATTGTCTACAAATGTACTTGCCTGCCTGCACACTGAGTGGGGAAATGCCTGACTCAGGATACATTCTCAAAAAGGTGCCAGTGTGTCAGGATGAATGAACTCCTGTGCATGCGCAAGAGCTGACATGATTGGTTGAGTGGATTACTCTTAAAATTGGGGGGGGGGGGGGGGAACGGCTTGTGTGACAGGTATAAATGCAATATTTAATTTTTTTTTTTTTTTAAGAATACTTTTTTTTCTTTGATAATGGCTCTTTATTAATTACATGTTAAATGGAAGGATCACATAACACATCAAGCTAAAGTTTTCCTAGCTGTGTGCCTAACTACATCATATCAACTCTACAAGGTTGCAATGACAGAGGTGAAAAATAAGAGTTAAAGGTCACGCCTTACCTGATCTCTATTATTTATATTCGCGTACGGTAACAAGCCAGCCATTAGTTCGTACAGGACCACTCCATATGCATACACGTCAGACTGAAAGCTGTACGGACTCGACTCCTGCATCCTTATCACCTCTGGTGCCTGGGACAAATACCATAAACGAAATGTGAGCAAACGTATACATCAGGAACAAAGCATGCAGGTAACAAGATCAGGAGGACTTACCATCCATAGGATGGAACCACTGGGTTGCTCCACCTGTTGGGATCCGCTCCACCGTGTCTTCACTGTGGCCAGCCCAAAGTCACCAATCTTCACGGTGAGACCCTCATGGAGGAAGATATCTTTCACACAGGGTTAAGGTAAAAATGGGTAGCTCTAGAAGAAACTTGCCATAGCTATGATGCATGCTACATAGCAGTCTATTCCTAAAGCAGAATTTTTTACATAGTCATCTCTTCAAGCTTTCCAGCTTGACCATAGACTTTCCTCAATTACCACCCCTCCCTCTTTAAACCTCTTTTTTGTTGTTCCACTCACTACTCTTCTCTCCAAAGATAAGCAAGCAGTGCCATCACGTGACAGTGCCACCCTCCAACTGGAGACCTCTGAGGTGAAAAAAATCCCCCAGAACCAAAAGCAGGAAGTTGAAATATTTTTTTAAAAGATATTTAATGATTTTAAAAGTTTAAAACATTCATTTTGGAGGATTTAAAGGCCTATCTCCCATGACAAAATTCTTTATTTTTTTCACTATGTACTGTGTCTACCTCTAGTGGTAACACATAGAATTACAAATGTTACCCAAAGTATACTAAACATTATTCATGAAGTCGCTTCTCTATTTGCATACAGGATACTGTTGGATTTCAGGTCTCGATGGATGATATTTTTAGCATGAAGATAACTAGGAAGTAAAAGAAAAGAAAAGTCATAATAAGAAAAAGGAGACAGGGTCATACTGAGACATTGGGCAAGCTCCAGGCAATAAGTAAAATCAAATAGTGGGTGATTAATGCTACTTAAAGAGGAAGTAAAGCTTTGTTTTTTCTTCTGACCTGCAAAGTAAAGGCAGAATGTGCTAGTATGCATTGCATACGAACACATTATGTGAAACTTAACTGCAAACTAAGCCCTCCATCGATGAAGTGTCAGCGCTGGGGGACGCATCCATCTTCTTCTGTCTTCCTTCCTGGTCCGTGGACTCCGGCTGTGTGACCGGCCTGGAGCCGCCTGATGTCACTCCCGTGCGTGCATGCGGGAGCCACCGGTCACATCAGAGGGCACTGAAGGAACGGCACAGGTGGCCGTTTCTTCAGAGTGCATGCACCGATGACGAAATAGGATATAGATATAGATATATATATATATATATATATATATATATATACACACACAGTAAATATCTCCTAAACGGTACACATTTATGAGATATTTACAATACCTGAGAATGAGAATTTACAACCACTTTAAGAGTTACAGCAAATTTGCTGACATAATTGAGGCCATTAACAATTTTCATACTCTGTAAAAAATGCATTTGAGTTTAAAAAACTGTTTTAGCTATGGGCATCAAAAATTATCTAATATCCAACACTGGGTTTCCACCAGGTCACCTGTAATCACACAACTTTGGGTGCCCAAAGAAACTACCTGCTCTGCTAGGATCCCTTTTTTACATTATTTTACATCATAATTTCCCCTTCTACCGGTTCAAACGTGGTTTACAATATTGTGACTATGTGTAAATCATTATTTGAGAGGACTGTATTCCTACCGATGATGAAGACAACTTTGCTGGAACAAACAAAGGTCAGCAGGGACACCCCAAGCTCTCAGGTGGACTAGAACAGTGTTTTCACATGGCAGATTTCACAGTTGGAGCATCCAAGAAAAAAGGCCCAGGGGCCAGATCGGATTTCTCAGCAGGGAATCAGCGGACACTGACACAGCCCACTCTGCCCTGTGGGCAGTCAGATGTAAACGGACCAGCTGTCTGTTTACATCCCACTGCCTTCCGATCCGATCTGACCAGATGAAGGGAAACAGATCCCCTTCTGTTTGGTTTTGCTGGATCAGATTGGAAGTAGGCGGGTGTAAATGCACACAAGCCCATTTACATACACCGCTCCATCCAGAATGGAGGATCTGATCGGAACGCTGGTGTGAAAGGGGCCATCGAAGCTAGAGACTAACTATACCTAATATAGAACTGTCTGGTGTGTGATTCGAATTACCTCACCAGCCGGGTTATTGTTTGATAAAAAAAACCTCCCAAAAACTTGTTTCTGCCCGCACATACTGCAGCATGAGTAGGAGGATGTATAGCACAAAAGCACAATACATAAGGCCGCAGTGTCACCCATAAACACTGTAAAAACCTGTTAACATTACAGTTGCAGTGTATTTTGGATAGCCTCAAAAGATTACCCATTGATTTTACTGATTGAGTTACCATTTACCTTATGAAAGATGAACTATGTACAGGACACAGACTTAACATTTTTTGCATATGAAAACAATTCAGAAACAGGAACATATGAAGAGCAGAGAACGCATTTCTGTTTTCCACATGACAGACTTAACTACACTTACTCCATCCCTTGTGCTGTCTGCCTTGCAATGTCGATAAGTTGAAATATGTCAAATCGAGTCTCAATAACATGCAGATGGCGGTACAGGCTGCTCCCTTCGCACCACTGGGTGATTATTGCAAAGTTAGGTTTTGTCATAAAGCCCATGAAAAGCAGAATATTGACATGACGTGTCTTCCTGCACAGGGAAATAACGGAAAGGATGTTAGCCAAGGTGAGAAAAAGTTACCTTCAGTACAATCATATTTCTGATCCTTACAAGTCACTGCCACCTCCGCTCACCCACCTCAGAACCTGCATCTCATTCTTAAAGGCCTGGATCTGCTCTGACGTTGGATTGGTTACTTTGAGAATCTTGACAGCCACATCGCCGTGCCACTTGCCACGAAATACTGTGCCAAAGGAGCCTGCTCCAATGCGTTTCAGTATCACTACCTCACTGGAGTTCACTTCCCAGTAGTAGCTGGAATCGCGGTATCCCAGCTGTTTCTATAGAGAGAGCCAAAAAGAAGGTTTGGTAACACTATGAAACCGATCACTCCTCATTCATCCATTGAATTACCAGAGCTCTAAGCCCCGATGGTCCTGATCACTCACCACTTTCTTCTTTTCATCTGATGCAGAAGTCTTTCTCTCTCTTGGAGTCTCAACAGGAGACTTTACTGGAGGAGATTTACTCCCAAGAGGAACTCCAGTCTTTGGTGTCCCATCCCGAGCTACAATAATAGAAGACACAAGGATATAAAGAGATGCTATGTTTATTCTCCTTTTGTGCGATCATGCAAGAGTGCCTTGAATATATAGTGGCACTGAAGTACGCTAAACAAATACAAACCAGGTGCTGCAAACATAGCATAAGAATGACAGACTGCACAGAAGAGGAGATGGAGAGAATCAGCTGTGGGTCAGAAAGCTTGGGAACAGTGTAAATAAAGGCCTTCATGATCAATGGGATAAAACAAGGAAGATGTAATGCAAGGTTTTAACTTGAATTAAAAGCTAGATTGTATATGTTCTGCACAGGAGGGGTTCCAAAGGGCACAAAGGATAAACACAAAAACAAGCTGAAGCAGTCTTCAGGAGGGACTAAGAAACAAGGTGCTGAAGAGAACATTTTAAAAAAGCATGAAGACATATAGAAGCTGCACGTGAATAGATATACATGTTCAGAGGCAGTAGGAACCAAAGAATGAGTGTCTTATTTATATTAGATACTCACGAATGACTCCAACGCTCCTCAATGCCTCCTGAACAAATGCAACAGAAAACAAAGAATGTGTAAGGGAAATTAACAAATAATGGTCTCCTTCCTCTGTACTACAAACGTCTTTGGTACTTGTTTAAAGCCCTACCTACACAGAGAGAATCTATAGATCTACTGAACACAAACTATATTGTCTGCTCATAAGGAAAACTAATGCTTGAATAAACAGAGGCTAGCATTTGTAATTAAATCCACACATCAAGACTATTCTTTGAAACTATATCAGGTCATAAAAGCATCTGAAAGAAATCTGCACTTTCATAACAAGAACACTGGAGCTGTGCAATTTTCCTGTTCAAGTTTTGATAGTTTAGTGCAGAAGAAGAGAAGCCTGACTGGTGCCTTACAGCAAGGCCTTTCCTTTTTAAGAGTTAGTTCACCTTTTCAATAAAATATAGCATAAGGGACCCACAGTATGTTCAAAAGCCTTATTTTGTGCCTAAATAGTCATAACTTCATAAAGCCTGGGTGAGAAACTCCTACAGGTACCTGTGCCCTGTCCTGCCCTGTTTTCAGGATGCTTTCAAGTGGTTGTAAAGCTCAGGTATGAACAAATCAAATCCCTCTACAGTTTATACGTCTCAATTAAGAGCACTAAGTGTTATTTCTGTCTGCTGTTTTGTTCCTCTGCTGCTATCAGCATGAATTACTTCTGAGACGTTTTCCTGACACCAAGAGAAAAATGGTGACAGGGGAGGGACCTCCAGCTGATTGACAGCCTCAACTCTGCTTCTGTGTGGAGGTGAGTGCATCTCTTCCCTCCAATCAGCTCTCAAAGCTCTTCTCACTGAGCTCTGAAGTGTGTCATTTCAGCTCTCCACCTCCTTTTCCAGAAAGCTCAGGCAAGCTTTATTAATGCAGCACTTTGAACGGATGTAGGGAAAGGAAAACTGCAGATAAACATGAACAACTTATGTAGGAGGATGTGTGTCATCTCGGTGTATCACATGAGGCCAGTCACTTCACTGGGTATATGTTAGGGTTTACAACTACTTTACCATTAGACACTTTACCCCAGCATCACAGGAGTGAGCATTTTCTTTGTTTTAACTCTCTCTTGCCATGTCTGACAGCACTGATGAGCTCAGACACTGCAGTGAGGAAGGCAGAATATGTGAGCGCACTGCGCATGCACTGGGGTTGTAACAAGGAGAATGCTTTCTCCTGTGATGCTGGGGGTGGGCATCCATTTAAAGCATTCTGATAGGACAGCAGGGGGCACAGCTACCTAAAAGTTTTTAGGACAGACTTTAGGGGTGCAAATGGCCTACAAGAATGGCTATTTAACTAAGCACAATATTTTTAAAGCTTCATAGGGTTTTATTTTTAAACACTGAACTGCCTAGCTAACCTTTTAGGAGTCTTAGATAAACTGCCTATCTTTGGGAGACACTGCCAGTCCACTGGCATTGGATCAACTGGATCTGGACTCCGGGTGTTGAAAAAGTAAGCAGCAAACAGTGTCCTTTATGAACAAAACAACACTATATAACACAATAACACTATAACAACACTGTCAATATTCAGACAATACCTGTTGTGCTTTATGCACAGAAAACAGTCAATCCAGCAAGTTTTCTAAAGATACAATGAAGCATGATAAAGGAACGGACAATGGGAGTTTGAAGATGGCGAAACGTATCTGTTATATTTTATAACAGAAATGTAACCTACATCTAAGCAATGCTCATCAACCAAACTCAAAAAAAGCTTTACTCTACACTCGCAGAGGACTTGGCTAAGATTCCATATTATCAAACTGCCAGTGTCACACCAGCCTCACTAAACACAGTCCTCCCTTCTAGTGTCACACCAGCCTCACTAAACACAGTCCTCCCTTCTAGTGTCACACCAGCTTCACTAAACACAGTCCTCCTTTCTAGTGTCACACCAGCTTCACTAAACACAGTCCTCCCTTCTAGTGTCACACCAGCTTCACTAAACACAGTCCTCCCTTCTAGTGTCACACCAGCTTCACTAAACACAGTCCTCCCTTCTAGTGTCACACCAGCTTCACTAAACACAGTCCTCCTTTCTAGTGTCACACCAGCTTCACTAAACACAGTCCTCCCTTCTAGTGTCACACCAGCTTCACTAAACACAGTCCTCCCTTCTAGTGTCACACCAGCCTCACTAAACACAGTCCTCCATTCTAGTGTCACACCAGCCTCAAACACAGTCCTCCCTTCTAGTGTCACACCAGCCTCAATAAACACAGTCCTCCCTTCTAGTGTCACACCAGCCTCATTAAACACAGTCCTCCCTTCTAGTGTCACACCAGCCTCACTAAACACAGTCCTCCCTTCCAGTGTCACACCAGCCTCACTAAACACAGTCCTCCCTTCTAGTGTCACACCAGCCTCACTAAACACAGTCCTCCCTTCTAGTGTCATACCAGCCTCAATAAACACAGTCCTCCCTTCTAGTGTCATACCAGCCTCACTAAACACTCCTCCCCTCTAGTGTCAAACGAACCCCATTAAACACTCCCGTCCTTTAGTGTCACACCAGCCTCACTTTCTGTTTCACACCAAACACTTGTTACGCAAATCACCTACACTTCACACACACATTTCTATGGAGTTATATAAATGATGACTGCAAAGCCCTTCACATAATTAAAACAAAAAGTCTGTCATAAGAAAAAATATGTAGGCTACCACTGCCTGGCTGTTATGCTAATTCACCGTTTTGCCTGTGGTAGACCTGGATAAAACCGGTGAATTAAGTGTTCGGACTTCTGAGACAGTAACTCAAATAATGGAAGCCTGTGGGAATATGAAAATAGTAGTGGGCACTGGTGACTTGGAACAAGGTTTAGTCTTTGATCCTCACTTATCCAAATGGACCAAGTACATGAAGCATCTTGGTCCGGTTCTGATTAGCCCCCTTGTGCATTTTAATTTCTGTTTGCAGCTCCACCCTAGGCTTAAGCACAATTTATAGGTGTTACTAATGGGGGGGGGGGGGGGGGTTACAGCACAGCATAAGTTCCCTGAACACAGACTGTGCATTTGGAGGATACATTCCATCCCATACAGTACCACGTACAATGTACAGCTGCTGTGTATCATTGATTTTGACATGCAGCTGGCAGCAAGCTGTACACTGCACCTGTGCCTTGGCGGTTGCCCAAAAAATTGGATTTTGACGTACCGTTGAATCCATTTCTCTGATTTTCATTGACGGACATGGTCAGCTCCTGGCATTCTTGACCATTAGGTTATACTGCCCCCTACAGGAGTAGGACACTAGGCGGAAAAAAAACTTCTGGCTACACCTATGGCCAGTCCCAGGGGGTATACTCCCTCTCCCTGCTATATTCACTCAGTTTTATAACAAGCACTGTCAGGAGAATTCTAGCTCCACAAATTGCCGTGTGCTGTGTTGTCAATGAATATCAGAGAAATGGGTTTTACGGCAAGTCAAAAATCTAATTTTCTCTTTCGTTCACTGACGGACACAGCTCCTGTCATTCTTGATCATTGGGATGTCCCAAAGCAGTGATAAACATGGAGGGGTGGGAAACAGCAAAAAAATTCCAAAGGCTAAACAGTAGCCAACCAGGCAACAGGGGCTCAACCAAAACAACTGGAGCCCACCTGAAAAACATAATCACCCTCAAAGAGGATCAGGTCCTCTTAAACAGCAGCCTGCAAACCCTTGCGGCCAAAGGAAGAATCCATAGATGCCAACACATTCTCTTTATAAAACTTTGTTTAAGTGTGCACCGACGACCAGATGGCCGCCTTGCAAACCTGCGTCACTGACGTCTGATGACGGAAGGCCCAGGAGGCACTAAGCGCCCTCGTAGAGTGCGCCTTGACAGGGAAAGGAGGAACCTTACCCCTGATGGAATAGACCTGAACCACCATCTGTCTGATCCATTTGGAAAAGGTCGCAGAGGAAGCGGACAACCCTTTGCGAGGTCAATCCCTGAGCACAAATAGAGGGTCTGACTTCCTGAAAGACTCGGTAGCTGAAAAATTCACCCTAATTGACCCTACCACATCCAAGACATGCAAGGCAATTTTCTTTGGATGTTTAGGCCTGGGACACAGGGAAGGCAACACAATGTCTTCATTCAAATGAAAGTCAGAGACTGCCTTAGGAAGGAAAGACGGACAGCGGCGAAGCACTACCTTATCCTTGTGAATCAACAGATTAGGTGAACGACAGGATAACAGCGCCAGTTCCGACACCCTGCACACAGAGGGTGATAGTCACCAAAAAGGCCACCTTCTGGGACAGCGCAAGTAGGGAAATCTCCCGAATATTTTCAAAGGGAGGCTTCTGTAGAGCTGAAAGCACCAAATTGAGATCCCAAGGCGGCAACCGAGACCGCACTGGAGGGTCCAAATGTTGGACACCCTGAAGAAAGGTACGCACCAGGGAGTGTGTGGCCAAAGGTTGCCATAAGAAGACCACCAAAGCAGACACCTGGCTTTTGATGGTACTTAAGGCCAATTTCTGTTCAACCCCCTGTTGAAGGAAAGGAAGGTTAAGATCCGAGCCACGAGAAGGAGCGAGGATGCACCCCAAAAAAGACACCGCGCAATGTACGTCTTCCACGTACGATGGTAGATCTTCCTCAGAGTAGATTTCCTAGCTTTTTACAACGTAGGAATCACTGACTCAGACAAACCTCTATCCTTTAGCACCTGGCGTTCAACGGCAAAGCCATCAAAGCCAGCGACTGCAAAGCAGAATGGAAGATTGGTGCTTGGGACAGCAGATCCTCCCTGAGAGGAAGCTTCCAAGGAATGTCAGCGACCAGCTCCACCAGATCAGTGTACCAAGCCTGGCGAGGCCAGTCCGGGGCCACTAAGATGACCGGAATCCCTTCCGCCTGGATCCTGCGTAGAAGTCAGGGCAGAAGCTTTAAAGGAGGAAAGGCGTATATCAGACGATACTAACCCTGCAGGGGCAGTAGCGGGTCTGTGGCATCTGCCAGTGGATCCCTTGAACGAGCCACAAATCTTTGCACCTTTCTGTTGAACCGAGATCCACCTCAGGAGTGCCCCACCAGAGACACAGCTGATGAACTGCCGATTTTCCACCCCGGGAATGTGCATGGGCACCTTAGAATGCAGGCTACCTCCAGAGCCTCCAGGGCACTTCTTGTTCCCTTGATGATTGACATAAGCCAGGGCCGTGGCATTGTCCGATTGAATATGCACTGGGCATCCCTGAAGACGAACCATCCAATGATCCAGACACAGTCTGATCGCTCGGAGTTCCAGGACATTGATTGGCAGTCTGGACTCTTCCAGTGTTCAGATCCCCTTAACAGAATGCTTACCTTAACAGAATGCTTACCAAGAACACCTCCCCAGCCGGACAAGCTGGCATTTGTGGTGACCACTGTCCAATACAAGGGGAGAAAGGATTTTTCCAGCCGAATCGCCGGAGAGTGAAGCCACCATATCAGGGACTCCTTTGTTCCCAGACTCAGCTGGATCTGATTGTCTAGAGACTGCGGTGACTTGTCCCAGTTGGTCAGAATCTCCCTTTGCAGGTTCCTCGTATGGAACTGTGCAAACAGAACTGCCTCGAAGTTAGATACCATCAGGCCCAGCACCTGCATGCAAGTCCGGAGGGATGACCATCTGTTGGACAGCAGGGGACGAATTGAAGCCTGCAATTTTTGGAGCTTGTCCAGAGGTAGGAGCACTCTGGCTAAGGCTGAGTCCAGAGTCAGGCCCAAATAGTCCAGCTTTGTGGACGGAACAAGGGCAGACTTCTAAAAATTCAGAATACAGCCGAACTCCGCAGAGTTCGTATTGGGATCTCCAGGTTCTCCATCAGAGCAGGAGGAGACTCCACTTGCAGAAGGAGATCATCTAAGTAACCCAGTACTGCGATCCCCCGTTGACGTAGCAAGGTTAGCACCGGAATTAACACTTTTGTGAAGACCCGAGGACTGGAGGCGAGATCAGAGGGTAACTCCACAAACTGATCATGTTCCTCTCCCACAGCAAAGGGGAGACATTGCTGGTGACTGGCACTGGAATATGAAGATAGGCATCCTTGATATCTATAGAGGCAAGGAAATCCCCCGACGCAGCGATGCCACCACCGTTTGAATGGACTCCATTCTGAACTTCTGTACCCGCACAAAGCAGTTTAGCCCCTTAAGGTCCAGGATTGGACGCACTTTGCCTTCCTTCCTGGGGACTGAACAGGTTTGAGTAAAAACCTTGAAAACCTTACGAAGTCGGAAACAGAAAAATCACCCCTTGAAGGAACAGGTCTTGTAATGCCCCAAACAGACCCTGAAACCGGTCTGGGGACAGGCGCAGATTGGAAGGAAAAAACTATGCCGGGGGACAAGAGTGAAACTCGATCTTGTAGCCGAGCCGGAACGCATGACTTCATGGACCCACTTGTCTTTTACCAGGGAAGTCCACGAGTTCAGAAACCAGAGAAAAATTACACTGGTGAGGGCGCACCTTCATGCAGAAGGAGCCTTGTCCGTAGGTCTGGAGAAGTCCACTCTTGGCTTGCCAGACCAGATTAGTTTGGATCCGCCAGAGGAGGTTCTGAAAGGCTTTGAGCCCTCGTCAGTCGCCCATGAGGGACGAAAAAAATTCTTAGGAGCCGAGAAGGAAGGTCCACGTCTACGACGAGGTTCTTTGCCCTTAGTAGCCTGTGGCAGAAAGGTACTCTCCCCCCCTGTGAGACATTTAATGATGTCATCCAGGGTAGCTCCAAACAGACAATCTTCCATGAAAGGGAAGAGCAGTCAAGGCCTTTTTAGAAGTCTAATCTGCAGACCAGCATTTAAGCAAAAGGAAACGTTGAAGGACCACCGCCAAAACACAGAGGCGAGCCATCAGAGGAGCCGCATCCAAAGAGGCATCACAGATAACCTGCAGCCCCTGGACCAGCTGGTCCGCAAGCTCAGCAAAGGCAGGGGGAAGCTTTTCTCCCTCCAGGTCACGGCGTAGGAGTTTAGCCCACTCTGTCAGAGTCTGCCACACCAGGGAATGGTAAATACCGGCCTCATCGCTGAACCAGCCAAGGTGTACATAGTGCGGGTCACAGCCTCCGCCTTCCGGTCAGCCGGGTCCTTAAAGGCTGTGGACTCTTCAACCGCAATCATGGTTGCTTTGTTCAATCTGTAAAACCGGGGGGTCCACCACTGGTGGGACAGTCCACTTCTTAAGAAGGGACTCCTCATAGGGGTAATGCCTAGTAAAGCGCTTAGGAACCCCATGTGGAGGCTTTGGTCATCCCCACTGTTTCACGACTATTCTGTAAAAATAAGCAGGGAAGGAAAACACCTTTGCCACTCTGGATGACTTATGCGTACCAAAAGGGTACCTGCGCCTCTGTCGCTGCTTCCTCCATCTTCAGGGTCTCACGCACAGATAAATCAGTGCATCCACCAGCACCTTTTCATGCGCGGTTGCAGACGTGGAGGAATCCTCCTCACTATCAGAGGATTCCAGGCACGTGGTCGCAGACCCAGAAGGGTGACCCAAGTCCGCAGCGACCGAATCAGATTCAGCATCTGATGAAACGGATGAGGCAGGGGGCACTTTTTGATAGCCCGTCGCCTGCAAGCCTTCTCAATCCAGAACCGCTGTCAGTGCATGGTTGGTTGGTACCCGGAGGGCCCCGCAGCCTCGGAGAGGGGATCAAGTGGGGAAATGTGCTCCAAAGGCTCTATGAGTCCCCAGGGAGACTCCACAAAAAAAGTGTCACATACTGCTAAGGGACGACCCCCTTCGCGCAGGCAGCACCACCCGGTCCGTCAAGCACAAGCCACAGAGCAATCCTTAGCAGAGACGGAGAGGAGTCCACCAGCTTCACCACCAGCCGACACAGGCACCTGCAATCACCAGGAGAATCTGCACTACACGTGTGGCACTCAAGAAGCTAAATGATCCAGAAGTCAACACCAGGGGATAAGGAGGGGCTCCCACCGCCATAATCGCCGCCCACAGGGCTCCCCTGTCATGGCCGCTATTTGCAATGCTAACCACAAGAAAATGGCCACCGGACTACACAAACATATATAGGAATACACAGACTAAAACAAAATGGCTGCCCCACATGGCGCCACAAGGTAAACAGGGTCCCAGAAATGGGAGCCAGGCCTCAAGGCAGGATGGGATGGGGGGCCCTGGCAGTAGCCCCCACCAGGTACGACCCCCCTCCCCCCACACAGTCGAGGGGGGCAGGCTGAGGGACTCAGCAAAAACGGGGGGGGGTGGACTTGGGGGTCCGACCAGCCCAAAGAGGGGCCCACGTCCACTCCAAAACCCTCCAGGGGTAGAGGGGGAAAAGCTACTCACCATACCAGGAACCAGGTGGGCACAGCTCCAGACAGATCCTCCTGTCCACTGAAATGGGGGGGGGGGGCGACTGTTGGCCAGAAGGAACGCTGTGACTCGGGCCGAGATCCGGTCGTATGTGACCTTGTGAGACGTTTAACTCGCAGGGCCAGCCCCCCGTCCAGTGGGGCCATGTCGCAGCCAACTTAGCGCGGAGCTGAGGTCTGCGCATGCTCGCTTGCCAGTTGATAGCAGATCTCACAGGAAAAATCAAGGAGGAAAACATTTTCTATCTAAAAAATTTTGCCAGGACCAAAGATCCCAGAGCAAGGAACTAGGCCCTTACTACTGACTAGGCAGAAAAATAAAAACTGAGTGACTATAGCAAGCAGAGGGAGTATACCCCCTGGGACTGCCCATGGGTGTAGCTAGAAGTTTTTGTCTGCCTAGTGTCCTACTCCTGTAGAGGGGCATTATAACCCAATGGTCAAGAATGAAAGGAGCTGTGTCCGTCAATGAACGAGAGAGAAATTTAATTTTTTTATGCTCGGTGGGCCAAACCACCTGCCTGCATAAGACAAAACCCTACATTAACATATAGATAACACAGCCCCTGTAGCACTGACTGATCATCTCCAGCGTGCACCTGCTTCCAGAGGAGAGCACTGTCAATCACCCCTTATAAAGTGTTTATCGCCTTACTAGCAGTAAGAGTGGGGAAGGTGTGGCGAGCTGACTGATTATGCTGCTCTGCAACCACAGGACAGATCAGAACCAAGTGCTAAAACGCACTTGGTCCGCTAGGGGGTTTAATAAAGATTTTAAAACAAGTCAGTGATGGCACCTCCAACATTTTTATGCTCATGGATTCCCTTTAAAAATGGAAGACAAACATTTTTAGCAGAAGGTCAGCAATATTGGCCTTTATCATTATCATATAATGACCGGTATCCTTTAAAAATTGTTAGCTTTTGTTCTCATAAACCCCATTTACATACTTTACGGTATCTTGAGAATTATATAAATAACAAACATCCTGTGTTTAAAGGGGTTTTCCTCCCAGCTGAAACAGAAGTCAGATGCCTATTGACAAAACTGATTTTATAACACTTATCAGAACTCTTCCTACGGACTCCTAAAACCTGAAAGGTAACTAGCACAGTTCTTCCGTAAAACGGTGAGCAAGAGAGTTGTGTTAAAACAATCAATGGACGCATCTAACACCTATTTCAAGAGATCAGTTGAAGCTAGTGGCTGAAAAGCCTTACATTTTACAGAAAAAAAAAGATATACTAGTATTTCCCTTTCTCTAATATAGTTAGAAGAATCCAGTCTCTCCCTGGCAGGGTACCTCAATAATGTTGTTATCCACGGGGCCAGTGGTGCTGTCAATATGAACGTTGGGGGTGGAGGTGGAGCGATGCCGTTGCAGGGGTTGACCCTCGCTGGGGAATGAAAAGGAAGCAGCTCCAGGGTGCTGTGTCCGGGGGCTGCAGGAAGGGAGAGATGGAATGGGGTGGGCACCAGGGACATCAAACAGAAATGGTACAGAAATGAAGAGGAGAAAAGTTGTGACAGGATAGAAGAGGAAGTGGTGGGTCTCGTTACCTGGTGGATGGCTGCGGGGTGTAGGGTTCATGGATAATGCCAGGGGATTGATCAAGGTATAATGGGAAATCCGTATAACTGCCTGCCGGCCTGGAAAGGTACACACAGACAGACAATGTGTGTTATGAACTTGTAGCCCGTATCTCTAAGATGTCCAAATAGGTTAAGTGACAGCTATAGGAAATTGTAGGATAGGCCTGATCCCTACTTACTTGGGCAGTTTGGCCATGTCCACACAGGCAGTGGGCACTTTACTGCTGCAATGCTGGTGAAATTTGTAGCCGCATGTCTGACAGCGGAAACCATTAAACAGGAATTTCAGGCAGAAGTCACAGAATGCCAGGTTGAAATGTGTTTTCCTCACCTGGGAAAAAGGGAACAAGCGTAGGTCATCAGGATGAGCATATAGAGATAAGAGACAGTTAAAAGCACCTAATGATTACTCACAAAATTGTGCATAGATAGGGGGACATCAGCGAGAACCTCCACCATCAACTCCTCTCCTACCAGTGGGGTGATATCCGTCTCCCAGTCTGTTAAAGTTTTTCGTCTGCATAACAAAAAATTAGAAGCCATTTAATACAAAAACACTAGTGGTAGGGTTCAAAGAGTCTTCTATTTGTGGTCATACAAATGGCAAAGTTGGAACATGGGTGACTGCAGGTTGTGCAAGTTTAGTTACGCAGAAATGAATTTACCCAATGAAATCAAAGTAACTGTCACACATTAGAAACCCAGGTCAGGAGTAAACAAATGTCAGAATGGGACGTTCTTCCCGATTTCACATGTTGTCTGTGTGCTATTCATCAATGTCAAATGTTGGTCAGTGTATGACACATGTGAAAGTAGTATGATCCTGTTTTTAATAAATGGGGGGGGGGGGATTCGCTGCCCAGGAACCAATGCACTGGTGTTGCAAATACACAGAGGAAATGTTATCCACAGAAAAACAAAAAAGTTTCAGTGATGATTGAACAGGATGTGGGTGACATGTCCTTGAGAACTGTTTATGATAGATGCCTGAAAGATCCTAGATCTAAAGGAGGTATCCTGGTACTGTACACCTTGTTCTCCAGTCCTACTAGCAAACTTACTTATCAGGCTGCTTGGGAGACAGACTTGGGGGAGGAGATAGAAGAGGAGGAGAGGGTGCGTTGGTTGACCATGGTGCACAAGGAGATTCTCAACCCCACATTGGTTTGAAGCAAATTATAAAGTTTATACCATTGGTGAGGTTAGCAAAATCTCCTCCTAATGCCTCCCCTCATTGCTTCCCAGGATGTCGGCAGGAGTAAAGCAAATTTCACGTCTGGTGGTCCTGATTTTGGATCAGGAAATTCTTCACTAAAATGTCTATTTGCCCAGGAAGTCCTCTGAACTCAAGCCTCTGTCAATTTACATTATGGGGGGACAACTAAGGCAGGACACAATGTCAGAAAAATCTCAAAGCCTTTCATTAACAGGTTTAATTTAGTAAGCCCAAGTTAATACAAAACAATAGTGTACAGTAACTTTGGCTGTCAATCAAATAATGTTTCAGCAGCAGAGAGAAAAAGGTCCAAAGCAGCTAATTTCTGATTGGTTTCTTGGCACGGCAGGGTGTTAATTGCATGTGAACAGCATTACATACTACAAATTTTACAAAACAAGCAGACATTTTATCTGCTGAAGGAACAGTGGAACAGTACGCTGATCAATTCACAAAATGGCAGATGCTACTGTAATAGGTAGCAGGTGCTCTTTAACACTATGAAGAGTTTCTTCAGACCTCAGCGGAAAATAAAAACAAAATCTGCTGCAGCCTGGCATTACATAACCAGCTCCTAACTATAACCATTTCTAAGTGATGAATAATGGGGCAGTGATGCCAAGCTTCGCAATATGAAGGGAAACAGGATTTCAGCTGACATATGCCCAAGCTCTGTGCTAAACGCACATTCAAAAAAAAATGTAAAAGATTGCTTAGGAGTCAAATGATAAAAATGTAAGAGCAATAGGAAACTGTACCAGCTGCCCATAGCAACCAGACTCATCCCTCCAGAGCATGTGAGAAAATAAAAGCAAACATCTCATTCACAGATAAAAGCTGCAGTTCCCTGGCAGCCTTTACTCCAGAAAATATGCTTTTTGTACTTCCAGGGACCTATTGAAAGGTCCCTGGAAGTCTTAAAGTGGTTGTAAACCTCAGACATGAAATATGAACAAAGCATATGCCTCTATAGTGTGTACTTGTCTCAATTCAATGCACTAAGTGTTATTTCTATTTGCTGCTCCATTCTTCTATCATCGTGAATCACTTCTGACAAGATTAGACTGACCCTAACAGAAAAAGAGAGAACCCCATCTTTAAGACCATAAGCTTGAATGATCATCTTTCTAAAGGCTGGTACACATGGGCTGAATATCAGCTACGATCGGCCGGTTCAACAGAAACCAGCTGACATTTAGCCAGTGTGTACAAATGCCTGTCCAACAAGTCGGTCGTTATCTAACGGGTATGTTGGAAAACCAGCACCCGATCAGCACTTGCAGCCAATGGCTGCAAGTGCAGATTAGCGTGTTCTGGTGATATGGAAGGGGGGCAGTCGCCCTGTCATAACACACTGGCTCAGTGGGAGAGATCGTCACACTAACATCGCTTAGTTAGTAACGCAACCTCTCAAGTTTTTTTTTCGTTCAGCCAGCTGGGTTAAACTAAAAAAAAAAAAAAAATCCCCGTGTGTACCTTGCATGAGCCATCTACAACTAGTGGAACAATAAGCCAGGATGCCTTTTGTGGCCCATTCAGAAGGACAAAATAGGAATCAGTCCTTCTGAAAGAAGCAGTGGCTGAGAGATAAAAGAATCACACAGCCCAGTCCACTTCCAGACGATGAAAGGAAATTTCATTTTAATTAACCAGAGCTGGAGAGAGGAACAGGAGAACAATATCCTAGTTGGTTTGAATGGCAGACTCTACCCTGGGCAAGAATGAAGTTAGTCCTGTCCCTATAAAAGATAACAAAGAACGCATTGCAAGATAAGACTGTGTTTCAGACCACTCTAACAAAAGTGATGGTTTCAAGGAAAGGCACCTTGTGGATGAGAATGGAGAGAGCAATGTCTCCAATGGGTTTACATGGAAGTATTTGAAGAGTTTAGAGAATCAGATTCACATTCTATTAGGGTCACTGGTGAGCAGATAAAACGAGTCACATGGCAAACATACTGTACAAAGGTCTTAAAGAATAAGAGGCCAGGAGCACCCCATGAGCGTGGTATCTAAATGGGAAAGGGACGTAGGAACTTTGGAGGAGGAACAATGGGAAGAGGCTCTCTTGGCAGTCAAGCAGTGCTCCCTGAATGTGGCACAGCGTCTATCACAACTATATTTACTCCTGCGGGTCCATAACACTCCAGTGAGGGAGTCCCCTACATGCTCCAGATGTAGTAGAGACCGGGGAGATTTGATTCACCTTATGTGGCGCTGCCCAAAGCCGCATAGATATTGGAAGGAGGTCATTGCCACCATTGCCAATGTCTTTTAGATACAAATACCTGAAGATCCAAAAATCTGTTTGCTGGGATTTCCGAGTGACCTACAGAGAGGTGATGCACCCAGGGAGGTCATAGCGAGGGCATTGTTTCACGCACGGAAGGTAATACTTTGCCATTGGATCTACACAGACCCCCCCTACTTCGAAGGAATGGTTAAGCTCAAATACGGGATACCATTGGATTAGAAAAATATATTTTTCAACACAGAGGCTGCTATGGCGAATTCAATAAGCAATGGACACCTTGGTTAGACACACCAGGACTAGCGCCAGTGGACTTGACTATGGTTGGTCATTGTCAGAGGTTAATAAAGAATCAGATTAAATTAAATTTGCAAAATCTAGATGGCAGGCCTTCTGGTGATTGTTCGAGATAGGCTCAGGTGCTTGTAGTACCCAGACCTGGTAAGACTTCTGGCAAATGCATCAAAGCATCTTGATCTACTGCCAATTTGCCTGCTTCATGGTTCCTGGTTTTAGCATCGTAGCTGTTTGAGCCCAGGTTATAAGGGACAGGGGCATTTCCGATTCCGGGATTCCTGAATCCCAATTATTCCCTTGGGTAATAGAGAGTGGGGTTAGATGCACACTTCATCAAGTCATATATTTGTTAAAGGTTATGGTTTATTATGTTTCTATGGATATATTACTTTAATGCTTTTAAATCAGTATATTTTACTGTATTTTGACTGAGCTGGATTCTGTACTGCTGGCACAATTTATTCAAAAAACTTTATTTGAGAAAAAAAGAATAAGAGGCCAACAATTGCTGAGATAAAAATGGAAAAGGGCAGACACCTGACTCTAGACAGTGCAAAGTGACAGACCCAGCTGCAGGAAGCAAAGGATTCTTCCCACAGAAAAACTCCTGGAGTGAAAGTTCCTTGATTCACACCAAGTGAAGCAAGCCTTCCAATGACAAATCTTGCAACAAGTAGCCCTTCTAGCTTTGAGTATCACAGGAATCCCAGAATCGGAAATGCCCCTGTCCCTTATAACCTGGGCTCAAACAGCTACGATGCTAAAACCAGGAACCATGAAGCAGGCAAATTGGCAGTAGATCAAGATGCTTTGATGCATTTGCCAGAAGTCTTACCAGGTCTGGGTACTACAAGCACCTGAGCCTATCTCGAATAATCACCAGAAGGCCTGCCATCTAGATTTTGCAAAGCAGATGAGGAAGAAATGTCAGGGTACTTCCAATCTCCAATGAAACATAGCTGGATAAGCAGCTACAAAAGAAAAAGCCTTGGAGGCCTCAGGAGTCCTAAATGACCCAAGACTTGAAACAGCACAGGCAGAAGCAACAGGTGGATCCCCAAATATCAGAGTGTTTGTGCATTGCATCAATAAGAGCTGAAACTCCTTTAATATGGGAGTATATGTGACTCCTCAGGATTAAACTGATTATTCAAAGTAAATTTATACCCAAAACCATGAATGTAAATCACAGCTTACCGACTCTTAGATGTGGTGGCTGCATTCGTTTTCTTTTTTATTTATACATTTTTTTACCCCCTCTGTTTTCACCTGGTGATCTGACCAGTGACATACCCCCTGTATTAGAGTGCTCACAATTCTGGAGGAAGGAGCACAGGCGCACCTGTGGACAGCAACATTGTCGGTGTGGTGGGAGGGGAGTGTTAGATGTACTAGTAGATTTAGCTATACTAATAAACTGAAGCTACACTCCAGGTCACACTGCAGTTACACCAACAAATACATCTGATAAATGTAAGCACCCCTGACAGTGGTAAATGGTTTGTCTCTTCACTCTAACTGCTACATTTGTAAACGTGCTTGTTCTGTTGAAAAACAAAAACCTAAAGAGCACAAACCACCCTAGTGTAATATTGTTTATTGATGACTAGATAAAACAACCAACATCCAATGCACTCACATTTAGCATGATGGTACAGGCACATATGCATAATCCATGCCACCATCTCGAAGTGGTCACACTTGTCAACCCGTGGGGGAGATGCCCAAATACGAAGACACACCTCCAAGCGAAGGAGGAATTGAGTGTATATGTGGTTATTATGACGTGTTTTCGAAGCGTGGTCTCCATCCCACAGTAAAAAGGCTGCATTAAAGTATTACTAAAACCACAACAGTAAAATCAATCTGTATAAGCAGTAAAGCATGCTTGTTATACTCCCTGTTGAACCTAAGGGGTTAATCTTGCACACTGTGTGAAAAGGCTGTTTGATCCTGTCTTCTCTGATCCTCCCCTTCTCCCACAGTTCCCAATCCATCTTTTGATAAGACTGGGCATATGCAGAGTGCCTTGGGGGCACTCTGCATATGCCCAGTTTGATGTGTAATGCTAGACTCATGGGTCACGCAGCCTCATAGGACAGGCAGTTAAGAGGATTTTTCCTCCTACAAGCTTTAACCAGTGCTTGGCTGGACACTGATCGTCACAAGACTGCTATATACTGCTGAAGAGAAAATATACTTCAGTTATATTTACTAAAATAATTACATTTCCATATTCTGTGTACTGTGGGAGACCAGATATAGTGAATGCGGTGTCCCGGGTTTAGTAACACTTTAATTTGCAGACCTAGGACTGCCTCCCCAATGCACCTTTAAGGGAACTATCTTTAGGAGAGGCAAATCCAACTGGGTCTACACCAGCCTTTTTCAACCAGGGTGCCTTGAGGTTGCTTCAGGGGTGCCTTGGCAAAATGCCCTAAAACTGCCCAAAAATTGTATACAAGGCTGCAGATGGATGAAGCCTGCTTTTTAGTTACACAAAGCCAATGGTTTTCATTGTGCACCATTACGACCTTCTAGCTGCCAACCTCCTAATGACCAATGACATCAGTTGATAAGGAGGATGTCAGTCGTCTGTACAGCATCCTTGTTTGACCCTCCCTTGCCCCTCTCCATCAGCTGTGGGGTCACATTAGCAAAGCGATGGAGAAAAACTGAGGAAGAAAAGAAACATTGGAATACTAGTCATTACCAGTCTGCACCTCTAACGCTGGGTCTCCTACCTGTGTAGAGGTTGCTGCATTTTGTAAAACCATTTGAATAATGTTTATATTGTAGGATGGGGTGCCTTAAGACTGTCCATAATTGTGGAGGTTGCCTCGAGATTGTCCATAATTTAAAAAGTGCCTTGACTAACAAAAAGGTTGAGAAACACTGGTCTACACAATACATACAGCAGAGACTAAACCACACAAAAAAACATGAAAAACAACAGAGTTACTGGCTCAATCACCAGATGAAAATAAAGGAAGGAAAGCCGATAAAACTAACACAGCCATCACATCTAGGCATTGGTAAGCTGCAATATTATAAATGTTTGCTTTTGGGTTTAATACCAATTTAGCATTTGCGTGTTTTAGAACCAAAGTCTCTGTGATTGATGGTTAAGAAGTCACTAAGGCCACATGTAAATAAGAGTATCTACTGGAAAAAGCACAGAAGTGTTCTTGTGGTCTGTGCATTTAGAGTAAGCAAAGTAATGTGTAAACTAGGTCATAAAATTTTGCATGAACATCGTAAAAACCACAGCCGAGAGGACAAAGGACCAAGTCACACCTGACTGAGCCAAGGAGGGGAGAGACTGACGACAGAGAATAACATGACTCCAGGTTGCAGAAGTCCGCACCATTGGCAAGAATGCTGCAAGCAGCCCCAATAGAAAATTAGCTGCAGGCACCCAATATAGCGGGACTGCTCCCCCCTGTGTCAAGAATCGGAAATGCTGTGCCTCAGGGCAGCCCTGCAACATACAGTCCAATAGGGTCCAGATGCAATATGGCCCAAAAGCCAGGCTAAGGACAATCCTGCCAGGTGGCTGGATGGGAAGGGTTGGGACGATAAGATGGGAAGCCTCCAGAAGAAAAGAGTCTTCATTGAAGAAAAATCAAAGACAAACCTGCTAGTAAAAAACAGAGGTTGGAAGTAAGATGGGATATGGATATCCTGGGCTGGCCCAGTGTTCAATCCTCCTGTAGATGGCTGTATAACCTGATGGTTAAAGGCTTTCTGTGTCTTTCAATGCACAGAAAAGGAAACTGGATTAATTACACAGGTTATTGCTATAAAACAAGGGTTGGTTTCAATCATAGATGAGTTTTTTGAACACTGGCTTTTGTTAGCATCTGAGCTGTTCTTTGCCAAACATGTCAACCTAAATGCAAAATCAACTCCATAACCAATTCAAATCCAAACTTAAAGCAGTTGTCTTATCTGGGCAAAAAAATAAATAAAAGTCAGCAGCTACAAATCCTTTAGCTGTAGATCTTTGACCTCCCTGGCGGTATGATTATGTCAGGAATTATGTACCAAAAGCGGTACAATTTTTTGCATGGAAATTTGGCGTTATGTATTATAGGCCTACAATTCTTAGTAATTACTGACTTAAGCCTGACCAAAACAAGACTCTAGAAGACATCCCAGATGTGATCAATTTGAAACACAAACGCATGAATTATAATGTAATCAATAATATAATTTTATTATATAATATATATATATATTATATAATAAAATTATATTATTGATTAGATTATAATTCATGCGTTATATATATATATATATATATACACACACACACAACACACACACACACACACACACATATATATATACATATATATATGTTATGTGTTTGTGTTTTGTGCAACGTTTTAATTTCCCTCCCTAGTTCTGCTCCCATGCAGCATTGCTGCTGCAGGGAACGGAACCAGGAAGTCCTCATACCAACAGACGAGCGGCGGGGATCTCGGCCGGCGGTCACAGCAATGAGAGATCATCGCTGGATCATCAGGAGAAGGTAAGACACACCGCTGCTCACTCTGCACATTCACCCCGAGCGTGACTCGGGGATACCGATAACAGCAGGAAAATTCTACCCCGAGTCAAGCTCGGGGTTACCGCTAAGCAGGTTAATAGAAGGACACTTACCTGTCCAGGGATCCAGCGAGGTCCCCACCCGGGCTATTTCTTCACTAGCCTTCGGGTTCTTGGTGCTGGAATACTAACTGTGGACAGCCGACTATGCAAATTTCAGCTTCGTAGCCGGCTGCCCACTGCGAATGAGTGAGCAGCCCTGTGCTTTGTGAATGGTCCCGCAGTCTTGTGGGACCTGTGACATGTCCCAAAGGACTGCGGGGAGAAGGGGGTTGGGAACTTCCACTCGAATCATTGAGGCGATCCAAGCGGAAGTGGGAGTGGGCACCTGTCAAAACCAAACCCCCAAAAAGAGGACATGGGGGGGGGGGAGATTAAAAGCAGAACTTCCCCTTATGGGAGGAATTCTGTTTCAAGAAACTTTGAAAAACTAAAAAGTATACGGATTTGCTTTGCCTCTATGTCTAATGCCTGTGCACGTGACAATAAGGATCTTGCATGAAATGACAATTGCAGAGATTAACAAAGTTTGGAAGAATCCAGTCATTTTTCACTTTGATGATAAACATTCATATTTTAAAGCAAATCTGGGCAAGGCAACAGGTTCCTCAGCTGCTGAAACCAAGGAAAGGAATCTCTGCATAAGCTCTAAGTCAACCTAGTAGGAGCTTACACAGGGCTGATGCCTCTTCTGTGTGCCGTCACAAGAGGAAAAGGGTTTCCCAGCTCCTCTATACCTGCAAGCACTTGATATTTTATGCTCTCCTAGCGACTGAACCAAATAAAGGATAATCAAAGGAAATGTGTATATGGCCTGCTAGGGAGGGGATTTTAAAGAGAACCTGTTGCATTCTTTAAATGTTCTTTAGATACAGACACTGAAGGCAATTATTGTGAATTTAAAACAGCGCTGCAAAATCATTGAGCTGTAACACAATAGAACCCATAACATGACATGACATTAAAAGTCTTGGTGCCTTTCTTTTTTTTTCCTGACTAAAACCAACTTAACTATTAGATGTTAAGGAGAAAGAAAGTGCACACTTAGGCACCTTTCACACTTGCGGACCGTTCAGATCCGCCTGTCAAGTTTTTCAGGTGGATCTGAACGGATGCCCCAAGCATCTCTATGGGGCATCGGATGTCAGCGGAGACATGTCCACTGACATCCGATCCGATCCTGTCCATCAAATCCGGACGGATGGAAACCCTATTTTCCATCCGTCTGGTGAATCGGATGAGAACGGACAGGCGGTCCGTTCTCATCCGATTCTCCAAGAGGAGAGTGGCGATCTGATACCTTCGTACCTTCGTCTCTGCACACAGAGCGGAGACAGAGCTGTCATCCGCCTGCTCAGCAGGGGATCGGCGGATCGATCCCCCGCTGAGCAGCACGGCTCCATCGACAAAAGGGAGCTGTGTGAAAGGGGCCTAAGGAAGAAAAATTCAGATCTCTCCATATGTTTTAACAGTTATTAGACTGTAATCATTTTACTCTTAAACAGTTCTTAAATGTGTATTTTGAAGTATTTTTACAACGAAGTGCCCTCACATTAGTGCGATTGCGGAGATTGCATGTAATTCGGAGCGCACTGCTCCTAAATTACATGTGATCTCATGTGCGGTGCGAATTTCAGCCATACACTTTGTATGGCTGAATTCACACCGCATCCGCAATAAACACGCATGAGGCTTTTTTTCATCCGCAGCAGAATCGGATCGCATAGTGGTTCACACTAGTGCGATCAGATTCTGTGCGAACTTGCAGATCGCACTGCGATATGCGATCGCAACTGGGGGTGTCGTTAACTTTTAATTGATGCCCCCTGCTTATCGCATATGGCAGTGTGAACTTCCAGAGGTGCGGATGCGATGCGGGATCACGCTGCATATTTGCAGTGTTCCCGCATCGCACAAATGTGAACCGGAACTTAAGGAGTTTAAACAGATCCTCTATAAAATCTGTGGCTTCAATTTGCAGCCCCCTCTTCACTCCCAAAAGACCTACAGCCACCTACCCATGTAAAAGGCGGTAAACTGCACAGCATTGCTGGTTTAAACCGCGCACTTTCAGAGCCTTATCCAGGGAATCGTAGACTGTCATTCCAGGCCGGACATTCACCTTAAAGACGACAAGACAAAATCAAAGACAAAAAGAAATAAGAAATACATTTTGAATCCAATTCCATGCCAGCAGAAATAAAATGAGATTAAAGCGGATATTCACTGTATCTGAGCACCACAAAACAAAAACACTATTTAATTTATTTTTTATATTCAAAGCAAGCTCCCCTATACACGTCTCCATTCTTAATTCTGCTGAGAAATCACTTTGAAAAACATCACCTATTTCTGGTCGTGGCCACCTTGAGTAAAGGCAAATGATTAATGTAGCATTTACTTCCTGGAATCCATCTGCCCTTAGCTCTAGCATGCATGCAGAAGTGTGTGAGAAAACCCCTCCTCCTCCCCTGAAGACTCGTGGGATGTATGACATAATTTGCCTAGGCAAGAAACCAGGAAGTAACTGAAGAAATGTAAAAAAAAAAAAAACAAGTAAATATGATGATACTTTCCTATCTATTTACTAATGCTAGCAGCATGAGGATTAAAAATAATCAATGTTGATTGGGAGAGTGAAGTTCTACTTTAACAGAGTAATAAACAGTGTCCTCTGTCATCATCACTAGAAGGTATTTACATAGCACCAACAGTTTATGCATCTCTTTACAAAGCAAAGGGAGACAGTACAGTTACAAAGCAATTTAATACTATAGCATGAAGAAAAGAAACCCATATTACATTAAATGTTGTTCACGTCAAACATCCAAATTGCAAGTGGGGAAATGTCTTTGTGCCAGCTCCTGTAGCTGTTACCAAGTATGAATAAAGGCAGTTTTTTGATTTACATTAAGATACCACAGCAAGATGAATAGTTATTAATTTAGAGTTATGGGCCTCAAAGTTGTAATTTTACACATACAACAAAAAAAAAAAATAATAATAAGCTAAAGTTACGTAGCAGATCACAGAAAAAAAAAAATCTGTTGATCTGCACGAAACTGCAGCAACTAATTACAATGTAGTTAAATAGTTATATTGCATTGATCAATGATCATTGTTACAAGCTCACACAGTGATCAACAATGCACCATCACGTGTGATCTAATGGGGAGCCCTAATCCATATCAAAGTGCATGTTACTGAATGGGCTGCCAATGCACCACAACAGAAAAGAAAACAACTGCACCTCTTTCATTGCAATGCATGCGTGAAGCTGGCCTTAAAGAACTAGTCACAGTTCTTGTACCTTTGACTGTCAACTGACATTGGGTCACAGAAAACAGTTGTGGGGCATTGTAGGGTGCACTAGGTGTGTGCTCAGCTGAAGACCCGTGGAGGTCCATAGTGGTTTAAAACTTTGTGTGTCATTCATTGTTCACCAATAGTGGTCAAACACCGACAGACATGACCCATCAAAATTTTGAGAGTGAAAATAAAAAACTTGGGCTTGGCAATATGCATGTAAAATACATGTGGCAATATGCATGTAAAAGATCTACGCCTTTGGGGCCAAAAAATGGCCACAAAGGGAAATATATCTTGCCCATCCCTGACCAAACTGCTTAAAGTGGTTGTAAACCTCAGACATTAAATATTAACAAAGCATATCCCTCATTAGTATGCACTTGTCTCAATCCAGAACACTTAGACCCTGTTCACACTGGGGCGACCTGTCAGACGACCTGGTCGCCTGACAGGTCACCTGCCATAGAGTAGCTGTGGACCCGTTCTAATAGGAGCGACACAAGTCGCTCCGACTTAGAAAAAGGGTCCGGAGCTTCTTTGGGGCGACCTGGAGCGACCTGCATTGACTTCAATGATATGAAGTCCGTGCCGGCCTGTGAGGTCGCCCCGGCAAGTAGCGTTGCCCCAGTGTGAACGGGGTCTAAGTGTAATTTCTGTTCACTGCCTCATTCCTCGGATATCATAAGGATGAGTCACTTCTGACGAGTAATCATGACACTAAGAGAAAAAAGGTGAAGGGGAGGGTACAGTCTGTGATTGACAGCCTCAGCCCTGTACCTGTGTAAGGATGGTGTGTCTATTCCTTCCAATCAGCTTTCAGAGCTCTCCTCACTGATGTAACTTCAGCTCTCTGCCCCCCCCCCCCTGCTTTTTAGAGCTGAGAGATCCTGTGATAATTCTGCACTTTGAACGGATGTAGGGGAAAGACTTATGTAGATAAATTGGTACAACTTATGTATGAGGATTTATTTCAGCTTTGTGTATCTGAGGCCAGTCACTTCACTGGGTATATGTAAGGGCTCTTTCACACGGCCGCTCCGTGTGAAAGCTCCGCTGCGGGACTTTTTTTTTTTTTTTTCACGGAGCGGATGACATTTGTGTCATCCGCTCCGTATGTCCGCATATCATCCCATCCGTTTGCGGATGATATGCGGACATAATGTAAGTCTATGGGCATTGCGGATGTCAGCGGGTGACACCACTGACATCCGATTTTCATTCCTTTCTGTTTTTTGAACGGATGAAAAAATAGGGTTCTGTTCCGTTCCAAAAAACGGAACAGAACTGAAAGGAAGAAAATCGGATGTCAGCGGATGGTCATCCGCTGACATCTGCAATGCCATAGACTGACATTATGTCCGCAAATCATCCGCAAAAAAATAGGATGATTTGCGGACACACGGAGCGGCCGTGTGAAAGAGCCCTAAGGGTTTACAACCACTTTAAGCGTTTGGGTTACATTGGCACCTACAAGAAGATTTTTTTTAATGAGCTAAAATACAGCCCATTCATTCTAATGTGCCTATGCACACAGGCGCGTAAATGAGCGCCGCGTATTCTTCAGTAAGAACAAAATAGAAAAATCTGCATTTTTGAATAGTAATTTACGCCTCATGCGCGCAAATACGATCAAATGAACGCACACGATCCCATACTGTTGATCTGAAAAAAAGAAATTGCATATGCGCGAAAATACGCGCATTTCAATGAGACAAAAATTACGGCTGAAAAAGGAGATGCTCAAACAGGAGTATCGTGTGCAAGAGGCCTAAGACCAGATCCCACCAATATTTTTTCCAACATGCAGAAGTGATGCACACACACAGAATGATTTATTCCCTTTTGTGTGGAGAGAGAAAATAAAAAGTAAAAGGATTGACCGACAACTTCTCATCAGTCATTATCTCGGTTTAAAAAGATCATCTCAACCAGACATGGAAGAAGCATATCTTGCCCGTTCTTGTTTTTTAAGTCGCAACAAAACTAGATCTTTACTGAACTGATGCCTAGCAACGTATATATAATAAATCTTACTTCCAAGAAAATGACTTGGGGTGTGGAATACAATGGCACAGACTGCAATGTTGCATTTTTAAGTCAGCTGGTTAACACAGACCCCATCTGATAACTAAATCAGCAATGCTGCCTGCCTTCTAGATGGCACTGTGGCCACCCAAGGCAAAGATTTTCATATAAGTACCATATAGGTGCCATAAACCATAGTAACAAAACTCAGGCTGAATTAATCCGGCTTGCTTTGCAGAGACCCCCTATGTCACCTAAGGGTCAAACTATCTTGGTGGTTGGTCATTGTGCAGCCAAATTCTATCAAACTACATAGTAACCAATGACAAGATTAAGGCTCTATTCACACCTGGGCGTTTTCAGCTCCAAAAATGCTCAAAAGAAACGCTTCCAAAACGCCCAACAAGTAAAACCCCATTCATTTAAATGGCCCCTGTTCACATCTGAGCGTTTTGCAAAACGCCTGTAGCTGAAAAAAGTACATGAGCTTCTTTTTGGGCTGATTACCAGCGTTTTTGATAGATGTCAATGAAAAACGCCTGAAAAAATCGCGGTAAAATCGCGGTAAAAAATCGCGGTAAAAAACGCTACGCTCAAGTGTGAATGCAGCCTAAGGCTCCGTTCCCATGTAGGCATTTTGGGGGCGTTTTTCTGCTCTAGGATCAGCTCTCAAAACGCCCAACAAGACAAATCCTATTCATTTCAATTCCCCCTGTTCACATCTGAGCGTTTTGACGCTGTGAGCAAAACGCCCAACGCTCAAAAAAGTACATGAGCTTCTTTTTGGGCAGATTACAGGCGTTTTCCATTGGTCTCTATTCAATCTAAAAACTCCTGCACAAAAAACGCCTGTAAAAACGCCTGCAAAAACGCCCATAAAAACGCCCATAAAAACGCCCGAAAAAACGCCTGAAAAAACGCCCATAGAAACACCCGTAATAGCAAAGCCAAGATGTGAACGTAGCCTAAGATCAAGATTAAGTAGCAGTCTGTTGGGGTAAAACCAGCATTTACAGGTTTCCATTCCCAGAATATATTTAGTGGTAAGATGCACATCCATAAGAGCACTTTAATTAGCCAAGTAACATATAATGCTATTTACAACAGAAAGGGCTTAGAAATGTTAGGTGCAACTGTAATTATGAAGGCATGGGGGCATTCATCAAGCCTTGCAAAAATCAATATGTCTGAATAAAGAATTTCTTAAAATAGACAAATGTTAACAAAGAAACCCAATAAAATGGACTCACCACTGTCCTTTGCTGGTTTGGAAGATAGACTTTGACGGTGCCACCAGTTTTGCTCTCTGACACTGGGGCTTCACTCTGTGATCCCAACCTGTGGCCATCATGCTGCCTGTGCCCCCGCACCCCGGGGCTGGGTAGCTCCAGGACCGCTGCCGACAACATCACCGCACTACCTTTGCCAAGCTCCTGGGACAGTAAGCGCAGGGCGCCATTTGTCAGGTTCGCTGGGGGTGTATGAGACCGCTTCATTGGAACGCTGCAAACAAGCGAGTGAGAATTAGAGAAAGGACGACAAGATGGATTTCGCGTTTTCCTATGAAAAAACCCCTTCCTTCTGTTTTCTTCTTCTCTGCTCTCCTGCTGTCTTTTTCTTGCAATCAAGCTGCATGTTCCAGAGAAAGAGAGACCGAGCAAGTGTTACTGTGCCATTTGGTGGAACAATACTGCAGCAGATGGGAAAGAGAGAGACCCACAGAACAGGAAAAGTGGGAGGGAAAAAAAGCAAGGGAAAATGTAGCAACAAGAAGATGAGAATAAGCTTAAAGGGAACCTGTCAAAGGGGAAAATTAAAAATATAACATTAAAGCAAGGTGCCTACATTTAAATGTAATAAGTTTAGCCTCTGTGTAACCTGTCTTGGAGATCTGGCATGTCCACCTTCCAACAACCCTTGGGGAAAAAAGAGCCACTGAGCCAGAAGAATCTGCAGTGCAATGTGGGCACCTCTGAGAAGCTTTCATTGGCTACTGTTACTGTCAGTGGGCATGTCAGAGCTCCAGGGTGTCATCTGAGGAAATGCATTAGACAATCCACTGATGTCACCATAGGGCCTTTTCTGACAAAAGATAGCTTTCCCTGTAAGTTAACAATGGCCAAAAGTGGCCAGTTAGCAAAGAGGACAGTAAGACAGGAGGACAGGAGAGAGAGAGACTTCCTTTTACTGGAGTGTGGCAACAAAGTCACTGACAACACTCACAGCAGTTGAAGTGTGAATTTCACTAACTACTGAGGGACACGACAGACATTTTTTTTTTTTTTTATAGAATAAAGTTTTATTAAAGCGGAGTTCCGGCCACAGAATCGTTTTTTTTTTTTTTAAATACTTCCCAAATAGTGATCCACCGCTCCCTTCATACATCCGCTAATCTGGTTTTACACAGTTTAAGAAGTGATTTGCAATCATAAAATCTTACTTTAGAAATCGTTTGCTGAGCGACGCCATCTTTGTAATGGTCAGCCGAAGACGCAGTATGAAAATGTATGCCCTGCTTCCTGGTTCTTGCTGGATGGGGCAGATGAATGCAGCGCGAAATCTCGCGCATGCCCAGTACTATGCAATCGGCTTAGTAAGGGTTTCCATAGGGACGCCTATCATCACGTTATTTCCTGTTTGCAAATAACGCAATGAGAGGAGCGGCGGCCACCTACGTCACTGCCCATTGCCTCCTGGTAGAGATGAGTAAGAGCTCCTAGGACGAATTGCAGGACAGGAAGTGACGGCGTGGCCCGCGGCCGCAGAGGGAGGAAGTGGAAGGAGGGTAAGTATATTTTCTTCTGAAACAAGGTGAGTAAAAAAAAAAAAAATAAAACCAATCGGGAATATCCAATTGTTTTTCAGGTGACACTAAGAAAGTGGCTGGCACAAAATCTATTGTGACGATTTTGCGGCCGGAAATCCGCTTTAAGGTTTTCAAATAGTACAAAAGAAAAGAACCAGGAGTATAATATCAGGAGTTCTCATTGAACATACAGGGTACAGCATAAAACATACATAATAGGTCAAGAAGGCAAGGTGAACAAGGTGCATCAAAAGCTACATCAAACTCCAAAGTAAAATGTTTTTTTTTTTTTTTTTTTTTACTAAATCAATAACACGGGCACAAATAGCCTATACACCGTCAGGGTAGTGTACTGCCTGAAGTACACCAGAGAGCTGCATGAAAAAGGGGGGGGGGGGGGGGAGAAGAAAGAAGAAAAGCTAGAAAAAAAGATATTGCTTACTAGCCAACACCGGGCAGTGCAAATCCCAAGGAGTGGGGGTAGATCATAATGCTATTCTGGTTCAAAACATACAAACAAAAGTTATTGGGTTATGAAGAGGTATACTCAATCATCTGGCATCCCTGCAGAATAATACAGCCAACCCGTCCAGACATCTCTCAATTTATCTTGCCGATTCTTAACCATGTGCACCCAACGTTTTGCCTCCATAATGGCATCCACTTTTCTTTTCTAGTCAGAAAGTGTAAGACAGGTAGTTTGTTTCCAAAATCTAGGGATTTTGCCGTATTCGGCACGTGGGGAGTTACACTCTTGTTATAAACCTTTGTAAAAGATGGGATCCGTGGAAAAGGAAATGAAAAAGGGGCGCCAGTAATCGGCCCAAAGGGACAATCTCTTTATCCAGGGCATGATGGCTTGGCAAAAAACTCTAATCTTGGGACAGGACCACCAAATATAGAGGAATGTGCCATGTTAAACACAACCCCTCCAGCAATGGTCACTAGCATTAGGCAATATCAGCGCTAAGCGGGATGGAGTTTTATACCACCTAGTGGACAATTTTAAAGAAGACACTTGAATACAGGAGCTAATGGGTTAGGTATGTTCCAATGTAATAATCCATTGAATCTGGAGATGGGGGAAGAGTAAAATTAAGTCCAAGCTTCTTCTCCCATTCTCTAATGTAGTAAGGAACAGTCTTTGAGTAAGTGTTTAATACAATCTTGTACATTCGGGATAACAAATGTCTGGAATAGGGGAGTTGTCTACATATAGATTCAAACAGTGTAAGAGAGTGGCTTGTGCTCTAGTTTAGATATAAAGTCAATCAGTTGGCAGTACCTCCAGTTTACAAGGGGGAAGGTTCGGTAAGACCTGAAGGTGTAAAGGGTTCCCCGAGGGGACAGTTTTGCACAGCAGTATCTCAGTCTGCTACCCAGGAGTTAAAAAACCCACATGCTTCACCTGGTTGAAACCAGGGATATCCCCCTAAGGGTGCGAACAGGGGCGTTGGAGGAACAGTGACCAGTCCAATGTTACCTGTCCCAAACTGTCAGGGTGAATGGAGTTAGAGAGGATGTCCAGTCAGAAAGACCTCTGGATGCAGAGGAGATCCAGGGAGCACCTTCCTAGTTCCTACCCGCCATAGATTTTTCCAGGGGGACCCACAGTTTGGTTGAAGTGTCTTGGCACCAATTTAATATATATGTATGAGAGCCATTTCCTTATAAGGGAAACATCTGGGAGACCAACTCCTCGGCCCAGCTTATATCGATGTAAGACAACATATGCTAGCCTAAAGTGTTTAGTGTGCCAAATAAAGATCAATAAGGCTCTATGCAGACATTTACAAAAAGTCTGGGGAAGGGTAATAGGCACGTCATAAAATATATACGATCCTTGGAAGGATCATCATTTTGAGAACATTTACACTCCCAAGCCAAATCAAGGGATAATCCCTCCACTGCTGCAGATCCCTTAGGACATGAGTCAGCAGGGCACCATAGTTAAAGTGATACTAAACTCTCCTTTTTTTTAGTTAAAAATAACAAACATGTTATGTTTACCTGGCTCTGTGAAGGGGTTTTGCACAGAGCAGCCTGGATCCTCCTCTTCTTGGGTCCCTCTTCAGTGTTTCCAGCTCCTTCCTCCTGTTGAGTGCCCCCCACAGCAAGCAGCTTGCTATGGAGGCACCCGAGCTGAGCCACAGATTTCTGTGTCTATTCAGACATAGAACCGCAGCCCGGCCCCACCCCCTTTCTCTCCTTACTGGCTGACTGACAGTGCATCGCCATTGGCTCAGCCGAGACACCCTACAACATTGTTTGATAGAGATGGGGCTTAGGTAAGTATTGGGGGGGCTGCTGCACACATAAGGTTTTTTATATTAATGCATAGAATGAATTAGGATGAAAAACCTTCTGCCTTTACAATCAATCAATCACTTTAAGGTCATAAAGAAGTTTTGGGTCAGAAGAAATGTGGGTTCCAAGGTACTGAAAAAAGAACCTTTCCTCAATGGGGAGTGAACATGGACTGGAAGTAGTTCAGACTTATTGTCATTTTTTTTGAAAAAAAACACTACAGATATAATACAGCCATGACAGCACCTTGCGCTATCTGCAAATAGCAAACACTTTTTTTCTGGACTCCAGGGCGCCATGCAAGGGAACTGATACACAAACAGATGAATCTGATTGTCCTTCAAGATATGGTTCGATTTTAATGAATTCGCAATAGTCACAATTTCACTTCAAAAGGCAAAATCCACCTTTACCAAAAAACTGCCTATGCAGAAAAGGGAGGTCTCTGGTCAAAACTGCAGCTTGTTTTTAAGCAAAGTTAAATCATGCTCTTGTTATAGGTGTAGGCCATGTAAATACCCCATGAAGCATGACTGGGAAACTTCTAGGACATAGGCAAGTGAGGCAGAGATGGACTGCAGAGTCTAAACATGGGAGGGAAATTTCAGCATTTGATTTGCAAAAAAAAAAAAAAAAAAAAAAAAAAAGGTCCTTGCAGAATCTAGGAAAAAGCCTAAAGATCCCATCTTGTTCCATGATCAGTCAGTTCCAGTAATGTCTTTCTAAGGTTCAGGTAAACCACCATGAAGAGTCCAAACAGTCCTTTGAGAAAACCCTGTGAACACAGCAAAGCAAAACACAGTAACTATCGACCTTGGAGAACACAACTGCTGGTGTTGTGAGCCCACAGCAAAATGTAGGTAGCATAGTTGCACTGGAAAGATTAGGACCTGTAAGTGGACATGAAGATGCCCACAGAATTCAGAAGTCTGCCAGACATGACTGCAAAGAATGGTAAGAGAACTGTAGAAGGCTTTGACCTCTAAACCCTTTTGCATTCTAGAACAAAAGGAGCCACCCACCGGAAATGGAGTAATGCCAGAGATGCCTGAAAGGTCTGCGGGGCACTATAGAGAGAATGTCAGGTCTGACAACCTGAAGCAGGATGGGTGACCCCACTGATATTCCCAAAAGAACAGGGGGCATCACCTAAAAGTCAGGAGGACTTTTCACAGGAAAAATAACATCCCGACTTGACATCTATGCATGCTCTAACAATAGATCAACCTTACACAAGATGTATAAAAACTTGTAAGGCAACATAAAAAACACCACTTTCCAAAACCCAGGAAAACATAAAACAGACCTGGTGCAGATACGGTGTTCTGCTGAAAACTCCAAATCACCAAAATCTCAAACTACGTCACTTCAGTGACTCTACAGCAGCAAGAATTGGAGATTTCGAGGAGTTGCTGTTTTCACAGACCACCGGCAGCCTATACACTACGTTACACGCTATAATGAGTCCACCCGCTACTAACCAACATGGCTGCCTCCAAGGCAGCGACAACTTTTTTCTCCTTACCCAGCGTTCTGTGATAACAGGCAATTGGTCATGTACTGTAGTGTATAAGCTGCCAGGGGTCTGAGAAAACAGCAACTCGTCAAAATCTCTAACCATTGCTGCTGTAGATGATGTTGATGTAGATGTTGGTGCCAACAAATCCACCTCAGGGATGCTCCACCGAAGACAACGAACGAAACACCTCTGGATGAAAAGACCACTCCCCTTGGTCAAACGCCTGCCGACTGAGGTAATCTGCCTGCCAGTTTTCCACCCTGGGAATGTGTACGGCGGGGAGGGCTGGATCGAACAGTTCTGCCCACCTTTAGAATGCTGGCCACCTCCAGAGCCTTCAGGACACTTTTTGCGCCTCCTTGGTGATTGACATAAGCTACGGCTGTGGCATTGTCTGATTGAATGTGCACTGGACATCCATTGCTCGGAGTTCCAAGACATTGATTGGTAGTCTGGACTCTTGCAGTGTCCAGATCCACTGAGCAGAATTTTTGCCGAGGATGCCTCCCCAGACAGACAGGCTGGCATCCGTGATAACCACCGTCCAATACGAGGGGAGGAAGAATTTCCCCAGCTGAAGCCCCGGAGAACGAAGCCACCATATCAGGGACTCCTTCGTTCCCTAGCGCAACCAGATCTGATCGTCCAGAGACTGCGTAGTCTTATCCCATTTGGCCAGAATCTCCCTTTGCAGGGACCTCGTATGGAACTATGCAAACGGAATCGCCTCAAAAAGGTAGACACCATAAGGCCCAGCACCCGCATGCAAGTCCAGAGGGATGACCCCATGTGCTGGGCAGCAGGAGACGAATTGCAGCCTGCAATTTCTGGAGTTTGTCCAGAGGAAGGAGCACTCTGGCTAAGGCTGAGTCCAAAGTCACACCCAGGTAGTCCAGCTTTGTGGACAGAATCCGAGCAGACTTCTGAAAAATTAGAATCCATGCCGAACTCCCTCAGAGCTCGTATGGTGATTTCCAGATTTTCCCCTAGAGCATTAGGAGACTACGCTCACAGAGGGAGGTCGTCTAAGTAGCCCAGTACTGCGATCCCCCATTGGCATAACAATGCAAGCATCGGGGCTAACACTTTTGTGAAGACCCGAGGAGCAGAGGCGAGACCAAAGGGTAATGCCACAAACTGATAATGCTTCTTTCCCATGGCAAAGCGGAGGAAGCATTGGTGACCGGCACATATTGGAATGTAAAAAGGTAAGCATCCTTGATGTCAATAGAGGCAAGAAAATCCCCCTGATGCAGGGATGCCACCTCTGTGTGAATGGACTCCATTCTGAACTTCTGCACCCACAAAAAGCAGTTCAGCACCTTGAGGTCCAGGATTGGAAGCGCCTTGCCTTCTTTCCTGGGAACTGTAAACAGGTTTGAGTAAAAACCCTGAAAACTTTCCAAAGTCGGAACTGGGACAATCACCACCCCTTGATGCAACAGGTCTTGTACTGCCCCAAACAGACCCTGTAAACAATCCGGGGACAGGGGCAAGTTGGAAGGAAAGAACCTTGCCAGGGGGACAAGGGTGAAAATCGATCTTGTAGCCAGACCAAATGACTTTGCGGACCCACTTGTCTTGTACCAGGGAAGTCCACGGGTCCGGAAACCAGTGAAGATGTCCCCACACCTTCATGCTGAAGGAGCCTTGTTCATGGGTCTGGAGAGGCCCGCTCTCGGCTTGCCAGATCAGGTTCCTTTAGATCCCCCAGAGGAGGCCCTAAAAGGCTTCGAGCCCTTGTCAGTCTCCCCTGAGGGACGAAAAAACTTCCTATGAGAAGGAGGGCCCACGTCTATGATGAGGTTCCTTGTCCTTAGTAGCCTTCAGAAGAACAGTACCCTTTCTCCCTGTGAGACCTTTAATGATGTCATCCAGGGTAGCCCGAAACAGGCGATCCCCTTGAAAGGGGAGGTCAAGGCATTTATAGAAGTCTGATCCACAGACCAGCATTTAAGCCAAAAGACGCAAGAGGACCACTGCCGAAACAGAGAGCCGAGCCACTAGGGGAACCGAATCCAAAGAGGTAAATTTCAGCCCCTGGACCAGCTGGTCTGCCAGATCAGCAAAGGCAGGAAGGAGCTGTTCTGCCTCCAGGTCACCGCATAAAAAGCTTAGCCCACTCGGTCAGAGAGTTTGCGACACCAGGGCAATGGTGAATACCGGCCTCAGTGCCGAACCAGCCAGAGTGTACATATTGCAGGCCACAGCCTCCGCCTTCCTGTCAGCCGGATCCTTAAAGGCCCGGGACTCTAGAAACCGGAGGGTCCACAACCGGTGGAACAGTCCACTTCCTAATAAGGGACTCTTCATAGGGGTAAGGCCTAGTAAAGCGCTTAGGGACCCCAATGGAACACTTTGGTCGTTCCCACTCTTTAGCGACAATTCTGTCAAAATAGGCGGGGAAAAGAAACCCCTTTACCACTCTAGATGGCTTTGGAGTGCCAAAGGGAACCTGCGCCTCCGTCGCAGCTGCATCCTCCCATCTTCCCACGCACAGATAAAATCAGTGCTTCCACCAGTGCCTTTTCGTGCGTGGTTGCAGATGTGGAGGAATCATTCTCACTACCTGAGGATTCCGGGCGCGTGGTCACAGACCCAGCAGGGTGACCCATGTCCACGGCGACCGAATCAGATTCAGGATCACCACCTCCACCTGGGACACAAAACGTATCCAGGACTGCCATTAGTGCACTGTTGGATGGTTGGGACCCGGAGGCCCCCGCAGCCTCAGAGAAGCGATCAGGTGGGGAGATGTGCTCCAAAGACTCATTGAGTCACCAGAGGAACCCCACAAAAAGTGTAAAACACTGCAAAGGGACAACCCCCACCGTGTTGGCAGCAGCACCCAGGCGTGCCAGGCACAAAGCACCAAGCAATCTTCAACAGAGAGGGAGAGACCCAACCAGACACACCACCCAGCAGAAACAGGCACATGCAGCCACAAGGATAATATGCACTCCATGTGAGGCAAACGGGAATGGAAAAGGGGATGAGGAGGGGCTCTCACCGCCCACAGAGCTCCACTGGCATGGGCGCCGCTATTTCCAATAGCAAACCACTGCAAAATGGCCACCGGACTACACAAACATGGCTGCTATGCATAGAAACACAGGTTACAGCAAAATGGCACTACAAGGCTCCCAGGGACCCAGGAGGGATTCCTAGGCCTCAAGGACAGGTCCAGGCAGGACAGGGGGCCCTTGCAGGAGCCCCCAGCAGGTATGAACAGTGGCCCAGGCAAACAATGTTCGGATTAAGATGAAACCACCCTTGACAACAATGACATTTGAGTTTGAAAAACCTCCGTCATGTTGGGAGTACCAGAAACCACTCCCAACAAAAAAAGAGCCACCAACTTTGACACCCTTCTTGCCGAAGCAAGCAGAAACACATCCTTCTGAGCCCTGAATCAGTTCAAATGATGGTCTATGAAAAACAGCCGACACCAAAATTGAGATGGTGGGGTTATATTATGTACTAGTATTATTTTAGGTACTCTAACATTTAAGTCACATCTGCAAGAAAACTGGAGAGCTGGCCTAACTTCTGAAACTCTATTCTCGGTGGTCAACATGACAGACTCTGGGAGTGACCGTCGCTTTAATTCTCTTGCAGAAGTCAAGATCAGCACATTCAAGTGACAGCAGTTTCTGAAGTTTATGGTTGAGTACAGGTCTATTTTGAGTAAATATTTGGACTGCTGAAATTCAGATTTTCCTCTTTAAATATTTCAAAACAAGCAGTTGCAGCATGGCTTGTGGTATAACCTATAAAACGTAAGCATTAAAAATGCAAATGATCGGAATCTTTGCATAAATAGTTTTTAGGAGGCAAAAGGGCGAATATAGAAAGTACACCTCAACGCAAAGACATTGTAACCCACAGAAAAATGGATGACATGAGTTCTTACCTTGCCACCCTGGCTATTTCGACACCTATCCTTAGGCCCCACGCTCTTGGCTATCTAGAGAAAAACACAAATGCCACACTGAGTTAGGCAGGTCACAAAAATAGTCAACAGACTTTGTATGCATGCTGCAAAAACAAATTATATCTATTAATAACAGGTAAATGTTGTACCTGTCGCCTACACAAAGTACATGAAGAAATTTTGCAGAATGATCCAAAAACCCGAAAACAGCTTGTCAGCTGGCTGAGGACAAGTGATGTGACTGAGACACTACTAATCCCAAGTTTAAACAAGGTAAAGCTAAATTAAAAAGTGTTTATGCTTAAAAGAGAACCTTTGCCGTGATCAAGCACAATAAAGTATTTACATATTCTGAAAAAGCAGTAAATCACCTTAAAGCTATTTTTTTTTTTTTTTTTTTTAAAGAGAGCAGATCTTGGTAGTCTCCCAACCTTCTAATAAAACCCAATTGCAAAGTCTTTGTTGTGATCTTTGAGGATCTCTGAGAATTAAAATTCCTATTTATAATGACCTATAAAATGTACAACTTAATTGAAAAACAAACTGAAATCTTTTAGGTGGGGGAAGTAAAAATAATAAAAACTAAAATAATGTGGTTGCATAAGTGTGCACACCCTCTTATAACTGGGGATGTAGCTGTGTTCAGAATTAGACAATCACATTCAAACTTATGTTAAATAGGGGACAGTACACACCTGCCATCATTTAAAGTGCCTCTAATTAACCCCTCTAGTAGGTCTTTTCCTGACATTTTCTTTGTCCCATCCTACAGCAAAAGTAATGGTCCGCAGAGAGCTTCCAAAGTATCAGAGGGATTTCACTGTTAAGGCTCCTTTCACACTATCCGTCCGTCGGACGGATTCCGTTTTTCTCAGCGGGGGATCGAGCCGCCGATCCCCCGCTGAGCAGGAGGATGACAGCTGTGTCTCCTCGCTGTGTGCGGAGACACAGCTGTCAGTTCCCCATGCATCTCTATGGGGGAAATTGGATGGGAACGGAGACCATCGGACATGTCTCCGCTGACATCCGATGCCCCATAGGAATGCATGGGGGGACCGTTCAGATCCGCCAAAAAAAACGGACAGGCGAATGTGAACGGTCCACCTGTGTGAAAGGGGCCTAAAAGGTATCATTTAGGAGAAGGGTACAAAATAATTTCCAAGGCATTAGATATACTCTGGAACACAGTGAAGACAGTCATCAAGTGGAGAAAATATGGCACAACAGTGACATTACGAAGAACAGGACGTCCCTCCAAAATTGATGAAAATACGAGAAGAAAACTGGTCACAAAGGCTGCCAAGAGGCCTACAGCAACATTAAAGGAGCTGCAGGAATATCTGACAAGTACTGGCTGTGTGGTACATGTAAAAATCTCCCGTATTCTTCATATGTCTGGGCTATGGGGTAGAGTGGTAAAAGGGAAGCCTTTTCTTAGAAAAACATCCACGCCCGGCTAAATTTTGCAAAAAACACATCTGAAGTCTCCCAAAAGCATGTGGGAAAATGTGTTAAGGTCTGATTAAACCAAGCTTGAACTTTCTGGCCATAATGTCAAAAGATATGCTTGGCACAAAAACAACACTGCCCATCACCAAAAGAACACAATATCCAGAGTGAAGCATGGTGGTGGCAGCATCATGCTTTAGGGCTGTTTTTCTTCAGCTGGAACAGGGGCCTTAGTCAAGATAGAGGGAATTAGGAACAGTTCCAAACCAGTCAATATTGGCACAAAACCTTCAGGCTTCTACTAGAAAGCTGAACATGAAGAGGAACTTCATCTTTCAGCAGGACAACAACCCAAAGCATACATCCAAATCAACAAAGGAATGATCCAAATCAACAAAGGAATGGCTTCACAAGAAGATGATTAAAGTTTTGGAATGGCCCAGCCAAAGCCCAGACCTGAATCCGATTGAAAATCTATGGGGTGATCTGAAGAGAGCTGTGCACAGGAGATGCCCTCGCAATCTGACACATTTGGAGTTTTTTGCAAAGAAAAGTGGGCAAATATTGCAAAGTCAAGATGTGCCATGCTGATAGACTCATACCCAAAAAGACTGAGAGCTGTAATAAAATCAAAAGGTGCTTCAACAAAGTATTAGTTTAAGGGTGTGCACACTAATGCAACCATATTATTTTAGGTTTTTATTTTTACTTCCCTCCAAATAAAAAAGTTCAGTTTGTTGTTCAACTAAGTTGTACCTGTTGATAGGTACAACTCCTGAAATTATTTATCTTTGCCTCATTTTTTTTACATCACAGAACCCTGACATTTTAACAGAGGTGTGTAGACGTTTTATATCCACTGTACACCTCTGGTAGAATAAATCGTCACCGGAAACAATGGAACCTTACATTTCAAGCTATAAACTTGACAAATAATCTGATTAATCTAATGGAATATAGTCAACTCAGTAGCTGCCTGACCCTTTTTTGATCCTTTAGGAAGGACACAAAACAATCTGACTACCTGATTGCAGCAGTCAATTTCAACACATCTTGACAGCCCAAACCACAAATAATGTGTATAGGGTCATATCCCCTTGTAACAGGCCTCGGGAAAAAAGTAGGCAAACAATGTTCAGATTAAGATGAAACCACAGTTGATAACAATGACATTCGAGTTTGAAAAACCTCCGTCATGTTGGGAGTACCAGAAACCGCTCCCAATAAAAAAGAGCCACCAACTTTGACACCCTTCTTGCCGAAGCAAGCAGAAACACATCCTTCTGAGCCCAGAATCAGTTCAAATGATGGTCTATGAAAAACAGCCGACATCAAAATTGAGATTCCTTGGGGAAACATATGTGTGACTCCTTGTAATGCATGAGAAGCAAAAAAAAAAAAAAAAAAAAAAAAAAAACCACCAAAAGGCCAAATCTGTCCCATGATGGCCAGTTTCAAATCAACTCTGGATTGGAGGAAGTCAACATGTGGTCCACAACATGCTTGCCAGTCTCACACGTCTCAGACATAATATTTCCAGATCAAGTGAACTAGTCTTCCTGGCTCTTTAACCACTTTACCACCGGAGGATTTTGCGGTCTTACGTCCAGGCCACTTTTTGCGATTCGGCACTGTGCGAATTTAACGGACAATTGCGCGGTCGTGCGACGCCGTACCCAAACGAAATTTACGTCCTTTTTTTCCCACAAACAGAGCTTTCTTTTGGTGGTTTTTGATCACCGGTGCGATTTTTACTTTATGCGCTATAAACAAAAAAAGAGCGTTTATTTTGAAAAAATAACAATATTTTTCACATTTTTTTATATGAAATCCCCCCCCCCCCCCCAAAATGTAAAAATAAAACATTTTTTTAATTTTTGGCCAATTTGTTTTTTGCTACCTATGTTTGGTAAAAAAAAAAAATCACAATAAGCGTATTTTGATTGGTTTGCGCAAAAGTTATTGCGTTTACTAACTAAGGGAAAGATTTCTGTAATTTTTGGTGGGTTTTTTTTTAACGCGTAATGGCGGCGATCTGCGATTTTTTTTGCGGGACTGCGACATTGCGGCGGACAGATCGGACCCTTGACTGACATTTTGACACTTTTGGGGGTACCAGTGACATTACTACAGCAATCAGTGCTATAAATATGCACTGTTACTGTAAAAATGACACTGGCAGGGAAGGGGTTAATTTTATTGGAGAGGGAGGGGTTAATGTATACCTGGTGCTTACTAACGTGTGTGGGGGGAGGTGACTGAGTGAGTCAGGGACAGATCGGAGGTTGAACTATGCTGAACCCTGCAATCTGTCACTCCCTGTCACTTAGGAGATCCGCCCGCTCTGTTTACACAAGCGGGCAGATCTCCAAACTAGATTCCCCGACGATCGGGGAAGAGCAGCGGCAATCGCCGCTGCTCCTCCCCTGGCCCGACTCCCGCTGTGAATGAATACAGCGGGAGCGAGCCTCTGGCGCCGCGCGTGCGCCGCCAAAAAGGGGCGGAGTCCAGCGACGTAGGTCTACGTCTCTGGACGATAACGAGCTACATTGCTGCAGTAGCAGCAATGTGAGCAGTGGTAAAGCCGTTAATATTGTGGGAATGACTGCCTCAGATACCCCTCTATCCTTCAAAAACTCTGGCTTCAATGGCCAAGCCAATAAAGTCAGCAACTGTAAAGAAGGATGGAAAGACCAAGCAATGTACAAGGAGGTCCAACCAAGCCAGAAGAGACCAAGGATCATCCATCAACATATTCAAAATGTAAGAATACCATTTTCTCTTGGGCCAAGCCGACGTGATCAGAATCACTGACATTTCCATCCCCCAAATCCTGCACAACAGACTCAGAAGAAGCTATCACAGAGAACTGGTCTCACAGTTTTGGCAGAGCACCCATCGTATTACTTGATGACCGCCAAAGGGAATGGGCTCAGAACCACCTAAATCCCCTACACCAGGGATCCTCAAACTACGGCCCTCCAGCTGTTGCGGAACTACACGTCCCATGAGGCACTGTAAAACTCTGACTTTCACAGACATGACTAGGCATGATGGGAATTGTAGTTCCTGAACAACTGGAGGGCCATAGTATGAAGACCCCTGCCCTACACCCTCAGGGGAAATCATAACTGAGGGCCATGTCTAGAATCATATGCAACCTGACCAGGGTATGTGCAAATTCCAACTCCCCTCTGCAACCCACCTCTCCACCATCTGCAAGAAACAAGGCCTACTGATTTAACTCTAAAATGTGATCTATGTCAATGTAACATTTCCCATCAGCCGAGAGTACACAGAGTGCTGGTTACTCCACAAGATGATGTAATATCAGTGCCTTTCTTTAACTGGTGGGCTTCCCTGATCAAGGACAAGTATATTCCATCCAAGCCTATCACACACAACCCTATGTTGCTACTGTCAGCCCTGCTGTTGAGACTGTTTCAATCACAGTAATACTGTACAACTATGCCCTTCCAGAAGCAAAAATGGCTGCCGAATAACGATGCCACTTCCAAAGATGCCTGGAAGCAGCGCCACATGGCCCATTGCAAACAGCGTGGAGAGGGGGGGGGGGGGGGTTAGATCGCTTGTTTCTCCTAGCTCTGCCCCCACACTGACTAAACAGCCCAGCGCCGTCTTCACAAACTGGAGAGTCTAACATACACCTATCAACTGCCAGCAACTGCCTAAATCCAGGCAAAGAAGCGTTAACATATAATACCTGCAGCAGTCCCAGAGATCTGCAGGTTATGCAGAGTAATCACCCTCAGCAGATTTAACATAGGGCAGTCAGAATAGTCTTAAAGTGATACTAAACAGCAAAGTGTTAATTGCCACGGGTGGCCGTTCCTTCAGAGTGCATGCGCCGATGACGTCATAGGCTGCATGCATTGTAAATATCTCCTAAACGGTACATGTTTAGGAGATATTTATAGCACCTATAGGTAAGCATTAATATATGCTTACCTATAGGTAAATGTAAAAAAAGTGGGTTTACAACCTCTTTAAACTGTGCAGTTGTCTGTCCACATTAGGAAAAATGCAGTTAGAAACCATGCAAACACATGAGAGAGCTCTCGGTACCCTGGATAATGTTAGGTAAAAAAAAAAAAATAAAAAAAAGGGACACATACGTCTATTCCCCGCTTTGGGCAGATAACGTTTAAAAATGTATAAAAAGCGAAAAATGCCAAGCTGGGGGTCCCGGGCAATGATTGGCTAAGGTCTTAAGAGTCCAATGTGCAGGGCTATGAGGAGAGGCACCAATTACTTAGCCCTTGGGAATGGAGCCAAGCGGCTCAGCAAGTCTGGCTGGGGCACCTGGATGAATTCATAGCAGGCCGGCGGGTGAAACCACGGGGACCAAGATAGATGCCTCAAAGGACCAGCTTGGAACGCAAGCCTTCCAGCTGCCATGACAATGCGTTTCGAGCACATTTGCTTTATCGAGTCAAGGAAAAGATGGCAACCAGAGTATTTAAGCCAAATGTCAGCCAATTATGAAACAGGAAGTGGGCAGAGCTACAAGCGGGCCTGGAGAACCAATAACCCATCAGTGCTCTTATATTATATGCCATTGGAATTAACATCTAATATACGTTGAACCCAAAATATATTTTCTTAAGTCCCCGTTCACACTAGGGCGACCTGTGAGGCGACCTGGTCGCCTCACAGGTCGCCGTAGGTCGCCTCCCATAGGGAAGCTGCGGACCCGTTCTAATAGGAGCGACACAAGTCGCTCCGACTTAGAAAAAGGGTCCGGAGCTTCTTTGGGGCGACCAGGAGGCGACCGCCATAGACTTCAATGTTATGAAGTCCGTGGCGGCCGCTCCGAGGTCGTGGCGCGGTGCGAAGTAGTGTCGCCCCTATGTGAACGGGGCCTAATACATTAATAAGAATAAAAATAAGAATGAAAATAAAAAAGGAAAAAATGGCAAATAAGAGAGCAGACACCTTTAGGTGGCGCATAACCCATCAAGGATTAATATGGCTGCTCTATGTCCTGTGATGTACGATAAAGCAAAAAAAATGGGGCAGAGAATTTGGTGCGAACGTCACACCGCTGTTTAATCCCGATTCGACAGCGACTTTTAGATGTGAGCCATTCGATTCATTGTTCTACATGTGCGGTCTATATGCTTTTCATATTAAAAGTACTACACTAATGGAATTTTCTCTTGGCTTGAAATCCCAGTGATAATAGTGCAATAGTGTCACAATAATGTAAAATTGTCCAAAAATTAAGTCCTTAATAATTAAGAAAAAAATCTCAATAAAAACTTGTGCTGTGCTTCAAACAGTGAATCAGTGCTTCACTCCACTCCACTTCCTCCAGTGATTAGTGCTTGTCCCCGCTGATGAAGTCACATGACGCAACACATACGGGGGAGGAGCCTACTCGCCGAACGTCAGACCCAGGAAGGACTATATGCTGTCAGCCTTTACATGCCCACACTATACCAAGTGCTACCCCTGTGAGTACCTAATTCATCTTATTTAATAAAGCGATTTGTATACAGAGAGCACTAGATTGTTTCTCCCTTCTTTTATCTGAGTATACTGGGACTTGAAGGCTAAACCATTGGAGGTAGAGTATTGCAGAGGATGTGTTTTACCAATGATGCCTGATTGACTCTTTATGAGTCTATATATAAGAGTATACCAAGATCTGAAGGCTGAGCTGTTGGAGATTGGAGGATTGCAGAGGATATACCATACCTAATTACCACTGATGCCTGATTGACTCTATATGAATCCATGTGTAAGGTGAGCTGCTTAAAGAGCACTTATCACTGGAGCACTGGAGGAACTAGAGTGGGATGAAGCACTGATTCACTGTTTGAAGCACAGCACAACTTATTATTGAGATTTTTTTCTGAATTATTAAGGACTTAATTTTTGGACAATTTTACACTATTGTGACACAATTGCACCATTATCACTGGGATTTCACACACAGTGTCTATTATTTTTATTATTTTGTTAATTGTTGTGGCTCATGTTGCACAAATTTTATTAATCATCCACAGAGATTTCTTATTTGCTTGGCAAAGAATCGACATAAATAAAGCTGCATAAAAGAGTACGAAGCGCTGCACTTTTATTTTGCACCAAAAAAAATTAACAAGTCTACTACTGCTGTAAGCATACACTAAATGCTAAAGCTATTCAGGAAACACAAACTACAATGAAGTCAGGAGGAGCACACATTCTGACTAAAAGTGGAACTAAAATCTAAAGTTAAAAAAAAAAAAAAAAAAAATGGGTGCAGGCAGGGTTTTTATTGCAGAAGAGACATGCAATAACTCTGCTGAAATAAAATGAACCTATACGTGCCTTGAAAAATTCATACTGCCTTGAAATTTTCCATTTTTCGTCATGTTACAACCTAAAACGTAAATGTATTTTATTGGGGTTTTATGTGATTGACCAACACAAAGTGGCACATAATTGTGAAATGGAATGAAAGTGATAAATGGTTTTCAAATTTTTTTACAAATAAAAGTGTGGCATGCATTTTAACCCCCTTTACTCGGATACCCCTACCAGCTTTGCACATATGTTGAGAGTGACATTTTTGCCCATTCTTCTTTGCAAAATAGCTCAAGCTCTGTCCGATTGGATAGAGAGGATTTAAACAGCAGATTTCAAGTCTTACCACAGATTCCTAATTGAATTTAGGTCTAGACTTTGACTGGACCATTCTAACACATGAAGATGCTTTGATCTAAACCATTCCATTGTAGCTCTGGCTGTATATTTAGGGTCGTTGTCCTGCTGGAAGGTGAACCTCTCCCCAGTCTCAAGTCTTTTGCAGACTAAAAGGTTTTCTTTTAAGATTGCCCTGTATTTGGCTCCATCCATCTTCCCATCAACTCTGGTTAGCTTCTCTGTCCCTAGTGAAGACAAGCATCTCCACAACATGATGCTGCTGCCACCACCATGTTTCACGGTGGGGATGGTGTGTTCAGAGTGATGTTCAGTGTTAGTTTTCTGCCACATATAGCGTTTTGCTTTTAGGCCAAAAAGTTTAATTTTGGTCTCATCCGACCAGAGCACCTTCTTCCACATGTTTTCTGTGTCCCCCACATGACTTCCCATTAACTGCAAACAGGCTTTGGTATGGCCTTCTTTCAGCAATGGCTTTTTTTCTTGCCACTCTTCCATAAAGGCCAGATTTGTGGAGTACATGACAGTCCTGTGGACAGTTTACCCCACCAAAGCGGTGGATCTCTGCTGCTCCTCCAGTTACCATGGGCCTCTTGTCTGCTTCTCTGATTAATGCTCTCCTGGCCCAGCCTGTCAGTTTAGGTGGACGGCCATGTCTTGGTAGGTTTGCAGTTGTGCCATACTCTTTCCATTTTCAGATGATGGATTGGACAGTGCTCCACAAGATGCTCAAAGCTTGGTATATTTTATTATAACATAACCCTGCTTTAAATTTCTTCACAACTTTATCCCTGACCTGTCTGGTGTGTTCCTTGGCCTCCATGATGCTGTTAATTCACTAAGGTTCGCTACAAACCTCTGAAGTCTTCACAGAACAGCTGTATTTATACTGAGAGTAAATGACACACAGGTGGACTCTATTTACTAATTGTGAAGGCAATTGGTTCCACTAGATTTTAGTTAGGGGCATCAGAGTAAGGGCTCTTTCACACAGGCGTTCCTTTTTTTTTGCCCGATCAGGTCCTTTTTTTTTTTTTGTAACGGGCACGGATGACACTTGTGTCATCCGGTCCGTATGTCCGTTTTTCATCCCATCGGTTTGCGGATGAAAAACTGACATAATGCATGTCTATGTAAATACGGATGTCTGCGGATGACACCACTGACATCCGTTTTTGCTTCCGTTCCGTTTTTTCAAAGGAAGAAAAAATAGGGTTCTCCTCCGTTCAAAAAAACTGAACTGAACTGACAAAAAACGGATGTCAGAGGATGATCATCCGATGACATCCGTATTTACATAGAGATACATTATGTCAGTTTTTCATCCGCAAACGGATGGGATGAAAAACGGACATACGGAACGCCCGTGTGAAAGAGCCCTAAAAGGGAGCTGAATAAAAATGCATGCCACACTTTCTTTTATTTGTAGAAAATTTGGAAAACCATTTATCATTTTCATTCCACTTCACAATTAGAGCCGGTTCACACTACCGCAACCAGAAAGTCGCCCCGTGACTTGGAAGAGACTTGTGCACTACTTTGAAGAGACAGGCGACTTTGTCTGTGGGGAATGCCTGGCTAATCTCTTTCTTCTTCCTGGAAAGTCTGATAACAAGTCGCTTCAATTAAGATAAGGAGGCGACTCCCATTGAAGTATATGGGACAAGTCGGATCACAGGTCGCCTCAAAGTAGTACAGGACCCTTTTCTGAAGTCGGAGCGACTTCAGTAGTGCCAATTAAGACGGCACTGATTGATTAACATTGCTTTTGTTATGTCAAGCGACCTGGGGTGACACAAGTCGCCTCACAAGTCGTGCTATTGTGAATGGGCTCTTATGTGTCACTTTGTGTAAAAAAGTTACATTATTGTTGTAACATGACAAAAATGTGGAAAATTTCAAGGGGGTGTGAATACTTTATCAAGGCACTGTACCTGTATGCTCACATGTGCAGCTCAGCTTACATTCTGGCACAGTGCCTGTGGTTCAGGATGCATGTGCAGACGTGACGTCATCCCACTAAGGCCAAACAAGATAGCAAAAACTGGCACCCAGAAGAAGCCAGGGGGAAGATACCAGAGAGGGACCTCACTATCATCAGATCATTGAAGCAGAGGGAAGTATTTTGAACTTTAGGACCGCTTTAAAGTGTATCCATGGTCAAAATTAAATTAGTTCTCTGGTCACATCATACAATTATTTACATATATTTGAGAACATCAGCATTGTAATAATGCAAACAATAGTTATTTTTGACAATTCAATATAGGCTGACTTGAAAAATCTAATTTCATATTGTGAGCTCTGTTCGTCTGACCAGCTCTTCCCACAACCTCCTGGATTCCCAGCATGCTTTGCAGATTCTCCTCTGCTGTTAACTTTTCATTCATTTCTAAGGACTACATATCCAATGGTACCCTGCTGCTTGCGAGAAGCAATTCCTGTACTGACCATCTCCTGAAATGCTTCCCAGCACCTCTGTAGTTTAGAAGGCAGGTTCTGTGAAATGTGTGACACAGCAGCGCTGTTCACAGAGTATAGTGAATGTGTGTTGCAAAGTTAGTTTATAAACTTCAAGATCATTCAGATAATTAGGAATAGGCTAGAAATAATGGAAATCAAAAGTGGAAATTAATAGAACAATTTTAAATTGGAAGGTCGGGATATTCCTAACTATGCTTAAACCTGTGTGAAAAGAAGATTTGTATACTTACCCATTCTGAGAGTACTCTGGTCTGGGCTTACTCAGGCCATGCATGATATTTTCTTATCTGCAACCACAGGTTAGCTATAGCCTGCTGGCATAATCTCATTCTAAAAATCCAACATGCTGGTTGTACCCTAGTCAATCGATGGATCGACTTGAGTACAATCAGTCTGCTCACACATGGTACAAATCTCGGCTGGTCCCTACTAAACTAGCCGAGATTCAAACCATCCATGATGGGCTTCCCTATGAGGCATCTGTTGTGGGCTTTACCCCCCCTCTTCCCTGAAGCCACTGCTTGGAGCCAATTATGTGACTGGACTGGAGCACCCTCAGAAAAAGGTAGATATACTCATCTTCCTTGTACAAGGTAGTTAGAATAGGAGCTAGAAGGGGGGTGGGAGCAGGTTTAAAGGAGAAGTACATGCTTCTGTGGCTCACAGGAGTGCAGTTCATTCTGCGCTCCTGTGACCCGTGTTAAGCTAACAGCGGGCTGAAGCCGGCTGTCTGCTAATGTCACAGAGCTGGTCCAGGCTCAAAAAAGATCATGGGATTGCCCACATGCCTGGACCGCCACCCGGCTCAGCCTCTCAGTGGGCTGCTGAAAGCCTGAGCTGGCCGCTCCCGCCCCCTCCACAGTGAGCGCTGGAGGGGCAGAGCAGAGAGCTGCTGACAATCACCAGTTCTCTGCTCAGGGTGCTGTGAAAAATTGAGCGATTGGCGGTGTTTGATCGCTCGGTTCTCAGGCTTAGAGCCAGCGGGGGAGCGATGCTGCATCAACCTAGGTATGATTTTAAAAAAAAACACACACACACACCTTTCCCCATACTTCTCTTTTAAGCCAAGTTAGGAAACGCCATGACTTCCACTAAATATCAACCATAGATCTGCTAAAAAATCATTGAAATTTCCACACTAGATTTCAATTATCAAGAGGAGGTTCCATAGGGAATTTGGTCCACTTATAACATAAGTACCTGTAGGTTTCTAGACCATACATTCATGTCACAAACCTGAAGCCTCATTTTCTAGCCGTTAAATTATTGGGGTGGAAGACAACGTGGTTTTCTGCTGCCTGTAACCACCCACCACGTGGTGTTAAGAAATACACTAGGATTACCAAAAGTATTGGGACACCTGCTTTTACACACAAACTTTAAAGGCATCCCAGTCTTAGTCTTTAGGGTTCAATATTGAGTTGGCCCACCCTTTGCAGCTATAACAGCTTTAACTCTTCTGGGAAGGCTGTCCACAAGGTTTAGGAGTGTGTCTATGGGAATGTTTCACCATTCTTCCAGAAGTTAATTAGTGAGGTCAGGCACTGCTGTTGGATGAGAAGGTCTGGCTCGCAGTCTCCGCTCTAATTTATCCCAAAGGTGTTCTATCGGGTTGAGGTCAGGACTCTGTGCATGACAGTCAAGTTTCTCCACCCCAAACTCACTCATGCATGTCTTAATGGGCCTTGCTTTGTGCACTGGTCCAAATCATTTAGTGGAGAGGGAATTGTGGGATAGGGTTGTTCCAGTGAAGTGAGCTCTTAAGGCATCATCATACCAAGACATTTTGGACAATTTCATGCTCCCAACTTTGTGGGAACAGTTTGGGGATGGCCCCCTTCCTGTTCCAACATCACTGCGCAACGACCAACGTAAGGGGGGGGGGGCGCTTCCCGCCTGACCGCCAATGTAAGGAGGAAACTTCCCCCCGACCATCAATGTAAGGAGGGCACTTCCCTCCCTGACCACCAATGTAAGGAGGGCACTCCTCCCCCCCCCTCCTTGACCACCAATGTAAGGAGGGCACTTCCCCCCCCCCCCCCCGACCACCAATGTAAGGAGGGTACTTCCGCCCCGACCACCAATGTAAGGAGGGTACTCCCCCCCCCCCCCTCGACCACCAATGTAAGGAGGGTGTAAGGAGGGTACTTCCCCCTTCGACCACCAATGTAAGAAGGGTACTTCCCCGCACCCCTGACTACCAATGTAAGGAGGGTACTCCCCCCCCGACCACCAACATAAGGAGGGTACTCCCCCCCCGGCCCCCAACGTAAGGAGAGTACTCCCCCCCCCCCCGAACCACCAATGTAAGGAGGATACTCCCCCCCCCCCCCCCCACGACCACCAATGTAAGGAGGGTACTTCCCCCCCGACCACCAATGTAAAGGGGCATGTTCCCACTGAACCCCAATGTAAAGGACTACTTTTTCACTGACCACCATTTGTGAAAAATCTACAATTTTCATGGCCTGGATTTCTTTTTTGGGCACTGTTATTTGTTTATTAATTTTGTCTTTTAGACCAGCTCTAGGTGTCAAATGTGCCAAGTACACCACATTTCTTACTCTTTTATCCACAAATAATGTTTACACTAATGCCCCAAGAGCCGTAGATATAATTATCACCATGGGTTCTCGAATACCTAAAGATAGTTTCGAGACTTCCTCCCTGTTGAAAAGGCTGCTTTAGCGTCTATACACTGAGCCAGATGTTGAAGTATGGGTTGTCCTGGCTCAGTTATACACAGTTTTGACCTTACCAGACCAGAGTCCAGCAATGGCAGCAACGATCCTGCTCCTACCACTGGAAGCACTTAAATCCAACAAATGGTAGAATAAGCCCAGGCAATGCAAGGTGGAGAAATGACCAGGAGAGGAACATTTTCTACCCACTAGATCGGGACATACTTGAAGTTTTTTTTTTTTTTTTACACCTCACCCGTATATCCGGTTTTTATAACTTAATCTTTCAACCCCAACAGGTCATGTATTCAGAATTCCTTCATCTTACAACCAACTTATTTTTTTAGGATAGAACAGAGAAGCGTTACCAGATTTCTCTCTCTCTGTGACCCCACTGTAGAGATTTTCGCCCTCGCTTCCTGTCTATGTGACATCTGTACATTGGGTTTGATTTACTAAAACTGGAGAGTGCAAAATCTGGTGCAGCTCTGCATGGTAGCCAATCAGCTTTTAACTTCAGCTTGTTCAATAAAGCTTTGCCAAAAAAAATAAACTTGGAAGCTGATTGGTTTCTCTGCAGAGCTGTATCAGCTTTTGCACTTTCCAGTTTCAATAAATCAACCTCATTGTAACAAGTTCCATGGCTTCCTCACTCTCCTAAAAATGTGTTTTTGTCTGCGTGCTCTGAGATTTCTCATCACTTCCTGATGGGAAGTGAGGGAAGCTTGCCAATGGTGGACACAGCCAGAAATGAACACAGATTCTCTAGCCCAGGGCTGTCAAAGAGCCATTGATATGTGGGGTGCTCCACGTACAGACTGCAGGGATCAGGAGTGTGATATGTACAGAGTGTAGAGTTCAAGATTATGGCCCAACTCTAGTATTCTAGTACACTAGTACTCTAGTCTCTGTGCAGGCAGCTCTGCCTTGCAGGGAGATTGTTCTCTTCCTCAGATTCTGGAGAGCTGTCCCTGCTGTGCCCTGCCATAAGCACATGCATGGATCTAGAACAGGCATCCTCAAACTACGGCCCTTTGGCTGTTGCAGAACTACACATCCAATGAGGCATTGTAAAACTCTGACATTCACAGACATGACTAGGCATGATGGGAATTATAGTTCCTGAACAACTGGAGGGCCAGAGTTTGAAGACCCCTGATCTAGAAGATCCAGGAGCCGCTGAGAGAAAGTTGTCCCTAGTAAACACAGAAGGCTTCTGTGTTTACAAGCAAGAGCTGGCGGAATGGAGTTTGCCACATTTTGCCTGCAAAACTGGGTGCAAGGTGCCACATGACAAGGCCTGGAGGGCCCAATTTGGCCCACGGGCCTTGTGTTTGACATCCATCCTCTAGCACAGGGATATGCAAACTAAGGCCCTGCAGCTGTTGTAGTCCCATCATGCCTCTGCCTCTGGGTGTCATGCTTGTGGCTGTCAAGAGTCAACAACATCTGCAGGGCCACCATTGGCATATCACTGATCTAGCCAATCTCCATGCTACAAAAACAATGCAGTCTGGAGTTGGGCTTCAAAATTGGATTTTACCCACTCCACTACCTTTTCCCATTATTCCACTCCTACCCTTCCGGAATTTTTTTCTTTTTTTTAATTTTTGGGAAACAACCCCGCAAGTCCTGAATTCTCACCTAAGAAACTTGGGAAAGGTTCCCCTGGGTTTGGGACTTTATAGGCACAAAAATTGAAAAAAAGTTTAAATATACCCAAAATATAAGTTATTCAAAATACAAAATCCAAGATTAAAAACAGCAAGCAGCAATATAATGACAGATAGTATAACCGTGACTGTTCCAGAACCTGAGACCCAACATGTTTCGGAAAAAACCTTTTCCTTCTTCAGGGATGGTTCTTTTGAAGTGCTATGGTTAAACTTGCATTAGGTTATGGTGCTTGCAAATCAAGTTAAAAACAAGTCGGTTGACCGTATTGCAGATTGGCAGTGCTTTTTTCCTTCTAAGGATCAAGAATATATCCTAGACTGAACTGGGTATAGTATTGGATGTAATCAGGCAGATATATCCTGACCTCCAGAGAAACGTACATCATGCATCCCAGGAGGAGTTGGGGGTACTGTGGTATTGGGGGCTGGCTGCAAGAACCCAGAAGTGACTGCTGCCTCTAGATGTGACCAGAGAAGGTGATGTCAATAGGGTGCCGGCAGAGGTGGGGGACTCGAGTCACCTGACTTAACTTAAGTCAGACTTAAGTCACCAGTTTCAGGACTTGAGACTTGCTTGACTAAAATTAATAAAAGACTCGACTTGACTGACTTGGTATTCATGACTTGAGACTTGACTTTGACTTGAGACATATGACTCAAAAGGACTTTAAGTTATTAAATATTTGCATTTTCTAAAGATGTGTTAAAGCAAAATGAATGTGCCTGTTATGTTTCTGACACCACAGTCACTTAAAACACCTCAGTGTGTTCTGATTTTTAGGACACTGGCTGTTTAACATTGGCAATACTTAACATGTTTTTAGTGACTGTGGTGTTGAAACATGACTGGACGAAGGATTTTGAGCTGTTTGGGCATTTCAAGTTTTTCTTTAATATGCCAAGAAAAAAGCACTAAGCAGTTTTGTGGATGTTGAAAATAAAACAAAACCTTTCCTGACCACTGACTTTTAACTGATTTAAAGGTGAAAATTGGGGTAGATCAGTATTTTGACTTGACCAAAATAAATGACTTGACTTGCTTGACTTCTAGCAGGGGCTCGACTTGACTTGCTTGCTTTTCGCCACAGTAACTTGGGACTTGCTTGAGACTTGAAGGTTAAGGCCCCTTTCACACTATGTGTCCGTCGGACGGAGTCCGTTTTTCTCAGCGGGGGAATCGATCCGCCGATCCCCCGCTGAGCAGGAGGATGACAGCTGTTCTCCGCACTGTGTGTGGAGACACAGCTGTCAGTTCCTCATACATCTCTATGTGGGAATCGGATGGGAACGGACCGTCAGTCTGTTCTCATCCGATCCACTGGACGGATGGAAAATAGGGTTTCCATCTGTCCAGATTTGACAGATCGGATGTCAGTGGACATGTCTCCACTGACATCCGATGCCCCATAGGGATGCATGGGGGGACCGTTCAGATCCGCCAAAAAAAACGGACAGGCGGATCTGAACGGTCCGCCTGTGTGAAAGGGGCCTAAGACTTGCACATGTGTGACTTACTCCCATGTCTGGGTGCCGGCATGAAGTAGCAGAGCCCTACAGAACACTGCTGGACTTGCTAGGTAGTTACATAATTAGTGAGTTTGAAAAAAGACATCAGTCCATCCAGTTCAACCTATGATGTGTGTGTGTTTGCTTTTAACCGTACATTGTGTACCCCTGTATGTTGTGGTCTCCAAGGTGCCCATCTAATAGTTTTTTGAAACTATCAATGCTCCCAGCTGATACGACTGCTTGTGGAAGAGAATTCCACATCCTTACTGCTCTTACAGTGAAGAACCCCTTACGCATTTTAAGGTTAAACCGCCTTTCCTCTAGTTTTAGTGAATGGCCACGTGTCTTATTGTATCTCCTCTCTCTGAATAGTTTGTTCCTTATGCTAGGGTCGCCAGTACAGTATTTGTACATTGATATCATATCCCCCCTCAATCGTCTCTTCTCCAGAGAGAATAAGTTCAGTGCTTGTAGTCTTTCCTCATAGCTGATGTCCTCCATTCCCCTAATTATTTTTGTTGCCCTTCTCTGGACTCTTTCCAATTCCAGCACATCCTTCCTGAGGACCGGTGCCCAGAACTGGACAGCATACTCCAAATGTGGCCGGACCAGAGTCTTGTAGAGGGAGAATAATCTCTTTATTTCTGGAGTGAATCCCCTTTTTTATACATCCCAGTATTCTGTTGGCTTTACTTGCAGCGGCTTGGCATTGCATGCCACTGCCAAGCCTCTTGTCTACCAGTACCCCCAGGTCCCTTTCCATCCTAGACTCACCCAGAGGTTCCCCCCCTAGTGAGTAGCTTGCTTTCTGGTTTCTGGCCCCCAAGTGCATTACTTTACATTTTTCAACATTAAACCTCATCTGCCATGCAGTTGCCCACCCCGTTATTTTGTTTAGGTCCGCTTGTAAGGTTTCCACATCCTGCTAAGAAGATAATGGCATGCTTAGTTTAGTATCATCTGCAAATACTGAGATTGTACTAGATATTCCCTCCTCTAGATCATTTATGAATAAATTAAACAAGATTGGTCCCAGGACAGAACCTTGGGGGATCCCACTTTCCACACCCGCCCAATCCGAGTACTCCCCATTAATCACCACCCTCTGGACTCTCCCCTGGAGCCAGTTTTCTATCCAGGTACTCACCCTATGGTCCATACCTACCTTCCTTAGTTTGTACAGTAAGCGTTTGTGGGGAACGGTGTCAAAGGCCTTTGCAAAGTCCAGATACACCACATCCTTAGGCTTACCTTTATCAAGGTGGCAGCTCACTTCATCGTAGAAGGTTAATAGATTGGTTTGGCAAGAACGTTTTTTCATGAATCCATGCTGATTACTACTAATAATACCGTTTTCATTACTAAAGTCTTGTATGTGGTCCCTTAACATCCCCTCCAAAATCTTGCAGACTACAGATGTTAGGCTGACCAGCCTATAGTTACCCGGGATACATCTCGGCCCCTTTTTAAATATTGGTACCACGTTGGCTTTTTCCAATCAGCTGGCACTAGGGCTGCGCATCTTCACTTATCTCGCGATTCGATTACGATTATTAGGGTCGCGATTCGATACGATTCGATTCTGCGATGCATCACGATTACTATGGGGACCCTTTTCTAAAGGGGGATCTATGGTGACCCTGCTCTAAAGGCGGATCTATGGGGACCCTTCTCTAAAGGGGGATCTATGGGGACCCTTCTCTAAAGGGGGATCTATGGGGAGCCTGGGCCTGTCCTAAAGGGGATCCAGGGGAACTGAGCTCTAAAGGGGGGTCTATGGGGACCCTGCTCTAAAGGGGGATCTATGGAATAGATCCCCTTTAGTGTAGGGTCGCTATAGATCCCCCTTTAGAGCAGGCCAGCATCCCCAGAGATCCCCCTTTAGTAGAGCAGGTTCCCCCATAGATCCCCCTTTAGTAGAGCCAGTCCCCTCATAGATCCCCCTTTAGAGCAGGCCACATCAGGTTTGAAGAGTTACCTGATGCTAGTTGTAGTACCGTAGGCCCTGGTGAGGAATGCTGGGCTCTGTAGTCCCCCTAGTTGTAGTATAGCAGGCTCTGGTAAGGAGGAATGCTGGGCTCTGTAGTCCCCCTAGTTGTAGTATAACAGGCTCTGGTAAGGAGGAATGCTTGGCTCTGTACAGAGCTACAGAGCCCAACATTCCTCCTTACCAGGGCCTGTTATACTACAACTAGGGGGACTACAGAGCCCAACATTCCTCCTTACCAGGGCCTGTTATACTACAACTAGGGGGACTACAGAGCCCAGCATTCCTCCTTACCAGGACCTACTGTACTACAACTAGGGGGACTACAGAGCCCAGCATTCCTCCTTACCAGGGCCTACTGTACTACAACTAGGGGCACTACAGAGCCCAGCATTCCTCCTTACCAGGGCCTACTGTACTACAACTAGGGGGACTACAGAGCCCAGCATTCCTCCTTACCAGGGCCTACTGTACTACAACTAGGGGCACTACAGAGCCCAGCATTCCTCCTTACCAGGGCCTGTTATATAACAACTAGGGGGACTACAGAGTCTGACCACAGCGTGCCCCCAGATTGACCACAGTGTGCAACCTTTCAATGCCAGAGTGACCAGCGTGCCCCGAAATTGATCATAGCGTGCCCCCAGATTGACCACAATGTGCCCCCAGAGTGACCACAGTGTGCACCCTTTCAATGCCAGATTGACCAGTACACTTACCTGCAGTGGCAGGCGTCTTCTCCTCGGTCCTCCCGCCTCCTCCGAGTCCTTCGAAGCCCCCGCTCTCCTCGGTCCTCCCGCCTCCTTCAAATCCTCGGCCACACACTATCCCCCGCTCTCCTCGGTCCTCCCGCTCCTTCGAGTCCTCGGCCACACATGATCCCCCGCTCTCCTCGGTCCTCCCGCTCCGAGTCCTCGGCCACACATGATCCCCCGCTCTCCTCGGTCCTCCCGCCTTCTCCGAGTCCTCCGCAGAATCACTCCGCTGACGGGGAGGGCAGAGCCGCAGAGCATAGGCTAGGCAGGCAGTGGGCGGTCCGACCGGCGCCCAGCCGGAACTTTATGTGCAGTGCAGCGGTTCATGATGCGACGCGGCGCTTCTTCATGTATACCCCGCCCCCGGAAGTGACGTCATTAGGTAATCGATTATTCAACCACCCCGAATCGATGCAGAATCGCGAAGGGTCGCATCGCGATGCATCGATTCGGCGATTATATTCAGCAGCCCTAGCTGGCACCATACCCGTCAGTAAACTATCCTTAAAGATCAAGAATAATGGTCTGGCAATCACCTGGCTGAGCTCTTTCAGAACCCTTGGGTGCAAGCCATCCGGTCCCGGTGATTTATTTATGTTAAGTTTCTCTAGTTTAGTTTTAAGTCTATCTTCTGTTAGCCATGGCGGTATTTCCTGAGGTGTGTTGTTTAGTTTGGCCTTACAAGCTAGGTTTATGTAGCCCCCTGATTCTTTTGTGAAGACTGAAGAGAAGAAATTATTTAACACTTCCGCCTTTTCTCTGTCCTCAGTGGCCATATTTCCTTTGTCATCTTTTATGGGGCCAATGTGTTCTGGCCTCGCTTTCTTACCGTTTATATACTTAAAAAACTTCTTGGGGTTCTTTTTACTCTCCTCCGCTATAGGTCTCTCGAGTTCTATTTTAGCCGCCCTGATTTCATCTTTACATTTCTTATTACACTCTTTGTAATGCTTAAATGCTGCCAATGACCCCTCAGTCTTGTATTTTTTGAAGGCCTTTTCTTTAGCACTAATATACCTTTTTATGTTGGAGTTTAGCCACCCAGGGTTTAGCTTTGCTCTTTTAAATTTATTTCCCTTTGGAATGCACTGGCCAATCCCCTTGTTAAGTATGCTCTTGAAGCACTCCCATTTTTCCTCCGTGTTCTTTGTTCCCAGGGTTCTATCCCAATTGATATTTTCTAGCAGTGAGCGCAGTTTTGGGAAATTGGCTCTTTTGAAATTCAGCATCTTAATATTACCCTTGTGCTTCCTATTACTGTAATTAATACTGAAACTTATTGACCTATGGTCACTGTTTCCTAAGTTCTCCCGTATTTCTATATCCGTGAGCAGGTCTGCATTGTTAGTAATCAGTAGGTCAAGTACCGCATTGTTTCTTGTCGGTGCATTCACCATCTGACCCATGAAATTGTCCTGCAGAACATTTAGGAACTGCCGAGCCTTGGCTGAGTGTGCGGTTCCTTCTGCCCAGTCTATATCTGGATAATTAAAGTCCCCCATTATAATGACATTTCCCATCCTTGCTGCCAATCCTATCTGTAAAATTAGGTCCACCTCCCCCTCCTCCCTCTGGTTGGGGGGCCTATAGCATACGCCCAATATTACCTTCCCCGCCGTGCCATCCCTTTGAAGCTCTACCCATAGGGATTCTGCCTCGTCCTTAGCTCCATTATTAATATAATCCCTCATATTTACCTGTATACTGTTCTTAATATACAGACATACCCCTCCCCATTTTTTACCTTCTCTATCTCTGCGATAAAGGGAATACCCCTGAATGGTCGCCATCCAGTCATGAGAGCTGTCAAACCAAGTCTCTGTTATCCTATCCCCACAAAATCTAAGTACTCCTCAAACATCAGCAGCTCCAGCTCTCCCATCTTGTTGGCCAGGCTTCTGGCATTGGTATACAAACCTCGTAATTTTGACCGGTTACAAATATCCTCATTTGATGTTTTTAGGCTGCTCTTGTGATTTTTCCCCATACCCACCCTGGGTATAGGAGCTCCAAACACCCTACCGCTAATGCCCCCATTTCTGCCCTCTGAATCTTGCTTTCCACTGGCTAATTCAACATCTGTACTCTCCCCCCCATTCCCTAGTTTAAAAGCCCCTCTAACTTTGTGGCCATCCTCGCACCCAGTACGGCTGCACCCACCCCATTTAGGTGCAATCCGTCCCTACCATAGAGCCGGTGGCCGACTGAGAAGTCGCCCAGTTCTCCAGGAACCCAAAACCCTCCTTACTACACCAGCTCCTCAGCCACTCGTTAACTTCCCTAATCTCCCGCTGCCTCTCTGGTGTGGCTCGAGGTACAGGTAGTATTTCGGAAAATACTACCTTGGAGGTCCTTCTCCTCAACTTAGCGCCCAAGTCCTCATTTGGGACCTGGAATTCAGAGGCTGAGAGAGGCTTGAATAGGCTCCAAACGCTTTTTACAGAGACACTGGTCCTAAAGGGTTTAACCCACCTGCAGGAGGAACCTGTCAGCAGGTGTCTGTGAAGCATATAGAACAGCGGTCACTAAATGGCGGCCCGCGGTCCATTGGCGGCCCGCGCGATGCTTCCGCCCGGACCGCCACCTGTATTCTGCCCCCTCCTCACTGCGGCTCCCGGGTCACTTGCAGCCGGTGTCCTGTCAGGCCGCGAGCCGCGAGTAGGGGCGTGACGTCACGCGCGCGCCCTGCCCCCTGCTCCTGACTGATAGACATTGCGGTGTCCTGTCGGGCCGCGAGTAGGGGCGTGATGTCACTCGCGCGTCCCGCCCCCTGCTCCTGACTGCGGCTTCCTCTAAGCAGGGCAGCGAGCTAGGGTGTGACACTATGTGCACGCCCCGCCCCCCTGTTCGCGGCTTTTGGACAGCTCCTGGCTCCAGGTATGTGGAGCACATTTTTAGAGGGGAATATCTGCATTTAAAAAAAAACCTCTCAAGCTTTAACAAGTGTGCAGACAAGTGGCATATTTTGTTGTGCTCATTAGAGTGCCCCATAAAAGAAACAAAATATGCCCATCAGAGTACTCCCTTGACATAAAATGTGCCCCATATTTTATGCTAAGGGACAAGCTGATGGGCATATTTTATGTTAAGGGGCACGTTAATGGGCATATTTTATGTTGAGCGCAACGCTGATTTACACGTTTTGTTTTGCCCATCAGAATGCCCCCTAACATAAAATGTGCCCATCAGAGTGTACCTTATTTTATGTTAATGGTCACGCTGATGGGAATATTTTATGTTAAGGGGCACTCTGATGTGCATATTTATGCTGTGGTACACACTGATGGGCATATTTTATGTTAAGGGGCACTCTGATGGACATATTTATGCTATGGGGAACTCTAATGGGCATATTTTATGTTAAGAGCAACGCTGATTTACACGTTTTCTTTTGCCCATCAGCGATCCCACCATCATAAAATATGCCCATCAGGGTGCCCCCTAACATAAAATGTGCCCATCAGCATGACCCTTAACATAAAATATGCCCATCAGCGTGCCCCTTATTTTATGTTAAGGGTCACGCTGATGGGCAAATGTTATGCTAAGGGGCACGCTGATGGGCATATTTTATGTTAAGGGTCACGCTGGTGGGCACATTTTGTTCTGCCCATCAGAGTGCCCCTAACATAAAATGTGCCCATCAGCTTGCCCCTTATTTTATGTTAAGGGTCATGCTGATGGGCATATTTTATGTTAAGGGGCATGCTGATGTGCATATTTATGCTGTAGTACACACTGATGGGCATATTTTATGTTAAGGGGCATGCTGATGTGCATATTTATGCTGTGGTACACTCTGATGGACATATTTATGCTATGGGGCACACTGATGGGCATTTTTTATGTTAAGGGGCACTCTAATAGGCATATTTTATGTTAAGAGCAACGCTGATTTACACGTTTTGTTTTGCCCATCAGCGTGCCCCCTAACAAAATGTGCCCATCAGAGTGCCCCCTAACATAAAATGTGCCCATCAGCGTGCCCCCTAACATAAAATGTGCCCATCAGCGTGCCCCTTATTTTATGTTAAGGGTCACGCTGATGGGCAAATTTTATGCTAAGGGTCACGCTCTCGGACACATTTTATGTTAAGGGGCACTCAAATGGGCATATTTTATGTTAAGAACAACGCTGATGAACACGTTTTGTTTTGCCCATCTTTCTGAGTCATAGCACAGACTTCAGATCCGGACCTCGGCCCAAAGAAAATTTTAGCGACCGGACCTCCTTGAATTTTAATTCATTACCCCTGATATAGAAGGACACTGAGGAGTCAGAGTGGTGGACTGCATATGATGGAGACTCTGCTTAGTGGCTGGAAAACTCCTCTTTGGGGCCCCCAAAGGCAAACAGGGTTGTAACCCTGTTAAGGGCCAAGGTATGTAGGGGGTGAGCCAAACGCTTGATTTTTGTAGTGTGGAGTGTTTAGTGCAGCAATCCGTAATAAACGACTGGCTTAAGGATCCCAGCTCTAAAATAATTAGGGGGCAAAAAAAAAAAAAAAAACGCAAAATGTGACAGCCCAAGGCCCTGTGCACACTGGTGCGCTTTTGCCCTGCTAAAACGAGCCTTTCCAGATTGCCAAAAGCACAAAATAAAATAATTCCCTTTAAATGTTATCTGTAAACATCTCTGCGCTGCGTTTTTAAGAGCCCTTTCACACAGAAGTGTTAAAAATAAAAGGAATTTTTTGGTATTTCAGGACTGCCTGCCCGCATTGTACTGCTAACAGCCGACTCGTACAGGAACAGCGACGCACCTGTGCGTCACTCCCTGCTTCCGGGTTTTTGACAGTCAACACAGAAGGAAATTATCGGTTTCTTCTCCCAGATTTTTAGTAAAAGCAGCACATAATACACACACTTAACCCCGATGTTAACCCCCTTCCCAGCCAGTGTCATTAGCTCAGCGACAGTGTATATTATTAGCAATGATCACTGTATGAAGCTGGGTTCCCACTGGTGTGATTGCAGACATTGCATGTGATTCGCACCACATTCCTCTGCACATCACATGTGATGCCATGTCTGTGCAGAGCGATTGCAGCCTTAGTATGTTGAAATAGTATTTGTACCAAAATGGTGCAGAACCTTTTTTTCCTCCGCACCTGAATCGCATCACATGGGTATTCACATTGAATTCTATTTCGGGTTGTCCTTAAGATAACATTGACACCCGCTGCAGATCGCACGGACTCCGTGTGAATGCTTAGAGTGCGAAGTGGGAAAATGCAGCGAATCTTGTGCATTTCCCGCATCGCATAAGGCTGGGTTCACAACTGTGCGATCACAGACATTGCATGCGATTCACACTGCATTGCTATGCAGATCACATTCAATGGCTATGCGATACGAATTCAAGGCTTAAATCGCATCGCATGCGCACTAAAATGGTGCAGTGTTCACACCCATGCGATCCGATTCCTGCTCCATTTGACAGTTCCCACTGCGATCTGCAAGCCGATCTGGAGGTGTCATTAACTTTACCTTGACACCCGCAGCGGTTTGCAGCTGTCAGTGTCAGCCAGTGTGCAGGGATGTGTGCGGGACGGGCAGGGTTTCCCGCATTGCAGCAGTTTGAACTGGGACTGAATGTCACTTGTGATGTCATTGCCCGCCGCACTATCGCAGTCCCACTATGAGTCGCTGATGACAGCCATTAATATTATAAAAACATTCCAATAAACTGTATATACCACAGATTGTAGATGCTAAAACATTCGCACAAACAATATATACCTATTGGGATTTTTTTTTTTTCCAAAAACCTAGCAGAATACATTTTTGCTTCAATTTATGAAGAAATTACATTTTTTAAAATTATTTATTATATCTTTTATAGCAGAAAGTAAAACATTTTATTTTTTTCAAGGTTTTCAACCTGTTTTTGGTTACATATTAATAAAATAAAAACACAAAGGTGATCTAATACCACCAAAAGAAAGCTCTATTTGTGTAAAAAAAAATTCTATCAATTTTCTTGGGTACAGCGTCGCATGACCGTGCAAATACCAGTTAAATTAGAGCAGTGCTAAATAGCAAAAATGGCCTGGTCACGAAGGGGGTAAAACCTTCTGGAGATGAAGTGGTTAAAGTAGAACTTAAGTCACAAAGCAAAGTCCTGTTAAGAGGACTTCAGGTTGCCCCCTTTGCAGGTATAACTATGTAAAACAAAGTGCCTATACTATTCAATAATTTTTAGGCACTGCTCTCCATTTTTAGGCACTGCTGAGTTTGTAGAGGTCGATCTCCTGACAACCTTAAAGCGGAATTAAACCCTCCTATCCTTTTACAGCCAATGAAGCTGCTTCTGTTTGATCTGCAACTGCCATGGTGCTCCATGGCAGTTGCGTGATCAGTTACGACACCAGCCATTTGATGGTTTGACAAATTGATTGAGGACACAAGCAAATGCGAGTTAGCAATCCTGACATTCCAGGAAGGTAACTGTTTTTTTGAATTGGTTAAATTGATGGGTTTAGTTCTGCTTTAGGATTTACTGCTGTTCAGGGGCTCTGGGCTTCAGCAAATGGCTGCCTCAAGCAATACTGGGGGCAGTTTGCAGCACACACTAAATTTGGTAGCATAATTAATGTGTAATGTATGTTCCTTGCTAAAGAACATTATTTTTTATTAAGTCGTTATGGGTAAAGTTCTGCTTTATAAATCAGTGCCTATACTGTTTAAAATCCAGTAATACACTGTCTCATCCTGCTCTGCACATGCTCAGTTGCTCTCTATTTTTAGGCACTGCTGAATTTGTAGAGGCAGATCTGCTGACAGCCCTAAAGTGGACTTAAACCCTTCTATCTTTTACAGCCAATAAAGCTGCTTCTGTTTGATCTGCAACTGCCATGGTGCTGCACATGTGATCAGTTAAAACTCCAGCCATCTGAGGGTTTGACAGTTTGGTTGAGAATACAAGCAAATGTGACAGTTAGCAAACTCAGCATTCCAGGAACGTAACTGCTTTTTAAAACCTTTAAAAATGAGTTTAGTTCCACTTTATGATTTACTGCTGTTCAGGGGCTCTGGGCTTCAGCAAAATGGCAGCCTCCAGCAAGAAAAAACAGGAGCAATGCTGGAGGCAATTTAAAGCACACACTTAGGGCTCTTTCACACGGGCGGTCCGATCAGATCCGCCTGTCAGTTTTTTAGGCGGATCTGATCGGATCCTCCATGCAGCTCTATGGGGCAGCGGGTGTCAGCGGAGACACCTCCGCTGACACCCGCTGCCATCCGCATCCGATCCTGTGCTTGAAATCTGGACGGATGGAAACCCTATTTTTCCATCCGTTCAGTAATCGGAGCGGAGCGGATCTGATGAGAGCGGACAATCGGTCCGCTCTCATCCGATCCCCCATAGAGGGCAGCGGGGGCTGAGACACCTCCCTCTCCGCTCTGCAAGCGGAGACGGAGCTGTCACCCGCCCGGCTCAGCGGGGATCGCGGATCGATCCCCGCTGAGCAACACGGATCCGCCTACGGAGCGGACCGTGTGAAAGAGCCCTTACTTTGGTAGCATAATTATTCATGTGGAATGTATGTTCCTTGTTAACTGCTTGCGGACCGTCCCACGTACATAATTATACTGCGGCATGGCAGCAGCTCTATGCCAGACCACGTACCTAGTATATGGTCTGACACTTCCGGGTCTGGGGCGTCCCCAGCGACCTGCTCCCGCTGTGACTGGACACAGCAGAAGGTCAATCAGCGGGGTCTGATGGATGCAATGTCCCTCAATCATTTGGGAGATAGGCAGATCGCCGTTCTGTGAGAGGGGAATGTACTGATCCTGTGTTTCTGCTCAGCAGGAAAACCCGTCTTTACATTCCCCCAGTCAAAGCACCCCCCCCCCCCCCACACACACACACACACAGTAAGTATGCACTCCCTAGGAACACAACCCTTTGATTGCCCCTGATGTTAACCCCTTCACTTCTTTTTTAGCACTGATCACTGTACTAGTGTCACTGGTCCCCAAAAAAGTGTCAGTTAGGTGTCTGATTTGTCCGCTGCAATATCGCAGTCCCACTATAAGTTGCTGATCGCTGCTATTACCATTAAAAAAATAAATGTGCATTAATTATTTTTTCTGAAAAGGTGAACTTATCCTTTAAGGTGCGCTTTTGAAAAACTGCACCAAAGAAGCAGCATGCAGGACTTTTCTACAGTGCCTTGCGAAAGTATTCGGCCCCCTTGAACTTTGCGACCTTTTGCCACATTTCAGGCTTCAAACAAAGATATAAAACTGTAATTTTTTGTGAAGAATCAACAAGTGGGACACAATCATGAAGTGGAATGAAATTTATTGGATATTTCAAACTTTTTTAACAAATAAACTGAAAAATTGGGCGTGCAAAATTATTCAGCCCCCTTAAGTTAATACTTTGTAGCGCCACCTTTTGCTGCGATTACAGATGTAAGTCGCTTGGGGTATGTCTCTATCAGTTTTGCACATCGAGAGACTGAAATTTTTGCCCATTCCTCCTTGCAAAACAGCTCGAGCTCAGTGAGGTTGGATGGAGAGCGTTTGTGAACAGCAGTTTTCAGTTCTTTCCACAGATTCTCGATTGGATTCAGGTCTGGACTTTGACTTGGCCATTCTAACACCTGGATATGTTTATTTGTGAACCATTCCATTGTAGATTTTGCTTTATATTTTGGATCATTGTCTTGTTGGAAGACAAATCTCCGTCCCAGTCTCAGGTCTTTTGCAGACTCCATTAGGTTTTCTTCCAGAATGGTCCTGTATTTGACTCCATCCATCTTCCCATCAATTTTAACCATCTTCCCTGTCCCTGCTGAAGAAAAGCAGGCCCAAACCATGATGCTGCCACCACCATGTTTGACAGTGGGGATGGTGAGTTCAGGGTGATGAGCTGTGTTGCTTTTATGTCAAACATAACGTTTTGCATTGTTGACAAAAAGTTTGATTTTGGCTTCATCTGACCAGAGCACCTTCTTCCATATGTTTGGTGTGTCTCCCAGGTGGCTTGTGGCAAACTTTAAACCACACTTTTTATGGATATCTTTAAGAAATGGCTTTCTTCTTGCCACTCTTCCATAAAGGCCAGATTTGTGCAGTATATGACTGATTGTTGTCCTATGGACAGAGTCTCCCACCTCAGCTGTAGATCTCTGCAGTTCATCCAGAGTGATCATGGGCCTCTTGGCTGCATCTCTGATCAGTCTTCTCCTTGTATGAGCTGAAAGTTTAGAGGGACGGCCAGGTCTTTGTAGATTTGCAGTGGTCTGATACTCCTTCCATTTCAATATTATCGCTTGCACAGTGCTCCTTGGGATGTTTAAAGCTTGGGAAATCTTTTTGTTTCCAAATCCGGCTTTAAACTTCTCCACAACAGTATCTCGGACCTGCCTGGTGTGTTCCTTGTTCTTCATGATGCTCTCTGCGCTTTAAACGGACCTCTGAGACTATCACAGTGCAGGTGCATTTATACGGAGACTTGATTACACACAGGTGGATTCTGTTTATCATCATTAGTCATTTAGGTCAACATTGGATCATTCAGAGATCCTCACTGAACTTCTGGAGAGAGTTTGCTGCACTGAAAGTAAAGGGGCTGAATAATTTTGCACTACCAATTTTTCAGTTTTTTGTTTGTTAACAAAGTTTAAATATCCAATAAATTTCGTTCCACTTCATGATTGTGTCCCACTTGTTGTTGATTCTTCACAAAAAATTACAGTTTTATATCTTTATGTTTGAAGCCTGAAATGTGGCAAAAGCTCGCAAAGTTCAAGGGGGCCGAATACTTTCGCAAGGCACTGTATATGCAGATTTTTTTTACGAACAGTTCCGTAGGGTTTACGCACTTCCCACCCAATGATATCATATGACGTCGTGGACTCTGAGTGGGGATATCTGAATGGTGCAACTACAAGCATTCCCTGCGCCGTAAAAACAATCATAGCGGCTGTTTAGCCGATTATTTTTACAGTCGGTAGGAGGGGGGGGGGGCTTCTACCGATTTGCTCATGCGATCGGCGAGCCAGAGATTAAATTTACCATAGAGCTAACAGAGGACCAGATGGTCCCCAGTCATCTCTATGACCTTCTTTGTAAACACTGCCGTTGTCTCGGATGTTTTTAGGCTTTCCAGCCTAGAGGAGATATGTGGGGACTTCTAGATGCCATGATCTTGCTGTAAAGAGGACCTGTCATGCCCTATTCCTAATGTAACCAGAATAAAAGTGATCAAAAAAAAATAAAAAAAATTAAAAGGAGACAGTGTCAAAATATTAAAAAAAAAAAAAAAAAAAAAAAAAGGAAAATTAATAAAATAAAAAATATATTGCCTCCCGTCCCTACATGCAGAAGTGAACGCATACTTACGTCACGCCCGCATATGTAAACGGCGTTTAAACCACACATGTGGGGTATCACTGCAAACGTTAGAGCAAGAGCAATAATCCAAGCCCAAGACTTCCTCTGCACCTCTAAACTGGTAACCTGTAAAAAATGTTAAAGTGTAGATTTTTAAGTACCAAAGTTTGGCTCCATTCCATGAGCGTGCGCAATTTTAAAGCGTGACATGTTAGGTATCTATTTACTCTGCGTAACATCTTTTACATTATGCAAAAAAAAAAAAAAAAAATTGGCCTAACTTTTTTTTTTTTTTTTTAAATTCATGAAAGTTTTTTTTCCCCAAAATAAGTGTGTTTCAAAAATTGCTGCGCAAATACTATGCGACATAAAAAGTTGCAACAACCACCATTTTATTTAAAAAGAAAAAAAAAAAAAAAAAAATTGGGTAGAGGCACTACCCTAAATATTACCTAAATTGGTCATTCTAATTGCCGATACCATCAGAGCCCATTCACAATAGCACGACTTGTGAGGCGACTTGTGTAGCCCCAGGTTGCTTGACATAACAAAAGCAATGTTAATCAATCAGTGCCGTCTTAATTGGCACTACTGAAGTTGCTCCGACTTCAGAAAAGGGTCCTGTACTACTTTGAGGCGACCTGTGATCCGACTTGTCCCATATACTTCAATGGGAGTCGCCTCCTTATCTTAATTGAAGCGACTTGTTATCAGACTTTCCAGGAAGAAGAAAGAGATTAGCCAGGCATTCCCCACAGACAAAGTCGCCTGTCTCTTCAAAGTCTCTAAACGAGTCTCTAAACGAGTCTCTAAACAAGTCTCTAAACGAGTCTCTAAACGAGTCTCTAAACGAGTCTCTAAACAAGTCTCTAAACAAGTCTCTAAACAAGTCTCTAAACGAGTCTCTAAACGAGTCTCTAAACGAGTCTCTAAACGAGTCTCTAAACGAGTCTCTAAACGAGTCTCTAAACGAGTCTCTAAACGAGTCTCTAAACGAGTCTCTAAACGAGTCTCTAAACAAGTCTCTAAACGAGTCTCTAAACGAGTCTCTAAACAAGTCTCTAAACAAGTCTCTAAACAAGTCTCTAAACAAGTCTCTAAACAAGTCTCTAAACAAGTCACGGGGCGACTTTCTGGTCGTGGTAGTGTGAACCGGCTCTGAGTGAACTAGTTGGAAGGCCAAATCTCAAACATGATTAGTGGATATTGAATAATATAAAACTGTAAATGAGGTTATACTAAAATCATATAAATCCTTATAATAATGTGCAAATTACCACAATTCAGTGCAAATAATTAGGTTTTTTTGTTTTAATGTAGCCCCTGCTCTTGTAGTGGGAAAATTGGGGGCAGTAGCTTGCTACAATTTTGTAGTATGTAATTAGGCCCTACGTCCCATACACATCCAATTATTTATAGGATAGAGTACTTGAACCATAGTGCGTATATATTTCTCTTTTCTAACCACCATTTTATTCCCTAGGGTCTCGGCAAAAAAAAAAAAAACATATGTTGGGGGGGGGGGTCTGAGTAATTTTCAAACAAAGAAAAAATGATGTTTTTTACATGTAGGAGAGAAGTGTCAGAATTGGCATGGGTGGTAATGGTAAGTGGTTAAAGGGGAAGAGTTTTCATGCACCCGTGTGAAATGGGGGGGGGGGTTCTAAAATGTTCTGCCTGCTGCATCTTTGAAAACGCACCTTCCATTGACTATAATGGAAAAAGGCAGCAGAAAAAGACACCACACTTTTTTATTTTGTAAATCTTTTGAAACACGTCAATTTTTTCCCAGGCCACCTCATGTAAAACGCAAACACGCTGCGCTAAATTTTAACAATACATAAAAAAACAGGCTAAAAACACAAAGCGTTTTACAACGCACCAGCGTGAACGGGTGGCTTCAGTGGGCAGTCGCTGTATATACACGCCCATGGCGGCCTGAGGGCGTGTAACGCTACAGCGCGCTCCCTGCTCACCGACAGTTCTCGGTGATGGCTTTTGATTGGCCCCCCGATCATGTGACCACTGAGAGCCAATCACAGTGATTGTGTGACAGAAAAGCCATGCTGCCCACCTAATGGGGTTAGTCTGTAAGGACACCAACCATTCCATCTCAGGGAAATCCTGAAAACAAGACTAGTTCTCAGGTTGAGTAATATATAAATATTATATCCTCCATGTAGTATAGAGACCCCAGCAGTTTATATATATATATACACACACACTCTATGTAGTATAGAGACCCCAGCAGTTATATATATATATACACCCCACTCCTCCCCTGAGGGCAATGTACACAGTCCCCCTCCCCCCAGTGTTATGAGAAGTTAGTAGAGCCGAGTGTACACAGTGCACCACTGACAGCACACATACATTACCCATCCCCCTTCCTCCCGGTACACCGTACCTATCCCCCCCACACCTCACAGCGGTGACGTCACTCAGGGCCCGAGCTCTCACTCACCCGGTACTATCAGCAGCCGCCGCCATGTCACAAGCAGAAGGTACCCGCCCCCTCCTGCGCCCAGCTCCCCGGGACAGGCGGCTCCCCTGCCACGCCATTGGCCGCCAGAGGCTTCAATCAGCGCTCGAGGCGCCACGCCCCTCTCTCCGTAGAGAAGGGAGAAGGCGGCAGTGACGTAAGGCAAGGGTGGAGCGAGACGGACGGTGACGTCATCCGAGAGAACCTGAAGGAGCTGGAATGTCCCCGCCCAGCAGTGCGAGGGGGGAGGAGTTCCGCCCTGTGTAGTGCAATGTGCACAGAGATAGGCTGGGTCGGGCGGGGAAGGTCATGCTGTGCTGTGTTATGTATCAGGTGAAGTGTGGGGCTGGCCTGAGCTGTAGGTCACCCGGAAGCCAAGGAACTATGGAGGCAGAATGTGTTCATGTGTTGTAAACGTCCCCTTTGAGTGTAGTGTGTACTGCTGTGTGTACATCTGCACTCTCTGAGCTTTGCCTATGTCTTGCACCTACTACCAGACCTACTGGGGTTGGTTTACTAAAACTGGAGAGTGAAAAATCTGGTGCAGTTCTGCATGGCAGCCAATCCGCTTCTAACAGCTTGTTCAATTAACCACTTGCTGACTGTGCTATAGCCAAATAGACATTCTGGGAGGATGTCCTCCCATGCTCACCCTTCTCGCACCCCCCCTGCTGGGTCCTCCCGAGCATGGATCGGGGTAAAGGGCCAATCACAGTGGCCCTTTACCGCGTCATCACTCCGTCTAATGAAAGAGCAATCACTTTGTTCAGGAGACCGGCGTCATGTCCGGTTCTCCCCCCTCATCTCCTCATATGCTGTATTGATCGGTGAAAGGAGAGACACTGCAGCAGCATGAGAGGGCTGGATTTGCAGTGCACATCCATGCCACATCAGTGCACATCCATGCCACATCAGTGCTCATCCATGCCACATCAGTGCTCATCTGTGCCTCATCCGTGCTACATCAGTGCTCATCCATGCTACATCAGCGCTCATCTGTGCTACATCAGTGCCACATCTGTGCCTCATCCATGCCACATCAGTGCCTCTTTCGTGCTACGTCTGTGCCACATCAGTGCTCATCTGTGCCTCATCCGTGCTACATCAGTGCTCATCCATGCCACATCAGTGCTCATCCATGCCACATCAGTGCTACATCAGCGCTCATCTGTGCCTCATCCATGCCACATCAGTGCTCATCTGTGCCTCATCCGTGCTACATCAGTGCCACATCCATGCCACATCTGTGCCACATCAGTGCTCATCTGTGCTACATCAGTGCTCATCCATGCCACATCAGTGCTCATCTGTGCCTCATCCATGCCACATCAGTGCTCATCTGTGCCTCATCAGTGCTCATCTGTGCCTCATCCGTGCTACATCAGTGCTCATCCATGCCACATCAGTGCTCATCCATGCCACATCAGTGCTACATCAGCGCTCATCTGTGCCTCATCCATGCCACATCAGTGCTCATCTGTGCCTCATCTGTGCTACATCAGTGCCACATCCATGCCACATCTGTGCCACATCAGTGCTCATCTGTGCCTCATCCGTGCTACATCAGTGCTCATCCATGCCACATCAGTGCTCATCTGTGCCTCATCCATGCCACATCAGTGCTCATCTGTGCCTCATCCGTGCTCATCCATGCCACATCAGTGCTCATCTGTGCCTCATCCGTGCTACATCAGTGCTCATCCATGCCACATCAGTGCTCATCCATGCCACATCAGTGCTCATCTGTGCCTCATCCATGCCACATCAGTGCTCATCTGTGCCTCATCCGTGCTACATCCGTGCTCATCCATGCCACATCAGTGCTCATCTGTGTCTCATCCATGCCACATCAGTGCTCATCTGTGCCTCATCCGTGCTCATCCATGCCACATCAGTGCTCATCTGTACCTCATCCGTGCTACATCAGTGCTCATCCATGCCACATCAGTGCTCATCTGTGCCTCATCCATGCCTCATCTGTGCCTCATCCGTGCTACATCAGTGCTCATCCATGCCACATCATTGCTCATCTGTGCCTCATCCGTGCTACATCCATGCCACATCTGTGCCTCACCCGTGTCACATCAGTGCTCATCCATGCCATATCTGTGCCACATCCGTGCTCATCTGTGCCTCCTCCATGCCACATCAGTGCTCACCTGTTCCTCATCCATACCACATCAGTCCCATCACAGTATTCATCAGTGCCATCAAAGTGCTCATCTGTGCCACATCAGTGCCATCACAGTGCTCATCAGTGCCTCACAAAAGTGTAATAGGTAGTCAGGAAATTAGATGTGTAATTTAGCTCCTAGAACATCTGACTGTTCTCCCTGCATGTTGCGCCTCTGTATGTAGCCAGGCTGTGTAAAAGTCTCACACATGTGGTATCGCCATATTCAGGAGTAGCAGAATGTATTTTGGGGTGTCATCTTTGCTATGTACATGC